>NC_064638.1:943225537-943885537 GCF_023864345.2 Schistocerca serialis cubense
TGGCCATACGGCTCCCATGCCAGTGGTGTGTATGTGAGATGATGCTTTATCTGCTATTGCTGCAGGGGGCGCTTGGCAGCATCACAGCAGAGGGTGCCCAGTGTGATGAGGAGCCTGTCCAGCAATGGTGGAAGATGTGCACAGGGTGCGATCCACTGCCCCCTTGGCAGGAGTCAGTCGTATTGCTAAAGTTCACCTGAGATGACTGGCTGCATCGTGCCACAAAGTGCGAGAGGGAATTAGTATGTAGAGCTGTTTCCCTGCTGTAGCCTTGAATTGGTGATTTCTGCTGGCAGGTCCATACCTGCCACAGTCCTGTCATACCTGCCATAGTCCTGTCGTACCTGCCACAGTCCTGTCATACTGACGGAGCTGAAGGATTGAGAATAATTTTGTTACAAAATGTCCGGTACTTATAGTCGACAGTGGCATGCTTATTGTGCATGTGTGTCATTACTTGTCACGTTGTAATCTTACCCTCCCACACATCAGTATTAAAATTCTCTGTCTCTGCACAGGTTTTGAAAGCTTTGTGAGGAGTAAGATATAAAAAAGAAAAACTTTTTACTTATCTTCATTTACTCTTCTTGTTGGCTCCATTTCTTGCATCTAGGGGTACATTCTTGAGGCTGAAATTTTGATTTGACGTTTTGGGTTCCTGATGACTAAATAACTGATATAAATTTGCCTGTATATTTCTTGAATTTTATTCTTTTGTCACAATTTTCAATATCACACACTCTTTACAATTTCCGCTTAATATTCCAAATTACATTGTTAGTGTTGATCATAAAAAAAACATATGTCTGTCTCCATCAGAGGCATACCCACTACTACTAACATTCTGCAGTACTGACAACATTCCAAAGAGTTTACAAAGCAAATGTGTTTACAAACTTCCTTAACAAAAGAAGAATCACCACCATGTTATATCATTATTTTATAAATGATCCAGAAATAAATTTAATAACTAACATGAGATTGTGCAATTAATAATATGAATTTTAAGTATGCCAGATATTTTGTAATTTCAAATATTTCTACAAGAAGAATACTTTTAGCTGTATCAATTGTAACAGCTTTATTGCTCTTTATACATTTTAGCATGAAATATAATGCATCATGTAAAAAATCAAATGAAATTCTTTCAGGAAAACAGGGGAGTGTGTTCACCTATACCAGATTCGAGATTAATCCTGGTATTCTATAAAGAAAAAAGGTTGTGCTACAAAAGGGTATCCCATTACAATGTATCCTAAAACACAATTGTCATTGCTAGTGTGGAAGTCTAACATGCCCCTTGCTGCATGAGTCTGTGCAATACCACTGTTTCAGTGAGGTAACCTGCCTTGCAACATTGCACCAGCTTTGTCAAATTATGACAGCAGCAGAATCATCCAGCATTCCACGTGCTGACAGCTGTACATTACATTAATGCTCTCTATGAATGAAACCTAATCCCTAGGATTGGCATGAAAACCAGTTTTGTGTTATAATATATGTTTGCACAAAACGTAGAGAAAATTTATGACCAAAACAACTGGCAGCTTGCGTACGGGAGTTAGATACTGCATCTCTCTCACTCTCTCTTTCACTCTCTTGCTCGCTGTCATGCTCTAGAGATTCAGTTTGCTAGAATCTTGACTATTTGTTTATTCTGACAGTCAGCTCTCTTCCTCAGAAGAATAGAAGCTGCTCACAGCAGAGTTAGGGCCACTGTGGCAGTTAATATTGCGCCACTCAAAATTGCTGCCATATGTTGTCATCCTTTTAAGTGCTCTACAGGTTGCATAAACTGCTCGGCTGAAATGCATCCTTCCTGCATGACAGTGAATTGATTGAGGGAATGGATGAGGTTAGGTTATAAAGTTTGATTTAAAAATGTTCTGTTTCATGCTGGGAATAATTCCAAAGGTAGATCTACCCAATACAACTGTATTTGTGATAAGTTCAGTGGCTAGTCCTTAAAATTAAATCTGTCTGTCGTCTGTGAGCTTCCCCTGCTAGTAACAACTTGTCACTACAACCAAGTTGTCATAAATGGAGTGAATCCAATGAAAACCTGCTTGCTGGAAATGCAGTCTGGATTCCATGAGACCCATCGGACAGCCTAGTCCCTTTTGTCTGGCTAAGAACAATGGTATTGTGCATATGCTCAGACTGATTTGTTCTATCCTGGCCAGTCATACCGTGACTGCCCTCTTTGACAATGCTGTAACTCCTCTATCATTATTGCATGCCATTGAACTCACGAGGGCTTAAGTCCAGAGAGTGCCATAGGTGGTATAGCACTTAGCAGCCCCATCAGTCAAACAAATCAGTAACAGCTTGCAATGTACATGCTTCAGCATTGTCCTGCAAAATGATGGTCAGATCCTGCAGAAAGTGTCATCACTTCTGTCTCTATGCTGTTCATTTTTGGAACATAGCCTACAACCAGCTTAGAGACAGAAGTGATGACAATTTCTGCAGGACATCACCATCATTTTGGAGGACAATGCTCAAGCACGTACAGTGCAAACTGCTACTGATTTGTTTGACTGATGGGGCTGCTAAGTGCTATACCACCTACGGCACTCCCCGGACTTAAGTCCTTGTGAGTTCAACTCGATTTCTAAACTGAAGGAAGCACTTCACGGCACTCGCTTCAGAACTGCTGCAAATTTGTCTGGCATTAGACCGCGCCGCTCAAATTGTCAACACAACTGGCACTGCTAAGAGTATCCTATGACTTCCACATCTACATCTACATCTACATCTACATCTACGTCCATACTCCGCAAGCCACCTGACGGTGTGTGGCGGAGGGTACTTTGAGTACTTCTATCGGTTCTCCTTCTATTCCAGTCTTTTATTGTTCGTGGAAAGAAAGATTGTTGGTATGCCTCTTTGTCGGTTCTAATCTCTCTGATTTTACCCTCATGGTCTCTTCGAAAGATACACGTAGGAGGGAGCAATATACTACTTGACTCCTCAGTGAAGGTATGTTCTCGAAACTTCAACAAAAGCCCATACCGAGCTACTGAGCATCTCTCTTGCAGAGTATTCCACTGGAGCTTATCTATCATCTCCGTAACGCTTTCGCAATTACTAAATGATCCTGTAATGAAGCGCGCTGCTCTCCGTTGGATCTTCTCTCTTTCTTCTATCAACCCTATCTGGTACGGATCCCACACCAGTGAGCAGTATTCAAGCAGTGGGCGAACAAGTGTACTGTAACATACTTTCTTTGTTTTTGGATTGCATTTCCTTAAGATTGTTCCAATGAATCTGTCTGGCATCTGCTTTACTGACAATTAATTTTCTATGGTCATTCCATTTTAAATCACCCCTAATGCCTACTCCCAGATAATTTATGGAATTAACTGTTTCCAGTTGCTGACCTGCTATACTGTAGCTAAACGATAAAGGATCTTTCTTTCTATGTATTTGCAGCACATTACACTTGTCTACATTGAGATTCAATTGCCATTCCCTGCACCATGCGTCAATTCGTTGCAGATCCTCCTGCATTTCAGTACAATTTTCCATTGTTACAACCTCTCGATATACTACAGCATCATCTGCAAAAAGCCTCGGTGAACTTCCGATGTTATCCACAAGGTCATTTATGTATATTGTGAATAGCAACAGTCCTAAGACACTCCCCTGTGGCTCACCTAAAATCACTCTTACTACGGAAGACTTCTCTCCATTGAGAATGACATGCTGTGTTCTGTTATCTAGGAACTCTTCATTCCAATCACACAATTGGTCTAATAGTCCATATGCTCTTACTTTGTTCATTAAACGACTGTGGGGAACTGTATCAAACGCCTTTCGGAAGTCAAGAAACACGACTTCTACTGGAAACTTGTGTCTATGGCCCTCTGAGTCTCGTGGACGAATAGCACGAGCTGGGTTTCACATGATCGTCTTTTTCAAAACCCATGCTGATTCCTACAGAGTAGATTTCTAGTCCCCACAAAAGTCATTACACTTGAACATAATACATGCTCCAAAATTCTACAACTGATCGACGTTAGAGATATAGGTCTATAATTCTGCAAACTTGTTCCACGTCCTTTCTTGAAAACGTGGATGACCTGTGCCCTTTTCCAATCCTTTGGATTGCTATGCTCTTCTAGAGACCTACGGTACACCGCTGCAAGAAGGGGGGCAAGTTCCTTCGCATATTCTGTGTAAAATTGAACTGGTATCCCATCAGGTCCAGCAGCCTTTCCTCTTTTGAGCGATTTTAATTGTTTTTCTGTCCCTCTTCATCTAATTTGATATCTACCATTTTGTCATTTGTGCGACAATCTAGAGAAGGAACTACAGTGCAGTCTTCCTCTGTGAAACAGCTTTGGAAAAAGACATTTAGTATTTCGGCCTTTAGTCTGTCATCCTCTGTTTCAGTACCATTTTGGTCACAGAGTGTCTGGACGTTTTGTTTTGATCCACCTACCGCTTTGACATAAGACCAAAATTTCTTAGGATTTTCTGCCAAGTCAGTACATAGAACTTTACTTTCGAATTCATTGAACGCCTCTCGCATAGCCCTCCTCACACTACATTTCGCTGGCAATGGGATTTACACAATGCTGGTGACTACTTTGAAGGTCAGTAAAACTTTGAAACATGTATTTATTTTGTACGAGCTGTAAATAAATAGTTGCCACTATTAAAGTTCCAACCCTTGTATATGGATCTTTCTGTCTATAGCGATATGTCAGAAGTTAAGGTTTTTATGTTATTTTTTTCTGTTCAGTACTTTCTCAAAGAAATTATTCTTCGACAGTTATTGAAAAGAGAGTTGCTAGTATTGAAATAAACATGAAATTTCTTATGTTGTATTACAGCAAACAGATACAACGAGGTTTCCCATAAGGTACTGACCACCTTGTTCGCTTATTGGTTGTTCAGTAAGACACTCTGTTTTATGATTCTATCAGAATACCTATTGAAAGGTGAGTTTGTGCAATTTATGCTGTGTTTGGAGAAAAATGAAACCTGTCAACAATGGAACTGTGGCTGTTCCTTGTAATGAATGAAGCTTTTTCAAATGAGAAATGGTAAACAATACAGACAAAAATAAATCGCCAATTCTGTTGCTTTTTTGGCTGAATCCTGCAACCTACCATATTTTTAATAGTGAACAACTAGAATGTAAATTTACCAAAGGATTTTCTCTCTGTTTTTCATCTGAGGAATTTGAAAATAATTCACAGCAAATAGTGTACCGCATTTCTGTTCCTATCCCCATTCAAAGTCAAGTTGTGAACTAAGAAAATGAACTTCAAACTCTAATGCTTATCGACTAAAATGAAGCCGTTGCTGCTAGCGTAACTGTGTGCACTAACATACTGTAACACCTATTCTTACTGTGGAGCTGAAAATGTTAGGTAGCATGGAGGTACAAAACGAGTGCCTTTCTTCTTGTAGCAGAGCCGTTAAATGGGACTAAATATCATGAGAAAGCCAGTACTAGTTGTGAGTATGCGAAGTCACGTGGTTTCATGCTCAAACAAAGGGACTTTTCAAAATAATAAAAAGACGAGTACTGATTCTTTTGCAATGATGATTTAATATTCAAGAACTGTTAATTACAGGATAGGCAACCATGAATGAACAATTAAAAATCGTCTCAAGCATTGCACAAAAGCCATCAAATACCTAGTTTTACAATACGAGCAAGAACTAACAACCAGATCAATCTGCTTACTAAATCTGAGAGAGAGAGAGAGAGAGACTGAATGGAATGCCACGAACACTCACGGATGTGTAAAGCACAGCTATATTTCGTGATCCAGTTGGGACCATGTTTCTGAACCGATCACAAAGGAATGCTGGGATATATTTCAACTTGAAGAAACACGTCATGCGATCATTTACTCCGTGTGAACATGACTTGAAAAACAATACGTCCAGCAATAAATGTAAGTGAAGCGTTCGTGGGTCGCACGGCTTATGCCAAAAGCACCTAGCATGATTTATGCCAGATGTGTATACGGCATGATGGAGTTGCAGCCGACGTCCACACAGTACAAAGTATTAGCCCGAAGTGTTGCTTCCGCCTAGCCACGCTAACTGAAAATTCGAGGTAAGGTTTCTGAATGGCTGTCGCAAGGCCCTGTTCCTGATCTGTACGAGATACACCGTGCACGACTTTTCTCAGATTATGCTGCGGCCAGCCAGATAATGTACGCTATCAGAACTATGACACTTCGCAAAATGTAGCGGACTTGTAAGTTGTGCTCTTGTGCACATGCGAAACAAGTTGGCGTGAATAGTCAATGTGATTCGAATTTAGTGTAGTACTTTGACGCTCGTGAATTCAGCTCTTGCAGGTGCAGGAGGTGAATTGTGGGTCCAATGGGGGCGGCGGAGAAGCTGCCTTTAACCGAATGTTGTTGGGAAGTATTCTCAAGATGACATGTCTTCCATAAAACGTGATGCTGGAACGAAACGCGATGGCAGTAGGCTTCTCTGGAGACGCCATGTTGGATTTTGTTTCGATATTATAACTTGCGTGTTTTGATAGCATGCAGTACGCAATGGTGACTAAAGATTTATCACAAACATGTCACTCTTGTTACGATTTGTTGTAACCAAGTGTCACTTAATGACTTTGTATGTGACCACCATAGCTTAGTGAACGGGTAGGCAACCAGCGGCGCGCGGCCTAATCCGCCGCAATTTGTTTCAGTGCGGCCCAAGGAAGTAATTCGTAGGAGAGAGAGAGAGAGAGAGAGAGAGAGAGAGAGAGAGAGAGAGAGAGAGAGAGAGAGAGAGAGAGAGAGAGTGAGGCGCTCGCATTGTACTCTACCCGGGATGCATTTTCAAATATTTTTGCTGAGGCTCAGCGTGTCTCAGGTTTGCAGCTCATAATACAGACAAGTGAAACATAAAGTTACAGAAACAACCCGTGTCCATGCGATCAGCCATCAAAAATATTTTTAGATGAATATTTAAAAAAGGACTTGCTACTATAGTCCAATTAAAATTATTTGATAGCTGACACTTCACGTGTTGGAGTTCCTCCAATCAGAGGGCTCAACGTCATGCCAAAGCCGTTCGGCATTGCTAAATTCAATTAGTAAATTCACTCCCAAATTCTAGACCAGCTTTCTTTCTTGATGTGTTTGGATTCCAAATCCTCAACGATTTTAACAAAATACAAACGTTTCATACACAACACTTGCCAAATTCTACTGGATCCTTCCACACAAAACGTATTTCAGGGTCACTTATATAATTATTATAATCACAGAGGCTGGCTTACATCAGAAAGCATTGCACAGTATCGAATTGCAGCCTTCTAAAATTTGGTTCCACTCACCATTGTTACTGGGTCACCAGTCATGAATATGACACCTAATCACAGTGCAGTGGCCTAGCACAGTGGTTAGTGTAACTACCAAATCCTGCAGAAGGTCGTAGTTTCCAATCTCTTGAAACACATCGACTTTTTAATTCCTATACCTAATTAAAAATCTTTGATTGTTAGTTTTATTTAGTTAATTCTTTTCAGTGTATTTTTAATTTTTAACATCATTTTCACCATCATATTGATTTTTTCATGTGTACTTACTCTTCTTCCTGTAATTCTGTTTTCGTTTGGAATCTTCCTATGACGCCTATAATTTGAAAATCAAGTGCCAGCCAGGACTGCTCACCGGTTGGT
This sequence comes from Schistocerca serialis cubense, assembly GCF_023864345.2. Taxonomy (NCBI): domain Eukaryota; kingdom Metazoa; phylum Arthropoda; class Insecta; order Orthoptera; family Acrididae; genus Schistocerca; species Schistocerca serialis. Next base: position 943,233,204 of record NC_064638.1, read on the forward strand.
AATGCAGCAGCTCACGTAGCCAGTGTGAATGGTCAAAATTACTGACGTTAATCAAGGACCTATTCATAAAATAACTATAGTAATGAATAAACCGTTACAATTGAGACACCCTTTAATTTGACTGATTAATAACATTTTAACTGACTTACCAGCAATAGTAAGGTAAAGTGCATTGTGGCATACTTTTGATATCAAATTGATACCAAATTAATAATGCTGATTAATTATGTTGAACAATTCATTACCACCTCCACAGATCACGTCATGCGTTTTCCCCAGCCAGCACATGTCCCCTTCTGTCACTCCTGGGGGTTGATTTATGAGCCCTGGGAATAATCTGCCCTTCCGTGAAACCCCCAATCCCATACACCTTCCGTTCCATCTCTCCCACACCATTGGGAAAAGGGACATTTAATCACTTCTGAACCACTTTTACCTCTCCTGGGAAATACCCCAGTTCTCCCCTCCCATCCCCTCTCCAATTTCACTCCTCCACTCTCCCATCTGGAAATTAGTGGGGAAAAGACTCAGTCTGTGCTGGAGAACAAGGATCTCGCAAAACAAAATTTAAATCAATGTCAATAATATATTAGTGTATATTCATTATTTTATCAGTTTTCAGGAGACAAGGCTCCTCACTGGTGGGGAAACAACTCAACTGGAGTACCTCCACTCTTATGAGAATTCTGTAGACGGATCCTGTGCAGTTAGGTCAAAATCCTTACTGTAGCGATCCCAGAGCCCACTGCCGGCCGGTGTGGCCTTGCGGTTCTAGGCGCTACAGTCTGGAACCGCGTGACCGCTACGGTCGCAGGTTCGAATCCTGCCTCGGGCATGGATGTGTGTGATGTCCCTAGGTTAGTTAGGTTTAAGTAGTTCTAAGTTCTAGGGGAGTGATGACCACAGATGTTAAGTCCCATAGTGCTCAGAGCCGTTTTATGAACCAGAACCCACTGGCTGGTCGCAAATATTGAGACACTTGTGACGATCATTTGCATATTTGGTGGGACATACCTCGTGAAATTGATTGACTGCGTGGAATGTTGCACTCTGTGGGAAAAACTGTCTTCATATATCCGACATCTTGTATGCACTGACGTTTGAGAATAAAGGTACCCACCACCACCACCACCACCACCATCACCACCACAACCCATATCTGGAGAAAAAAGCCTCGCGATTATGACTTCAGACGGACCGCAGGGCAGATGTGTAGGGCACCGCAGCCACGTTGGCCAACTTGCGTATTCCTGGACTCACAGGTCGGGAGAGAGGCCGGCAAACAGATCTGGCTCCTGTGGTACTCAGACAAAAGGCAGTGGTAATCTCCGAACAAAGCATTAAGTAACAGCAACCATTAGTTTTACAGAGGGAATAACATCCACAAAAATATCGATAGTAAAGACCTAAACATCCCACAAAGATCATGAAAAATCGCACCTAATATATACACCACAAACAGACTTTATTAAACAAGCACTCGCTACACAGCTCTGGGTAGATACATGGCGCCAGATAAATAACTCCCTTACTGCACTTCGTTGGGACAGTTGTGACAACACATCAGTTTCTCACAGCGTCTGGAAGCCTTGTGCACAGGCTTCTGGACAATTAGCGAGCTTTCTCAGTGCCCCAAGCGACATTGGTGGGAACTACTGACTGGTGATCACATCGCAAAGACTGGCGTGGTTCATCCCCACTTGTATAGACAGGCGAAAGCAAATCAAGTACAAGGGCTCGACCGCATTTTTTTCTGTCTCGAAAACAATCTTATGAATTTGAAACGTTACGTATGTATTATTTGAAGTCTCCTGAGTGAGCACGCCAAGTTTCGTCACTTCTGTCAGATAGTGTAGCTGCAAGACAGTTTCAAAATGGCATTTGTAGGTGATGTACGTTACAAGCAAAGTGCCACCATAGAATTTCTCACGGCAGAGAAGGAAACTGTGGGGAATATTCACAGACGCTTGTGCATAGTCTATGGAGCATCTGCTGTCGACAGAAGTACAGTTGGTCGCTGGGCACGGAGGGTGAGGTCATCAGAAGGCGGTTCAGTGGAGCTCCACGATTTGCAGCAGTCGGGGAGACCAGACATGTTGCAGAGAGTTGATATTGTGACTCGCGAGGACGGGCGCATTACAGGATGCCACTCGTGGAAGACGAGGGACAATGAGGAGGAGATTCACACAGCGAAGCACTGGCGCCGCCACCAGGGCAAGGATTCCTACCGGCAGGGCATACGTGCCCTTGTTTCGCACTGGAGGAAGGCCATAGAATGGAATGGAGACTACGTCGAAAAGTAGCTTGTGTGGATAGAACAAAATTCTTTCGTGCATGTAATTATCATTATGTTAAATAAAGAATTGTTGAAGATAAAAGTTCGGTGCATTACTTTCTGGGTAACCCTCGTAAATTAAATTTCAAAAACACTCGCCATATATCAGGGGTCTTGTATCCATGGACATTTGAGAACACGAGTACCCTCCTCCACGCATTGCCCGTAACCCACACGATCACAAAGTCAACTAGACTCATACTGCGCAGTATTTCGCAATTCAGCCAACCAGTGAGCGCCTCAATCGTCAGCACTTTCACAATCCAGTGACAGCAGAGCGGAAGTCTATGTCCCTTGATATTTGACACTTAGAAAACCCCCTTCAGTCTCTCTCGAGTCGCTACTAAGCTGCAGCTTCCGGTTGACCACTTCTTTTTTTTTAGATTAGATTAGATTTACTTTCATTCCAATTGATCTGTAGTGAGGTAGTCCTCCAGGATGTAGAACATGTCAGAAAACAATACATGATAGATATTTAGAACTAAAACAAATAAGATAAAGTACCACTCCACAGGTCCCAAGTGGAATGATCATCATTTTTAATGAACACTATATGAAAGAGTCATTTTACAAATACTAATGCACTGAATCTAAAATAAAAAAGTTATTTATTTATTTATTTATAAGGTAATAAATGTGCAATGCAACTACTATAATACTTATTTACAATGAACACATTACTGCATTGAAATGGTGCAGAAGTTATAATATCACACACACAAATCAGTTAGTTCTACTGAGAAATTCATCAATGGAGTAGGAGGAGTTGGCCACCAATAAATCCTTTAGGCTTCTCTTAAACTGAATTTCATTGGTTGTTAAGCTTTTTATGGCTACTGGCAAGTTATGAAAATGTTTGTTCCTGAATAACGCACACCTTTTTGTACAAGACTAAGTGACTTTAAATCCTTGTGAAGATTGTTCTTATTTCTAGTATTGATCCCATGAATTGAGCTGTTGGTTTGAAAAAGTGATATATTTTTAACGGCAAATTTCATTAAGGAATAAATATATTGGGAAGCACTTGTTAGTATCCCTAGTTCCCGAAACAGGCTTCTGCAGGATGTTCTTGAGTTCACACCACATATAACTCCCACTGCACGTTTGTGTGCCCAGAAAACTTTAGCTTGGATTGATGAATTACCTCAAAAAATAATCCCATCTGACATTATGGAATGGAAGTAAGCATAGTATGCCAGCTTTTTCATTTTTATATCCCCTATCTCTGACACAATTTGCATTGCAAATAGAGATTTGTTAAGACGCTCCAGCAGTTCTGTGGTGTGCGCCTCCCAGTTGAATTTATTATCAAGCTATAATCCCAAGAATTTAACACTATCCACTTCTTCTATCTGCTTGTCATCGTATTTCAGGCATATACTCGTGGGACACCCCTTACAAGTTCTGAACTGCATGTAGTGTGTTTTTCAAAGTTTCGTGACAAAGAATTGGCTACGAACCAGTGATTAAGGTCCACAAGTATTTTATTAGCTGATCTTTCTAAGACTACACTTGAGTTTCTATTTATTGCAATGTTTGTATCATCGGCAAACAAAACGAACTTGGCATCTGGTAATGCTACTGATGAAAGGTCGTTGATATACAAAAGACAAAGTAAGGGCCCCAAAATGGAACCTTGTGGGACCCCGCGTGTAATTAGTTCCCAGTGGGATGTCTCTTTCCTAATAACACCCTTTTCTCCTGCCAGAGATATAAGACTTGAACCATTTTGCAGCATTTCCTGTTACACTATAATATTCTAATTTACTTAAAAGGATATTGTGATTTACACAATGCCTTTGACAGATCACAAAATATACCAGTTGCTTGCAATTTTTTGTCTAATGAATGAAGCACATTTTCACTGTAAGTGTAGGTAGGTTTCTCAATATCAGAACGCACTGGCTGCAGACACTGCAAGACAAGCAGATACGGCTTGGACGTATAGTTCTAATGGTTCAAATGGCTCTGAGCACTATGGGACTTAGCTGCTGAGGTCATCAGTCCCGTAGAACTTAGAACTACTTAAACGTAACTAACCTAAGGACATCACACACATCCATGCCCGAGGCAGGATTCGAACCAGCGACCGTAGCGGTCGCGCGGTTCCAGACTGTAGCGCCTAGAACCGCTCGGCCACTCAGGCCGGCGGACGTATAGATCTAAGTGCAGTTCCACTGCCAACATAGTCTTCCCAGTTTAAAAAATACACTATACCAAATCAGAGGTTGGGATATTGTTGTCCATACACCTCGAATTTCTCACTCGAAATGTAGATTTCCCCCCCCCTCCCCCCCTTTTGTACGAGTAATTTTTGAAGACAGAAGAAATCAGAGCATACAGCCGTTTTCAAATCGTTAAAGTATCGTTACTTGTTGTGAAAATCCTGTACGACACTGTGGGATAGGGTATATTTCCTCTAAGTATTCTCTCACCAGGTTAAAAAAAATCTGTTCTTATCAGGTTAATATCCGTTATGTCCTGCATCACAGAAGTAGAATATTAAACTTGTTTTTGGATCATGACAGAGTGCTCTTCCTCTGACACAGGGTTCCTCCTCACATTCGAACTTTTTTAAAGTAACCAAATGCTTCGTCACCTATGAAGTCTCTTAAGGGAGCAGCACGGCGGAATCGTACATGTCAGGTTTATACTACATATCACTTTATAAATTCGGTAATATAATTGAATTTTTTACGATGGTCATCTCTCCATGTGTAGGTGAGAGATTGAAATTTCGTTAAAAGATATCGCCACAACGAAAAAACGCCTAATTACTTCTCCAACTCGCGAATCATATCCGTGATACTCTCGTCCTAATTTCCTCTCGCCTGGCAGCACGTTATTGATATCAAATTGATTGCCTAATGAATTAAATTGATCATGAGAGTCGCCTTGCACGGTCAGTAATTTTTTTTCTGCAGTCGGATTGCACTCGCCATGTAGCTCAAATGGGAATCCCCAGAGGCAAGATAATGTTCTTTTCAAGGAACGATATTAAGATTCGACATTTAATGCTGACTGTAGAAGTTTTCTACTGCCAAAAACATACATTTTGCATAAGGACAACAAAGAGAAGATGCAAGAAATAGCGCTCATATGGAGTTATATGGATAGTCTTTTTTTCCTCTCGCTCTATTTGTGAGTGGAATAGGAAAGGAAATGACTAACAGTGGTACAGGGTATCCTTCGCCACACACCGTAGATGGCTTATGAAGTATGTATACAGGGTGTTACAAAAAGGTACGTCCAAACTTTCAGGAAACATTCCTCACACACAAATAAAGAAAAGATGTTATGTGGACATGTGTCCGGAAACGCTTAATTTCCATGTTAGAGCTCATTTTAGTGTCGTCAGTATGTACTGTACTTCCTCGATTCACCGCCAGTTGGCCCAATTGAAGGAAGGTAATGTTGACTTCGGTGCTTGTGTTGACATGCGACTCATTGCTCTACAGTACTAGCATCAAGCACATCAGTACGTAGCATCAACAGACTAGTGTTCATCACGAACGTGGTTTTGCAGTCAGTGCAATGTTTACAAATGCGGAGTTGGCAGATGCCCATTTGATGTATGGATTAGCACTGGGCAATAGCCGTGGCGCGGTACGTTTGTATCGAGACAGATTTCCAGAGCGAAGGTGTCCCGACAGGAAGACGTTCGAAGCAATTGATCGGCGTCTTAGGGAGCACGGAACATTCCAGCATATGCCTCGCGACTGGGGAAGACCTAGAACGGCGAGGACACCTGCAATGGACGAGGCAATTCTTCGTGCAGTTGACGATAACCCTAATGTCAGCATCATGGAAGTTGCTGCTGTACAAGGTAACGTTGACCACGTCACTGTATGGAGAGTGCTACGGGAGAACCAGTTGTTTCCGTACCATGTACAGCGTATGCATGCACTACCTCCACGGGTACACTTCTGCGAATGGTGCATCCAACAATGTGTCAATCCTCATTTCAGTGCAAATGTTCTCTTTACGGATGAGGCTTCATTCCAACGTGATAAAATTGTAAATTTTCACAATCAACATGTGTCGGCTGACGAGAATCCGCACGCAATTGTGCAATCACGTCATCAACCCAGATTTTCTGTGAACGTTTGGGCAGGCATTGTTGGTGATGTCTTGATTGGGCCCCATGTTCTTCCACCTACGCTCAATGGAGCACGTTATCATGATTTCATACGGGAAACTCTACTGTGCTGCCAGAACATGTGCCTTTACAAGTACTACACAACATGTGGTTCATGAACGATGGAGCTCCTGCACATTTCAGTCGAAGTGTTCGTACGCTTCTCAGCAACAGATTCAGTGACCGATGGATTGGTAAGGGCGGGCCAATTCCATGGCCTTCACGCTCTCCTGACCTCAACCGTCTTCACTTTCATTTATGGGGGCATTTGAAAGCTCTTGTCTACGCAACCCCAGTACCAAATGTAGAGGCTCCTCGTGCTCGTATTGTGGGCGGCTGTGATACAATACGCCATTCTCCAGGGCCGCGTCAGCGCATCAGGGATTCCATGCGACGGAGGGTTGATGCATGTATCCTCGCTAACGGAGGACATTTTGAACATTTCCTGTAACAAAGTGTTTGAAGTCACGCTGGTACGTTCTGTTGCTGTGTGTTTCCATTCCATGATTAATGTGATTTGAAAAGAAGTAATAAAATGAGCTCTAACATGGAAAGTAAGCGTTTCCGGACACATGTCCACATAACATATTTTCTTTCTTTGTGTGTGAGGAATGTTTCCTGAAAGTTTGGCCGTACCCTTTTGTAACACCCTGTATAGATGTAAATGCTGCTGATTGTCTCCTGGTAAAAATCTTCGTATTAGCTGCTAATTTTTTCATTGCAGTTACTTCATGAGACATATGCGAGAGGTTGTAATATGTTTGCCCACAACACTTAGAAGAAGTGGTATCTCACGAATCTTCCAGTCTTCGATGTATAGCATTTGAATCCACCTGATTTCGACAATAAGATATGTCCCCCACCAAGTCACAGACCCCTTCAAATTCTCTCAAAATCCCAACACGTTCCGACGGCACTGTTTCTTTAGTTAGAAGGCTGTCTAGTCATCCACCTGTCACTGACTAGGTGAGAGCTATCACAGTGAGAAAAATAGTACACTAACGTATAGGAAGCCAATGGCCTTGCCACAGTGGTAACACTAGTTCCCATCAGATCACCAAAGTTAAGCGCTGTCGGGCTGGGCTAGCACTTGGATGGGTGACCATCCAGTCTGCCAAGCACTGTTGGCATGAGGGCACTCAGCCCTTGTGAGGCAAACTGAGGAGCTGCTTGATTGAGAAGTAGCGGCTCCAGTCTCGTAAACTGACATACGGCTGGGAGAGTGATGTGCTGACCACATGCCCCTCCATATCCGCATCAAGTGACGCCTTTGGTCTGAGGATGACACGGCGGCCGGTCGGTACCACAGGAGCTTCCAAGTTCTGTTTGGACAGAGGAGAACATATAGGAGAAAATTCACAACCATGCAGAGTATACCTGGGCTGCACAAAGAAATTCAGAAGCATAACACCTACAATTCATTGATATCGAGTTAATGTCTATAAATATCTTGTTGTACATGTCCTGATCTCTTTTGTCGTATTCCTATGATTAATACGCTAGAAATACAACAGTGTAATGGCGTCAGAGTCTTGGTTGACAGCACAGTGTCCCTCTCCCTCTCCCGTTGTTATTTCAGTAAATCCAACGAAGTAAAACAACAAACTACAGGTTTATTACAAATGATTAAAGCGATTTCACAGCTCTACAACAACTTTATTATTTGAGATATTTTCACAATGCTTTGCACACACATACAAAAACTCAAAAAGTTTTTTTAGGCATTCACAAATGTTTGATATGTGCCCCTTTAGTGATTCGGCAGACATCAAGCCGATAATCAAGTTCCTCCCAAACTCGGCGCAGCATGTCCCCATCAATGAGTTCGAAAGCATCGTTGATGCGAGCTCGCAGTAATGGCACGTTTCTTGGTAGAGGAGGTTTAAACACTGAATCTTTCACATAACCGTACAGAAAGAAATCGCATGGGGTTAAGTCGGGAGAGCGTGGAGGCCATGACATGAATTGTTGATCATGATCTCCACACGACCGATCCATCGGTTTCCCAATCTCCTGTTTAAGAAATGCTTCTGCTTTGGCCTTTTCCGTAAGATTTTCCAAACCGTCGGCTGTGGTACGTTTAGCTCCCTGCTTGCTTTATTCGTCGACTTTCGCGGCTACGCGTGAAACTTGCCCGCACGCGTTCAACCGTTTCTTCGCTCACTGCAGGCCGACCCGTTGATTTCCCCTTACAGAGGCATCCAGAAGCTTTAAACTGCGCATACCATCGCCGAATGGAGTTATCAGTTGGTGGATCTTTGTTGAACTTCGTCCTGAAGTGTCGTTGCACTGTTATAACTGACTGATGTGAGTGCATTTCAAGCACGACATACGCTTTCTCGGCTCCTGTCGCCATTTTGTCTCACTGCGCTCTCGAGCGCTCTGGCGGCAGAAACCTGAAGTGCGGCTTCAGCCGAACAAAAATTTATGAGTTTTTCTACGTATCTGTAGTGTGTCGTGACCATATGTCAATGAATGGAGCTACAGTGAATTTATGAAATCGCTTCAATCATTTGTAATAGACCTGTATAAGAACTTCACTAAGTCACATGGTAGAGAACCAGATAAGATTTTACCACGTCTCTCTCTTCCGATATATTGAAAACAAGTACTGTCTGTGTGTTGACATCGAGATTATGTGGTGATCCCATTAAACATACACCTATTGGTCCATTGGAGCCGGTGGACAGTGGTTGAAATCGCTTCCACAGGCGTGTGTGTAGAGTTTTGTCACCTGCACTGTAGGAAGACTATATCCCACAGACTGTCAGTCACAAGAGAAGTCTCCTGTGTTGTTCTTTCATAAGCAATTCGATACATACACTACTGGCCATTAAAACTGTTACACCAAGAAGAAATGCAGATGATAAACGGGTATTCATTGGACAAATATATTATACTAGAACTGACGTGATTACATTTCCACGCAATTTGGGTGCATAGATCCTGAGAAATCAGTACCCAGAACAACCACCTCTGGCCGAAATAACGGCCTTGATACGCCTGCGCATTGAGTCAAACAGAGCTTGGATGGCGTGTACAGGTAGAGCTGTCCATGGAGCTTCAACACGATACCACAGTTTATCAAGAGTAGTTGCTCGGCCACCATTGACCAGACGTTTTCAATTGGTGAGAGATCTGGAGAATGTGCTGGCCAGGAAAGCAGTCGAACATTTTCTGTATCCGGAAAGGCCCGTACAGGACCTGCAACATGCGGTCGTGCATTATCCCGCTGAAATGTAGGGTTTCGCAGGGATAGATTGAAGGACAGAGCCACGGGTCGCAACACATTTAAAATGTAACGTCCACTGTTCAAAGTGCCGTCAATGAGAACGAGAGGTGGCCGAGACGTGTAACCAATGGCACCCCATACCATCACGCCGTGTGATACGCCAGTATGGCGACGACGAATACACGCTTCCAGTGTGCGTTCACCGCCATGTCGCCAAACACGGATGCGACCATTATGATGTTGTAAACAGAACCTGGATTCATCCGAAAAAATGACTTTTTGCCATTCGTGCACCCAGGTTCGTCGTTGAGTACACCATCACAGGCGCTCCTGTCTGTGATGCAGCGTCAAGGGTAACCGCAGCCATGGTCTCCGAGCTGATAGTCCATGCCGCCGCAAACGTCGTCGAACTGTTCGTGCAGATGGTGGTTGTCTTGCAAAGTCCCCATCTGTTGACTCAGGGGCCGACCGCGGTGGTCTCGCGGTTCTAGGCGCTCAGTCCGGAACCGCGCGACTGCTACGGTCGCAGGTTCGAATCCTGCCTCGGGCATGGATGTGTGTGATGTCCTTAGGTTAGTTAGGTTTAAGTAGTTCTAAGTTCTAGGGGACTGATGACCTAAAATGTTAAGTCCCATAGTGCTCAGAGCCATTTGAACCATTTTTGTTGACTCAGGGATCGAGACGTGGCTGCATGATCCGTTACAGCCAAGCGGATAAAATGCCTGTCATCTCGACTGCTAGTGATACGGGGCCGTTGGGATCCAGCACGGCATTCCGTATTACCCTCCTGAATCCACCGATTCCATTTTCTGCTAACAGTCATTGGATCTCGACCAACGCGAGCAGTAACGTCGCGATACGATAAACCGCAATCGCGATTGGCTACAATCCGACCTTTATCAAAGTCGGAAACGTGATGGTACGCATTTCTCCTCCTTACACGAGGCATCACAACAACGTTTCGCCAGGCAACGCCGGTCAACTGCTGTTTGCGTATGAGAAATCTTTCATGTCAGCACGTTGTAGGTGTCGCCACCGGCGCTAACCTTGTGTGAATGTTCTAAAAAGCTAATCATTTGCATATCACAGCATCTCCTTCCTGTCGATTAAATTTCGCGTCTGTAGCACGTCATCTTCGTGGTGTAGCAATTTTAATGGCCAGTAGTTTAGTTTTTTTGCTGTAACATATCAAGCAGTGTATAACTGCAGCCTTGTAGTCCACTATACATTTTGTTTTTCTAACATGACTTTGAAGTGTGTGTCAGGTGCTAAACCGACATTAAGAAGTTTTGATCTATCAGCGCTCACAGAAAGTTGAACATCACGTGGTGTAAGGTAAGTGCTCCCACAACATACAGGATGATTGAAATAAAAGACAGAGGCAGTGATTCCTATTGACAAAAATGTGAAAGACATCGCAAGATATGGAAAGCGGAAGATCTGGCAACATTACGGAGCGTTTCTAAGCAGATCTTCGAAGGCGATGACCTCAGTATTTGAACTCAAGTTCCTCTGTGATGGGGTAGCAGATTTCGCAGTGCTCCATTTTCGAAGACTGTGAGAGCATTGATTCCTAATATTGGCAGTGATATTGCACCCAGGCATATGATCACTGTTTTAGTGTCCTATGTGGCGGTCGTCATGGTCTTCAAATTTTTGGACACTGTGTCTTTGATTTTTATGGTTTACAATGCATAACCATATGTGAAACAAGGGGATATTCTGCATTACTTAAACACATAGAGCACAGATAGTATGCGTCAGTCGCGCTGGTGGAGGGATGGAATGATTTTCATACTCTCAGGCGAGCATGTAAGTACCCACAATGATCCACATTTTTGTCGTATTTACCTGAGTTCTACATATTTCTGTCAGTAATTTTGCTGGGCTTTCCGTAGTTTAAACGCATTTTATCCAAGTTCTCGAGTTACAAACCACCATACTCGACTCACATCAACAAAACATCTCATCTCGTCGACCTCGTGATGTTATTAGCCAGTGATATTGCAGCATGATCCTCAATTTATGTCTCATAGCCAAAGCACTCCCTTCCTCCATGTCGTATACAAGGGACATATTGTGAACTGTGTTACACTGCCTACATCACACACCACAAATACTATTTTTTAGTGTAGGAAATAGCCATCAGCAGAGAGGAGGTGCAAAAACTTAGTCCTTAGCCAAAACACTTCATAAATTCGGTAAGATTTCATTACAATAACCCATCTCTCGCTATGTGCATAAGAGTCACAAAGTATTCTTGCATTCTTGGATCCTGAGCAAAACTCTAGACTGTCTCTCTGTGAATCTTGTAACTGTCTTTAACCAAACCCTCCTGCAACATTGTTTCCGATCTAATTTGGAACTGACCAGAAGTAGGAGGGCCCTACACACACTACATTTGACATCTCATGAAGGATCAGAACAAGCTGAGTTCCACGTAAACAATACACTTTGATATTTTGCTTTCGGAAAGCAAACTGGCACAACTGATTGATGCTGGACCGATATTTTCATTCCAATACTTAACTGCCATTCTGTGAAGACTGTTCCGTACCAGTCTTACTCATGTCACCCATCCAATTACACACGATCTCTTTAGATGCACACATGCCGAGGAGGTTAGCACTCCTTATTGGTGTATAATAGATAGGACCCTGATAAATTTGAGAGTATTGTGATGATATAACAGGCGGTTAAGAAGAAGAAGAAACATACATTTTATACATTATGGAGCTCCAGAAAGAAGGCGTTTCAAACATTTTACGTAATTACTTGTGCTATCAATTCTGTAGTATTGTTATAATGTTTGGATTCCATACCAAGAAGGTACTGGAAAGAGAGGAATGACAGTATATCATAAACACACACTTCTAAGGCTACACGGTTCTGCACTTAAACAGGTTATAACGTTGAAGCAGTATGGCCTCTGATGTATTAGTCGTGTGGAATGCAATGCTGTTAAATTCCGCCGGCCGCTGTGACCGAGCGGTTCTAGGCGCTTCAGTCCGGAACCGCGCTGCTGCTACGGTCGCAGGTCCTTCCTCGGACATGGATGTGTGTGATGTCCTTAGGTTAGTTAGGTTTAAGTAGTTCTAAGTCTAGGGCACTGATGACCTCAGATGTTAAGTCCCATAGTGCTTAGAGCCATTTGAACCATTTGTTAATACTCCAGTGCAGAAAACATATTTCCAACACTTGATATACATTCGCCATGCAAATTTTCCATCTCACTCCCTATGGTGAGAAACTTTAAGATGATAAAACTACTACCTGCTACACCACAGGAAAAAAAAAAACATAGATTCTTTGTGATAACATGTGATAAGTACGTAGCTTTCCGGAGGTGTGTAACACTTACTGTCCACATATGACTACGGTTCGGAAATTATAATATGCTCACATAAGTCCTATGAAATGATCGCTAGCAACGGAAAAATACACAAAACAACGACGTCTTACGAGGAAATGGACAAATGCGTAGCAGCGTCGTTCGACATGTGAATTTACACGCCGTAGTGCATTAACTCAGTGAACAGAACACGGTCTCTTTCCCACACATAATCTGTCAAGCAAATGTATACACGCTGATTACAGTACCTCACAAACCCCTATTATTGACTTAGAATCGCTGCAGTTGTGAAACTGAAGATTCGATTTATGTCCAAGATTTGGCAGGTGTTATATCCTAGCCAGTAATGCCAACCGAGCCCGCTGCCAAAAGGTTGGCAGCATCAAAGTCCGGACGCCGTCCGCATAAGCAGCGCCAGCGATACAGGAAATCGCCGCAAGTCTGCGCGCGCCACCGCTGGCTTCTGGCTTCTTAAGCGCTGGAGTCGCGAGCGCTAGGACAGTTCTGGATTCGCCGCTCAGTTGTATACTCGCCACCGAATTGTGTACTTGCTAGTCAGTTGTGTGTTCATCGCAGCAGAGTAGTTGTTTGTCGTCAGCCGACGCTGACCTAGCCGCTCCGACTCGAACTAGACAGATTTCTGTAGACACCGAGTTCACTACTGTGTTACTGTATCTTCATTAATAAAGATAAGTACCGACTTTTATTTAATCAGAGTGTTTTGGTATTCATCTTTCTGTTCACTGTTCCAGCGGACCGGTCGGCCCGCTTTTAAAAGTGTGGCGGTGACTTCGTAAGCCGTTTCTACAGCAAATTGTTTGTCGCTACGAACACCGCCACAAAACTGGCGACGAGGACTTCCGAACTCGTGTGCAGGCTGGTTCAACTTGTTTCTGGTTATACTAATTATAGCGATAACCTTTTGGGGGCTGGTTTAATTTGTGTTCACTATGTCTGCCGAATTACAACAGTTGATCTTGTTACAGAGTCAGCAAATACAAAGTCTGGTGGAAGCAATCGCCAAACAAGCGGCTCATCCTCCAACACAAAAGGAACAAGCACAGGCAGCACCACCTTTCCGTGCTTTTGATGCATCCAGAGAAGAATGGCGAGAATATTTCGCGCAGTTGCAGGCGCACATGACAGTCTACAAAATCACAGGTACTGAGCGGCAGCTTTATTTAATTTCCACTGCAGGCGTGGAAGTCTATCGACTACTTTGTAAGTTGTTCCCGGAATCCCAGCCAGAAGCTTTAGACTATGACGTTGTTGTTAACAAGCTTGCTGAGTATTTCGAGTCGCGAGTTCATGTGGCAGCAGCCAGATTCAAGTTCTTCAGATTAAAGAAACTGCCACATCAATCTAATAAACAGTGGTTAACAAATTTACGGGGCCTCACCCGTCAGTGCCGATTTAACTGTGTGTGTGGAGCTTCCTACAGTGATGTCGTGTTACGAGACGCTATTACTCAAAACATTGCAGATTCTCGTATTCGTGCTGCTATCTTAAAGTTGCCTGACCCGTCATTAGAGACTGTGATGAACATCATTGAAGCCCAAGATACTTTTGACTATGCTGAGTATGAGTTAGATCAGCCATGTATTTCTCAAATTGCCTGTGCTAAGCAAGTTATGTCACGCCCGCGGCCCCACCGGCAGAGTCAGACTGTAAACACTAGACGGCCGCGTCATGTTAAACACATTCGTCAGCCGCGTGTGCAAAATGATAGAGTTAAGTCTTGCCCTAAGTGTGTTCTTGCTCATCCTCGTGAACGTTGCCCGTTAAGAAACGCGGTTTGTCACTTTTGTCAAAGGAAAGGACACATCCAGACTGTTTGTTTGCGTAAACGCAAGGACAATTCTAGTGCTGCCCAGCCCATGGATATTCATGTTCTTCAAAGCCAGCCCGCCCAGAAGGTCGCGTTTAAAGACTCTTCCACGGTTCGTGTGGGTAATAAACTTGTTCGCAATAAGCCACCCACCCAGCCCTCTGCTATGCGACCCAAGCGTAATTCAAACGCTGTAAAACGTAATGTACAGACTGCAAGTGAAGCGGGAGTTGTTGTTCCACCCGCCCAACCCACGAGTTGTCGTAAGCAGCGAATACGCGCTAAACGCGCTGATTTTGTCTTCCGCCTCCACTGCACCGATCCAGGGACAGTGTAATAAACTATTTGTGAAGCTACGCATCCAGGATAAGACCTTCAATTTTCAATTAGACACTGGTGCGTCTGTGACTCTCATAAATAGTGCTACGTATGCGGCTATCGGCCGCCCTAAACTTTCAGCGGCAAAACATTCTTTGGCTACTTATAGTGGCGAACACATTCCTGTGTTAGGTGTATGTAGCGTGCCAGCCACATTCCGTGGCAATACAAAAACAGTTTCATTCACAGTGCTCCGCGCTACAGACAGTGTAAACATTTTCGGATTAGACTGTTTTGACTTGTTTGGCCTGTCTATCCAAGACAATGTGTTGCAAATTAATTCTGTTGTTGTTCCTCAAGACAGCATAACCGATTTGTGTAAACGATACAGTGACATATTTAAAGACGAACTAGGTTGTGCTGCGAACTTTGCCGCTCATATTACGTTAAAAGATAATGCTCAGCCTCGATTTTGTCGTGCTCGTCCAGTGCCTCACGCCCTCCGGGCACCTGTAGAAGATGAACTTCGTCGTTGGCAAAACAACGGTGTTATTCAACCCGTTTCAGCGAGCCAGTGGGCTTCTCCCTTAGTTATTATAAAGAAACCGTCTGGCAAGTTACGTTTGTGTGCTGATTTTAAGTCGACAGTTAATCCTCAGACTGTCATTGATTCTTTTCCTTTGCCTAGACCGGACGAGCTGATGGATAAGTTGGGGGAAGCTCGTTTCTTTTCCAAAATTGATCTCCGTGAAGCATATTTGCAATTGCCCCTCGACGAGCAATCACAACAGTATTTTGTCATAAACACGTCGTTGGGGTTGTTCCGTTTTCTGCGTTTGCCTTTTGGTTGTGCGTCAGCTCCAGCTGTTTTTCAGCGTTTTGTCACAACTTCTGGCTAATGTGCCATCGTGTTGCAACTATTTAGACGATATTGTTGTGTCCGGTCGGTCGCCTGCTGAACATTTCCGTAATTTGGAGTGTTTGTTTAAAGTGTTGCCTCAGGCAGGCCTACGTTGCAACATCGATAAATGTTCATTTTTCCTTACGGAGTTGGAGTATTTGGGACATGTTATTAATACTCAAGGCATTCATCCCTCCCAGTCACATTTAGCAGCTATTCGTGATTTGCCCGCCCCTCGCAATCTGCAGGAATTGCAAGCAGTTCTTGGCAAATTGACATATTATATTAGGTTTATACCTAATGCATCACAGATTGCTGCACCGTTGCATCGTCTCCGCCGTAAGGATGTTCCGTTTGTGTGGTCAGCTGATTGCCAATCAGCCTTTCAGCAGCTTAAAGAGGCTTTATTGAATGATCGTTGTCTGGTCCATTACGACCCTAACAAGCCTCTGGTGTTAGCTTGTGATGCCTCTTCTTTCGGCCTCGGTGCTGTGTTGTCTCACCGAGTCGGTAACACCGAACGTCCTATTGCGTTAGCATCTAAATTGCTAAACAAAGCTCAGTGTAATTATAGCCAATTGGACAAGGAAGCGTTGGCTATTGTGTTCGGTGTCACAAAATTCCATCACTACCTCTATGGTAGACCATTCTATTTAGTAACAGATCACAAGCCCCTGACGTCACTGTTTCATCCGTCTAAACCAGTTCCTCAGCGGACAGCTCAGAGACTACAACGTTGGGCTCTTTTGTTATCACAATACCAGTATGAGATACTGTATCGCCCTACAGCTCAGCATGCAAACGCTGACGCGCTTTCTAGATTGCCGATTGCTGCGGATGTCTTCGATTCCTCTGACGACTCTTGCCATCAGATTGACGCCGATGAGCATCAATCCCTCCGGGATTTTCCGATTGATTATCGTCAGGTGGCTCGTGAGAAGGCTACGGATCCTCATCTGAGTTTACTCTTACGTTTTGTTCAACGTGGTTGGCCGTCCAAGGCAAAGGATATATCGGATCCTGTGGTTCGTCGCTATTATCCGCAACGTCATCTGTTGTCTGTTTCGCACGGAGTTTTGCTGTTACGCACCGAGAATGACCAGCTTCGTGTAGTGGTTCCCCAAGTGCTCCAATCCAAGGTCCTCGACTTGTTGCATCAAGGTCATTGGGGAGTGGTCCGCACCAAGCAGCTTGCCCGCCGTCATTGTACATGGATCGGCATTGATAAGCAGATTACGCAGATGTCTACCGATTGTTCGACGTGTGCCGAACACCAAGCTGCTCCGCCTCAACGCTATTTTGAGTGGGCACGCCCTGCCGGTCCCTGGCAGCGAGTACATATTGATTTCGCTGGTCCATATTGGAATTCTCGTTGGCTCATCGTGATAGATGCATTTAGTAATTTTCCGTTTGTTGTGCCCATGCAGTCTACAACGTCTGCACAAACTATACAGGCGTTGACTTCAATTTTTTGTATTGAGGGTCTTCCAGAAGTTTTAGTGTCTGCCAATGGTCCACAATTTACCTCTGCTGAATTTGAAAGTTTTTGTTCT
This sequence comes from Schistocerca serialis cubense, assembly GCF_023864345.2. Taxonomy (NCBI): domain Eukaryota; kingdom Metazoa; phylum Arthropoda; class Insecta; order Orthoptera; family Acrididae; genus Schistocerca; species Schistocerca serialis. Next base: position 943,250,861 of record NC_064638.1, read on the forward strand.
GCCAATGGCATTCGCCATGTTCTTACTCCGCCGTTCCACCCTCAATCGAATGGTGCAGCGGAACGTTTTGTACGCACATTTAAGGATCATATGGACCGCCTTCGTGCTACGCACTCTCGTCAGCAGGCCCTCATCACGTTCCTGTCGTCGTACCGGACCACGCCACGCGACGGCCCTTCGCCTGCGGAGCTTCTCCACGGCCGTCGTCATCGCACCCTACTACGGTTGTTGCACCCCCCGGATCGACCCGCCGCTTCTGAGCATCGCACGCGTTTTCAGCGCAACGACGCCGTTTTTTTTTCAGTGTTTATCACGGTCGCCGTCGTTGGGAATGTGGTACCGTGATAAGTGTCAAGGGTCGCGGTTTTTATACTGTTCAAGGTGCTACTGGGGTGCACAGGAGGCATCAGAACCAGTTGCGCCGCGCTGGCCGCCCGGATTCTGCCGCTCGTTCTTTGTCCACAGATTTGGTCCGCGGCGGGTTCCAGCCGCGCCTTCCGACTTCGCTGCCGCCCCCAGGGCAGCAGCAGCAGCCGTCGCCGCTACCACGCCGACAGCCCGTCCCGTTGATGCCTCCTGCGCAGCTTCATCCGGGAGCGCCCCGGGTGGTCGCTCCGGCGCCTGCGGTCCCTCTTCAGTCGCCACCGCCTTCGGAGCTGATGGACGTCGACCCCTCAGCCGGGCCGCCTTCCCAAGCGGTGGCTGTGCAGCCTGTCCTGCAGCCGCTTTCCTTGGGCACCCCCAAGGAGTCTGACACCGCAGCGCCTTGTCCGGCGCCCACTCAGCAGCCGTCGACGCAGCGTCAGGAGACGCTGCCTCTCTTCGTGGGTCCCGACGCCCCGTCGCGTCCAGTACCAGAAGCTGCGCCCGTGGTCACAGGCGTGCACCCTGACCTCGGTTTTCAGTCGGTGTTTCCCGAGGCCCCGCGCAGCCAATGCTGGGGTGCGGACCGGGGACTGCCACCGACAACAGTCTCCGCCCCGGTCTCGTCCGCTACGCCTGCGGCCAGACCCCTCCCCCGCCGTCGACGCTCGCCACGTCATTATTCAACGACTGTGCCAGTAATGCCAACCGAGCCCGCTGCCAAAAGGTTGGCAGCATCAAAGTCCGGACGCCATCCGCATAAGCAGCGCCAGCGATACAGGAAATTGCCGCAAGTCTGCGCGCGCCACCGCTGGCTTCTGGCTTCTTAAGCGCTGGAGTCGCGAGCGCTAGGACAGTTCTGGATTCGCCGCTCAGTTGTATACTCGCCACCGAATTGTGTACTTGCTAGTCAGTTGTGTGTTCATCGCAGCAGAGTTGTTTGTCGTCAGCCGACGCTGACCTAGCCGCTCCGACTCGAACTAGACAGATTTCTGTAGACACAGAGTTCACTACTGTGTTACTGTATCTTCATTAATAAAGATAAGTACCGACTTTTATTTAATCAGAGTGTTTGGGTATTCATCTTTCTGTTCACTGTTCCAGCGGACCGGTCGGCCCGCTTTTAAAAGTGTGGCGGTGACTTCGTAAGCCGTTTCTACAGCAAATTGTTTGTCGCTACGAACACCGCCACAAAAGCAGGGAAATGGAGTACTTCACATACATAGTCGTTCACGTAGGGGACGGTGCCGAAACGGGTTTTCCAACAATCTCGTGGACATGATTCATCACACGTGTGTTGGAAGTGTTCTGCTGACTGTGGGATGGGGAAGTTTGCTGTTAACTTTGTCACACACAGAACACGCAGTCGTATAGCAGTGAGACGGTGATTGGTTGGTTGACTTGGGAGAGGGGACCAAACAGCGATGTCATTGTCCCATTGAATTAGGAAAGGATAGCGAAGGATGTCTGCCGTGCCCTATGAAAGGAACCATCCCGGAATTTGCCTGAAGCGAACTAGGGAAACCACGGTAAAAATAGATCAGGATAACCGGACGCTTGTTTTGAACAGTCGTCCTCCAGAATACGAGTCCAGTGTGCTAACCACTGCACCACCACCTCGCTCGGCGAGACTGTGACGGAAACTAAGCTCAATCTCCGTCACCGTCTCAGTGGCTGGACGGCAGCCACAACACACGCTTCGACAAGACACTGGACGTTCGTAGCTTATTTTGTCAGCTGCTATGTTGGTTACAAACGCACATGAGCGTGTCGGCTATTGGGCCCAGTACTTCCCTGGTTCAAATGGCTCTGAGCACTATGGGACTTAACATCTATAGTCATCAGTCCCCTAGAACTTAGAACGCGGTTCCAGACTGAAGCGCCTAGAACCGCACGGCCACACTGGCCGGCGTACTTCCCTGGATAACATCTATAAGGGGCACTCTCTGTTGCTTGATATAGGCCGACAGGGACATATTTTAAACGGTAAAGTGATGACAGTTCGTGATTTTAACACAGACATGACATTCATTCATTGGTGATGGCTTTTTTTTATCAATTGAGGGCTGAGAACTTCGCATAGCCACGTCAACTGTTACTCTACTGCATTCTGTAGCTACTCCCCACAGCATATGACATAGCAGCTGTACAGGGTGGTCCATTGATCGTGCCCGGGCCAAATATCTCACGAAATAAGCGTCAAACGAAAAAACTACAAAGAACGAAACTTGTCTAGCTTGAAGGGGGAAACCAGATGGCGCTATGGTTTGCCCGCTAGATGGTGCTGCCGTAGGTGAAACGGAAATCAACTGCGTTTTTTTTTAAATAGGAACCCCCATATTTTATTACATATTCGTGTAGTACGTAAAGAAATATGAATGTTTTAGTTGGACCACTTTTTTCGCTTTGTGATAGATGGCGCTGTAATAGTCGCAAACGTGTAAGTACGTGGTATCACGCAGCATTCCGCCACTGCGGACGGTCTTTGCTTCGTGATACATTACCCGTGTTAAAATGGACCGTTTACCAATTACGGAAAAGGTCGATAACTTGTTGATTTATGGCTATTGTGATCAAAATGCCAAACGGGCGTGTGCTATGTATGCTCCTCGGTATCCTGGACATCATCCAAGTGTCCGGACCGTTCGCCGGATAGTTACGTTATTTAAGGAAACAGGTAGTGTTCAGCCACGTGTGAAACGTCAACCACGACCTGAAACAAATGATGATGCCCAAGTAGGTGTTTTAGCTGCTGTCGCGGCTAATCCGCACGTCAGTAGCAGACAAATTGCGCGAGAATCGGGAATCTCAAAAACGTCGGTGTTGAGAATGCTACATCAACATCGATTGTACCCGTACCATATTTCTATGCACCAGGAATTGCATGGCGACGGCTTTGAACTTCGTGTACAATTCTGCCACTGGGAACAAGAGAAATTACGGGACGATGGCAGATTTTTTGCACGCGTTCTATTTAGCGACGAAGCGTCATTCACCAACAGCGGTAACGTAAACCAGCATAATATGCACAATTGGGCAGCGGAGAATCCTCGATGGCTGCGACACGTGGAACATCAGCGACCTTGGCGGGTTAATGTATGGTGCGGCATTATATGAGGAAGGATAATTGTCCCCCATTTCATCGATTGCAATCTAAATGGTGCAATGTATGCTGATTTCCTACGTAAATGTTCTACCGATGTTACTACAAGATGTCTCCTACCTTCCAAACTTTACAGAAGCTCTCCTGCGAAACTTGCAGAAGGTTCTGCAAGTTTCGCAGGAGAGCTTCTGTTAAGCCTGGAAGGTAGGAGGCGAGGTACTGGCAGAGGTAAAGCTGTGAGGACGGGGCGTGAGTCGTGCTTGGGTAGCTCAGTTGGTAGAGCACTTGCCCGCGAAAGGCAAAGGTCCCGAGTTCGAGTCTCGGTCCGGCACACAGTTTTGATCTGCCAGGAAGTTTCATATCAGCGCACACTCCGCTGCAGAGTGAAAATCTCATTCTGGAAGAATTTTAAGGCTTGCCGATGACGCAAGATTTCTCTCAGAGGCGACAATGGACTTAGAAGATGAGTTAAACGGAATAGATAATGCCTTGAAATGAGGTTACGAGGTGTAAAACTGGCCGCGCGGGATAGCCGCGTCTACTAACGGTTCGCGCGGCTCTCACCGTCGGAGGTTCGAGTCCTCCCTCGGGCATGGGTGTGTTTGTTGCCTTTAGCGTAAGTTAGTATAAGTTACATCAATAAGTGTGTAAGTCTAGGGACCGATGATCTCAGCAGTTTGTTCCTACAGAACCTTACGACAAAGTTCCAAAATTTCCAGATGTAAAACAAGGATAATGGAATGCAGTCAAATTAAATTAGCTGACGCTGAGGGAATTGGATTAGGAAAGCTGTAAAACAGCTAAGAATTGCCGAGGATATAAATGCAGACTAGCAAGAACAAGAACAACAACATTTCAAAAAGAGAAATTTGTTGACATCTATATGTGTTATAAATTAAAGTCGCCCAGTTTACACTGATAGACAGACTCATCCCCCTAGGAACTATTGTGTATGTAGTCTGTTACCGCTACGAGAGTCTTGCCTTGCCATACGTACTTCGTACGACCCGTGCGAAGCTGGAGAGAGTCGCTTGTCGAGAGTAGGAGTCATATGAGAACGACGCAGGCGAAAAAAGTAATCTTTTTATTATTTCGAAAGTCATCGCCATAACTGTTAATCCATTAATTACCTCGCTGTAAGACAGGACGGCCAATGCCTCTATGGAAAAATGTTTGCAGCTGCATATGTAAACATGATTGCACCCAGGCGAACAACTCTTCGGCTGAAGTAAATCGACGGCCACGAATGTCCCTCTTCAGGTTTCCAAAAATTTGGGAAATAGCCTGCATCAGAATGATGCCGTCCGTCAACATTCCAGGACGTTTGGTTCTGATGGCGTGCTTCAGTTTTGCAGTGTTCACGTACCGCTGTGCGTTAATTGTGGTGCCGTGTTCCAGTGAGTAGGCGAGAAGCGGGTTAGGGAGTGCATTATTCTGTTGCACGATAATGCCCGCTCACAAATTGCGAAGGTTGTTTCGACTATGCTGCACATATACGGCTGGGAACTCCTTGCACATCCTCCAGAGTTCCATGCGATTCACATATTTTTGGAGCCGTGAAGAATGACATTTGTGGCCGTCGGGCTACTTCGAAGAGGTGGACACAATCAATCATAGTTCTCTAAACAACCGCAAACGCTTTCGTGAAGGCATTGACCGTCTTGTCTCACAGTGGCATAAATGTATTAACAATAAATGTAATTGCTTTTGAAGTAATAGTTTCCTTACTTTTCCCACCTGTCTTGATTCCATTTGACTGACCCATATGAATTTAAGTGATAGGAAGCATTTTCTGAAGGTATTTGAGTTGTAGCCTTATATGGAAGTGAAACATGCACGATAAATACATATGAGGAGAAGGGAATCTTTAGAAATGAGTATTACCGAAGATTAGAAGGGTAGGTATACAGCTGCGCTCTACCAAAATTACGGTTTGGTACTTTGGCGACCACGTAAATGACGTAGTAAATGATAGGATTGCCAGTAGTATTGGTAGAACTGGTGGGAAACGAAATATAAATAGAATCTGAAGCCATTTTGACTATTTTTCGACCGTGACTGTCACAGGGTGTATCATAATTAATGGCGTAAAAGCATACAGTTGAAAGTACACGATACTAGAAGCAAAAACGTCGGAGTAAGCATAGGGTCGAAAATGCATACCTTAAGAGCTACGAGCAATTTTTAATCTTCGATACTGTGAAACAAATGTCTTCTACTGCAAGTTCTTTGCTTTCCATATTTTAGAAAGTGGTAGTATGGACAAAAATAAGAAGAAATGTCCAGCAAACATGTGCTCTAAAACACATACCTTAAAAATTACGAGCACTTGATCATTAGAAGAGTGGTGGTTGAAAGAAGCAAAGATGAACGAATGCTCATAGCTCTTAAGGAATGCAATTTGGAGCACTGGACTTTTTTTCTTGTTTTGGTCCATACTACCAGTTCCCAAAATATGGAAAGCAAAGAACTTGCAGTAGAAGCGATTTGTTTCACAGTATCAGAGATGAAAAATTGCTCGTAGCTCTTAAGGCACTGAAACTTTTTTACTTCTAGTATTGCGTACTTTCAACTGTACGCGTTTACGCCATTATTTATGATACACCCTGTATAACTGTTGTTATTTTGTACTCGATAGGACGTTGTTCATCGTGATCAAAGATAAGCGTTTCCTGTTACTATTCGTAAATTCGAAAGTTGTTTATGTATAACAGAAACATGTTTCATATAAGTTCGACGAAGTGCTGAAGCGATGTTTGATATATATTTGTTTTGCGTATTTTAAAATTTTGCCATTGTGCTGCGTTTCCTAGCGTTATATCATAAATCTGCATTGTTTACTTTATTTTTACTACAACATCCTTCTGTTTCTCGTCACAAATGAACACTTTTCAAATAAACCCTGAATTAAACACCGATAATTGCAGTTTTGCTATAAATTATTCTTAAGTAACAGACTGGAGGATAAGTATGTAGAACAAAAATATTCCATAGATTATGCGGCCCTTCGTATACCCTTACTCGGTTTCTAGACAGTTCAATGTTTCCGATTCCTAGGGAAATCTAGTAATATACTGATCGCGTACGTACAGAAAGCGATCGTTATGAGGTAGCGCCCGATAGTATGCAACACACCCAACCCCTTGGTAGCGCGGGCACGGGCCCCACTAGAAAGACAGACCGCGGCGCGTATTTTGTCACGAAGGTAGTCCTGAACTCGCTCGCTCAGCTCAGCGGACAAAAAGCGTTTCTAAACCTGTTAACTCGCAGCTGGGCGTGTAAGTACTAACAAGAATTGCCTCTTCCACTGGAATCTGCTATTGTGATGTCTTGCTGATTAACAGCACTACAGCAAAATTTAATTTAAGATCAATACTCGATATAAATGGTATAACGGCCTGTTTATAGCATTTAGTCTTCTGCTTAGCAGGACTAATTACATGCTGGAAGTGGGACCTTATGCAAGTGATAATCATTTTAGCATGACTTTATTTTATTGTACGCCATTACAGTCGTAACAAGTTATAAGTAGGCCCATGGACTTCCCATCATTATAGGACTAATAACAGTAAGATTCCATAATAGCGGATCACTGTAGAAGATGCTATTTTCGTTTGTACGGGCACGCCTAGTTACGAGTTAACAGGTGTAGAAACGTAGTTTGTCTGCTGATTTGGGCGAGCGAGCGAGCGTAGGACCTCGCGCGGGCACGACCTTAACAGACCGTAGTCTACGCTTAATTATGGTAGCCTACGGTAGTTTTACAACTACAGGTAGATTGAATAGGTACTGCATAGAGACCGAGCGAGGTGGCGCAGTGGTTAGACACTGGACTCGCATTCGGGAGGACGACGGTTCAATCCCGCGTCCGGCCATCCTGATTTAGGTTTTCCGTGATTTCCCTAAATCACTCCAGGCAAATGCCGGGATGGTTCCTCTGAAAGGGCACGGCCGACTTCCTTCCCCATCCTTCCGTAATTCGATGAGAGCAATGACCACGCTGTCTGGTCTCCTTCCCCAAAACAACCAACCAACCAACCAACCAACTGCATAGAGCTGGAGGAAAAAAGAAATTTGCTATACAACTGAACTAGAAGAAGCTTTAGGTCACGAGGCGTCAAGGAATAGTTAGTCTGATGACGGTGGGAGGCCCGTGGGGTTGGGGGAGAGTGTATGGGGAGGGGGGAGGACAAAAATTGTAGAGGGAGACCAAGGCATGATTAAGTAAGTGGATATAAGTTGCAGTAGTTATACAAGATGAGGCTCGCACAGGGTATACTAGCATGGATAGCTGCATCAAAGCACTCTTCCGATTGAAGGCAACAGCGACAACAGAACAACGAGAGGAAAGGGTGGTAAGTTAAGTTACTACTAGCGTCAAATGAAAGGGGAAAAATAATGTATACTGCGATAAACTTAATGCTAGTATTAGAATAGAAACATTGAATACGCAAGTGAACGTACACTGTCGAGTTCATGTATGCTTCCTAGGTTTTTCTGGCACAGATAAGAACAACAATAGAGAGCACGAAGACCATAATTAATTTAATGAATAGTATTTAAGAGAATTACAATTATACTAATACTATTTATAAAACGAAACAAGAATGTTACTGGGCTTCGTGATCACCAAGTTCGCTTTGCAAATGAAAGGGAAAACGAATCTGGTCATAATATCGTTTCAGAGAATACAATACATCACACACAAAACAAAACGTTGCACCGAGAATTCCGCTCAGTCAATATTCTTGTTGATTTTACCACTAGTCCATTGCTGCTTGCCAGTCGCGTCAACAATATTCCATCTCCTGTAATGTGTCATTCATTGAAACGTAACAAAATTATTTGGGCTCGTCCGGGATTTGAACCCGGGACCTCTCGCACCCGAAGCGAGAATCATACCCCTAGACCAACGAGCAACACTCTGCCGGTTTCATGTTAATTGAATAGACGGGAGTGTGCCACGCTACAGTAACCCTGCTGTGCGAGATACGCCGTATCCGTGAGCTACAGAGTGTGACGCACGGCCAAGAAGAGAGAGCGCCCGTTACCCCAATTGCCAACACTGCTGCCTTTCGTTTCATACTGGTCGCGCTTATCGATGTCTCCTCCGGCTGCTATGCATCACACTGAACATCAATGTAATGAATATTTGCAAGTGCTGAATTCTACCCAAATATTCTCTTCACGTAGAATCTGAAAAAAGAAAGTGCTTGACTCTTGACTCTTGACTCTTTCCCAACTGCTTTTTTGAAACCGAGGACACAACGTGTACTCTGAGGAGGCACAACAGGGAGATACGGGTAAGTTCGTTACTATATTCTTTAATCAACAGTGGCCTTTGGGAATGAGAAGTTTGTCCTTTTTATTTGGTAATTCTTCTGAAAAGGATTACGGCTAAGGAAGAAAGAGGATTCGCTATACATCTTTTAAATACAGTTCTAAAACGCACACAAATTTTTTAAAATAGTCATAAACGCAGGCAACTCGAAAACAGAAGAGATAATAATAAACCAAAGCATCAAGCAAGGATGTAGTTCGTCAGCGACATTCTTTAACATCTGTATTGAGGTTCTCGTAAGAAAGTGGAAGGATGAGGTATCTGAAGGTATACAACAAAAAAGAAGCTAGCATATGAACACTATGCTATACGCAGATTATGTAGCATTACACAGAATAAAGAAGCAAACTTACAACATTCGGTGTATGGACTATGTGAACTAGGAAGAGAAAGCTACAATCTGAAAATATCCACCAAACCAAAGTTATGGCTCAATATGGAAAACACTCAGTCCAATCAAACACTATCATTAAAGACAAGACACTTACATACTTCGGGTGTGATATCAGCTTAAATAACGATAATGATGTACAAATTAAAATCAATAAATTTCAGTGGAACCAGAAACAAAACATTAAAGAACATCAAGAGGAAAGACAGAAAATTAAAGTTTTACAAACCTTGGCTGTGCCAGTCTTGCTTTGTGGCAGTGAACCTTGGATTGGAGAATACAGTCGGCTGAAATGAGGTTTTTAAAATCTGTCAAATTTCGCTCAAGAGGGGCTCTTATAAAAAACGAAGAATATACGGCAAGAATTAAGAATATTTAACTTAAGCGACTAAGTGAAAGAAATGGAGGCAACATCTTAAATATGTGGAATAAGACAGAATTCCAGTCATTGTAAGCAAGTACGAGACCTCAGGAAAAAGAGACCATGGAAGACAGACGAAAAAATCGGTATGTATCGTGAAGTCGGAACGGGCATATCGCCTAAATCTTGAAGTGTAGAAGAAGAAGGAGAAGAAGTTGTTTCTTCTGCTGAGACGCACCTTAAGTTCCTATTGATTCACAGCTGTTTCTGTTGACGGGGAGTTCTATGAATGCGGTCCTCTCCAGGCCACTATATGATCTCTACGCGCACATTACAGATTGCGCCCAGCAGGCAGGCAGTAATAAGGTGAAGATGCTTGCTATGGCCAGGCGGCAGTTAAAGACAACAGTTTTCATATACAAAAGACGACGAGGGCGTGCTGAAAAGCAAAGCTGGCGAATTTTTTATGTGAAAACTCTCAAAGCTTTTTAAATGGAACAAACGTCATTAACATTCCACATCTTTATTCTTCATATCTACATATTTGCAGCCATCTGCCGCTAGAGGGCTCCGAATTGTAACACGGCAGTGTGCAATTTCGGAATTTAGTGAGCAGCCCCTTCCGTTTAGCACACCGCCTATCTGCAAGAGTGTCCCACTTCAAACTTTCTATGAGATCTGTAACGCTCTCGCGATGGCTAAATGTACCAGTCACGAATCTTGCCGCTCTTCTTTGGACCTGTTCGTTCACACATGGAGCACCTCTCGTTCAGCAAGACAATGTTAGACCACACACGAGTGCCGTGACGTCTGCAACAAGCCGACGCCTCGGGTTGACTGTCATCGATCATCCTAGGTACGGTCCCTGCTTGGCCCCCATTCGATTTTCATCTGTTTCCAAAGTCTGAAGACAACCTTCGGGTACTTCACTTTGATAATGATGGAGCGGAGCGAGCAGAGGTGAGGTTGTGGCTCCGTCAACAGTGTCAAACATTCTACATTTACGGTATCAACAAACTGGTCTCTAGTTGGGAGAAATGTGTTCGTCGCCAGGGCTACTATGTGGAGAAATAAATGCGTAGACATAAAGAATGGAGATGAATAATGTCAATAACGTCTGTTTTATTTAAAAAGCTTGAAGAGTTTTCACATAAAAAATTCGAAGGCACTACTTTTCAGCACGCCCTCGCACACAGAGGATAGAAAAGCAATGCCCCAGCAACTGAGGGAAGACGTACCCATATCAGATGACTTCTTAACTAAGCATTGAATTCAGATATATTAGACATAAAGGGTGATGTGGTACACACTCCCAATCAAAAACTCAGTGCAGTTTATTAAGATGGTTACGGATTCAGAGGACGAAGTACTGTCGGTGAGGCTATATGCGAAGGTGTCTTGCAAATTTGTGTGTTTCTGTTGTGGATTTAGTTGAACAATTAAAGTGATGGTTCGATTCGATAGTGGCAACGAGCTGGGGGTGTCTACAATTTGTCAGTTTCTGAAAGGGTGACTTAGGATTTCCAACAGATCCAGATTGGTGCACAAGTGCATCATCATGGCGAAAGGTGGCAGGACATCACCCTTTGTAGCTGGTGTATTCAGACAAAAACTCGTAGGCCGCCACCACAAGGTACCGGACCCGCAGTGTAGCTCCTTTAATTACAGACGCTGCGAAGTGCACCATTACTTTGCATTTCGCGAACATTATTACTTCGTGCGTTGCGCGTGCTTGCTCGCCAAGGGTTCCATATTACGGGCATAGTAAATTTAACTTCATGTCTTAAATACAGTTACATTATATGTACATTAAATTGTGGTTAACCTTTAGAAAGTTGATCATTTGGGTTTCGCTACCATTTCAAAGAGCTTATTTTGTTATGTACAGTTCTGCATTTCCATACTGTTACACACGTTCGCATTACATTTCGTTTAACAACATGTCCAAACGGAATCCATTAATTCCAAATAGTATGAGCAATATTTCAGCCTCGAGATTGCCTAGGCATCAGTTTTTGTCAGTTAATGATCCTGACTCTACACCCTTAACCATATTATACTAAGATGTTTTTTGGATGTCCACACGCATCTACTTCAAGCCAGGCTGTCGTACATTCTGATGTTATACCTTTGCGCTTTTTAAAATGAAACAAAGAAAAAGAGAAAAAAAAAAACAAAGAGAGAATAGAAAATTGTAATATTAGCTCCTATTTTATTTCAAATTGTTGCCACTCATCTAGGCTTACCTAAATGGTTATATTGTATTTCGTTCACTATTTGTTCAACTATCGCAATATGACTGCAGTTGGTCATACTCTTGTAACATTTGATTTTGTGATGACTGTAAACTGGTAACAACTGCGTTATTATACGAAACACTACGGTACCATTAAGATATTTTTAACTGTAAAAATGCCTTCTGTTGCAACAATAGCTCCCTTATTATTTTAGGTTGGTGTCACTAATCTAGGCTCACCTAAATGATTCTGTCGTATGTCTTTTATTGCATGTTCGACTATTGTAATATCACTACATTTCGTGATACTTATGTAACATTTTATTTAGTGACGATTGTAAACTTATTGTTACAAAACTTTATTTCTGATCTGTAACAGTTTTATGTTTATATTTTACCACACCAGTTATTGTTTGAAAATGTGTCTTCTATTTTGATTATTGACTAACAGCTATCTGTGTGACATTATTCACTATGCTACCTAAAGACACACATTTAATGCTGTCAATACATGAGTTTCTCCTCTGTAAAAGCAGCAAAAAAAAAAAAAAAAAAAAAAAATGGTTCAAATGGCTATGAGCACTATGGGACTTTACTACTGAGGTCATCAGTCCCCTAGACCTTAGAACTAATTAAACCTAACTAACCTAAGGACATCACACACATCCATGCCCGAGGCAGGATTCGAACCTGCGACCGTAGCGGTCACGCGGTTCCAAACTGATACGCTTAGTACCGCACGGCCACACCGGCCGGCCTGTAAAAGCAGCACAATTTATCTTTGTCGAGTTGCTTACGATGTTCTGACAAGTAGCTAATCGCAATGTACAGTTGACTTTGTTTTTATTATAAATGCTAACGCCATCTACTGGTCTTCGTTTACTTCTTTCATAGGTTAATCGCCACAGTCAGTTTGGCACCGGTTTTCTTCGAATAGACAACGGCACTGTCAAATATGCCTATATGAGGTGAGACCTGTATTATATTCAGTCTATGTGCTTACTTTCGTGAGCTTTTTACTAAAGTTTGATTTAAATGTAAGTACGATACTAACAGAAATTTCTGTATATGGAATACTACCATACATACTTATGTTATTATGTACGTATTTTCTCTCGTTAATTTTCTTGTAAACTTTATTCCACAGGCTCGGTCTGATGATGAAATTTTGTAACGCGTAAAGCTTAATAAATAATTGTGCAATCAAGACCTTCCTATATTTCAGAGTTGTGCCAAAAGATCGCAAGCTCAGTATTTATTACTACTGGTTTGAGGCAGTGACGTTATGTCGGGCCGGCGATGACCGAATGTAGCCTATTTTTCTGTGGTAATCAGCGATCTTCGCAACCCCCATGTTTCGTAAGAATAGCTTTCACGGCTTCAGTTTGTTACTTCTCCGCCATTTCAGCAGGCTGATAGGTGTTCTTGTGGAAGTTTTACACTCTCTTACTAAGTCAAGCTTTGTTGTACAATGACGTGATGTCTTCTCCTCGCTGAGGTCATGCTGCTGGTTTTACGATGGAAGCTTCTCGCTCGTACGAGGTGAGGAAATCTCTTCTGGATTTGTTCTGCTTTCCGAAATGTCGACTTTCTGTCTGTTTGTCGTTTTGATTTCGATACAGGCTATTGGCTTAGCTTGTTCTGGCTTGTGCTGGCTCTAGAGAACCTTCAGAAAATTTTACATTTGCCGCTAATGCAGGTCTGTTGTGTAAAGGGAGTCTGTGCACACTTCTGTGACACACCTGTTCGAAGCTCTGAATACGCAACTACTTTTCGGATTTCTCTCCGAGACATCTTCTATCTCGTCTAGTTCAGGTAAAGCCGATACGTCTCCTGCCTAGTCCAAGGAACGGGATGGAACATATGTGGGGAACGGAGTCTGCCCCTAGCGTTGTGGTTCTTCTGCAACGCAGACAACGTGAAGCGAACGCCCTGAATATGTACTGTGTAATTTCTTCTGCTTTGTGTTGGAAACTGCGTATGTCGCTCGCATCGTATTTCTACCTTATTGTGCGGCGCCGCGAATATGTTCAGACGTAGATTTGGGGAATTCTTATAAATTTCGAGCCGCTATGACTGGAAGTTTGTAATTAAGGGACCGATTGACACGTCGGATAGTAGGCGGGGGCAGTGTTGGTATTTTGCAAACGATTCTGCGAGACAGGTTCAGACACTACTCTCAGACGAAAAGGCACAGTCCGGCGGGCAGTGTATACAAGTGTGAAGTTATTGGGGCAGCTCAGGGCACTGATGTCCTATGAAGAACTCAAATGTTGCAGTTACAACAGCGCCTAGTGTTATGTGTGTAAGGGTCGGAGTGGGATGAGGAAAGCTGACGTTGTAATTACGAGGGTCAGTCAAATGAAAACCTTAAATTTGTATTAACAAATCGAAATTTCGCGCTGCTATCCTGTAAGTTGGTAAGCGTGCTACAAACAGCGTGCAGAATGGCCTGTAAGTGGCAGCATAATGTAGATGCACAAATACCGTCGCAGTATCAGTATAAAGATGGCCGCCCCACTTGTGACTTGCACCAGGGAAGAACAGCGTTCTGTTATTCGGTTTTTGCGTATTGAAGATGTGAAACCTATTGAAATTCGTCGACAAATGAAGGTTCAGTACGTTGATGCATGTTTGTCACAGCAGCAAGTCTACGAATGGAGTAGGAAGTTCGCAAGTGGTGTGACTTCAGTGGAAGATGCTCCTCGTCCAGGTCAGGCACAACGAGTTGTGACTCCACAGAACACTGCAGCAGTTGAAGCCATAGTGAAGGAAAACTGCGAGTGATACTGAATGACATTGCAGCATGTTTACAGATTAGTTATGTGCCAGCACACCACATTGTGCATAATGTGCTCCAGTTTCACAAAGTGTCTGCAAGATGGGTGCCACGGCAGCTGACTCCTGAAATGAGAGAACGACGTGTTGATGCTTGTGAAGAACTTCTTCGGCGCTTTGAACGAGAAGGTGATGGGTTCCTTGCAAGAATCTTTACTGGGGACGAAATCTGGGTTCACTTCCACCAACCGGAAACGAAGAGAGCGAGCAAGGATTGGCGCCATTCCTCATCACAAAAACCAAAGAAGTTTCGAACAGAACCATCAGCAGGGAAGGTTATGCTGACTCTCTTTTTGGACGAAAAAAGGCGTCATTTTGAAGCATTACATGCCTAGAGGGACCACTGTCACCAGTGCATTACACACAGATCTCCTAAAATATCATCTGCGGCCTGCAATCAAATCAAAGCGACGTGGACTGCTGTCATCAGGTGTCCTTTTGCAACATTACAATGCAAGGCCCCACACTGCCCGTACAAGAGTTGCAACAATCACAGACCTGCATTTTGAGTGTCTTCCTCATCCACCATACTCACCAGACCTTGCCCCAAGTGATTTCCATATATCTAGACCACTCAAAGACGCAATGGGAGGAAAGAAGTTCCGTTCTGATGAAGAGCTACGCCACGCGGTGCATGAGTGGTTGCGCGGACTACCAAAAGAATTTTTTTCTAAAGGGATTTATGCACTTTGTAAGCGCTGGAGGACTTGCATTGAGCGTGGGGGAGATAATGTTGAAAAATTATACAGCTTTGTACCACTTCTGCACAATAAATAATATTTAAAAATATATTAAAGGCTTTCATTTGACTCGACCTAGTATTAAAGAGCGCTCCACTTGTCCCCGCACCCCCCCTCCCAGAGGAACTACACCAGAGGCGTAGGGAAAAGACAAATAAGCAAGCCCGGAGGCTCAAACAGGGCAGTTGTGTCGTCATTCTGTCCATGTCTAGAAGAGAATGACGATTGTTTAAGTATCAAGCCAAGCGCAGTGACCTCTCTTCGTACATCCATATTTAAACTGGATGATAGTGAGACATCAGCTGGTATAATTTTTATTAAAAATGAAACTCCTCCAGCTGTACTTAAGATTTCATTGTAAGTAGGCTGTTTTGGTTTTTATGTTGGTAATGCCACGTAGCGCTCGGTATGAAAATCACTGACTTTGCTGTGTGCAGTCTGTGGCTGGTTTGCATTGTTAGAATTTTTGCTACTGTAGTGTTGGCAGTTGGATGTGAACAGCGCGCAGTTGGGAGGTGAGCCGCCAGCAGTGGTGGATGTGAGGGGAGAGATGGCAGAATTTTGAGAACGGACGACCTGGAGGTGTGTCCATCAGAAAGAGTAAATTTGTAATACTGTATATCATGAACTGATATATATATATATATATATATATATATATATATATATATATATATATATATATATATATATATATACGATGACTTTTGAATATTATTAAGGTAAATACATTGTTTGTTCCTTATCAAAATCTTTCATTTGCTAACTATCCCTATCAGTAGTTAGTGCCTTCAGTAGTTAGAATCTTTTATTTAGCTGGCAGTAGTGGCGCTCGCTGTATTGCAGTAGTTCGAGTAATGAAGATTTTTGTGAGGTAAGTGATTCATGAAAGGTGCAGGTTATTGTTAGTCAGGGCCATTCTTTTGTAGGGATTATTGAAAGTCAGATTGCGTTGCGCTAAAAATATTGTGTGTCAGTTTAGTGTTGATCAGAATAAGTAAAGAGAGAAATGTCTGAGTACGTTCAGTTCTGCTCAGCTGTTTGAAAATCAAATAACGTAAGAGGTTTATCAGCACAGTAATTTACTAATTTTTCTAAGGGGATGTTTCATCATATTTATTTGGCTACTAGTTTCGACATTGCGTCAACGCCATCTTCAGGCCCGTACACTACGATGATATCAATTGTGTGTGGCTGAGTACTAGAAGTCCGCGGTATGACCAAGACGTGCTCGACACGGATGGCGGGCAGTAACTAGTTACTGAAGATGGCGTTGACGCAACGTCGAAACTAGTAGCCAAATAAATATGAAATCTTAAGTACAGCTTGAGGAGTTTCATTTTTAATAAAAACAATGACCTCTGGTGATGAATATCACCACTGAAATTACCACCAACATCTGCTGCACAGACGCGCCATAGCTGTGGGAGGGCGGGCCGCATCTTGGGGTTGCACCGGCGGGAGGAGTGGGGGGCTGCTAGCCTCCGCTGTCTGGGTGACATCGTCCGGCGGACTGGCGTGGCCGGGGCGCGAACTCGCGGCCTCCGTGGTGCAGAGCTGTCTGCGGCCGCTGACCGAGCTGCCCTGGATGGACGGTCGGAACTGCTAAGGTTCACTACAGCGACGGCGGCTGGCTGTTTTCCTTCGGCGCTGTACGTAGGGTCCACGAGTTGCGCTCGAGGGATCAGTCACCCGTGTCCCGAGCTACGGACGCAGCCAACACACGCGGCCGCCACTTAGCCGTAGCAAGGATGGGAGACCGGACGCTGACGCAGCAGATTCCGGCATTGGCTTTGGCGCTGACCCACGCACGAATGGCGCGCAGCGTCTAGTGTGATGAGTGGCTGGAGATACATTCACAGGCACCGGATGTTCATGCAGTATTGAAAGAATGGAATGTGGAAGGAAATGTGGTTAGTCATACGATGGCGCTTCAGTAATGGCGGGCAGAGAAAGAGGACTACAACATTTGGTAAAGCAGTTTTGTTCCTATGTGCTGTTTATTCATTGTTACGCACACCAACTGAATTTGGTACTGTTACATGCCTCCAAAATCATACGACAAATGTTTGTAAGTGATTTTCCTGCATTCCATTCGTTTTTCAGCAAATCATCAAAACAAACCGTATTGCTAACTGAGAAAGGATTTAAACTGCCACATGCAAGCAACACTCGCTGGAACTTTCGTTCCAGGGCAGTTTCAACAACATCTAGTCATTTCTCAGGGCTATATAGTGTTTTTAATTATATATTTGATGATACAGACTCTCAGTTGGACTGAGAATCTTTGAGCTGTGCTGTGGCGATGAAACGAAGGATGGATGATCCTACGTTTGTCTACTTGCTTTGCTTCTACCGAGGGTGCTTTGTTTATGTCGATCATCTCTTTAATGTTCTTCAGTCAAAATCTGTCAGTATAAGTGCTTGCCACTACAAAGTAAGAACTGTTTTGAGAAACTGACGACAATTAAGAACGGAAATATTCGTTGATGAATGCATTAAATGCAGCTTGTGTTTGAATGGCAACTTATCATTCCGTGACAGTCAAAAGACATCTCTCAGGCCACCAACTTACGAGATACTGGATTTGCAAATTGTTCAGATGGAAAGAAGGTTTCAAGACATTCCCCAAATTCAGTTTGTTGAACTTTTGAACGGAAAGTGTTTCCCGAATTATCAAAAAGAATTCCCAGAGTTGAAACTGCTTCAATTATTAGAACAGTACCCTCTTTTTCAAACAAGAACAACTTGAAAATGGACTGTGTAACATATACACTGATGAGAAAAAACACTTATCTCCAAGAATCCTCTTAAAGTACATTGTCAACAATGATTTAGACTCCGTTTATGAAGAGACAACGACGTTCCTCCGATTGGTTTTGACCCTACCCGCAACTACAGCAAGCAGTGAACGAAGCATGAGTACTCTCAAACGATTGAAGAAATATTTAAGGCAGAGCTTCCCAACCTTTTCAGCTGGCGGACCCCTTCTTCAGTCGAAAATCCATGGCGGACCCCTAGTCAGTCAAGAGCACAGTAACTTTAAATTTCAGAGCTAAAGCTGAAATATCAATAGTCTTTGGTTTAGAGATGAATGATAAAACTTGAAGGTCAAAAATCCACTTATGAAATAGGTAGTGCGCTAACAAAACAAGTTTAACATTTAATGATGCCTGGGGCCGCATACGTGCCAGCTAGCGCTGTGATTGGTCGACAAAGCTCGCTCCGCGCATGGGTAAAACATTTCACCGCATCTAGCGCCGTGAGCCGGCGCACAAACGACCCCTGTATTGTCGCGAAACAGTCGATCAGAAAAGCCGCAGTCTCAGGCACTAAACTGTGTAAACGTTCTCATTTAAGAACCGCAACGGCTGCTTGGGAATACGACCTGAAGTAAGAGTACACATGTTTTTCACACGAAAAGAAGTGATGAATATGTTCACATTTTTATTCAATAATTTTACTCATTATTTTACACGATTTGGTGAAAGGTGGCCGCGGACGCCCTAGAAAGAGCCGACGGACCACTAAGGGGGCCGCGGACCACACGTTGGGAAGCCCTGATTTAAGGAATTCAATGTCCAACATCCGGCCGTCTTGTTTGAGCGTGTTAGCAATAGAAAAGACACTACTTGGAGAGCTATCCAGTGATCACATCTTTGTAGACCGAGTTACAGACTTATTCGTGGAAAGAAAAGACAGGCGCATTGCACTTGTGTACAAGAAAATATAAGTTCTTCTTCTCTTGCTGCTGGTGTTCTACAAATTTGTCATCGTTTCTTGAACATGTTAGTTATTATTATTATTATTAGTGGCGGTGGTGGTGGTGGTAGTAGTAGCAGTAGTGGTAGTAGTAGTTGTCTTATTTGTTGCATTTTGTTTGATTTGTTTAAATTATTGTTTATTGTATTATTTTGTCTCCCTATACTAACTACAGAGTCTCCCCAAACTTTACAACCACGCTAAGCCACTGGTCTACACCGGGATCAGCGAAAGGCTGGCTGTGTATCTTCGATGCAATAAAGTTAATGACGCACTTGGCGGTGTTTCTCTGCACGCCTCGATGTGAGTCACCCCTCTCTCTCAAACCGTACCTCTCGGTCGTTCTGTCATGTTACAACCCCTGAGCTCGGGGAGTTGTAACAGTTCTTTAGTAACTAAATTTTTATTTTATTTCTCAACATTTTTAATCCCCCTGCTCAGATGTGTTATGAATGCTACTCTCAGCAAAGCAAATTACACGAAATAGATTAGTCGTCTGTCAGTATGTGTAAGATATGGAGCAGCTCGAGTGCGTCGTTCAAGATGATTTCACTGCAAAGCGGGCGATCAAAATGGTTCAAATGGCTCTGAACACTATGGGACTTAACATCTGAGGTCATCAGTCCCCTAGAACTTAGAACTACTTAAACCTAACTAACCTAAGGACATCACACACATCCATGCCCGAGGCAGGATTGGAACCTGCGACCGTAGCAGTCACGCGGTTCCGGACTGAGCGCCTAGAGCGGGCGATCGTGCCGAAGAAAAAAGTAACTACATGCAGGGATGCACGAGGTTCCCAAGGGTAGATGCATACTTGTGTTGCTCCGTTGCACCTTCCAGTATGACGAGATTACCCAGGGAATGCCACGAAAGCGTTCATCAGATCATAACGCAACTTCCTTGTTTGTTTCACGGTGTACACGCCAACGGCCATCTGTCCTATGGAGCATAAAACGTGATTCATCTGAAAAGGCCGCCTGGCCCCACTCAGCACACGTTCAGTTGTGGTACCGATGTGCAGATTCCAGCCTTCGCCGCCGATAAACAGCAGTCAACATGGTACCACGCACTAGGCGCGTGCTGAGCAGGACCGTACGCATCAGTGTTCGATGGATGGCCGTTGAGAAGACACTGTTGGTAGCCACTTGGTTTATCTGGATGGTCAGTTGCTCAACAGTTCCACATCTGGTCCCCCGTACACATCTCCGCAGCTGTCAGTCACCCCTGTCACCACGGTTGCCCCGGCGCCGGTTTTGGATAGCGTCGTTTTGGCATGCACGGCGGCCCGTGAACATTTTGCAAACTTAGCCATTTCGGAAATGCTTCCACCCCTGGTCCGAAAGCAACAATCATGCCTCGTTGGTCGTCAGGTAATTCGCCCTGTTTCTTCAAGTCTACATCTGCGCTGTTTCTCGCATCACCCCCTTCCCGACATGCTTTATATACCCGCCACTGCTAATCCTCTCACCTGCCGTCTGTGAGTGGTTCTTGCATGTTAACACTTTGCCGTCCGCACGAATCGTACAAATTTATTCGCTTGGCGCCGGCAGTATTACCTAGAGATTATAAATTATTACGTTTTACTAATCTGATCGTTCTCATAAGTTCTCAACCCTGTTCCCTACTTTCATGAAATTTCGAAGATATACATACGTAAATAAATACAAAATTTCTTTTTTTCATACATTTGTTTATTTGCATTGTCTTTGGTAGTTAGTATTTCTCTTTCATATGATATGCAGCAAGTCTCCAAGATGTAACGCAACTACACAAGGCTTGCACATTAAGTTTGTTGTTCTTTTTTTGTTTTGTTTTTGGAACATACATGGCAGTTTCTTCGTTTTCGTTTATAGTTTCGGAAATACGTAGGCCTATAAGTTGGTGTTGTTTTATGTGACCGTAAAGTCTGTCAACCGGATCATGATGAGACGTACGTGATGAAGTGGCAATCTCCCAAGTTTTGTTCCGCGTATTCATAGTAAATAATCGTATCGTCTCTTTCGTCTGCCATTATGAAAGGGCACAAGTACTTATAAAAACAAAACACTTGTTGACATGTGTAACTTATTGTTACCTTAACAAAACACGAACAGAATGGAAAAGCTACTAAAGTGCTATCACCGGCCACTGCGTGGTACTACGCTCACGGCACCACTGTGGTGTCGTCGGAAGTTGACCGCTATTCGCGCACGACACCACTGCGGCCTCGCTGGACGACAGAGTGTTAATGTCAAACATAGGTGGTGTTCTCATTAATGTAATTGGACTGTGTATCGTCAGATAGTAGTTTAAAACTTAAATCGTCTGAGCAAACTGGTTTGGCTTGGAAATTGCTGCCTGAGTCTTTATAGACTCTGCTGATATCCCCAGCATTAGCAGACGAAATCACA
Organism: Schistocerca serialis cubense; assembly: GCF_023864345.2. Lineage (NCBI taxonomy): Eukaryota > Metazoa > Arthropoda > Insecta > Orthoptera > Acrididae > Schistocerca > Schistocerca serialis. The sequence continues at coordinate 943,272,389 of NC_064638.1, forward strand.
GAGATAGGGCTTGGATCACGCCCGAAACCTCATTAAACTAAATTCACCAAGGGCGCAAAAGCTGGCTATGAAGGCGTACATTGTTTGATAAAACGCTGTGTGTCTACATCTACATGGTTACTCTGCAATTCACACTTAAGTGCCTGGCAGAGGGTTCACCGAACCATTTTCATACTACTTCTCTACCATTCCACTCTCGAATGGCGCGTGGGAAAAACGATCATCTAAATCTTTCCGTTCGAGCTCTGATTTCTCTTATTTTATTATGATGATCATTTCTCCCTACGTAGGTGAGTGTCAACAAAATATTGTCGCATTCGGAAGAGAAAGTTGGTGAATGAAATTTCGTAAATAGATCTCGCCGCTAAGAGAACCGCCTTTATTTCAATGACTGCCACCCCAACTCGCGTATCATATCAGTGACACTCTCACCCTTTTTCGATGTCCTCCGTCAATCCTAACTGGTAAGGATCTCACACTGCCCAGCAATATTCCATCAGAGGACGGACAAGTGTAATGTAGGCTGTCACTTTAACGGGTTTGTCGCATCTTCTAAGTGTTCCGCCAATAAAGCGCAGTCTTTGTTTCGCCTTCCCCACAATATTGTCTATGTGGTCTTTCCAACTTAAGATGCTCGTAATTGTAATTCCTAGGTATTTACTTTAATCGACAGCCCTTAGATTGTGCGATTTATCGTATAACCAAAATTTATCGCATTTCTTTTAGTACACATGTAGATGACCGCGCACATTTCTTTCTTTAGTGCCAGTTGCCACTTTTCACACCATACAGAAATTCTCTCAGATCATTTTGTAATTGGAATTGATCGCGTGATAATTTTACTAGACGGTAAATTACAGCGACATCTGCAAACAATCTAAGGGGGCTGCTCAGATTGTCACCTAGATCATTTATGTAAATCCCATCGTGAATCGGATTGTACGGGTTGCGTGCACTAATCAGTCTAACAATATACCCCAGTGGTCGTTTCAAGCGTAGACTGTGCTATCACTGACATCTTACTGCAAGAAGTGTTGTCGGCACGGGAAACTGTCCGCCAAATTGGCGTATACCGCAGCGGCTTCGTTCGAACATTCAGTCACTATCCTGATACACAAAAGACTGAAGATCCGCGTTGTTGTGGTCGCCCAAGGTCAGCAACTACAAGTTACGGCTCTTAGGTACAGCGAAGAGAATGCAACATAGCGCGTGTTGCTATGTAGATCTATACAGTACACAACTCTTGACACAGTTAGTTTCACTCCTGGGCGTTCATTACGAATGATACTACAAACCTCTCGGCACCATGGATCGAGAAGGTGGGCAAGGTAACTCCTGGAATGGAACTCAGATCAACGCTGTCGTTGGGTTCTGTGCACAGGTCAGTACAGAATTTGTCCTGCCCCTGATGTCGTAGTAGACTGTGGAGTGTTACGTTGCTGCACATTGGGTCCAGTTCGTTATACTTAATTCGAAAAATTTACCTTTCCGTACGGCCTCTGATTTCCCTTATTTTATTATGGTGATCGCTTCTCCCTACGTAGGTCGGTGTCAACAAAATATTTTCGCATTCAAGGAAGAAAGTTGGTGATTGGAATTTCGTGAGAAGTTTCTGCCGGAACGAAAAACGCCTTTGTTTCAATGATGTCCACCTCAAATCCTGTATCATTTCAGTGACACTCTCTCTCCTATTTCGCGCTAATACAAAAGGTGCTGCCCTTCTCTGAACTTTTTCGAAGTACTGAGTCAATCCTATCTGGTAAGGATCCTACATCGCGCAACAGTATTCTAAAAAGAGAACAGACAAGCGTATTGTAGGCAGTCTCCTTGGTAGGAGACGTTTTCTAAGTGTCCTGCCAATAAAACGCAGTCTTTGGTTAGCCTTCCCCAAAACATTTTCTATGAGTTCCTTCCAATTTAAGTTGTTCTTAATTGTAATTCCTAGGTAGTTAGTTGAATTTAGGGCCTTTAGATTTGACTGATTTATCATGTAACCAAAGTTTAACGGATTCCTTTTAGCACTCATGTGAATGAGCTCACACATTTCGTTATTTAGAATCAACTGCTAATTTTCGCACCATACAGATATATTTTCTAAATCGTTTTGAAATTTGTTTTGATCTTCTGATGACTTTATTAGGCGATAAACGATAGCGTCATCTGCAAACAACCTAAGACAGCTGCTCAGATTGTCTCCGAAATCGTTTATATAGATAAGGAACAGCAAAGGGACTATAACACTACGTTGGGGAACGCCAGAAATCACTTCTATTTTACTCGATAGCTTCCTGTCAGTTACTACGAACTGTGACCTCTCTGACAGCAAATCACGAATCCAGTCACATAAATGAGACGATATTCCATAAGAATGCAATTTCACTACAAGCCGCTTGTGTGGTACAGCGTCAAAAGCCTTCCGGAAATCCAGAAAAACGGAATCTATCTGAAATCCCTTGTCAATAGCACTCAACACTTCATGCGAGTAAAGAGCTAGTTGTGTTTCACAAGAACGATGTTTTCTAAATCCATGTAGACTGTGTGTCAATAGACTGTTTCCTTCCAGGTAATTCATATTGTTTGAACACAATATATGTTCCAAAATCCTGCTGAATATCGAGTTAATGATATGGGCCTGTGGTTTAGTGGATTACTCCTACTACCTTTCTTGAATATTGGTGTGACCAGTGAAACTTTTAGTCTTTGGGTACGGATCTTTCATCGAGCGAACGGTTGTATATGATTGTTAAGTATGGAACTATTTCATCAGCATACTCTGAAAGGAGCCGAACTGGTATACAGTCTGGACCAGAAGACTTGCTTTTATGAAGTGATTTAAGTTGCTTCACTGCTACGAGGATGTTTACTTCTACTTTACTCGTGTTGGCAGTTGTTCTTGATTCGAATTCTGGAATATTTATTTCGTCTTTTTACGTGAAGGCATTCCGGAACGCTTTACCTGTGATATTCATCGACAGAGGAAGAATATGGTCTTACTTCCGCTTCTGATTATTCCTTGCGCAAATAAACGAGAAGTAGAGGTTCTACAAGAGGAAAAAGGAGAATGGCTAAGACAAATATTTGTTGACATTCCACCGGGAACAGTTTTTGGAGTACGTCTCTCTCATACTGAAGAGGCTGATCGCTCACCTTACAGTCAAGTCTACAGCTATAGGTTTATCCAAACAGCGAGTTGACGACTGGTCGTATAGTTTCTTCGCTACCTGCTCGACTTACTGTCTTGCATATTTTATTGACACGGAACAGATAACGTCACCAAATTTGTCAGCTATGCGCTTGTGCCGCTTAAATCCTTTGTCACAGAACCGCCAATAACAACAAGTATGGGCTACCGACCGTAACGGTAACGTTTTCCTGCAGTTTTTAAAACTGGTCTCACTGCACAGTACTCATCATATAACATTAGATCTGAAACACAATTTCTATACTCGAAGTATCGTGGTAAAATCGCATATCTTTGTACGTTATGAACTGTGGTGCAGGAAGTGGTCAAAAAATTGAAATACAGCGAGAAATCCGTGCTTCAACGTACATGCAGGTGCTACCCAAACTTGCAGGTTGTACTGTTGTACCTGGTCACGAACGGCACCTGTCCAACGTTGAAAGTATCCAACCAAAATTATATCCTTTTATTCTGTGAAAGTATCAGTGATAAGATTGTTCTAAATTAATTATTCAGCAAACCTGCATCTGACTGCGTCTGTGAACTTGTTTCTTGCACTCCTCCATTTTGCCAGAAGTGCAACATGTATTTGACTCAGCAATCAAGTCTAACAGAATAATGCCGTTTGTGCACTGGCATTAAGATGGTACTGGAAAATTAATTTTTGGCCCTTATGTTTACTTGGTTCTTTCATTAATGGGTAACTTTAGTTTACTACTCATTTTCATATTCAGCACAAGCAAAGGATGTGGATTATGATTCAGGCTGTTAGATTTAAACACAATGTTGATCTCAATATATACATTGTTAAATATTTAAGTTATACACAAAACCTACTATTTCAAACATTTTCGTGGCTCGAATCACTCTTACAAAACAATTTTACTAAACGCTTACTGCGTCAAACCTTGCACATACAAATCCTAACTCTGAACATTATCTAACAAAATCCAATTTGAAATGATTACATATATCTTCTCTCATTTACGTGCTAAAGTTTGGTCAGGTGCAGCGGCCTACCTTAACGCTGTCACCACACGTCTGCTTCCCGGGCACCTGGCTGCGACTCCTCCCTTACAGATCCTCCTACTCAAAGATATTATACTCGTTCCACCTTTCAGTTGGCAACTACCGACTGTTTTCTGGAGCTACCCTGATCAGATCCTAGCACATACCTTTCAACGTCCTCAATACTTTGCAAGTCAGTATTGGTCAGAACAATGTCCTGTGTAAATGTAAGTGCATTACATCGGAGATAGGTGTCTTCGAACGTGGGAAAACTGTTGGTGCTCTTATGGTCGGAGCTTCTGTAACGAAGGTAGCCGAAGTGTTCGGTATTTCAAGACGCACCATATCGAAGACTTAAACCACATACGGACAAAGTGGAAAACGGCCGCTACGGTCGCAGGTTCGAATCCTGCCTGGGGCATGGATGTGTGTGATGTTCTTAGGTTAGTTAGATTTAAGTAGTTCTAAGTTCTAGGGGACTGATGACCTCAGATGTTAAGTCCCATAGTGCTCAGAGCCATTTAAAGTGGAAAAACATCATCCGCTAAGACTCAACGAGGACGTGTCTTTGAGTGAGCGCGACAAACGGTCATTGGAGAGGGTCGTGATAAATAATAAGAGGACGATAACTGCAAAAGTCGCTGCAGAATTGAACGTCGCACCCGCGAACCGTGTAAGCACCAAAACGCCACGAAGGAAGCTCAGTAAGCAGGGAACTGCAGGGTGAATGGAAATCCCAAAACCACAGATCAGTGATGTAAATGCTTGTAATAGGAAAAGTGACGCCGAAGCCATAAATCCTGGACTATGGGAGAGTGGAAGAAAGTCATTTACTCGATAGTCTTGGCCGCGCGCGATAAGCCGAGCGGTCTCAGCCGCTGCAGTCATGGACTGTGCGGCTGCTCCCGGCGGAGGTTCGAGTCCTCCCTCGGGCATGGGTGTTGGTGTATTTGTCCTTAGGATAATTTAGGTTAAGCAGTGTGTAAGCTTAGGGACTGATGACCTTAGCAGTTAAGTCCCATAAGATTTCAAACACATTTGAACATTTTTTTTTATAGTCTTGTTTCACACGTTTTCCAACTTTTGACCGAGGTTACGTCCGAAGAATGAAACGTGGTGAGGCTTCCGTGACGATTTAGGTAGCCATATCGTGGTATTTCACAAGCCTCATGGTTAGTCTGCAAGATCTCATTACTGGAAAGGATCATGTGACCATTTTGGACGGTCAGGGAAATGCCATGGTATAATATTTGCCCCCCTTACGTCATGCTGTGTTTGACACTTCTCCAGGACAGGACTGCTTTGTGACCACAAAGATGAATTGTCGCATCTCCTGCTGCCACCACAGTCATCAAATCTCAGTATTACTGAGCCTTTGAAACTAAGGGTGCGTGATAGTTATCCACCTCAGTAATCGTTACCTCAACTTTCCACTACTATGCAGGAAGAACGTTATAAGAGTCCTTCGAAAACCCCACAGGGTCTGTATTTATGCATGCCGAGATACCTAGAAAGTCTTTTGAATTCCAACGAGTTTGGTACACCCTATTAGGCATGGAAATGTGTTGTGACTGTGGTGCTTCCATATTTTTGCCCACACCCTGCGCTTTGTTACTTAGAAACCAGTTATCAGTTTCCACAGCGTAGAGGCAGCTAGTGTTCAGTTAGGCATGTGTGGTGTTGGCAAATCATCGATGCTGATTTCGATTTCATCCCCGACGTCCAAACAGCGATGGATTTAATAATCGACCTCAAAACATCGATGTTTTTATCTTCGACGTTAAATGATAAATTTACAGAATGGCGTAAAAAGCAACATACAAATACGTCTAGTATCATATTTTTGATCAACAATGCAGCAACGTTTTATCTACAGATTATAAAAATAACAAATGGTTCAAAAAATGTTCAAATGTGTGTGAAATCTTACGGGACTCAACTGCTAATGTCATCAGTTCCTAAGCTTACACACTACTTAACCTAAATTATCCTACGGACAAACACACACACACCCATGACCGAGGGAGGACTCGAACCTTCGCCGGGACCAGACGCACAGTCCATGACTGCAGCGCCTGAGACCGCTCGGCTAATCCCACGCGGCTAACAAATGATTCACATGGCTCTGAGCACTATGGGACTTAACTTCTGAGGTCATCAGTCCCCTAGAACTTAGAACTACTTAAGCCTAACTAACCTAAGGACATCACATACATCCATGCCCGAGGCAGGATTCGAACCTGAGACCGTAGAGGTCGCGCGGTTCCAGACTGTAGCGCCTAGAACCGCTCGGCCACCCCGACCTGTATAAAAATGACATTTCTGCGAGAAATATCCACTTCAATCTATTGCATTTTGACACGGAGCATAACCGGCTTTTGGGAATAATCTTTCAAAAACTGTTGATGTGGCTATACAGCGCAAACATTTAATTACAATTTCTTGTAGCTTTGAATAGGTGGTACCAATGATATGAATCTATACTTCTAATGGATCTTTTTTAAGTCCTACAATTCTATCTTTCAGACAGTAACGAAACTGTGGTGATAGGTCCCTTCCTGTTCGAGTTTGCAAATTATTTTTTTCTCGTACTGTCTTATAATTTTCGCTACCTAAATCAAATGCAGTTTAAATGATAGTCACTTCAAAGCACCAAACAAACCCTCGATGGTTTTTATTGCTTTCGAAAATGTTAAAGAATCTTGAAAGAGTATGTTCTTGAATCTAGAATCGAAAAGACTGATGTGGCCAATGCTTTACGTAATCAGTTGGTAGCAATCGCTTTTTGATTTCTATTCTGCTGTTACTTTCAGAACCTCTCCAACAGTCTGCTTACCAGATATTTCGATATTCAGCATACTAATCACTGGAATAACTTTACTGCTTGAAACGTATTTTTCTATGCAAATTTTGCGCGCAGCCACGTATAGGCAGCAGAATATCATAAAAATCAGACAGATGTACAATATCTGGAGCTGTTAGTATAAGCGACGTCAGTGCAGTAACTAGGGCGGCAGCCTGAACTAACTACTGTAAGCAACAGGTGTGCTTTCGACCAGTCAGTTATGAGCGGGCAGTCTTAGGTAGAGGAGGCGTGACCGTTGTGCGTCATCAACGTTGTTGCGTCACAAGTCGGAATGGAGCAACATCTCTAAATGGAGTTCTCTAGACTGTTTTGCAGAAGAGAGATGTGCACGAAAATTTGTCCCACACACTTTGATTCTCGCACAAAAGCAACGAGGGTGTTTGCTGTGAGGTGCCTGAAATGCAAAACGCGAACACTTATTTTCTCAAAAAATCATCACGGATGACTAGACGTGGTGTTCAAATACGAACCTACCACAAAACGAAAACGCATAAAGTGTCAACGCTTTGACGAGATAGCCGATATTCTAGCCAGTGTGAGGCTCGAGTTGAATAACACCCCAAAGAAGGACTCTTCTAAAACGCTCTGAGGCCGGGTCGTGAGTCGTGCTGAGGTGCCTTGGACGGTAGAGCAAAGCCCGCGAAAGGCAAGGGTTCCAGGCTCGAATTCTGGTCTGGTACACGGGTTTAAGCTGCCAGAAAGTTACTTTTCTGAGGGTTTCACATAGCTGTATGAAAGTTCTGTGCATTGTACACAAGTAGAGGAGAGTAAGTAGGACACCTGAAGCAATAAAAGCACCCTCTTAACTTTTCCGTATTTTTATTAATACAGTCTTGAAACTTTTTGGACTGAGGAAGTAAAACGTCGACTTCCATCTTGTGACTACTTCGTGAATTAATTTAATGTTTTATTCTTTTCTTGTCTCATGTCTTGACACTGTACTTTATTTAAACCGGTCATTTGAATAGAATCTTTTTTGCAACCAAACTGAGCGTGTGAGAAAACATGATATATTACTTTCTTCCATATTCTGTTTCTGCTCCTTTAACCACTGCACTAAAATTGTTGTGTGTTCAGGAAAAGATTAATTTAAAAGACGAAAAAATTATTGGCAGTTCCTGTTTGTGTACATTATTGGTCGATATTTTGCCTTTAATATCGGTGTTACAATGTTTCAAATACTCTAATATCGATACTGAAACATTGGTGGTTTAGACTCCCAAGGTTATATTTTATAAATATCGATGATCATTGCACATACAGGGAGACCTCGTTATACGCGGATTCGTTGTCCACGTTTTCGGATGTACGCGATTTTAGATCTAGAGCTGTCATCTGTTAACAGAACGTAGAAGTAGTAATGTGTTAGCGCGTCTCAACGCGCATCTTGTGTCATTTTTGTCAAGACGTGAATCGTCAGTTCAGATCAGTTGAGATGTGAAGTTGTCCTTGGCACGGTCTTTATTTATGACGTCAGGTACAAGGAGAGAAAGTGTGCCTGTCGGGGGAAAGAAACGCGTACAAGGTTTTATTCATTAGAAACAAAGAGAAGTTTTTGAGCGCTGTGAGAAAGGTGAGCGTATTGTTGATATTCCTTTGGGACTTATTAATCCCATGAGGGACCTGTTCGTGATAATGCTGAAAAAATTAGAAAAAACTGCCGTCTGTTCAGCTGACTTAGTGTGACTAGAGTGACCAAATCTCACTGGCAGGCGATGCAAAGAATGGAAAAAATGGTAAGCCACTGGATTCAGCACCATAGCAGAGATCGCATGCTTCTCTCTGGAGCTCTCATTCAAGCTAAAGCCGAGAACTTATAGGTAGATTTAACGACATCGTAGGTTGGTTTGAGCGCTTCAGGCACCGTTTTGGCTTTCACAACATTAAAATGACAGAAGAGGGAGCTGCAGCAGATAAAATTGAAGCCGAGGAAATTAAAAAGAGTTTTAAAGAAATGGTGACGGAAGAAGGCTATACTGCGAGGCAGGTTTTCAACTTGATGAAACGGACTTATTTTGCAAATGGATGCCTAGCAGCACGTTCATTTATATTTAAGAAAAAACAACACCGGGATTTAAGGCTGCCAAGGGCCATTGCACCCTTCTTTTGAGAGGAAATGCTGCAGAGGATTGCAAGTTAAAACCTCTTCTGATCCACTGCTCTCAAACTCCTAGGTCACTAAAGGGTTGTGAGTAGAGCAGGCTCTAGCAATTCATTGGAGATGCTATAATAATTTTAGTGCATTGTTAATTGTTTCAATGTTAAATTTTTAAGCTTACAAATTTTTCATTAAATGAGTTTCAGAAAGATGATAATCGTTACTTTTGTAGAAATATTAAGAAACTTTGCTATTTTCAACTTAATCTGTGAATAAATCCCATACATTACATATAAAACGACTATTGATTAATGCGAATTTGGTATCCGGAGGGATTCCGCGGAACGTTAAGTATCGCGTACTTCGAGATTACTTGTACCTACATTCGGGCAGTTCCCGCACTAGCCGTGATTATGCAGCCCGCACTACGCGCTAGGCAGGTTTACAGTATAGCCGACATTCTGCAGGGGTCGTCTGCGTGGTGCTCCCTTTTTACAGTAAATCGAGTGCGAATACTCGGCCGAATGTTCGCGTAACTCACGGCGGGGGAGTAGGGCGGGAGCATTGAAGAGCTCATAAAACTATGTCTTCCCGAGTCTTGGCCAGCTACGGCTATTAAATATGTGTTTTTATGTTTTCACGACGCACTGCTTGTTCAATAAAATTACGTGTGTGCGGCCGATCCAATAAATCTCTTCTACTGACATTTGGGCTGAGAACCGTCCATCCATTTTCTGAGCTGCTACATCGACGGTGCAGCCCTTCCGTCCTAATAAACACATCTCTCGCGCTATTGCGCATGTGGACATAGACCACCGCAGCCGTAGATATGTCACTTGGGTGGCAAAGATATAAACTACTGGCACTCCTGTATAACGACCACCGCGTCACATGTTCTATTTTGTAAACACTAGCCGTTGCCAACAGGCGTGTTGTTTCGTTGTCATTTGGAGATGACTATTTCAAGTGGTAGTTTGCACATTTTGTCCAAGTTAAAGCCGCCATCGCGATTAAGTAAATCTTTCGTCAGACGGCTTTCTGCAGCTTCCTCAAATACTGTGGTCCAGAATGATGATGCAGACGTTGGAATAATGACGTTTTTATAGTCTATGGAGTGTACTTCCTGAGTAAAGTGCTCAGCCACCGCTATCTGTCCATCTGTAGCAGACGTGTGTAGTGTCGTTGTTCACGTAACGTTCTTTAAGTGTTCGTGTTGTTTGCCCGGAATACGAAGTTCACATGAGTGGAGATCTTGTAGACACAAGCATTACGCAGCATTATGCAATCCTTCACAGAATCCGCGAAAGTGGCTGTCTTTGCTATTGGGTGAAAGATAAAGTTCACTTTAAGCTTAGAGAGCATCCGAACTACACTCCTGGAAATGGAAAAAAGAACACATTGACACCGGTGTGTCAGACCCACCATACTTGCTCCGGACACTGCGAGAGGGCTGTACAAGCAATGATCACACGCACGGCACAGCGGACACACCAGGAACCGCGGTGTTGGCCGTCGAATGGCGCTAGCTGCGCAGCATTTGTGCACCGCCGCCGTCAGTGTCAGCCAGTTTGCCGTGGCATACGGAGCTCCATCGCAGTCTTTAACACTGGTAGCATGCCGCGACAGCGTGGACGTGAACCGTATGTGCAGTTGACGGACTTTGAGCGAGGGCGTATAGTGGGCATGCGGGAGGCCGGGTGGACGTACCGCCGAATTGCTCAACACGTGGGGCGTGAGGTCTCCACAGTACATCGATGTTGTCGCCAGTGGTCGGCGGAAGGTGCACGTGCCGGTCGACCTGGGACCGGACCGCAGCGACGCACGGATGCACGCCATGACCGTAGGATCCTACGCAGTGCCGTAGGGGACCGCACCGCCACTTCCCAGCAAATTAGGGACACTGTTGCTCCTGGGGTATCGGCGAGGACCATTCGCAACCGTCTCCATGAAGCTGGGCTACGGTCCCGCACACCGATAGGCCGTCTTCCGCTCACGCCTCAACATCGTGCAGCCCGCCTCCAGTGGTGTCGCGACAGGCGTGAATGGAGGGACGAATGGAGACGTGTCGTCTTCAGCGATGAGAGTCGCTTCTGCCTTGGTGCCAATGATGGTCGTATGCGTGTTTGGCGCCGTGCAGGTGAGCGCCACAATCAGGACTGCATACGACCGAGGCACACAGGGCCAACACCCGGCATCGTGGTGTGGGGAGCGATCTCCTACACTGGCCGTACACCACTAGTGATCGTCGAGGGGACACTGAATAGTGCACGGTACATCCAAACCGTCATCGAACCCATCGTTCTACCATTCCTAGACCGGCAAGGGAACTTGCCGTTCCAACAGGACAATGCACGTCCGCATGTATCCCGTGCCACCCAACGTGCTCTAGAAGGTGTAAGTCAACTACCCTGGCCAGCAAGATCTCCGGATCTGTCCCCCATTGAGCATGTTTGGGACTGGATGAAGCGTCGTCTCACGCGGTCTGCACGTCCAGCACGAACGCTGGTCCAACTGAGGCGCCAGGTGGAAATGGCATGGCAAGCCGTTCCACAGGACTACATCCAGCATCTCTACGATCGTCTCCATGGGAGAATAGCAGCCTGCATTGCTGCGAAAGGTGGATATACACTGTACTAGTGCCGGCATTGTGCATGCTCTGTTGCCTGTGTCTATGTGCCTGTGGTTCTGTCAGTGTGATCATGTGATGTATCTGACCCCAGAAATGTGTCAATAAAGTTTGACCTTCCTGGGACAATGAATTCACGGTGTTCTTATTTCAATTTCCAGGAGTGTATTTTAGAAGAAAGACTCACTAAACATTTCCTCTTCTGCCTCTTGACCCATGTCGCTCATCATCGGTTTGGAATGTAGACCCTTGCGTATTATGTGGAGGGGATAACTATTATTTTCAAACACGTGCAAATTCGTTGTGTATATGGTCTTCGTCCGCAGTAGTATGTGTCCTATGAGCAAGTGTACTGAGGAAACCACTTGTCTGCGACAGATAATGGCAGCTACAGGGTGGCGCGAAATAGGTGATAGAAAGTTCGTCTACTACGACTTAATATGAGCTGACAGATGCTTGTTATTATATTTAAGCTATAGCATGTAACCTGAAATTTGTTACAGAAGATTTTCGAAGTGCTTTCCTTTTGCGTAATGGGCGTGTAGAACCTTGAGCTGAATGCCAAGATGACTTTCTGAAGAACATCATTTTCGACTGCACGAATCTCTTTGGAAATTGCAGTAGAAAGATCGTGGAGTGATTTAGGTGCATCACTGACAATTTTGTGTTTTAGACAACCCCCTAGGAAGGAATCAGCCGGTTTAGGAAGAGAGATAATGTGAATTGTTCAGAACTGACGTAGTTATGTCAATACACGTTTAGCCGCGCCAGATATTGCAAGTGCAAGAACGCACACAGGTATGAATGCGTGCGGGTTAAGAAACGTTGTGTCAGTTCTGGAATATGGATTGAAGATTAATTCCTTTGCGTTGTGGTGTACGGCTTGATATTTACATCGTCTCCCCAGCGATGTACAACAATACCAGCGTGGCTGCGTCGGCTATTCTCCCTTCGTGTTGACTTTTTCTACGACAAGTTGCATTTCCAAATGCAAGTTCTCGTCGCATCGACATGTGGAAATTTGGATGTAGAGAATAGCTCTTAATTCAAACCAAATTGGGAGAGTGCAAGTACATAAATCCTCATCGCACCTGCTCAAAAGATCGACGGGCACCGAGCTCGGTAAAAAAAAAAAAATAATTAAAAAAAACAAATGGGGCACATAAAAAAATTGGTAGCATAACTTTCAATTTTTGTCAGCTTACTCAGATGTATTCATACCTCCCTGCGATATCTTTACCGCACAAGAACGGTGCGAATAAGATTCATTACAAATATTTATACACATGTGTAGGCCATTTGCATAACCTACACAGGTTCCAGATTGGGACTAAGAAATGACCATTACACACCGTCTCCAGTGAATGCTAAGGTGTCCGTGGTAACGATTCGATCTCTGAACGTCGCCCGAAGGAAATCGAAGCCGTCCCCAGTACGATGTGGGCGTGCGCCATCCCGTACGAACCAGTAGTTTCGAAGCATTCGGCAGCATTGTTCAGCACGTGCAAATCCAGGTTCCAGTACCCGTCTGAATTTGTCTTCTGTGACAGATACTCCACCCAATAAAAGTGGGTGCAATAATGCATTTGCACTGATTACGCACCAAACAGTAATTTTTTGTTGATGGAGCAGAGCTTGAACGCGTTGATTCACAGTACCCCGGTGGATCCAGTTCTGTTTGTTGACATACCCTTGGAGAAGGAAGTATGCTTCATCACTAAGGCCGATGTGATCCATGTCGACTGTTCCATTTGCGAATGCCTCAATTATCTAATTTACAAAAGAATATCGCCGCTGCACACCCTTATCGTTCAAAGGTTGGCACAGTCGAATACTGTAAGGACAAAGTTAGGCTTATATCTCATAATCCCCTGGAGAGACCGTCGTGACATCCTGATTTGCTGTGCTAAATGTCTTGTTGACGTAGTAGTCTGCTCACTAATGGGGTATTCTCTAGTTCCACATTCTCCAGGGTTGCAACTGAGGCTGATCATCCAGAGAGGCCCTTTCTGAAATCATGTAGGAATACGATCTTTTAAAAACCTTACACTCTGTCATCACAACTGGACTTGTGTTCTGTGCTGTAACATCACCGAGAAACAAACGTTATAAATCGTACTGTTCTTGGACCAAATGCGCTGTTGAATGCGCATGTCACCAAAACGTCCAGAGTTTGCGTAAAATGCTTTTACGATAAATAAACGCTGTTCCAATATTTCTGTTATTCATTCTGTAGTGTCAAATGAGACGTCCCTGAGTGACCTATAAGGTTTTTAGAGCTACAATACGAGAATATCACAAGGAGAATCATTTACGGCATACGATTAAACCACAGTAGACAAACACTTTGTAACACCTGTTTTGCGCCATCCTTTTATGCTTGCAGATACAGATCCGTCTTTGTTGACTTGCAGTAGACTCAAATGGCTCTGAGCACTATAGGACTTAACTTCTGAGGTCATCAGTCTCCTAGAACTTAGAACTACTTAAACCTAACTAACCTAAGGACATCACACACATCCATGCCCGAGGCAGGATTCGAACCTGCGACCGTAGCGGTCGTGCGGTTCTAGACTGTAGCGCCCAGAACCGCTCGGCCACCCCGGCCGGCGCAGCAGACTTTAAGTCCCATAGTGCCGTTAGTTTTGCGACAAACTAAAAGGACTTGCGGCTCAGAAGATAGCTGGACAGTTCGCATCCGAAACATCAGCAGAGTAGAATTATTGTACGGGCTACATCCCCATAATTTCATTGGACATATAATATGTTAGTTGTGTCACAGAATCTCAGAGGTTGAAGAATTTCGTTAACTCGGATATCACAGCTTTAGACTACGTCCTTTTGTTTGGCATGAGGCATTATTCCAGTTTAGCGACTGTCTCTGTAACGGTTTTCTCAAACTCGACATTTCTGTGCTAAGTATTCCCTTTCATGCTCAGAAGATTTTAGTTAGGTGAACAATTTCAAAGCGACGAAACAAAATTTCTTAATTAGTCTTACCAACCATTTGTGGGGTGATTTATTGCAACTTACGACAGCTATGTTCAAGGTAATATCAAGAACTTAGCACAAGGGTTACTGTTAAGGAAACTGTCACGAAGACAGGCATTGTGAGTGTGAAGCATGCTTCTGGCCCACCAAGGACAAGTGAAGTTAACACAGACCGCATAAGGGCTGCTTTTATAGAAGAACAACGATTTTTTACACAACTTGGTGTTATACGACAAATGTGATTTTAGTGTGTGTGATTGGTAATCAAACACAAAGCTCGTGTCTGAAACACAAACAATCCGCGCACTGTACTGGAAACGGTAAGTGAAAGCTCCTAGGTTAACACATTGTGTTTTTTGTTGGTTAATGGTATTTCTGGCCCTCTTTTAATCAACTGCACAGGCTGACCTAGCACTCCACCCTTTTCAATCCAAATTCCCATTCATGCCTCTTCTGTCTGCTTGGTATTCCCCCTAAAAGGTCTCTGGCGTCTGGAACCACATAGTTTCATTTGATTAAAGAACCTATGCATGCGTGTTAGGCGGGATACCCGTTTGGTTCGATGCTGAGGTGCTTTTGCAACACGGCTGGAGAGGCTCTGCAATGCTGTTAGAGTTTAGGGAGAACAGCAAGTGGGCTTAGGCACGAATGGGAATTTGGACTGAGGAGGGAGGCATACGAGGGCAGCCCGTGCACTTGCGCAGAGCCACTGCGTCAGAGTGTCGTAGTGCTGGCGCATTTGTTTACCTAGTGAGTAGGAGACCTGAATTCTAATCCCAGTCTTGGTACAAATTTTCATTCGTTGCTTCATTCTGCATATCTAAATTTATCTTTTTTCAGTTAAAAAATGAATTCTATAAATTGTCATGTCACAATTCAGCTGCATGTTCTCCCACGTGACTGTGAACCCTCACGTAGGGCCAAGACTGAAAGAGATTTTCTGCACTAGTTATATGCAGAATGTTGAGCTGGCCGAGGTGCAACTATTCCCTGGTGCCCTAGGTCACTCGGCGTTACGTCCTCGGACTTTTCCCTGTGTTGGTTCCCCGGGATCAGATGTTTCAAACGCCTGTGAATGGCGTAAGAGATTTGAAAACCCGAATAACTGGACCATCGTCGCTTTTGATGGAGATAAATATGATCGAGTTCGTATGAAGCTGGAATACAAATGTGGACGCCGCACAGTGGAATATTTGCCCCGAAATCATGGTCAAAAAGGCAAAAATTTAAGGTTGCCCATAAAAGATAGAAAATGCATTTTGTAATAACTGACTAATTGGTGGGTCGATGGATAAATTTTCAGGAGCCTGGCACATACCTAGGATCTCCTAGCCTCGTTTGAAGATCGGCTTTTTCTGCCAGACGACGCGTTTCTTGATTGAGTTATCAGTTTGAATCTCAATTTTTTGCGACTTTACTAAATGAAGGTTCGAATTTTAAACAGGTTTGCGTGTTACGGGAAGGTAACAGCTTCTTTTTAAACTTACGTATTAATTTAAACACTTTTATCATAACCTTACAACTACATTTCAAAGTTCAGTTAAAAAAGATTTTGGATAGTCTTCCATTTTGATAAGCCTTTTTAAAGGTGTGTCGCGTCTTGTCGAGCCATTTCTAAATTACCGTCGCAACTGGTGTAGCATTGCGAGCCCACTACAGAAATAATAAATTGCGCAAACTTGTGTTATTTTTATTTATAATTTTTTAAATGCCACGAAACTTCCTTACGTGTTTTTATGTTAAAAATGAGCTTGCTAATAAACATTTAATCTGCATAACTGATGACAACGTAGAAAGCATTAAATATTACTATCTTTAGAGCTGTAGAAGAGATTCTTTTTTAATTTTACTGCCATTACGTTACTGTTGTGTGTGCTGTGACGGCTGCCATTGAGAAACGGATTTAATACGTGCGTTTCTGTGTTTCTTTGGAGTGTAAGCTTTGGTAAGTTAATACATTCTTAATATTTTCAAAATTATCTATGTGTTGTGTGCTTATTATAACAGAACCCTTTGTGCAAAATATTTTGCTTTTGTTTTGCAGGTTAGCATTGTTTCGTTTTTCAACCTTTGAAAATGGAAAAAGAATTTTCGAGACTCGCTTTATTTCACCTCGTTAAGGAATTTCCAGCAGATCAATTGCTGAGAAACTTCAGTTTATGGAAAATAGAGTCTCTGATATAACGAAGTGCCCAGAAGCTAACTTCACTCAGTCGTTCACTCCGGTATTTCAAAACTAATTTTAAAAAGAAACGGATGTGTGCAAACAGGAAAGAGGAGAGGTTCCTGAAGAAGAATCGTGATTGGTTGGCAATAAAAGAAAGAGTACCTGTGTGTTCTTTCACTGCTGCAGGCCCAGGCCGCCCTCAAAAAGATTTCAGTGAGTCAGGTGAAAGGCGCAAACGCAGGAAAACTGAAGTCCTACGACAGTATTCAACGCATGAAGAGCTGACGTTTGCTGCAACTATGAGTCACAGAACTGCTGGAAACCCTGATGTGACTGATATGATTAAAAACAGAACAGAAACTCCAACGAGGGCAACAATAATAAAGCAAAAGCTTTCAACGTCTCAAGAGAAGAAGATAATAAAACATACTCCTCAGGAAGCATTGTCAATTTTTATTAATGCAGAGCTGACAAGGAAGCAATATGAAGTCTTCTATAGTGCAAACAAGGCTGTATACACGTGCTCTTCATTACTAAGGAAAGCGAAAACTCAATTCTATCCTAAAGAAGACTCAATTACTGTAACTGAAACATCAGCAGAAGTAAAGTTTGAAGGATTGTTAGATCACACCACATTAAGATTGTGCAAGTATTTAGAAGAAGTGTTGCAGGCCATAGTTTTAGAAGAAAAGCTTCGAGTTAATATCAAAATGGGGTTATGATGGCTCTCAGCAGTCACAATTGAAACAAAAATTTCAATATTGAAGTGACAGTGATGCTAATATATTTCAGAGTTCCTTTGCATCCATTAAATTATTTACCAATGTTAATGGAAAAAAAGAGAACATTGTGGCAAAACCCAAATCCTTCCTCCACCAGATTTTGTGGACCATTCCGCATCCGCTTTGTGCATGAAACATCAGACGTTACAAACGAAGAAATAACATACATACAGGGACAAATAAACATTTTGAACAAAACAGAAGTAGCAATTAATGGATGACTGGTTACTGACAATGGTCGACGGAAAAATCTGCAATGCTGCAACAGGCACTACATCAACAATGAGGTGCTATATCTGTAGGCTCACTTCAAAACATTTCAATAACCTAGATAAAAGCTTACCGGGAAAACGTGATACTTTAAAGTTTGATTTGTCGAATTTGCACTCACGCATACGATTATTTGAGACAATACTTCACTTATCATACAGACTTCCAATTCGAAAGTGGCAAGCAAGAAGTGAAGAAGATAAAAGAATTGTATTAACCACAAAGAAAAACATTCAAAGAAAACTGAAAGAAGAATTAGCACTACAAGTTGATGTTCCAAACGCAGGCTTTGGGAATACGAATGAAGGAAACACCGCTTCTTTTCAGATCCAGAAACTGTCTCAAAGATTACTGGAGTAGATTCACAACTAATTAGAAAGTTCAAAGTAATATTGGAAGCAGTGATTAGTGGGTTTAACATTGATGAGAGCAAATTCCAAGCATATGCATATGAAACAGCAAAACTGTATGTCGAACTTTTCAGTTGGACCCCATAACACCAACAACGCATAAACTTCTGATTCATGGGGCCATGTAATAGGTGATAGTACCAATTGGTCAGCTCTCAGAAGAAGCTACTGAAATAAACTCTTTCGACTATACCGCACAAATTACTCTAGAAAGTGCAGTAGAGAACATTGCAATAGAAATGTTTTAAACAGGCTACTTCTTAGCAGCGATCCTTACATAAGATACTCTAGAAAACGGTCAGTAAAAAGAAGCCAGCCTTATTGTAGCGAAACCTTACAACTTCTTCTTCCAGACAAGTCTGATGGTTGCCCTAATGATGAACAAGAAGAGAGAGAGATAAACAATAAGAATCTGAAGAAGACGACAGAGACTTTAGTTCTGAAGAATCAGACTAACATTATATATATATATATATATTTGCACAAACGAATAAAGGTGTACCTATTTCTATCTTAACTGCATTTTATTTGAAAGTGTATATAAATCTGTCATCATTTCCCCATTAAAAGGTGTTAACGCAAGTTTATATGTTACATTTAGTTTTTAAATAAAAATAAATAAATGTAAATAAGTAAATACATATATTTACGTATACTTAAAGTAAAACAGGACGATTTACTCTTAAAAGTATGATAAAAGTCGATAGCAGTGATTTAAACTTTGAAAAAGTACTAAAAGAATTTTGGCCAGGATTTAGATACAAATACTCCACTGTGCGTCGCTAAGGAAGCACATATTTTAACAGAATAAGCAATTTTCCTAATTTTTGTGAATCATAACAGCAAAAACTTCTGGCATATCTTGCTTAGTTACAATATTATAATGCACTGAAGTTGTAAAGTACCTTTCGCGAAAGTGCGATTTTCATGAATCAGCAACACGCACTTAATACTATGCAACAGCGACATCTGTCAGTTGCGACAAAAACCTGTACGTACAGCTTGTTTACTTTATTGTTATCGTAGGTAAACAGTGGATATCTTCACATCGGGTTATCTTTATCGCCGGTGTTCCCTCTTCGCCCGCAAGGATCTTGTTTGTTGTTGGAGAATGGGGCAATGCTATCGTTTCTACTCTTACGTTTGTTGAGTTAATGAATTCGTTGTCCTATTAAGCTTATGATGGATTCATTACTTACTTTTTTATTTTTTGCTCTGCAATTAACACTTGAGTATCTGGCAGAGGGTTCATCGAACCACTTTCACACGATTTCTCTGCCGTTCCACTCTGTAACAGCGCGAGGTAAAAACCAACACTTAAATCTATTTGCCCGAGCTATGATTTGTCTTATTTTATTATAATGATCATTACTCCCTGTGAAGGTGGGTGTCAACAAAACGCATTCGCATTCGGGGAAGCCCGTTGGAAATTGAAATTTCATGAAAAGATCTCACCGCAATGAAAAACACCTTTGTTTTAATGATTGCCACTCCAGTTAGCATAACATCTGTAGCACTCTCTCCCATGCTTCGCGATAATACAAGCCGAGATGCCCTTTTTTGAACTTTTTCGATGTCCTCCGTCAATCCAATCTGGTAAGGATTACATATTGCATTGTAGTATTCTATCACACGAGGGACAAGCGTAATGTAGGCAGTCTCTTTAGTAAACCAGTTGCATATTCTAACTGTTCTGCCAATAAAACGCAGTCTTTGATTTGCCTTGCACACAACATAATCTAGTGATCATTCCAATTTAAGTTATTCGCAGTTGTAATCCCTAAGTATTTAGCTGAAATCACAGGCTTTAGATATGTGTGATTTATCGTGTAACCGGAACTTTACGGATTCCTTTGAGTACTCATGTGGGTGACTTCACACTTTTCGTTATTTAGGATCAATTGCCACTTCCGCATCGTAGAGATGTCTTGTCTAATTATATTGCATTTGGTTTTGAACTTCTGATGATTTTTACTAGACGGTATATGAAGCATCATCTGCTAAAGACCTAAGATGGCTGCTCAAATTGTCTCCTTAGGGACAGCAGAGGTCCTGTAACACTTCCTTGGGGAACGTCAGATATCGCTAAAAACACAGCGGCCATAGTTCACATGTAAGCTGTGTGCTAGGACACTGATTTGAAGCGATTTACATGAATAGTGTTAAGATTGGTAACATTTCAAGTAATTTACATTATTTCACGATGTATAGAGATTCGCACACGTCTGATGTTACTGTGTTTCTACAGTGAAAAGGCTTATTTTTGACGATAACATATATACATGTCGGAGGATTGTGAAGTCTGATATGAGCTAAAGCAAAGTCATTTGCAGTATCACTTGAAAATGGCCTTGAAGCTGAAACTGCAATAGCGAATTAAATAATTTCTACAGTCAACGGCGAATATGATATCCTTTAAAAAAATAAATTAGCAGTAACTGACCATTTGATAGAAAGTGTTAACTGTATTGAAAACGACCGAAAGATCCTGCATATACAAAACGAAAGCCGAAAACTGGACGTCGTAGAAACTTTTAGGAACAAAATTGCGCAACCAAATCACATACTTAACGAAATGACAGACATCAGAGTTCTCAATACTTCCGAGATCTTTTGGCCTAAAGTATCCTACTCATGGTAGTCTCTTGTCTCATCTCGTCTTCGTTTGTTCCTACAACGATCAATTTGTCCCAAAATAGCCACCTGGACATCATTTCATTGTGATATAAATAATTTCTCGTGGCGGGAATAAAATTGACAGCAATTTTGTTTCTACAATGAATCGTATCCATTCGGTACAACTACTTTAAGAATCTCTTTGGTAGCATGAAAAGTTTATTTTCAATGTTTTAATGTTTTCATACTTAACGTTTGATGACAGTGTATGTGTACTGAAAACCAAACAGTTTCACTATGCGCCACCAGTGATGCAGATTACCTCAATACGCAGGTATTTCAACTGCTTGTCCATTTTTACGTTTGTACAAGGTGACATCCCTCAAGTACGACTGCTTCACGTGCTCATGACGGTAAGCCCCGTGTAAATATTCGGAAACCTGAGGAGGAAGAGTCCCTTCGAAACGTATATTTATCTACACTCCTGGAAATGGAAAAAAGAACACATTGACACCGGTGTGTCAGACCCACCATACTTGCTCCGGACACTGCGAGAGGGTTGTACAAGCAATGATCACACGCACGGCACAGCGGAGACACCAGGAACCGCGGTGTTGGCCGTCGAATGGCGCTAGCTGCGCAGCATTTGTGCACCGCCGCCGTCAGTGTCAGCCAGTTTGCCGTGGCATACGGAGCTCCATCGCAGTCTTTAACACTGGTAGCATGCCGCGACAGCGTGGACGTGAACCGTATGTGCAGTTGACGGACTTTGAGCGAGGGCGTATAGTGGGCATGCGGGAGGCCGGGTGGACGTACCGCCGAATTGCTCAACACGTGGGGCGTGAGGTCTCCACAGTACATCGATGTTGTCGCCAGTGGTCGGCGGAAGGTGCACGTGCCGGTCGACCTGGGACCGGACCGCAGCGACGCACGGATGCACGCCAAGACCGTAGGATCCTACGCAGTGCCGTAGGGGACCGCACCGCCACTTCCCAGCAAATTAGGGACACTGTTGCTCCTGGGGTATCGGCGAGGACCATTCGCAACCGTCTCCATGAAGCTGGGCTACGGTCCCGCACACCGATAGGCCGTCTTCCGCTCACGCCCCAACATCGTGCAGCCCGCCTCCAGTGGTGTCGCGACAGGCGTGAATGGAGGGACGAATGGAGACGTGTCGTCTTCAGCGATGAGAGTCGCTTCTGCCTTGGTGCCAATGATGGTCGTATGCGTGTTTGGCGCCGTGCAGGTGAGCGCCACAATCAGGACTGCATACGACCGAGGCACACAGGGTCAACACCCGGCATCATGGTGTGGGGAGCGATCTCCTACACTGGCCGTACACCACTGGTGATCGTCGAGGGGACACTGAATAGTGCACGGTACATCCAAACCGTCATCGAACCCATCGTTCTACCATTCCTAGACCGGCAAGGGAACTTGCTGTTCCAACAGGACAATGCACGTCCGCATGTATCCCGTGCCACCCAACGTGCTCTAGAAGGTGTAAGTCAACTACCCTGGCCAGCAAGATCTCCGGATCTGTCCCCCATTGAGCATGTTTGGGACTGGATGAAGCGTCGTCTCACGCGGTCTGCACGTCCAGCACGAACGCTGGTCCAACTGAGGCGCCAGGTGGAAATGGCATGGCAAGCCGTTCCACAGGACTACATCCAGCATCTCTACGATCGTCTCCATGGGAGAATAGCAGCCTGCATTGCTGCGAAAGGTGGATATACACTGTACTAGTGCCGACATTGTGCATGCTCTGTTGCCTGTGTCTATGTGCCTGTGGTTCTGTCAGTGTGATCATGTGATGTATCTGACCCCAGGAATGTGTCAATAAAGTTTCCCCTTCCTGGGACAATGAATTCACGGTGTTCTTATTTCAATTTCCAGGAGTGTATATTGATAATAAGTATGTAAATTGTCGTGCCTGTTTGTTTGAACATGCTTCTCCAAACTTGCAAGACTAATTTTTATGGGGTTTTCACAGGTAATTTGACCGTAGCTTGAGGCACGGTACAGACTTTATTCCCGCCCCATTTGGATAATTCTGATAATTCCTTCGAGATTCGTCAGTTTTTTCTGTCTTAGAGTGTGTACCTCTCACGGTCTCTGTGTGTCACTTGAAAACACTGTGGAATAGCTAAAAATTTAATGTCTACCTTTCAAAACGTTGTGCCAACACCGCCAACATTTCTGAAAAACGGTCTTGAGTGAAAAAATGTATCACGAGAAAGAAATATATCGTAACTGAAAGTTTTATCCATACTAATTTTATAAATGCGAAAATAATTCTGTCTGTTACGTCCTCACGAAAAACCCGCTGAACCATTTTCGATTAAATTTTTTGTGGAGGTAGCCTGAACTCTGAGGAAGAACGTAGGCTAGTTTAGAAAGTGTGTAGTACAAAGACATTTATTGATTTGAAGAACGTTCTGCAAATTAGGGAAAATATTTACTCTTTGAAAAAGCTATTTACTCTTTGACTTTTGACCTTTATGAGATTTGTGAAAATGCTTTTACTGGTTGATATGTCGTACGTGACACGGCCTGGAATGTCACTGACTGGACTAGAACTTTCTTCAGTGATGAGTCCCGCTTCGAAATGAGCCCCGATGAACACCGATCACGTTCCTGACGACGTCCTGGACAACGTTGGGACACCGATCTGATTGTCGCCTTCCATACAGCCCGACAACCAGGAGTGATGGTCTAGGGTGCCTTTCTTTTCATAGTAGCACCCCCTTTGCTTGTTATCCGCTGCACCCTTACTGCACGATATTTTACGCCCCATTTTGTTGCTTTCCAAGACAAGCTATCCTGAGCTTACATTTCAGCAAGATATTTCCTTCCCCTACACGGCGAGAGTTTCTACTGATTGTCTTCGTGGTTGCCAAACGCTACCTTGACCGGAAATGTCACAGAATCTCTCCCTAATTGAGGACGTTTGGAGCTTAAGGATCAGAGGTAGACCAACGCGTTATTGATTTGCTCAATTTGTGAAACTCTTTCTCTTGAATAAATCATCCAATTATTCTGAAATTTTAATCATTTGTTTGTCAGTACATGTGCACCATTTCCGTACCATTCGGATTATTCCTTCGTGGTGCGCCGTTTTTTACAATATTCTCACTGCCTTTGTGTGTCACGTGAAAACACTGCGGAATCACAAAAAATTTAATGTCTACTTTCAAAACGTTGTGCCAACACAGCCAACAAATCTGAGAAAGTGTTTTGAGTGAGGAATCAAATGGTTTAAATGGCTCTGAGCACTATGGGAATTAACATCTGAGGTCTTCAGTCCCCTAGAACTTAGAACTACTTAAACCTAACTAACCTAAGGACATCACACACATCCATGCCCGAGGCAGGATTCGAACCTGCGACCGTGGCAGCAGCGAGGTCCCGGACTGAAGCGCCTAGAACCACTCGTCCACCGCGGCCGGCTGAGTGAGGAATCAAGTGATATCAATTGCGCTAAGCAATTTTTTTTCTGACACAATCATATTTATTAGAGGCCATAGTATATATTATCACGTCGCATGGTCCTCAACGATGCTAAAAATACCATGTTGCACTTTGATCTGAAGGTGATCTTTTCACACAGTGTAAAACGGCAATGCAAGCATCTAAATGTTACTGTGTCAGGAAATGCGTACTGCATCACTGCATACACCACAATTGGTCTCAAAGTCACCCAGTCCCGATTTTACTGTTCTCAGAACTCCATGGTTATTTCTGAACACCCGTGTTCACAAATTTTGAGACCGACACGTTAAAGAGACAGATACAGACTATAGCAGCTTCGCCAGAAGACAGAGAGACGGATTCTTTTCGAAACATCACAGACAGTGTTCGAAGTGACGCTGATAGAAACCCGGAAAGCTTTTGTAGCGGCAACGTGGCGCGAAATCTTTTGTCATCACAACTGAAGTTACTGCTAAGTGTGAAACAGTGTGACTGTAGGCTTTTTATTAAAGAAACGTACACAAAATCACACTAATAAATCCCTCATTTCTTTCCCTGTAACGAATGCCATTCTGTTTCTCTTTGCAGTCACACTGACGAGGTGGCGCACAGCTACGTCACTAGTCTCGTATGCGGCAAGACAGTGGTTAGATACCCATCCTATCATCCATGTTTAGGTTCTCCGTGATGTTCCTAAATACTCTTCGGCATTGGCCTCTTACTTAGCTTGCATTTATCGCGAATCTCTCACCTAGCGTAATGTTCCATAGGAGAATATTGCTCAAGTGTGTTGCACCCATATCAAATAGGACTAACAGGGGATATTGAACATCTAAAGAGAAGGGCAGCACGAATGGTCAGAGGTATGTTTGACTCATGGGAGAGTGTTACAGAGACGCTGAAAAAACTGAACTGGCACACTGTTAAAGATAGACGCAAACTATCCCGAGGGAGCCTACGTATATAGTTTCCAGAACCGGCTTTAAATGATGACTCTGCGAATATACTACAACCCCATATGCATCACTCACGTAGGAATCTCGAGGGCAAAAATTAGATTAATTACAACAAGCACGGAGGTTTTTAAACACTAGTCATTAACGCGCTCCGTACGTGAATGGAACGGGGAAAATCCCTTATAACTGGGAGAGTGGGAAATACCCTCTGCCGTTCATTTCGCAAGGAGTAAACATGTAAATATAGGGGTAGATATAAATGTAGACCGGAAAAAAAGTACTGGTGACTGCTGTATATAAGAAAGCTAAAAGAGCGGACGAGCAAAATTACAGACCCGTTTCCTTAACATCGGTTTACTTCGGAATTCTTAAACGTTTTCTAAGTTCGATTATAACAAATTTCCTTGAGAAACAAAAGTTTCTGTCTGCAAATCAGCACAGATTTAGAAAGTATTCTTCGCACGAAACCCTGCTTGCCCTTTTCTCTCGCAAAATCCTGCGAACCATGATGAAAGGAAGTACGCAGATTCTGCATTCCTAGATTTTCCGAAGGAGCTTGTTTGTCACAGCCGAGGTACGAGCACAGAGTAGGTTCTCAGTTATGTGAGTAGCTTGAAAACTTCGTAAGTAATGGAACCCAGCATGCTGACCTGGACGGCGAGTGGTCATCAAAGACAGGGGTATGGCCAGGAGGGTCCAAGGAAGTGTGATAGGACCGCTGTTGTTCTTTTGGTGGAAAGCGGATTGTAAAACAACAGTTAAGTCTAGGCATGAGACATTCAAAAACTGGAATAGTAACAAAACTGAAAATACGTACAATACATTTTTAACTGTAAGAAAAGAAACATCTAAATTAATCCAACAGACTAAAAGAAACTACAAAAATGTCCAACTTTTAGACATCGGAAAGGCCTTCCAAAAGAACAATACAAAAAACTTTTATAAACCATTCAAAACAAAACTAACTAGTTACCAACCTCAAAATATTTGCTTCTAAAATGAAAATGCCTGTTTGGCTCTTAACAACTAGGAAAATTGTAAGGTACTCGCTAATTATTTTGAAAAACTATTAAACTGTCCAGAACCAGCGAATAAATTCCAACCACAGCAAACTAGTAACAACAGCCCTTACTCTAAAGAACCTGACAAATCGAAATAATTAAACAAATTAAGAGACTTAAAAACAATAAGACATCCGGAGAAGACGTTATAATGGCAGAACTACTAAAATCAGCTGGCCCTAGCACTATACAAGAGATCGCTCAACTAATAGGTCATATCTGGCAAACTGAGAAAATACCTGAGTCCTCGAAAACTGCCCTAATTCATCCATTGTATAAAAAAGGGGGTAGAACCGATGTTAATAATTACCAAGGAATCTATCTTCTCCCGGTCGCATACAAAATTCTCTCGCATTGTTTATTTGATCGAACCCAAGAACAGTTAGAACCTTAATTTGTGAATACCAAGCAGGCTTTAGTCCAAACAAAACCTGTCCGGAACAAATCCTTAATTTAAAACTAATCTTCAGGCACCAAAGGATTTCTGGTAACAACATTGTATGTGTATTTGTGGATTTTAAAAAGGCCTAGACTCAGCTGACTGCGAATCTCTTTTCCAAATTTTAAAGGAGCAAGGGCTAGATAATAAAACTCTGACGCTAATTAAGGGAAGTTAACTGACACTAGCTCTAAAGTTAAATTCGTGGGAGAAATTTCTGAACCATTTGATGTAGAGACTGGTGTTAGACAGGGAGACGGTCTCTCTCCATTAGTTTTTAACTGTGTTTTGGAAAAGGTAATTACAGAATGGCGAGAGCAAACGCCGAGTCAAAATATAGATCAATCAGTCAATTAGGCAGAAGTAATGTTAGAGTAGATGCCTCGCCGTTGCAGATGATCTGGGAATTTTAACTAGGGATATACCACAGCTCTAAAATAAATTGAAATTCTTAAAGAAGTTGAGGGAAAAGAAGGATTACAAATAACATTCGAAAAAACGGAATATATGGCATGCAACAAACAAGCACCAAAGTTTTTGAACACAAAATATGGAAAAATAAAAAGGGATTCTCAGTTTAAGTACTTGGGAGAAATCCATAAAAGAAAACGGTATGGAAAAAGCTGCAAACGAAGACCGCTGTCAAAAAATGGCGACTGCATTCAGATTAACACAAAATATTTGTAATAAAAAGTCACCTTCTACATTCAGTAAACTTAGGAATTACAGCCCTGTGATCAAACCTGAATGTCTTTATGGAGCAGAAACTTTAATTTTAAATAGAAAGAGGGATATTGAACAAATTCAAAAGAAAGAAAGAGAGATTAGTAGGAAAATATTAGGCCCCAAAATTGCTGATTGAGAAACTTACAGGGTGAGAAGTAATAAGGAAATAGGAGAATACGCAGTCATACGTAGTGATATGGAAAACTAAAGACTTAAATGTAATGGGCACATTAAAAGAATGGCACCCATTAGGTTGACAAAACAAATAGTAGAATTCTACGAAAACAGAAGTAAGGACAAAACTGAGCCAAGTAAATGGATCGCTTCGATTAAGAAAGATCTTGAAGTAAGCGGTATGACTCAGACAGACATTATAGATAGAAAAACATGCAGGCATAAGATGTTTGCTTGGAAAGTTGGTCAGAGAGAAATTAGAAAACGAACTGGAACACCGTGGTCTGATGAAAGCAAGAGACTTCGTTCTGAAAGGATGAAACAAATTTTGACACACAGGAAGGCCAACCATAAAAAGTGACATTGATGGATTATACCTTGCATGGTCCTATTGGGACCATACGTGAATAATAATAATAAAAGATCTGACGGCTAGGGTCAGCAGCAAATTGTGGCTGATTGCTGATAACGCTGTAGGGTACAGGAAAGTGTCGTCGTCGAGTGACTTTAGGACTATGTGAGAAGACTTATAATTTCTGTTTGGTGTGATGAATGGAAACTTGCTCTAAATGTAGAGAAATGTAAGTTACTGCAGATGAGTACGAACAATAATGCTGTAATGTTCGAATATAGCGATAGTGGCGTTCTGTTTGACAGTCACCGCCTTTATATATGGGGAGTTGTAATTAAAGTGCGGCTATCCACAGAGGTCCTGTGAACGTTGAAATTACCGTTTGGCAGCGAGATTTGGTAGACATTCTGAAGCTTTAATGCGGAACCGATTTACGCTGGAAAAAAATTAGTTCCAATTTTGGCTACCTGGTGCGAATCTGGTACTGTGAATGCAACAAAGACGAGTAGAAATGGTTCCATGGTTCCATGTGCAATGGATTAGGAACATTATATGTAAAGGATCAGAAACGGGACACAGGCAGAAAAGGTCAAACAAGTGAGGAAAGCATAATGTTGATTTGATTATTAATCGCCGTGTACATAATTTGTTCAATATGAGCACTGGATATCTCGTTGAGATACCGTACAGCGCCAGATTTGGACGTGATGTCGAAAACTGGAACTAATTTTTTTCCAGCTTAAATCGGTTCCGCATTAGCGCATTAGCATATCAAATAAGTTTCACTCTACGATAGCTACAACCGTCACTGAATCTCCGTGAGTATCAGCACTTTAATTATAACCAGCTAATATATATGCGTGACGATGTGAAACGATGTGAAATTGAACGTGCACAGGATGTCGATTGTTGGGAATGGTCTTCGGTTTATGGGGAGAATTCTAGAAATTATAGTTCGTCTATAAAGGAGACTTGTGTGACACATTCTTGAGCACTGTTTGAGTTTTTGGTATCCCATCAGGTCGCATTGAAGGAAGACATCGAGGCAATTTAGAGACATGCTACTAATTTTATCGATTGGTTCGATCATCTAGAGAGTATTACGGAGATGTTCTACGAATTCTAATGGGAATTCCTAGAAGGAAGACGATGTTCTTTTCACGAGGTACTACTGTACTGTAGGCATTTGCGGCTGACTGCAGAACGATTCTATTGCTGCAAACGTACATTTCGTGTAATTACCGTGAGGACAATGAATGAGAAATTAGGGCTAGCGTGAAAGCAAATAGACAGTAGTATTTCTCTCGCACCGTTTGCGAGTGGAACAAAAAATGGTTCAAATGGCTCTGAGCACTATGGGACTTAACTACTGTGGTCATCAGTCCCCTAGAACTTAGAACTACGTAAACCTAACTAACCTAAGGACATCACACATATCCATGCCCGAGGCAGGATTCGAACCTGCGACCGTAGCAGTCGTGCGGTTCCGGACTGCGCGCCTAGAACCGCTAGACCACCGCCGCCGGCCGAGTGGAACAGGAAAGGGAATTACTAACAATGTTATAGAGCACCCACTGCTTGCGGAGATGTTGACGGTTTCTTTGAAAGGAGGTGGTAGATTTTCTCTCACCCCTTTACCCCGCGCCCCTCCCAACCCCCACACATCCAAATTCCTCAGCTCGTGTTTGCGCCCCGTCTCTGATGACCTCATCGCCGAGTCTCTGACGAAACGTTAAACCCGGCGTTTGGCGTTATCTCCTTTCTGGCACCGACTGAGTCCAGTATTCATGGAACCGCATCTGACTCAAGCTGTTACATTCCTGGCTGTCCGCGGTGGAGAATAGTTTGTTTTACATAGCCGTCTCGCTCATTTGTCTTCACTTGGTGTGACGCCGCTGGTGCTGGAAGTGTTAACTAGGGGTACTCCGAAGGCAGCAGCTGTTTCGCAATTGTGAGTCATCGCTCGCTAACAATCTGTCTCATCCGTCTTAGGGTGGAAAGACGAGTGACGCAAATACTGCTATAGTCATACATCATAATATTCGTGTGTCAAGTCTGCTGAAAATGTATGAAAAAATGAAGACTTTGGTTTGAAAAGACACTATTTTAATAACAAATTTACGTACTAACCAATTTAGTCACACATTCCTTAAGCAACAGGAAAAGCGATACATAAGCGGAAATCTCAACACTGTACTTTCATGTTTAAAACATTCTAACACTCGAACTTAGTTCCTATCCAGTAGATTCCTGTGCGCAATAATCTTTGAAATATCATCAGCTTTTTTTGTCAACATATTAAACTAGCGTGAGTAACATATATTCTGTCTATTAGGTTAGCTCCTTTTTCGCTCACTTAAGTCAGCTGAAATAAAAAAAAAAATATCTTAGGGACTTCCAGAGGTAATTTTAATGCAAGGGCAAAATTTTAAAACAGAGAAAAAGAAATACCGTTCAGTTAGCTCTAGAATGTAAAACGTTACTAAATATAAAATTACTTCCTTTAGGGTGTAAATGTCTTAACTTCGTCACACTGTCGTGAAAGTGTGCCTCTTCCTTTTTTTCTTTTGCCAAGTCACTGCTAGCTATTTACTTTATCTCTAGATGACACTTATTTCACAGATAATGATTTATTTTTCGATCTAAACTTTGACTTATTTCCGAATTTCATGTCTGACTGGCTGCGTACAGCTTAAATCTTTTTTTTTACTGCATTCTTTATACACTGAAGAGCCAAAGAAATTGGTACACCTCCCTAATATCATGTAGGGCCCCCACGAGATCAGGGGTCCCGTATAACTCCAACTGCACACGCCCCACACCATTACAAAGCCTCCACCAGCTAGAACAGTACCCTGCTGACATGCAGGCTCCATGGATTCACGAGGCTGTCTCCATACCCGTACGCATCCATCAGCTTAATACAATTTGAAATGAGACTCGTTCGACCACGCGAAATGTTTCCAGTCTTCAACAGTCCAATGTCGGTGTTGACGTGTCCAGGCGAGGCGTAAAGCATTGGGTCGTGCAGTCAACAGTGGTACACGAGTGGGCCTTTGGCTCCGAAACCACATATCGATGATGTTTCGTTGAATGGTTCACACGCTGACACTTTTTGATGTCCCAGCATTGAAATCTCCAGCAATTTGCATAAGGGTTGCACTTGTGTTACCTTGAATGGATTCTCTTCAGTCGTCGTTGGTCCCGTTCTTGCAGGATCTTTCTCCGGCCGCAGTGATGTCAGAGATTTGATGTTTTACCGGATTCCTGGTATTCACGGCACACTCGGGAAATGATCCAACGGGAAAGTCCTCACTTCATCGCCGCCTCGGAGATGCTGTGTCCCACCGCTCGTGCACCGACTGTAACACCACGTTCAAACTCACTTAAATCTTGATAACCTGCCATTGCAGCAACAGTAACCAATCTAACAACTGCGCCAGATACTTGTTGTCTTATATAGGCGTTGTGGACCGCAGCGCCGTATTCTGCTTGTTTACATATCTCTGTATTTGAATAGGCATGCCTATACCAGTTTCTTTGGCGCTTCAGTGTATTAGCCAAATCTCTGATTTACGTATTCTCTAATGCAAAAAATTATATTTTCCTAAATGGCCCGCTGACAATGAACGACACCTTTTTTCAAAAATGGCTCTAAGCACTGTGGGATTTAACAAATGGTTCATATGGCTCTGAGCACTATGGGACTCAACATCTGAGGTCATCAGTCCCCTAGAACTTAGAACTACTGAAACCTAACTAACCTAAGAACATCACACACATCCATGCCCGAGGCAGGATTCGAACCAGCGACCGTAGCGGTCGCGCGGTTCCAGACTGAAGCGGCTAGAACCGCTCGGCCACAGCGGCTGGCACACCTTTTTTAGTCTGTAAATAAAAATTGTGTTTATTTCACATAAACGGTGCACGAATTGTCATTGAGTACCGTCAGCCTCTCAAAGCCTATATATCCTAAGCTCTGCTTGACGGAAAAGCAAGAAACAAACAATATTACTCGCATCTCTTATTTTATCACTAATTAACACAAAATGCTCTACCGCTTCAGGCGTAAACTACTTGCTACGTAGAATTCCTTTGAACAGACTTTCCAATTGACAATATTTCTCTGGTAGACAAGTCAAAATTCAAGAAAATACGCCACTGTTCACACGACTTCATAATTACTTCAAAACCTTCTTACAGCCAAGTATTTTGTGTTACTATGCAGATCTATTCATCACTTTAATTTTCAGCACAGGCGGATAACTACGTCTACACGTACATGATTACTCTGCAACTCACAATTAAGTGCCTGGCAGAGCGTTCATTGAATCACTTTTAAGCTACTTCTTTATCGTTCCACTATCGACTAGCGCGCAGGAAAAACGAACACTTAAATCTTTCTCATATTTTATTATGATGGTCATTTTTCCCTCAGTAAGTGGTTGCCAACAAAATATTTTCACACTCTGAGGAGAAAGTTGGTGACTGAAATTTCATGTGGAGGTCCAGCCGCAGCACAAGACGCCTAAGGGAACGATGACCATGTAGTTTGGTCCCTTTAAACATCAAACCAACCAACCAACCACAAGACGCCCTTGCTTTAATGACTGCCACCCCACTCCTTGTAGCATATCCATGGCACTCTCACTTGTTTCGCGATACTACAAAATGAGCTGATCTTCTTTGAACTTTTTGGTGTCACCCGTCAGTTCTATCTCATGCGGTTCCCGCAGTGCACAGCAATACTATAGAAGAAGGCGGACAAGCTTAGTGTAAGCTGTCTCTTTAGTAGACCTGTTACATTTTCTAAGTGTTCTGCCAATAAATCTCAGTCTTTGGTTATTTATCCACGAGATCGTTCCAATTTAAGCTATTCGCATTTGTAATCCTTAAGTATTTAGTTGAATTCACAGCCTTTAGAGTTGTATGATTTATCGTGTAACTGTAATTTAGTGGATTCTTTTTAGCGCTCATGTGGATGACTTCACACCTTTCATGGCTTAGAGTTAACTGCAACTTTTTTGCACCATACAGATACCTTGTTTAAATAACTTTGCAGTTCGTCTTGATCACTTGATGACATTACATGACGGCAAATGACAGAATCATCTACAAACAATCTAAGAGGGCTGCTCAGAATGTCTCCTGAATCGTTTATGTAGGTCAGGAACAAAGGAGGATCTGTAACACTTCCATGGGGAACACCAGATATTACTTCTGTTTTACTCGACGAGTTTCCGTCGGTTATTACGAATGTGTCCTTTCTGACAGGAAATCATGAATCCAGTCGAGTGGTATCATATAGGCACGCAATTTAAATTAGAAGTCGCTTATGGGAAAAGGGGTCAAAAGCATTGTGGAAATCCAAAAATATGGAACCAATTTGACGTTCCCTGTCGACAGTACTCATTACTGCGTGAGAATAAAGAGCTAGTTGTGTTTCATAAGAACGACATTTGCTGAATCTGTGCTGGCTGTTTGTCAATAAATCGTTTTCTTCGCGGTGATTCATAATGTTCGAGCACAATATATGTTCGGAACTCCTATTGCAGATTGACGTTAGTGATATGGGTCTGTTATTCAGCGGATTACTTCTGTTTCCTTTCTTGGGCATTGGTGTGACTTGGACAACTTTGCGGTTGTTGGGTACGGATCTTTCTACGAGTGAATCGCACACTACATGTTCTTTGAAATTATTTAACTCGCTGCTAGTGTAACTAAGAGTTTATCCAACGATGATTGACCGTTGTGGACCGTTGATCATTTTGTTATCTGAAATTAATATTTCCTTCATACTAAATTTGAGAGGAACATTTTTAGCATTTTAATTTCTAATTTATTGTCTTCTGTATGGTTTCGAGTAAGAAACGGAGAACCTTGTCATTATAATAGTTTTTGTGTGCTTTTCCGGTATGAATTAATGTTATTGTCAAAACTGGTGTTTTGCTTCCGAAACTATCAGACGCACGATCGCACAGTCTGTGTGGTATTCGAGCTGCCACCGTGAACCGCTGCAACGAGTGTACTCTGTAGTGAAACTTCTTGACCGATTAAAATTTTGTTCAAACACGGAGTAGAAATCTGACCTGCTTCTCCCAGGCAATTTATTTGACCACTGAGCCATCTGAACATACTCCAGTCCACCAATTTCTCTTCTCTCTCAGGCTCACAGGAAGCTCCTTACTAATGCTCCTGTTAGAGTAAATAGCGGATAAACTGTCGCACACATCTCTAAAACTCCACCGAGATATTTAATAATAATTTATAGAGTAATGAGCAAGCCCAGTTACCCCCATGGATTACACAGATGTTAACGAGTGGTTGTTTCTTATTGTTGCAGGTGCTGCTATACTGTAAGTAGGCTGTTTAGGTTTTTATGTTGGTAACGCCACGTAGCGCTCTGTATGAAAATCACTGGCTGTGCTGTGTGCAGTCTGTGGCTAGTTTGCATTGTTGTCTGCCATTGTAGTGTTGGGCAGCTGGATGTTAACAGCGCGTAGCGTTGCCCAGTTGGAGGTGAGCCGCCAGCAGTGGTGGATGTGGGGAGAGAAATGGCGGAGTTTTGAAATTTGTAAGACTGGATGTCATGAACTGCTATATATATTATGACTTTTGAGCACTAGTAAAGTAAATACATTGTTTGTTCTCTATCAAAATCTTTCATTTGCTAACTATGCCTATCAGTAGTTAGTGCCTTCAGTAGTTTGAATCTGTTATTTAGCTGGCAGTAGTGGCGCTCGCTGTATTGCAGTAGTACGAGTAACGAAGATTTTTGGTGAGGCAAGTGATTTGTGAAAGGTATAGGTTAATGTTAGTCAGGGCCATTCTTTCGTAGGGATTTTTGAAAGTCAGATTGCGTTGCGCTAAAAATTTTGTGTGTCAGTTTAAGCACAGTCATGTATAATTTTTCAAAGGGGACGTTTCATATGTCGACCCTTAGCCGAGGATACCTCACGGGAATCTTCTGATTTTTTCTTGTAGTTTGTGGAATTAGTGTAGCTTTTGTTTATTGCTAGCACGTAATCATAGAGAGAATTTCCTTTGTAGTTGTAGTTTTTCATTGTTGTACAGTAAAACAGTTGTGGTATGCATGTAGATTTGCACCAAGTATTTCGCAGCTGCCCTTGCAATTAACTAGATATTAGTTTCAGTGCTATGTTAATGCGTTCTCTTATTTTTGCTCTTCAAATTGTGTTTTTCTGTGTTGTCGTGTGAAATATTGTGACAATAATGGCGTGTGACAAACGTAATACTAGGATCCAAAGTGAACTGAGAAATGACAGTGAAGACGAAAGCAGTGTGTTAGCGCCGCCGAGTAATGAATTAACTAATGTTCAAAGTAGTAATTTGGTAATTGTGCATAGGGAAATGGAGCGGCTGCAAATAATGGTGTAGGCAGTGAAACAATTAGTGAACAGGGAAGCATTATCGATCGATCGGTCGGCAACAGCTTGCCCCAGGAATCCGAAATGACAGGACACAATTTTGCAAATACTGTAGATTCAGGTTTTGCGTCCTCGCCGTTTTCTCAAATAAGTCAAGACACATTTTCTGCTTTTCAAAATGCGAATATTGCCGGTTCAAATGCATTGCCGAATAGCACTGAGGAACATGTTTCAGACACCAGTGCATTGTTATTACAATTAATGCAACAAATGGGACAAAAGCTTCAAAAGTTAGACACAATGGAACAAAATCTTCGGAAGTTAGACACCACACTTGAACAAACACGTGAAGATTTAACTACTGAGTTACATAACATTGAATCGAAATGTCAAAAAGTCTGTAATGACGTAAAAACACAAATTTGTGAGCATTTTCAACCTATTTTTTCGCGGCATGAAAATGCATTACAGAATCACGAAGCAGCCATAAAGGAACTGCAAACTATTGTTCATGAAAATCACGACACCTTGCAACCTAAAATTGACTCAATTGCATCTACCGATTCGGTTACGCAACTTGCAGAAACTCAGGAAAACTTAAAGGACACAGTAGATTCGATTTCAACACAAATGGACACTCTGAAACTTGGTTCAGAAAAACACACTGAGGAAATGTGTTCACTATCGGAGAAAGTAGCCGAACTTTCGGATCAGTTCACTAACTTATCTACAAAGGTAGATGATGATCTGAATGACACAGGACCCGTAGCCTTCACTGACACAGAAGAGTATGAACAAATTAGAAAATTCAAACAAAATCAAAATCAAATCAATACACAGTACAAAAGAGAAATCCGGGAAGTACAAGATCAGTTGACACAGGTAATACAAGAATTACATTTTTCAGAGGACACTCGCGCTCCAATATGGGAAGAGGGACATAGAAATACGGAACAGCCACAAAATAATAACACGAGGCACTTCGGAAATTATGAAAGAAATTGGCAAGATACACGGAATTTTGAGATGGAACCGCCGAAATGAAGTAACAATGACCGATTTGCGACTTGCCGACATGATGATTTTGACTATAAGCTGTTCATTACTACATGTAAATTCAAAACATTTAAGAATTCCGGCAACGACATTCATCCACAAGCGTGGCTTCATCAATTCTCTCATTGTTTTCCTCCCAACTGGTCATTAGAGCACAGATTAGAATTTATGTGTGGCTATTTAGAGAATGAACCAGCTGTAAGAATGCGATCGGTCATTCACGATTGCCACAGTGAAGGAGAATTTTATCGTGCCTTCCTCTCAGCATATTGGTCTCAAGCTACACAAGACCGAGTAAAACATAGCATCATAATGATGAAACATTTCGAACAATCTGAATTTTCCAGTCTTGTGAAATATTTTGAAGACGTGTTGCACAAGAATCAGTAGCTGTCAAACCCATACAGCCCCTCAGAACTCATCCGCATTTGCTTAATCAAATTTCCTGAACATTTACGACATATTATTTTGGCAGGACGTTGCAAAGACGACATTGAAGCTTTTCAGGGACTGTTACAAGAATTGGAAATTGACAATGACAATCGCAGAACGGGAAAACAGGAACACAACAATTACAGGTCACATCCATCACAATTCCGCGATGAAATAAATAATAACTGGACACGACAAGGCTATTCTCACAACACAAATCGTGACCAAAACAGACACCACCCATATGACAACCGTTGGCAGAGTAGTAATAATTACAGGGAAAGATCACCTCTCCGCAGTAGTGACTATCACAGAGACAATCAGAGAAACAGACAATATGGGAACCAAAATAATTATTATCAAGGGAGACAGAATAACTTCAGATTCAGCGGTCCAGCGCACAGTTACGATTCAGGGAGAAATTCTCCACCACGTGACCGACAAGAAAGAAACTATGGAATCTACCAACATGACGACAGACGATATGATCGTAACAACAGACCTGAATTGCATCAGAACTGGCGGGTTTCAAACAAGGCTGGGCCCTCTCGACAAGGTGAATTTGTAGAAGTTACGTCTCCTAATCCCAATAACGATGCGCGCCAACGAAGAGACAGACAATGACTTGCACCGCAGGCAGCCACGTGCGCCGGCTGGCTCAGAGAAAAATAATATAGACGCTAACCTTGAGAAAAATTTTAGCATTCTTTACTGACGTATACCACATGATAATTGCTTTGAAGATGAAACTCTGCGCACTAGAAAGGGTAAAAGATTGCACCACATTTCACATGTAAAACCGTTTATTGAAAGATAATCTGCTTTTTAACTTTGTCTTTGGCATAAAACTTTTCACTTCACATTACTAGTATGCTTTGTCAGACTTAGAAACTGTTAACATGCAACAATGTTTGAAGTTAAATATCCAGTCAAGAACCAAGAGAACTTATTTAAACAGAAATTACGAATGCATTGTTATAGTGAAGACGACACAGTATTGTTATTTGTACATTCTTGCTTGTTAGTTGCACGAGCACGTAACGACTATAAGGCTTACATACTTAGAACATATACCGCTAATGAGATTTTAATGCAACACTTTGGTTTAGCTGAAAAGACATTTTTTATTTGAAGTACTTTCTGTGAGATTAAAGATGACTTAGTATTTGGTTTCTTTGACAGCTACACGATTATATCACGATGCTACTAATGTGTGACACAATTAACATTGTTGCTTTTGTGCTGTATCTGCTTTATATCTGCACAGTTTTTCTGAATTCTTCTGGAAAGTAAAACATGTTTTAGTAGTAACTTTGTGGTATAGCTACAATAAGACAGCCTTTTTTGTAGCACAACAATACGTTACAGTGTCGTACTTTCTTGATCACGGTACTGTACGTAATAACTACGATATCTATATGCATAGCATTTCGCTTTTGTTTATTACTAGGTAAGTACATTGACTTCCATGGAACTTTGCTTACGGATGACGATAATTACGACACTTGGCACATTTTTTACCCTTAAGTAATGACAGAGATTGTCTTACAACAAGACGCACAGTTTAGCGCTACAGTACACGTATTTAAGTGATTAATTTTGTATTTAAAACATTTATTTTTAAAGATCTTTGAATTACAATGATACAAAGGTTTTCCGTGATACATTTCATTCCATTGCTGTAATCTGTAACACCTGAGGGTATAATTACATTAATTCTCAGGGGGGTACACGCTTACTTTGTGTACCATGTGTGTGGCAAGCACAAGGAGCCCTAGCTAATATGGTATTTGCTTATACAACTTTACACATCGGTACCATATTTCTCTAACACAGAATTACACAGCTATCTGATCACTTAATTGGGAGAGACAAACATTTATTTTACTACATCAGTGACAGATGTTTACGTAATTACACAGTTGGATAACTTCACACTTATGAAATTGTATTTTGTCTATACTTTGTGAAATGTTCATATTTTTTTGGAACCATTGTGATACTATGAGAGCTTTGAATTATGTATTTGGTATGGGATCATGATTTTTAAAGTACGTTTGAGGTAGATGACACTATTGAAATGAGCAGAGATTTTTTTTTAGGTTTTGAAATTATTGCAGAAAGCTACGACGTTTTTGAGATTTGGCTGAGGTGTTATGGTGTTATTATTACGATGACGATGTGTATTATGCTTTTGAGTTATGTTTATGATCAATAAGCTGATGCTATATGAGGAATTTGATTATGCTATGTATTTATTATGATGAAATATTGAAGAAATGTCGACGAATATGTATATGTGTAATACGGTAAGGAATAATGAGTAGTGGTTAGGGACTATGACTTATGAAAAAG
This sequence comes from Schistocerca serialis cubense, assembly GCF_023864345.2. Classification (NCBI taxonomy): domain Eukaryota; kingdom Metazoa; phylum Arthropoda; class Insecta; order Orthoptera; family Acrididae; genus Schistocerca; species Schistocerca serialis. The sequence goes on from NC_064638.1 coordinate 943,311,814, forward strand.
GATGTTGGAAACCAAGAATCGTACTTTAAGAGTTACAAAATGTGTGTAAATGCGTGAATGTATCACAATGCCAGCGAAAATTGTTTGGACACTGTTATATTTACAGGATTTTGTTTCTACAGATTTGCAACGCAAATTCTCGACCTGTGAAATTTTTATATGAGACTGTCACCGTAGTGCAAACTGGTGTCGTAAATATTTCAGTAAGAAAATTAAGTGACCACCTTCATGTAATGCATCGTGGGCACCCAGCTGCGTGACAGTCGCCTGGAAAAAAAGCCATTAGTGTGTGCCTTTCAGAGGCACATGTGGAGAAGAAAGGAGGCCATTATCCTCGCTATTGACATTTCTTTGTAGAAAGCATCGCAAATACGACACGCTCGAACTTGAAAACATATGATTATACTGTGGAGCTCTCAATTTATGATATTTACTAAAATGCCTAATGAAATGATGAGAAACATTTTACATCTATTGTCGTTCTAGTTGAGAGATTGCTTATTTTGTTTAATATCTAGTTTCTAGCTGCTCTGCAGCATTGGTTAAAATAAAATTTAATAGATGTACTAATATCACTATTTTCTGTCTACAGACCCAGTAAAGAATAATTTTATGATCTACTTCCAAAAAAACGTGGGAGCGCAAAAAGACATTTCCACTTCACAGGAATTGCATACATAATTTTTGTCAGTGACTTGGTAACTTGTCTGCTAGAGTAAGTTACAGTGATGCATCACTCTAGTGTTAAGATGTGACATAGGTATTAAACATGGCCATTTTTACTGTAATATTTTTTCTGCATGAGCTTTGTCATGTTTAGGTATAAGTTATTGCATTTGCCGCTGCTGTTTGCCAGGCTTAGTGCTACTAAATTTCAGTTTGTATTACTCTGTTAAACCAGATTTGCTACTGATTTATTTTTCTTGTTGCCGCAGATTGGCTCATATTAGTGATAATGTTGCATTTGCTATGCTAACTTATATATATATATATATATATATATATATATATATATATATATATATATATATTGCTGCTTGCTTTGTCAATTTGCATTTTTTGTCATTGCTGTTTGTGTTAATTGTTTTGTGTTGCAGCATTGCCTCGTCCCTTAGTTTAGCATCTGAGCTCAGTAGATTTAAGTTAGCTTAAGATGGGATAGGCTATATAAGAGAACGAGTTGTGATGAATTGGAAGAAATGCATTGAGAAGCTATAAGAAAATGGTTTGGCCAAAAAGTATTTTGAAAGAGGATATGAACAAAAAAGTAGGGTTTAGGGACAACAGGTTTAGGTAGGATTTTCTTGGAAATAAATGATGAGGTAAGATAATGGAAAATAAATAATGAGGTAAGAAATATGTGAACATATAAATACAGAAATCATGCTTGGATAGGATTTTTTTGGTGGAAACAAATGTTGAAATAAGACGAAAGATATATGGAACGAAGTTTTGGGTTGGAGTGCACTACCAAATGTTACCCTGAAAACGAACCCTGTCTTTCCTTTTGTATTATTCCGCTATGTGTTTATGTATCCTTGTGTATTTGTCTTTTTCCTGTCTTTATGTGTTTAGCTAATAAGAGTTATGTTGTAGAAGTTTTCAATTACTATGTTATTTTCTTTGTAAAGATGTTTAGACATTATTTATTCTGTTCTGCTTTAATGCTCATGTGTGAAATTAATGTTTCCAAAACTATTCTCATTATTTTATGTATTCACTTATGTCATAATTCCTGTAACACTTATGTATCTGTTTATTTCTATTCTTTTGTAAAGCCTGTACTACTACAAATTTATCTATATTGTTATGTTCTTTAATAATGTATTTTGTACCTTTGTTATTGTATTCTCATGTTATAAAATTGTAATTGACACCAGTTCATCAAACTTCTGATGGTCATAGTACATGCAAAATATGTGAGAAGTTGGGACTGTTAGTGTTTGGATGTGTGTTAATAATTCAGCAAGGGACTGATTAACAGCATTGCTGGTTCTAAGGACAATTCTAAAAACTTTGTGAGTTCACAAGTGGTGGTTTATGGACTTGCTATATTGTCTGCAAGACTTCTAAGGACAATTCCAGAAACTTTGTGAGTGCACAAGTGGTGGTTTATGGACTTGCTATATTGTCCGCAAGACTCTTCGATGGTGAATGTGCACCTGCACAGTCGCAGCAGATGGCTGCTGGCCATCTCTACAAGGACTACAGTGGGTCTACACCTTTGGTGACTCACCAATACCATTATTTCTACAAGGACTGCAGTGGGTCTGCACCTTTGGTGGCCCACCAATACCATACTCTCTACCAAGACTATAGTGGGTCTGCTCTGTGATGGCCTACCTACCAATATTCTTCAAAACTTCGACTGACTCTACTGTGGGTTTGCTCTGTTGTGGCCCATTACCTGTCTGCATGTCAAGAGTCAGCACTGTCTTTCCGTTGGAAGAACAACACTACTTCTTCAAGACTACATGGAAATCCACTACTTCCACGTGCATTTTCTTTTACTTCTCAGACTTTGAGAAAAACACTGCTATTTTACTGTGATGAACGATCAGGACTGTCTTTATGGACTGTGAGAAAATTTTAGCTTTTGACCAACATTGCATCAATAAGTGTGTGCATTTGATTTGTTTGTTATTGTAATTATAAAAAAGTTTTTCAAATCTGTATTGGCCACTGCCCAAAACAATTTGTAAAATTTCGATCTTTCTCTGAAGTACCCGGATGAGAGGGTTGTTTAGGTTTTTATATTGGTAACGCCACGTAGCACTCTGTATGAAAATCACTGGCTGTGCTGTGTGCAGTCTGTGGCTAGTTTGCATTGTTGTCTTGTATTGTAGTGTTGGGCAGCTGGATGTTAACAGCGCGTAGCGTTGCTCAGTTGGAGGTGAGCCGCCAGTAGTGGTGGATGTGGGGAGAGAAATGGCGGAGTTTTGAAATTTGTAAGACTGGATGTCGTGAACTGCTATATATATTATGACTTTTGAACACTATTAAGGTAAATATACTGTTTGTTCTCTATCAAAATCTTTCATTTGCTAACTATGCCTATCAGTAGTTAGTGCCTTCAGTAGTTTGAATCTTTTATTTAGCTGGCAGTAGTGGCGCTCGCTGTATTGCAGTAGTTCGAGTAACGAAGATTTTTGGTGAGGTAAGTGATTTGTGAAAGGTATAGGTTAATGTTAGTCAGGGCCATTCTTTTGTAGGGATTTTTGAAAGTCAGATTGCGTTGCGCTAAAAATTTTGTGTGTCAGTTTAAGCACAGTCATGTATAATTTTTCAAAGGGGACGTTTCAATACATCTAAATGATGAGTCCTTTCATATCAAGGCCGGCCACGACGTGCCAGACTTCACGCGTCCAAACGATGCGGGCCTGGCTCGGCTTTAATCGATCTTTCTCTGAAGTACCCGGATGAGAGGGACATTTCATTGAGTACTGCGGCAACGCATTTTTCGGTCGGCGCACCTCTCTTCAGTTCGGCGGGATCATGGTGTCATCGCTATTTACCCTTCGACGTTCGTTCGTAGTATGAAGGACATTCGCATGTCCAGTGTCTGTTTACACTAAAAGAGACTGTCTGGCTAGCGATCTGTTATCACAAGCCTTTAAAAATGAATGGGAATGACATAATAAAGGGATGATAATTCTCACTACGTATTATGCAGTCGCTTAAGCGATTGGTACTGCAAATTTGCTATGAAATGACATTATAATACCGTGCAGAAGTAATTTAAAGATTTAGTTGGCAATCAGAGAACAAAAACATGTATTTGTCAACAGACAGGATTCATTATTCTGTACATCAAGAAGCATAAGTCCTATATCTTCAGGCGTGGAGCGCGTTAAGAAATAGTTAGTACGAATGGTAAAATTTCTGAAGTTGCAAACATTATCCCACTCTCAGTTGCAACAGTTTTCGATGAAATTCAACGGAGAGTATGGAGGCTTCATAGCCGGCCGGAGTGACCGAGCGGTTCTAGGCGCTTCAGTCTGGAACCGCGCGACCGCTACGGTCGCAGGTTGAATCCTGCCTCGGGCATGGATGTGTGTGATGTCCTTAGGTTAGTTAGGTTTAAGTACCTCTAAGTCTAGGTGACTGATGACCTCAGATGTTAAGTCTCATAGTGCTCAGAGCCATTTGAAACATTTTTTTGGAGGCTTTATATATTACTGCAAAGTTCGTTGGTTAAGTCAAGGGGCATGCCTGGAACGATTTTTCGATTAAAAATTCGATATTATTGAATTTATTAAGGAACAAGGAGTACAGGAATGAAAATTAGAACGTCTGGAATGGATCGCAGATCTCATATTTAAGTGCACTAGACTGCACACTGTCCACATTAAGATATTGCAATGTGGAAAACAAATTTCTGATTCGATGGGGAAACCGTTTAAAAAGAAAATCGCGTTGTAGAAGGGACACGTTCTGATAAACACGGTGTCGTTTCCTAAGTTCACTGACGTTAAAGAAAACACGAAGTGTGAAGAATTCATTGTGACCTTGACAGAATTGTAAGGATAGTTTCCTAAACGTTTTGAGTACACTGCCAATCTTACATATTTTTCTAAATGAACACACCGCCCTTTGACTGTATTGTTGTTTATTTAATTACGACTCAGGATTCGGCCTTTTATGGCGTTTTCAAGTTATTGAGTTTGTCGCGAACATATATTGCAGGACATTAAGATCAATATTTGCCACAGATTAAGAAAAATATTCGCTGTCCTCGAAATGCCAGATGTAAAATCACCATATTCTTCTTGAGTTTGTTATTAACATATATTGAAGGCTATCACGCTCAAAATCGGGCGTAAATTAGGAAAAATATTCGCTCTCCACGAAATGCCAGATGTAAAATCATCATCTTTTTCTTAATTTATGGCCTATTTTGAGCTTGATGTCCTGCAATATGTGTTAATGACAAACTCAGTCACTATAAAATGGTATAAAATGCCGAAACCTGGGTCGTAATTAAATAAAAAACAATATAATCAAATAGCTATTTGTTAATTTAAAAATAATTGTATGGCTGTTGCTCAGCAACATCAAAATCTTACATCTATTTTCGAGATCGTTTGCCGTTTCAGTTGAAAGCGCACCTGTGCATGTGCAGATGTAATTGACTGATCTGCAAGGCAATTGCCATTTTAAAGACAAATCCCTTTGACGTTAAATATAACCATGATGTCTACATTGTATCACCAGGAAGAGTTTCCACGCCTCCATAATGAGGTTGCGGAAGTTCTAAAATATTTCGATCAATATACGTGTGTGTGTGAAAAAACCTTTTTTCGATTATGAAACTAAAGAAGTTACGATTACGTAGCAACCTGAGTGTGAAAATCTGGGAAATTGTCTGCTTCTGCCCATATGCCGACAGTCTGCACCAGATAAAGATTACATGTCTTCAGCACGCCAAAGAATTAAACCCTCGACACATTCGGACAGCTTGGCGAGTCGGTGGGGAAAATGTGTCAACCAGGCTGAGCGCCGCGGCGCTCGTGCCTGGAAACGGCTGGGGAGCCAATTTCTTGGCCACCCCTCCTTTACACCATGGAGGAACAGGTCGTAATGAGCACTTAGGCTAACGAACGACTGCATACAGGAAAATCTGTGAGAAATATTCAGCACGATTTCACTCTAAGGTTTCAGAAACCGTCCCTGCAAAAACACTTTTACAATGGGAGAAAAACGCTCTTTGCAACTGTGTAAGGTGGTCATATCATTTTGTTCTTGTTGGTCATCGATGTGCACATCAGAGAGTGAGCAGGTTACGTTACTGTTAAACACTCTTTGGTCTTGTTGTGCCACGGTCTTTGCCTCTGTTCAGTTTGATACATTCTTAGTTGAAGTGTGGTATGTGATGGATGTATTCAGTAATGCTGTGTTGACTTGTGATGATGTCTGTTGGGTGACGAATATTGCAAAGGACAGCGTGGATGAATATGATATGTGTATTGGAAGGTGAAAAGGATATAAATTTTGAATAATGCTGTTATTTTTGAAGAGAAGGAGTTTGAGGTAAGACTGCAGGACTGCGCATCTACGAACGATTATTGTCAGCTAGCTAACTTGCTCAGAGCTGAGAGAAAGACCACCCCACTTCCCTGAGTCATGCATTAACATGTTCAGTGATTAAGCTCTTTGAATTTTATAGAAATAATCTGTTAACACTGTACCCTCTATAAATCATTGTTCACTTTGTTAAGCATAGTACTGTTCAGACCTATGTTATGTGTGAAGATCAAGCGAAGTATTACTCTGTCTTTTTGAATATATACTTCATTTTAAAATCGTTGTCTTGGAATATCATTTCATATGAACAGTTACTCTCCACATCCCACTATTTGTCATTACGCATTACCACACGCAACAGTCCGAATATGTATTTAGAAATAGAAATCTAGCTTAGCCGCTGAATGCTTGCTGTTTGCTGTTGTGGTTTCGACAAATCTACAACAATGTTGTCAAGTGGTAAATGGAAATTTGAGTATGACCAGTCAATTGTTTTACTTGTTCGTTGGCGGTGTAGTATTTACGTGTGTTTAAGTGCTTCTACCTGCCTGTTATTAATTCTCACCTTCCTTGAGGCAAATAACTCAAAAACGTTCAAATGTGTGTGAAATCTTGTGGGACTTAACTGCTAAGGTCGTCAGTCCCTAAGCTTACACACTACTTAACCTAAATTATTCTAAGGACAAACACACACACCCATGACCGAGGGAGGACTCGAACCTCCGCCGGGATCAGCCGCACGGCAAATAACTATCAGCTGATATTAGTTCTGGCGCACGGTATTGGTCGATGTTTAATACACTACTGGCCATTAAAATTGCTACACCACGAAGATGACGTGCTACAGACGCGAAATTTAACCGACTGGAAGAAGATGCTGTGATATGCGAATGATTAGCTTTTCAGAGCATTCACACAAGGTTGGCGCCGGTGGCGACACCTATAACCTGCTAACGTGAGGAAAGTTTCCAACCGATTTCTCATACACGAAACAGCAGTTGACCGGCGTTGCCTGGTGAAACGTTGTTGTGATGCCTCGTGTAAGGAGGAGAAATGCGTACCATCACGTTTCCGACTTTGATAAAGGTCGGATTGTAGCCTATCGCGAGTGCGGTTTATCGTGTCGTGACATTGCTGGTCGCGTTGGTCGAGATCCAATGACTGTTAGCAGAATATGGAATCGGTGGGTTCAGGAGTGGAATACGGAACGCCGTGCTGGATCTCAACGGCCTCTTATCACTAGCAGTCGAGATGACAGGCATCTTATCCGCATGGCTGTAACGGATCGTGCAGCTACGTCTCTATCCCTGAGTCAACAGATGGGGACGTTTGCAAGACAACAACCATCAGCACGAATAGTTCGACGACGTTTGCCACGGCATGGACTATCAGCTCGGAGACCATGGCTGCGGTTACTCTTGACGCTGCATCACAGACAGGAGCGCCTACGATGGTGTACTCAACGACGAACCTGGGTGCACGAATGGCAAAACGTCATTTTTTCGGATGAATCCAGGTTCTGTTTACAGCATCATGATGGTTGCATCAGTGTTTGGCGACATCGCGGTGAACGCACATTGGAAGCGTGTATTCGTCATCGCCATACTGGCATATCACCCGGCGTGATTGTATGGGGTGCCATTGGTTACACGTCTCGGTCACCTCTTGTTCGCACTGACGGCACTTTGAACATCGGACGTTACATTTCAGATGTGTTACGACCCGAGGCTCTACCCTTCATTCGATCCCTGCGAAACCGTACATTTCAGCAAGATAATGCACGACCGCATGTTGCAGGTCCTGTACGGGCCTTTCTGGGAACAGAAAATGTTCGACTGCTGCCCTGACCAGCACATTCTCCAGATCTCTCACCAATTGAAAACGTCTGGTCAATGGTGGCCGAGCAACTGGCTCGTCACAATACGCCAGTCACTACTCTTGATGAATTGTGGTATCGTGTTGAAGCTGCATGGGCAGCTGTACCTGTACTCGCCATCCAAGCTCTGTTTGACTCAATGCCCAGCCGTATCAAGGCTGTTATTACGGCCAGAGGTGGTTGTTCTGGGTACTGATTTCTCAGGATCTATGCACCCAAATTGCGTGGAAATGTAATCACATGTCAGTTCTAGTATAATATATTTGTCCAATGAATACCCGTTTATCATCTGCATTTCTTCTTGGTGTAGCTATTTTAATAGCCAGTAGTGAGTTATCACCGACTGTTTATTCCTGGTGTGAAAGTACGAATGTTAGTGGGGTTAGTGTTAGGAACCGCGTGACTTGTGTTTAATTTGAACCTTTTTGAGTTAAATGGTGTGCTCAATTAGTGCCGTCCAGAGTGGCCGAGCGGTTCTAGGCGCTACAGTCTGGAACTGCGCGAGCGCTACGGTCGCAGGTTCGAATCCTGCCTCGGGCATGGATGTGTGTGATGTCCTTAAGTTAGGTAGGTTTAAGTAGTTCTAAGTTCTAGGGGACTGACGACCACAGCAGTTAAGTCCCATAGTGCTCAGAGCCATTTACTCAGTTCGTAGTTGTTGTTTGGCGACACATTAACCGTCTTTCTCGACGTGGCTACACTGTGTCTCATTCATTGAGACTAATGTACTGCTTTTTATACTGCAGGTCTTGTACACCGTGTGTTTATTTCATTATAAGGGGTTTATTCGAAAATTTTAGTTTATTTTAGGACACAGTATCTGTCCTGAGCTTGGCCTGGACTACGTACATACCCAGAAACCGTAAAATTTAAGGTAACTGGCTTGGGGTTGGCTTAATCATTTGTTCCTCCAGGATTTGGTATTACTAATTCTGAAATTTTCTTAAACTGGTGTCTTAAATCTTGAGTATCGCTCCGTAAGATATTGCGTTAGCTACTGGCAGCGTAATGATTATTATAATCTTGGTTGTGACTTGAGATTGCAGTTACTGGAATTTATGTCTGTTGCAGAGAATTTTGTTAAGACTGCTTGTGCTCTGGCGTCGGTGCTGTTTACGGATCCTTTTGAGGCTCACCCATTCTGGGCTCAGTCGGCTTACAAGCCCGCCTGTTTGTGCGATTCTGTGCACAAACCTTTAGCAGCGAAAACTCGTTCTCGCTGTCCCTCTTCTGCAGTGTCATTTCTCCCAGGTGCAGCTGTCGCCTTTAATGGTGGTGTTTAAAGCTGAGTTGAAATTTTGGAGCAATTCTGTCATTCTATTTGTTAATTGAAAGAGGCACGCTTTGTACAACGTTATTGCTTCTTTAGGTTATTTAAACATTTTATTAGTAGTAGAGATCTGAACGGTCATTATTTAATGTAAATTTTAATTATTTGGAGCGGTTTTAGGCGCTACAGTCTGGAACCGCGCGACCGCTACGGTCGCAGTTTCGAATCCTGCTTCGGGCATGGATGTGTGTGATGTGCTTAGGTTGGTTAGGTTTAAGTAGTTCTAAGTTCTAGGGGACTGATGACCTCAGAAGTTAAGTCCCATGGTGCTCAGAGCCATTTGAACCATTTTTTTAATTATTTGAATATTATTATGGAACAATGTAAGCCTTGCTACCATGTCTGTTTTTAGGTTTTAAATCATTTGTTCTCCTTCTTTGGTCACTTTATATTTTAGTATAAGAATTTTTTGGCAGTGGTCGGTTCAATTTTATAAAATTTTTTATAGTGTCTTCTACCGATGAAGTTTTGGTAACTTTTATGGCTGTTTAAATTTGGCTTGGAGTTTGTGTCATTAGTCATTTATCTTATGGTCTGGAGAAAAGAGACTGTGTGCGAGCTATAATTGAATCACTGAACATTGTTCAGAATTCGAATTAATTGCTGTTCAGTTAAATTATATTTGGTTTAATGTAATTCAGTCTGCGCAAAATAAATTTGTGTGTTGTGCCAGTGAATGAATTGTGCCAAATCCCCACTGGTCTAGCCCATCACCGTTTCCCTTACTGGCCAAATTAAGAGGCGGTTTCACATTTAAACTGCGACGGCGGATACAGCCAACTCCTCATTAGAGGAAATTCATGACGTGTTTGACGAAAGGATTATCACTAACAGGATATGGAACAAGATATGGCTTTATCATTCCTCCTATTTAACCCCCTTCGACTTTTATCTTTGAGAGGCATTAAAAGAGGAGGTGTACAAATCAAATCCATACACTTCAAGTGAACTTAAAACGAACATTCGTCAAGGAATTGCTGCCATTTCTCAGAGCGAACTGCAGAGTTAATGAGCAATTTCCTAAGTGTCTGGCGTGATGACTGGGTGTTGTGTGCTGTCCTTAGGTTAGGTAGGTTTAAGTAGCTCTAAGTTCTAGGGGACTGATGACCATAGATGTTAAGTCCCATAGTGCTCAGAGCCCTAAGTGTCTGGCCGGACTCTGTGGCCGAGCGGTTCTAGGCGCTTCAGTCCGGAACCGCGCTGCTGCTACGGTCGCAGGTTCGAATCCTGTCTCGAGCATCGTCGTGTGTGATGTCCTTAGGTTAGTTAGGTTTAAGTAGTTCTAAGTCTAGGGGACTGATGACCTCAGACGTAAGTCCCATAGTGCTCAGAGCCATTTGAACCAACCTAATAGACTGTCAGAAACTCTTGAAGAATGTGAGGGAGGTAGTTGCATGACCGCGTCGTTTAATATGATTAATTTCCTTTTCTTTTTAAGTGTTTATGTTATGAATGTTAGAAATAACTGATGCGACAAACTGTACTGCATTTTATAAATTGGAGGGTAAAGGGGGGGGGGGGGGGGAGAAGGGAAAGGTAAGGGGAACGAAATGATATCAGCTGCACTGGGCTCTGTTCAGAATCAGTGGATACAAGTGCTTTTCTACTGCTGAATATGCTTCTGCAGTCTGATACAGGTCATCTCATGCCAGACAAGTAGACATTGCTCTCAACTAAACCTGCAGGTTGATCACAGGTTGCTTAAGACCTACCCCAACTGATAAGCTCTACTGCCTGGCTGGAATAGCGCCACCACGGATACGCAGAACAGTGGCTGCCAACAAGGAGAGACTGAAAGTGGAACAGGACAGTGCGCATCCACTGCACGGACATAATCCACCACAGCAACGGCTGAGACCGCGAAAGAGCTTCCTGAGAACATGCGGGAAGCTCACCATTTCACCAGAGAAGGCAAGGCTGGAGTTTTGGGAGAAGTCGACACCTCACCTGCAGACGCCAGAAGCTGAGGAACTACCACCTGGACACAACGAGAGCTGGCTGGCGTGGAAATCTTTAAACAGATTACGATCAGGAGTTGGACGATCCAGAGACAACCTGAAGAGATGGGGCGTCATAACAGAGGATACGTCCTGTGATTGTGGACAAGAACAAACCACAAGCCACATGCTCCAGTGCCTTTTGTGCCCTACATCCTGCACGAAGATTGATCTCCTGCAAGCCACTCCAAGCGCCTTGGAGGTTGCAAAGTACTGGGCACATGTAATATAAATACAATTTGTGTGTATATATGTATGTACATATTTATTGATGTGTATGGCTACTGTAAATTTGTATGTTTCTGATTCGAGAATAATTAAAGTGTGCCGGAGTAGGATTCGAACCCGGGATCTCCTGCTTACTGGGCAGTTGTCTTAACCACTGCGCCTCTCAGACACGGCGTTTATTGCAAATGCGCGAACTATATCGGCGCACTCTGTGGCCGACTGACATTTCCAACTAACGCCAGCCATCCGATGTCTCCTCCGTCCATGTCCTTCTTGCTCGCTAATTTTAGATTCCCGCTGGAGACCGAACGTAAATGTGCATCCGCACTGCAGGTTGTGGCTTCATTGCCCACTGAGGTGAATAAGTTGTATGAATGTGTGGTGTCTGTTCTGTCGGCCGGCCGCAGGCCACGAAAGCGGTAGCGTTAACGAACGGATCATCCCGAATATCGGCAGTGGGCCTCATATGTCCGCTGCCAGTCCGACGTCTCTGTCATGCGGGCGTGTCTAACCGTCATCCACAAGTGCCTTCCTTCCAGCGATTACATATCCCTTTCCTACAAGACGGGCATCGCATGTCACGACGCCGTGGTATATACGAACAGTATGCTTATGCGCTGTTTGTTACAACCACCGCCAGGGGACACCAACAGCGCGCGCCGGAAAACCGGAGGCGCTGCTATCGCAGAACAGACACCGTCCGCACATCAAATGACAGCAAATGTACTTCCGCCTTGAAACGCCTGGTTGAATCCGCAGGACAGAACAGGTAGTTGGAATTGTGGAAAGGGGCCAAAAATGAGCGGCTGTCAGTTACACTCGAACACATATAACTTTATTTAGTTGCCCAAACATTACAGCGCAAATATCCGAGCTTACCTGTCGACTGAATATGTCACATAATCTTGTGGCTTAAGGGCACAACCTCTTTAATTTTTAAAACGGCTGATGGCCCAACATTCGAAACACAACTACAATAAATTTTTACAAGGCAGAGAGCCCAAGGCTTTATCCTTAAATATTTTTTTTAAAATGAGGCTGAACGGCCAAACAATGTCAGATTTAACAAGTAAGGAATTTAAATTTTAAGACGTTACAAGGACCATCATTGAAAAACACAACTACAGTAAATTTTCAAAGGGCAGAAGGCCCAAAGCTTTTTCCAGAAAAAAATATTTTAAATGAGGCTGAAGGCCGAAACAATCAAAGCTTTGGCAAGTAAGGACTTTTAATTTTAAGATGGCTGAAGGCCCATGATTGAAAAACACAACTACAATAAATTTTCAAAAGGCAGAAGGCCCAAAGCTTTATATAAAAATATTTTAAATGAGGCTGAACGCCCAAACAATGCAACACTTGACAAGTCAGGAACTTTCAATTTCAAAACGGCTGAAGGCCCATTATTTAACCCAACTAAAAGCATACAAATTCAAACCATCGGCTATGAGCCATTAAAATACACAATCAAACACCAATAAGAAAAGGCAGTACAGCCAGCGGCGCTCAGAAGTTTCTGGGGGTCGGCCTGCACTTGAAACATTATGGTTCGCTTAGGGGAGACAGGAAGTCGGCCCAAGTATATCCGATACGCCGGCAACCCAACCAAGACCGAGCGAGGTGGCGCAGTGGTTAAACACTGGACTCGCATTCGGGAGGACGACAGTTCAATCCCACGTCCGGCCATCCTGACTTAGGTTTTCCGTGATTTCCCTAAATCGCTCAAGGCAAATGCTGGGATGGTTCCTTTCAAAGGGCACGGCCGATTTCCTTCCCCGTCCTTCCCTAATCCGATGAGACCTATGACCTCGCTGCCTGGTCTCCTTCCCCAAAACCACCACCACCCAACCAAGAGACAGTCAACGGACCCGCCGACAAGACGACTCGCTTTCCACGCGACCGGTAATCAAGAAACTCGAAAGCCAAAACGTAAAAGGCATAGCCGCCCACAACCAAGTATGCATAAGCTGTCAAAACTACTCACACGAGTTGGACAGCGACAACACGGTGAGGAAAGCACGCCGTCTGAATTTTACGTCAGGGGCCAGGGCAGGTAGCCGGAACGCTGACGGCCACAAGGCAGAAAATTCCGCTGGTGCACTTGGACTTCAAATATCCAAAATACAGTTAAACTTCACCGGATGGTGGCCAAACTTTTGCCAACTCGAAAAATGGGTGTCGCTCACGGGAATACCCCCAACAGCCAACCATGAAACCAACGGCACAATGTGAACAGACTGGCTTCGGTAATTAAATCACCACTCAACTTTGATGTCCTGGGTCGGTGAGCCACGAACCTCGTAGGAATCGGGACAGCTCCCACACACTCCGACACTGCGCAGAGACAGCCAGCGGGCCCGGCCCACTGCGCCGCGCGGAGATTTCCTGGCTGATCCACACCAACCGACAGACTGCCACACACCGGCTAGCAGGAAACTAAGAGCACCAGACCAAAGATAGTAAAAGGTGCGAATATCGATACACATAGCTGCTGCCACACGTAGAAAGAGGAAGAACCACGGCATAACTGCAATAACCACGGGAAACCAAACGCAGAGTAACAGTCAAGGTTTAAAACAACGCATAAGCCGGGACCAGGACGGCTCACGCCTGCTGGGTACGTAAGCTGGGTACACAGCCTCCAGCAGGCCAGTTCCAGCGCCAATACAGCGCAGTTCAGTTACTCTCGCAGTTCCGGGCCAGGAGCCGGCTACCCTCGCAGTGTATCTGACGGAACTCGCCGAGATAAGCCGCGCCGCTCCGCTCTGCTTCGCACTGTCGTCGTGCCTACGCTTCTCCACGCGGTCCACTTCCTTACGGGCGCCGCCCTACGGCCGTACGGGATGACGCTTCCTGCAGATCTTGTAACACGCTACTAAACTTTGTGCTTGTAATTTCAAGTGACCACGAACTATCTTTCAGTTGTTTTTGGTACAAAAATCATTCTGAATTTGTGGAGTTAGCAAAGTACACTAATGGCCATTAAAATTGCTACACCACGAAGATGACGTGCTACAGACGCGAAATTTAACCGACAGGAAGAAGATGCTGTGATATGCAAGTAATTAACGTTTCAGAGCATTCACACAAGGTTGGCGCCGGTGGCGACACCTACAACGTGCTGACACGAAGGAAGTTTCCAACCGATTTCTCATACACAAACAGCAGTCGACCGTCGTTGCCTGGTGAAGCGTTGTTGTGATGCCTCGTGTAAGGAGGAGAAATGCGTACCATCACGTTTCCGACTTTGATAAAGGTCGGATTGTAGACTATCGCGATTGCGGTTTATCGTATCGTGACATTGCTGCTCGCGTTGGTCGAGATCCAATGACTGTTAGCAGAATATGTAATCGGTGGGTTCAGGAGGGTAATACGGAACGCCGTGCTGGATCCCAACGGCCTCGTATCACTAGCAGTCGAGATGACAGGCATCTTATCCGCATGGCTGTAACGGATCGCGCAGCCACGTCTCGATCCCTGAGTCAACAGACAGGGCCGTTTGCAAGACAACAACCATCAGCACGAACAATTCGACGACGTTTGCAGCAGCATGGGTTATCAGCTGCGGTTACCCTTGACGCTGCATCACAGACAGGAGCGCCTACGATGGTGTACTCAACCTCGGTGCACGAATGGCAAAACGTCATTTTTTCGGATGGATCCAGGTTCTGTTTACAGCATCATGATGGTCGCATCAGTGTTTGGCGACATCGCGGTGAACGCACATTGGAAGCATGATTGTATTGGGTTCCATTGGTTACACGTCTCGGTCACCTCTTGTTCGCACTGACGGCACTTTGAACAGTGGACGTTACAGTTCAGATGTGTTACGACCCGAGGCTCTACCCTTCATTCGATCCCTGCGAAACCGTACATTTCAGCAGGATAATGCACGACCGCATGTTGCAGGTCCTGTACGGGCCTTTCTGGGAACAGAAAATGTTCGACTGCTGCCCTGGTCCGCACATTCTCCAGATCTCTCACCAACTGAAAACGTCTGGTCAATGGTGGCCGAGCAACTGGCTCGTCACAATACGCCAGTCACTACTCTTGATGAACTGTGGTATCGTGTTGGAGCTGCATGGGCAGATGTACCTGTACACGCCATCCAAGCTCTGTTTGACTCAATGCCCAGTCGTATCAAGGCCGTTATTACGGCCAGAGGTGGTGTTCTGGGTGCTGATTTCTCAGGATCTATGCACCCAAATTGCGTGGAAATGTAATCACACTCAGTTCTAGTATAATATATTTGGCCAATGAATACTCGTTTATCATCTGCATTTCTTGTTGGTGTAGCAAGTTTAATGGCCAATAGTGTATTTTGTACTGCAACTTGAGATCATCTACTAACACAGCAACCTCTTATAAAGGGAAGGACAGAATACCTCGACGTCTTTACAAAGTCCTTCAAGGGCGAAAGTGTTTCTGGAAAAGTAGGTTAGCGTTCGCCTAGAGCCACGGCCACAGTGGCGCCTCGACTAGTGCTCTCTTCTGTACATCCGACGAATACAGCGTTGCGAATGTGGTTTACAATTAGAAGTTATGAAATACTGGCCTGTTCTACCCTCGCAGCATGGGGGTGGGGTCCCACATGTCAGTGGATATTCGAGGGCATTGAATAGCATGTCTTAAATTATGATCGTGTACCCATTTCTATTTGTTCGCCTACAGCGCCATCTGTGACGACAAATTGCTTCAGACAAAACGTATGTATATTCTACCGTAGAATAGTGATCTGCAATAAAAAACGAGGTCGAGTGTGGTATTATTGGATGTCCGCCTCCGAGCCAAAAAAGTGGGAATGATTACGTTTTTTGATCCGATGTGCTGTTTTTGAGATTTAATAACCTCAGTTAAAATGAACACCCTGTAGAGTAGGAAGTCTGTTGGCATTCAAGACAGCTTCCAGTCGTCTCAGAATGGACGTGGTTTCAACAGAGTCTTATACCATTTTTCTTGCAAAATAGTGGCAAGTTCAGGTAGCGATGATGAAGGTGGATAGCGACGACACACCCTTCTCTCCGAAGTTCCCACTGAAGGTTTCAAAGTTGTTCTCCCGCAACCCACGCACGGGGTGCAGTGGGAGGTGTGCAATATACCACAGTGCAAAAGCGAGAATAAGGAAAACCCACATTTTAATGAAGATCACAACCCACAACATGCTATGATCTGGGCTGCAATTCTGCAACCCATTTGGTAGATTTCTTTGACGGTGCTGTGAATCACATTGCGTATCTCACCTTGTTACGCGATTGGTTTATTTGGCGTCTGTAAGATCGGGGACCGTTCGGCCAGGTGTGGTTCCAATAGGATGGAGCACCAGCCTATTGTGCTACTGCCATTAGAGAATATTCTACATCTACATCTACATGGATACTCTGCAAATCACATTTAAGTGCCTGGCAGAGGGTTCATCGAACCACCTTTACAATTCTCTATTATTCCAATCTCGTACAGCGCGCGGAAAGACTGAACACCTATATATTTCCGTACGAGCTCTGATTTCCCTTATTTTGTCGTGATGATCGTTCCTCCCTATGTAGGTCGGTGTCAACAAAATATTTTCGCATTCGGAGGAGAAAGTTGGTGATTGGAATTTCGTGAGAAGGTTCCGTCGCAACGAAAAGCACCTTTCTTTTAATGATTCCCAGCCCAAATCGTGTGTCATTTCTGTGACACTCTCTCCCCTATTTCGCGATAATACAAAACGTGCTGCCTTTCTTTGAACTTTTCCGATGTATTTCGTCAGTCCTATCTGGTAAGGATCCCACACCGCGCAGCAGTATTCTAAAACAAGACGGACAAGCGTAGAGTAGGCAGTCTCCTTAGTAGGTCTGTTACACTTTTTAAGTGTCCTGCCAATAAAACACAGCCTTTGATTAGCCTTCCCCACAACATTTTCTATGCGTTCTTTCCAATTTAAGTTGTTCGTAATTGTAATACCTAGGCATTTAATTGAATTTACGGCTTTTAGATATGACTGATTTATCGTGTAACCGAAGTTTAACGAGTTCCTTTTAGCAATCATGTGGATGACCTCACACTTTTCGTTATTTAGGGCCGGAGTGGTGAAGCAACCAAATTACTTAATGAAAGCAAGTCTTCTGGTCGAGACTGTATACTAATGAGGTTCCTTTCGGAGTATACTGATGCATTAGCTCCATACTTAACAGTCATGCACAACCGTTCGCTCGACGAAAGATCCGTACCCAAAGACTGGAAGGTTGCGCAGGTCACACCAATGTTCAAGAAAGGTAGTAGGAGTAATCCACTAAATCACAGGCCCATATCATTAACGTCGATATGCAGCAGGATTTTGGAACATACGAGTATATTGTGTTCGAACGTTAAGAATTACCTCGAAGAGAACGGTCTTTTGGCACACAGCCATCCGGGATATAGAAAACATTGTTCTTGTGAAAAACAACATTACAATGAGGCATTTCCTGATAAATGTATTGCAGGTGATTCTGTCAGTTTGCCTGCACCTTTGAAGTGGCCACCCCAAAGTCCTGACCTTTCCTTTTGAGAAAATACTTCATGGGAGTTTATTAAACACAAAGCTGCTGCCACACGTTACGACACAGTGTGTAATGTCTCTTGCAGCGGTCTATCCGCGATATTTTCAGAAATTTTATAAATTATATAACTCAGTACATATCTCGAAATATCTCTTCTTATCTTACCGATTCCTAAACTTTAATATACGATGATTATCAATGCAAAGTAGTTTCAAGCACTATTATTCCTTGGAGCGTCCATTTACTCCATGGAATAGCTTCTCTGCTATCTATGTTTTCTCTTATGAAAAGAATGAAGGAGATCTTGCCGATTAGCCGTGAAAGAAGGAGGATGTATATGTATGTATTGTTGAGCTAGTCGCCATCTTGATGAGATTCTGTATGAGAAGAAGGAATTTAATACATGAACTAAACTAAAGTAAGTGTGTTCGCGTATTATTTAACTGATTATTATTGACAGTGTCTGCTTACTACGCTGTGTTGCACGGGATCGGTGGGGAACGTCTGATTTACACTGGACGAACCTACCGTTTTGTACGCTCAAGATATCCAGTTTATTACTTCAAATAAATAGCCTATCGCGGTCTTACCAGCAGATCTCCGGTCTTCCCCATGTGATCACCGAAAGTTAATAATTATTACAAATGTTTTCAGGAGATCGACTGACAATTTTCGTCGCACCGAGATTTCGAAATTGCTTCACTGCCTTATGGAATTTAAGTTAAGCTCAATTTAATCAGGATAGAACAGTATTGAACTGTGTGAATGTGATAAGCCTGCTTTGTGAATGAAAATTCCCTGAACATACGCATGTTTTTACTATCCTGACCAGTGAAGCTAAATCAGGCCGGTGTGAGAGAGGTTTTTTAAAAATTTTAGATAAAAAAAAAAAATTAAAAGTGGACGAACTTAAGGATGCTGTTCGAACTGCACTTTCACACTGTACGTGGAGGAGAATCATACTGATATGAAACGATGGTGTGCACACAAATTTTGAATAAGTTATAAAAATAGTCACACATAAAAGTGCTCCTCTGCCATGAATCCACGTTATTACAATGCGACCGTCTGTGAATATGTGGGCATACGACAGGGGGTAATGGGACTCTGTGGTCATCCTGTAGGTTACATATATAGAAGACTTGATGCGGAAACAATATCTATCTTAGTGTAACTGCATTCTTTATTAAATCCTTTCCTTCAGAATTCTGCTAGTCCAACGAAGCGAGCAATACAGGATAACGTCTGTGCAGTTTGCAAGAATAGAAATAATATATGATCTGAGGCTTTTCGGGCGTATATGCTGGTTCCAAGTTTTTCGGGTGTACTGCCGGAGCCAATCGTCAAAGGTCCACGATGTTTCCGCCATCATCAGATGGCTCTGGTGGAATGATGTGTCTACTGCGTGCTGCCGGTATTTAGGCTTGCCGTCCTGGAGTTCAAGCCTTGCCGACCGCGCTGTACTCGGTAGTGGGGAGTGCGGTTGTGGGGTGGTGGCGAGAGGGTGTGTGTGTGAGAGAATTTCGGTTGCCTGCCGCCCGCTGTTCCTGTCGTATCACGCATCCGGATGTATCGTTCTGCTTTCATATAGCTTAGTATTAGCTCCCATGCCTTGCTCTGTTGGAAGCCCATGTCCCTGTTGATTAAATTATTACCAGACACACGGATTTCCGTTGCTTCTTTGAAAAAAAAAAAAAAAAAGAATCCCAGTATTTATCCGTGGCAGCCAGGACTTTCGTTTGCTGGTAATACATTTTAAGCCCATTTTCCGTGCAGTGTTTCGCTGTTGCAGACTTATTCGGCTGCAGTAAGCGAGTCTGGCGCTCATGTTCTGTACATCGATCTTCGATAGTGCCGATAGGTTGTCTATTATAAGTTTCTCCACGTTCACATGGAACTTGGTACATCCTCGCTTTTTTGAGACGCAGGTAGTCTTTCAGTGTCCCTAATAAGGCTCGTACCCACCAAAAAGTCATTAACCTAGAGTAATGAAATTTCGGGAATACATTTGTCTAGGTAACATATTTAAGTGACTAACATTGCAAGATCAGAGGTTAATGTAAGTACGAGATAAGTCATTGCAAATGTGAACTGCTGGTACATTAATAACCGGAGAAACCGCTTGAATATTGAATGCAGGTATACAAATGTGCTTTGTGTTGTACAGGTGACGGATGTCAGTTTGTGGGATGGAGTTCCATGCTTGTTGCATTTTGGTCGGTGAATTCACGGACGGTTAATGCGGATTGTGGATGACGCTGGGGTTGTTGTCTGATGATTTCCCATACGTGCTCGATTGGAGACAGCTCTGAACATCCAGCAGGCCAAGGCAACATGTCGACACTCTGTAGAGCATGTTGTGTTCCAACAGCGATATGTGGGCGAGTGTTATCCTGTTGGAAAACACCCCCTGAAAAGCTGTTCATGAATGTCAGTAGAACAGGTCAAATCGTCAGACTGACGTACAAATTCCCAGTCAGGGTGCTCCTGCGGTCACACGAAATCGCAGCCCTGACCAGGTGTAGGTCCAGTGTATGTAGCATACAGACGGGTTGGTTGCGGTCCCTCCAACTGGCCTCCTTCTGACCAACGCGGGGGCATCACTGTCACGGAGGCAGAACCATCTTTCATCTGGAAACACAACAGCCCTTCACCCTGCTCTCCACTGAGCTCTCGCTTGACATCACTGAAATAACAAATGCGGTGCTTTGGGCTCAGTGGAACGCACGCTACAAGGCGCCTTGCTCGGAGCTCTCCTTGAAGTAACCTGTTTGTAAAAGTTCGTTGTGTCACTGTGGTGACAACTGCTGCTCAGACTGCTTCGGCAGGCGCAGTACGATGCGCCAGAGCTATATGCCGAACATGATGCTCTTCCCTCTCTGTAGTTAAACGCAGCCAAAACCTCTCAGACAAACAGACGCTAAACGATGTCAAAGTTAGCATAAGGAGGGCTATGCGTGAAGCGTTCAGTGAATTCGAAAGTAAAATTCTATGTACCGACTTGACAGAAAATCCTAGGAAGTTCTGGTCTTACGTTAAATCAGTAAGTGGCTCGAAACAGTATATCCAGGCACTCCGGGATGATGATGACATTGAAACAGAGGAAGACACGCGTAAAGCTGAAATACTAAACACATTTTTCCAAAGCTGTTTAACAGAGGAAGACTGCACTGCAGTTCCTTCTCTAAATCCTCGCACAAACGAAAAAATGTCTGACATCCAAATAAGTGTCCAAGGAATAGAAAAGCAACTGAAATCACTCAACAGAGTAAAGTCCACTGGACCTGACGGGATACCAATTCGATTCTACCCAGAGTACGCGAAAGAACTTGCCCCCCTTCTAATAGCCGTGTACCGCAAGTCTCTAGAGGAACGGAAGGTTCCAAATGATTGCAAAGAGCACAGGTAGTCCCAGTCTTCAAGAAGGGTCGTCGAGCAGATGCACAAAACTATAGACCTATATCTCTGACGTCGATCTGTTGTAGAATTTTAGAACATGTTTTTTGCTCACGTATCATGTCGTTTCTGGAAACCCAGAATCTGCTCTGTAGGAATCAACATGGATTCCGGAAACAGCGATCGTGTGAGACCCAACTCGCTTTATTTGTTCGTGAGACCCAGAAAATATTAGATACAGGCTCCCAGGTAGATGCCATTTTCCTTGGCTTCCAGAAGGCGTTCGATACAGTTCCGCACTGTCGCCTGATAAACAAAGTTAGAGCCTACGGAATATAAGACCAGCTGTGAGGCTGGATTGAAGAGTTTTTAGCAAACAGAACACAGCATGTTGTTCTCAATGGAGAGACGTCTACAGACGTTAAAGCAACCTCTGGCGCGCCACAGGGCAGTGTTATGGGACCGTTGCTTTTCACAGTATATATAAACGACCTAGTAGATAGTGTCGGAAACTCGATGGGGCTTTTCGCGGATGATGCTGTAGTATACAGAGAAGTTGCAGCATTAGAAAATTTTAGCGAAATGCAGGAAGATCTTCAGCGGATAGGCACTTGGTGTAGGGAGTGGCAACTGACCCTTAACATAGACAAATGTAACGTATTGCGAATACATAGAAAGAAGGATCCTTTATTGTATGATTATATGATGGCGGAACAAACACTGGTAGCAGTTACTTCTGTAAAATATCTGGCAGTATGCGTGCGGAACGATTTGAAGTGGAATGATCATATAAAATTAATTGTTGGTAAGGCGGGTACCAGGTTGAGACTCATTGGGAGAGTCTTAGAAAATGTAGCCCATCAACAAAGGAGGTGGCTTACAAAACTCTCGTTCGACCTATTCTCGAGTGTTGCTCATCAGTGTGGGATCCGTACCAGGTCGAGTTGACGGAGGAGATACAGAAGATCCAAAGAAGAGCGGCGCGTTTCGTCACAGGGTTATTTGGTAAGCGTGATAGCGTTACGGAGATGTTTAGCAAACTCAAGTGGCACACTCTGCAAGAGAGGCGCTCTGCATCGCGGTGTAGCTTGCTGTCCATGTTTCGAGAGGGTGCGTTTCTGGATGAGGTATCGAATATATTGCTTCCCCCTACTTATACCTCCCGAGGATATCACGAATGTAAAATTAGAGAGATTCGAGCGCGCACGGAGGCTTTCCGGCAGTCGTTCTTCCCGCGAACCATATGCGACTGGAACAGGAAAGGGAGGTAATGACAGTGGCACGTAAAGTGCCCTCCGCCACACACCGTTGGGTGGCTTGCGGAGTATAAATGTAGATGTAGTACCATATGGCCGTCCGAAGCCCGGTCTTCTTGCGACCGTACATTTGCGTGACTCTGACTGCCAACAGTCAAGTACACGGCTACATTCTGCAGTATCGCAGAAGGAACATCCAGCTTCCTGTAGCCCTATTACACTACTTCGTTCAAACTCAGTGAGGTATTGATAATGGCATTTTTGTCGCCTTCAAGGCATTCTTGACTGTCATTAACCAACCACGTCCATTCTCAAAGGTAACTAACGCTCACCACCGTTACAGCCTGTATTTAAAGCAAAACTGATTTGCTCCCTCACAGTGGCAGTACTAGCGACACTCTTATGCGATTGGCGCGAAATCTGAACAGACATCATTTCTGAGATGTTGAAACACGCCTACCAATTTTCGTTTGTGTCGCACAACTCCTTCATAGTGATGCGATTTTTTTTCCGTCGGTGAATTTTGGCTGGTGGGCAGAAAACTGGGGTTATGTGGTGTCTTCACAGTAGTTTGCCAATTTTTCACGTTACAGTGCCAGGAAACGGTGTGAAAGCGGTCTTCTAATCGTCTTCTTCCATGTTGTAGGCATCTGTGTCGTTTTTGGGACCCTGCGTCTTAGGGCCGTCCGAATCTGTCGTTGCGTACGCACTCTCGTGGAAGACGGATTTCACGTGCCGCAACTCTATCATTACTCCTTTCGTGTGAAATTGAGTATACACTGTGCCCTAAACTGTTGAGTCGTTGTTATTCTTGTTCTGCTGTGAGGGATGGTGGTAGATTCTTTTATTTTTTATTTATTTATTTATTTTTTTTTTTTTTTTTTTTTTTTTTTTTTTTTAGAGTGGAGGCTCTCCACGCCCACAGCAACGTGGTGACCATAACAAAAGATCAACTGTATTTGTTAGTTACTAATCGAGGACTTCACGAGGTGTGGGGCCGTGATCGGCCGGTGTGGCCGAGCGGTTCTAGGCGCGTCAGTCTGGAACCGCGCGACCGCTACGGTCGCAGGTTCGAATCCTGCCTCGGGCATGGATGTGTGTGATGTCCTTAGGTTAGTTAGGTTTAAGTAGTTCTAAGTTCTAGGGGACTGATGACCTCAGATGTTACGTCCCATAGTGCTCAGAGCCATTTGAACCATTTTTTGGGGCCGTGATGTTATCCGTACCTCTGGGTCATCGTTCTGATGATGGCAGCTGGAGGGAAGGAAATGCAAATACGGATGTGTTGGCTTACTGTATACACTGTGGCTAAGCGAGCCGTCGGATCTGTGCTGAACTAGGATGTCGAGAAAAGGAAGTTTGTCATCTTTTTCTATTTCCATGGTAGGACGTTCTCATGCATGGAATCAGATCTTCTAAGAATTTCCGTAGTTCTTCGGGTGCATGTGGCCAGATGACAAAAGTGCTGTCGACATACTGAAAGAAACAAACAGGTTTTATTTTGGTGATTTCTAGTGCTCTGCCCTCGAGGTATTCCATGAATAAATTTGCTACAACTGGTGAGAGGATGCTGCCCATGGGCACGCCATCAGTTTGTTCATAGTAAGCTATGAACAGACTGGTGGTGGATCTGTGTTGTCAGACAATTTGATGCATATATGCCGGAAGCAATTAAGGATCAGTAAGAATGTTAAAAATCCTGCTGTTAAGGGAGGCAGAATGTGTGAATGTGAACAGTTGGGGAGATTTCTTAGTGACAGGTTGGTTGGTTGATCTGGGGGTAAGAGACCAAACAGCGAGGTCATCGGTCCCCAACCGGTTACAGAAGGATGAGGAAGGAAGTCGGCCGTGCCCTTTGAAAGGAAACATCCCTACATTTTCCTGGAGCGATTGAGAGAAATCATGAAAAACCTAGATCAGGATGGCCACACGCGGGTCTGAACCGTCGTCCTCCCGAAAGTGAGTCCAGTGTACTAACCACTCCGCCTCCTCGCTCTGTACAGTGACAGGTATCTCGTATGTGTGGTGCTCTGCAGCCAGCAAACAGTACCTTTTTTCCAGCAATGCTATGTTAATTTTGTGCTGGGAAATATTTTCGCTATAAGCCGTGGTTTTCGAGATGTTCAGCAAAAATATGAAAAAAAAACACCTTTAAATTCCTTCCCACGCTCACATTACACCGGTCATGAATTCCTACCACTGTACAAAAATTTGCGTCTACGCAATTTTTTCCCTCATTTTCCTTCGTTGACTGGACTACAATAGTTCTTCAGGAAAAGGATTCCCATTTGAGTTCACGGTGCATTTCTGTAATACGCACGTGTTTATCGAACCTACCATAACAAATCTGGCAGCGCGCCTCTGAAGTGCTTCGATGTTTTTCTTTAATCAGACGTGGTGCATATGGTCACAGGCTTCTTTGATTCGCGAGCAAGCGTAATAGAAATGTTGAAAACTATTAATGACAGAATTCGAAGCAAAACGCCTTACATCTCGGAAAAGTGTATTTCAAAGATTTCAAGATCTCTGTTTCAGCGTAGAAACTACGAATGTTATTTAGCCTCCTTCGTATCCACCACACAACGATCATGAATTTAAAATTAGACAAATGTGAACTCACGTACAACAAGTCCCTCTCCCCACGCTTCATCTGTGCACATTAATGAATGATTGAATAAAATGTGATTGGCAAAGTAGAGATAGAAATTTTAATTATCGTTGTCCCAACTGCGGTCTTCAGTACGACAACTGGAGGGATGCAGTTATGCATGTAAGTCTGTCCCGAGCAAGTCTCATAATCTCTGCACAACTTCTGTAACTTACAACCAGTTAAACTTGCTTACAGTGGACAAGACTTGGCTTGGTCTCCCTCTACATTTTTAGCCCCCCCCCTTCCCCCCCCCCCCCCCCCCCCATCCACATACACCTACCTCCGTTCGTTACCAGACTTGATGCGTCATGATGTGTCCTATCAACCGATCCCTTCAATCCGGTTGTGCCATAAATTTTTCTTTTTCCCAGTTAGATTCAGTATATCCTGACTTGTTAATCGATCTTCCTCTCTAATTTTCAGCATTCTCCGGCAACGCTGCATCTCGAAAGATTTTATTCTGTTCTTGTCTGAACTGTTTATCGTCCACGTTTCACTTCCGTACAAAACCACACTCCAGACAAACACTAGGGTGAGTCAATACGTAAGTAGCAAACTGGGGCAGAGATGTCAGAGGCGCGTGTACCAACCTGAAATTTATTTTCGTTTTCAACATACTCCTCGTAAACTTAAACACTTATCATTTCCAGAATGAGAAGTTTCACTTATCATTTCGTTACAATAGAAGTTAAAAGTCTGCAACTAGCAAGACCGATGTGTCCTGGGGTACCGAAATACCATAGACATGGAAATAATGCACGATAGATATTGGGAAAATAAGGTCTGGTCGATCGGGAAGTGGAAACCACTGTCAAAATCAAAAATGTTTTATTTGCTACAGTTAGCTACAATTACAGCTACTTCTCTACATAGTAGCCGCTCCGACTAGCGTTGTACAACTTTCCAATACCCTCGTCATAGAAGACAGACGCCTGCGCTTTCCACCAGTTCTTTGATCTGGTCTGTAGTTAGTTGCCGCCCGTTGTGGCCGATCGGTTCTAGGCACTTCAGTCCGGAACCGCGCTGCTTCTAATCCTGCAGCTGCGAATCATGCCTCGGGCATGGTTGTGTGTGATGTCCTGAGGTTAGTTAGGTGTAAGAAGTTCCAAGTCTAGGGGACTGATGACTTCAGATGTTAAGTCCCATAGTGCTCAGAGCCATTTGAATAATTTTTTGTAGTTGGTTTTCTGTGCCAGAATGTTGTCTTCATAGCCAGCGGTTCATATGAGCAGGTCAGAACATCAGAAGGAGCCAAGTGCGGGTTGTATAGTAGACGATCGAACGCTTTCCATCGAAAATGCTGCAGGAGCATCTTCATTGCTGCTACAGAGTGCGGCCGAGGGTTGTCATGAAAAAGGAAACGCATGACAGTTACGTTATGTGGACTATATGACGTCAGGTGAGATCTCTCACCAGGCCTTCATACTTGGCGGGAGACACTACTGATCTAAGCATCTTTACGTGCTCATTTGCGCTCAGAACTGAAAACAGCTACGTGACGCGATCGGCGGGCGTACTAGAGACGCTGCCCAACCCATCTGTGCAAAGCTACATCGGATTTTCTCTGTGATTTCCTTCTCGCGCCGTATTGGACTTTAGTTTCCGAATAGCCATCGTACGATCATTGGATAACCAGTCCGGCGAGGATGCTCCGTGTTTGTCACTTTTTTTGTCCTTTACTGAATTCCTGCATCCAGTTGAAGACAAATTTCCCTGAAATACAGCTCTAACCATACATGGGTCGAATTTCGATATGCAGACTGTTGTGTCTAGACAAGACAGCCTAGACACAATGAGAGGAAGCCGAAAGGCACGCGCTTAAACTCACGCAGGCTGGCGTGAGGTCTGAAACAGGATACGTAATGAAAACTATAAAGAAAAGTACGTAGCTTCTGGAATACTTAACTTTAATCCACATTTGTAGAACATCGCTCTTGATGATACATTAATAGAATCTCAATATCAATTGAATTCGGCGCCTTGCTAGGTCGTAGCAAATGTAGCTGAAGGCTATGCTAACTATCGTCTCGGCAAATGAGAGCGTATTTGTCAGTGAACCGTTCCTTGCAAAGTCGGCTGTACAACTGGGGCGAGTGCCAGTACGTCTCTCTAGACCTGCCGTGTGGTGGCGCTCGGTCTGCTATCACTGACAGTGGCGACACGCTGGTCCGACGTATACTAATGGACCGCGGCCGATTTAAAGGCTACCACCTAGCAAGTGTGGTGTCTGGCGGTGACACCACACAGACAGTCCCTCGGCTCACAAAAATCGCATTGTTCTGGTCGGATACACACTCATTGAACATTCGCCATTTCGCTCTGACTGCAGATCATCAGCTATTGACCGCGGAATAAAACGATAAGCGGTATTCTAGTGTTTACGACTTATTTGTTGGTTGGGTTGTTTGGAGGAAGACAGTGAGGTCATCGGTCTCATTTGGTTAGGTAAGGACGGGGAAGGAAGTCGGCGGTGCCCTTTCAGAGGAACCATCCCGGCATTTGCCTGGAGCGATTTAGGGAAATCACGGAAAACCTAATCAGGATGGCCGGACGCGGGATTGAACCGTCGTCCTCCCGAATGCGAGTCCAGTGTGCTAACGACTGCGCCACATCGCTCGGTCTCATTTATTGGCTCACCCTCGTACACTCAGAATAACGTCCTGATATTTAAATTTGTATTCGATTTTAACAAATTTCCCTTTTTTTCAGAAAAACCAGTCTGTCTTTTACATCTTCTCTGTTTCCGCCATCGTCAGTTATTTAGCTGCTCAAATTGCAAAACTTATCCACCACTTTCAGTGTCTCATTTCCCAGTTTAATTCTCTCAGCTTCCCCTTATTTAATTCGACTCTGTTTTATCTTCGTTTTACTTTTTTTTCTATTCAAAACACTGTCAGTTTCATTCAGCTGCTCTTCCAAGTCTTCTTCGTCTCCGACAGAATTACGACGTCATCGGCAAACCTCAAACGTTTTATTTTTTCTCTCTGACATTCATTCCATTTCTATATTTCTCCTTGTTTTCCTTCACAACTTGCTCAACGTGATTTCCTTTCATATTTGTTATCACTTCAGCTACATGAGCCGTTGCAAAAACTTGCACTGTACAGATATACTTCGTTCGCTGTCAAACTATCAACTCATCTACAGGATCTTGAAGTAATTCACTCCAACACGACACGGAAATAGAAACTGGAAGTGATCTTGTAAAGTGTACTTTCTTAATGCTGTATTATTTCTGTTCAGTCCAGTTGTTTACCTAGGTGGCTCTTTAGCTCTATGTGCTGATGTTTGAAATCGTTCTGGAGACATCTTGGAAAAGAATAATGCTCAGAGCTTGAGACATCTTAAGAAATATAAAGGTGGAGAAAAGGGCTCAGCCCACAGTGAATGACTGCGTGAGCGACAGAGGAATAAAACTGACTCCGATACAAAGGGCGTAGTAAGCGTAGCAGCTGCACGGATCAAGCAGCCTTAGCGCGAATCTGTCCTCTTTGACGGAAAGATAACTTTGTCCGATAGTGAAGTTGTTGACACATCGCTGAAATTCTTTCGAGTACTTGTCGCACTAATCTGTCTGAGGTAGAGTTCAACGACGCTCATCCTGCAGAAGTCGCATACCACGTTCACACAGCTTCGCCCTTGCTAGCAGGCTGGGTGATAGCATCGACAATGAGCACTTTGGACGTAAGCTGCCTGTCCCAACGGCAGCGAATTTCGTGTACCAGCGACCCGACGATAAACTGGCGGTAGACTGGAACTACTAAGAGATCGAATATGTGAATTACGTTCCTCCGCACTCCCCTTACCTATAAACTTAAACTGAATATTCTGTTACTCTCTCCAGTGCAGATTTTTCTTCTCCCATTCAGAATCCTACAAATGAAATAAAATATTAAAATGTCACACTTTTCGCTTCGCTGGGTACCTTCCCCATCAAAATATCTTTACCGGATTATAAAAGTTCTCTATCTCCTCCACCAAACTTTTTACCTTACATCAGCTCCATACTTCCTTAGTGGCGTGGCAAGACAGCCAAGCCACTCGGAGGTAGCCGAAAGGCACGCGTTAAGCTCACGCAGATTGGCGTGAGGTCTGGAACAAGGTAAAGTAATTATCCTATAAAGAAAAGAACGTAGTTCTTGGAATACTTAACTTTAATCCACAATTGGAGAACATCTCTTGTTACTGTACAAGCTTCACAATATTAATTATCAAATGCTATGGCGCCTTGCTAGGTCGTAGCAAATGACGTAGCTGAAGGCTATGCTAACTATCGTCTCGGCAAATGAGAGCGTAATTGTCAGTGAACCTTTCCTAACAAAGTCGGTTGTACAACTGGGGCGAGTGCTAGTACGTCTCTCTAGACCTGCCGTGTGGTGGCGCTCGGTCTGCAATCACTGACAGTGGCGACACGCGGGTCCGACGTATACTACCGGACCGCGGCCGATTTAAAGTCTACCACCTAGCAAGTGTGGTGTCTGGCGGTGACACCACACTTTCCACAATCTCAACACATAGATTCAATAGTCAACCTCTGCAGTCCATAAATGGACCCCTGCCACGCCTTCACTTTTTAAACTGGTTTTGCATTTTATTGCCGGACTAATAAAGGGCAAATGCGCATCTTCAGTGACATCTTACATACACTTTTTTTTACCACATGGCAAAGATATTTGAACATTCATGTAACTCACCAGTTACATGCTGTTTGACAGGGTTGAAGATTTAGCTGAAGGTTTTCAGCAAATATCTTTAGCATGTGCTAAAACAAAGTGATATATAAAAGATTCTGCTGAAAATGGGAACAAAATTGATACTATTTCAGTGAAAAAAGTGCACTTTACTGGGCAGTCTAAGTTATGAATACTCGTATGTGACATGACAGACTTCAGTGTTTACAAGTTGCAGAACACCACATGTACGAGACACATCACTAAATAATCTGGCCAGCCGTCTGCATTCACATATTCAGTCTCCCGTAACAACATGACTCTTAACATTCTTACTGATCCTTAATGCATCCTGGCATATACTCATCCTATTGTCTGACAACTCCGCCCAGTCTAACTGGTGAAATGACACTTTAGAAGTCGAGTAAGTAAACAGAAGTTTTCTTGGTGGTACTATTTCGCGTCCCACCCCAAGAATCAAGGGCCTTGAAGTTGGTGGGGTGGCTTGCTTGCCTTAGCGATACAGATAGTCGTACCGTAGGTGCAAACAAAATGGATGAGTATTTGTTGAGAGGCCAAACAAACGTGTGGTTCCTGAAGAGGGGCAGCGGCCTTTTCAGCTGTTGCAACGACAAAATCTGGATGATTGACAGATCTGGTCTGGTAACATCAACCAAAACAGCCTTGCTGTGCTCGTATTGCAAACGGCTGAAAACATGGGGAAACTACAGTCGTAAGTTTGCCCGAGTGCATGCAGCTCTACTATGTGGTTAAATGATGATGGCATCTTCTTAGGTAAAATATTCCGGTGGCCAAACAGTCCTTCTTCCGGAGTTCCACGAGGGAACTACTCAGGAGGATGTCGTCATCAAAAGTAACCGAACTAGCGTCCTACGGATCGAAGTGTAGAGTCTTAGATCCCTTAATTGGGCAGGTAGGTTAGATAATTTAGAATAAGAAGTGGAGAGGTTGACGATATAATGGGAATTAGTGAAGTTCGATGGTAGTAGGAAGAGGAGTTTTGGTCAGATGAATACAGCGTTATTAATATAAAATCAAATAGGGGTAATGCAGGAACGGATTTAATAATGAATAACAAAATAGGAATGTGGGTAAGCTACTACGAACAGCAAACCGAACGCATTATCATAGAAAAATCTATATGAAACTCCCACCCACCGCAGCAGTTTATACGCCATCCTTATGGCAACAAAGTCAAATGCAACTGACGTCACCCGTTCCTCGGCAAGATACGTTTCGCTCTAGCTTCAAATCACGATGTGTATTTCCTATTTTTATATTTAATGTAATATAATCTTTATATTGTTTTATATCTACAATTATATGTTGTGTTCTTTGTATACATTTTATGTGTGAATGTTTTACACATCATCACATGTAGCTTGGTGAGGCTTCTGACACGAAATAAAAAATATGCCGCCTACCTCTGTAGACAATGAGGAGACTGAAGAAATGTATAATGAGATAGAAGAAATTGTTCAGGTAGTTAAGTGAGACGAACTTGAATTGCGATGGAGGACTGGAATTCAATAACAGGGAAAGGAATAGATGGAAAAATAGCAGGTGAATATGGACTGGGGTAAAGGAATTACAGAGGGAGCCACCTGGTAGAAATCTGCATCGAGCATAATTTAGTTATTGCTAACACTTGGTTTAAGAATGATGAAAGACGGTAATATACGTGGAAGAGAACTGGAGAAACCGGAAGGTTACAGATAGTAAGACAGAGACCTCGGAACCTGATTTTAAATTGTAAGAAATTTCTAGGGGCAGATGGGCACTCTGACCACAATTTATTGGTTATGAACTGTAGATTGAAAGTAAACAAATTGCAAATGGCAGGAAATTAAGGAAATGAGACCTGGATAAGTTGAAAGAACTAGAAGATGTTGAGAATTTCAGATGGCGCATTAGGCAACGACTGACTAGAACGGGGGAAGAAATACGGTAGAAGACGAATGGTCAGCCTTCAGAGATGAAATAATGAACTTGGCAGAGGATGAAATAAGTAAAAAGACAAGACCCAGTAAAACCCTTGGAAAACACACGAGCTTTTATGTTTAACTGATGAAAGGAGAAAATACAAAAATGCAGCAAATGAAGTTGGCGAAAGAGAACACAAACGTCTAAAAATGACATTGCTAGGAAGTGCAAAATGGCTAAACAGGAATGGCTAGAGGACAGATGTAAGGATATAGAAGAATATGTCACTAGGGGAAAGATAGATACCGCCTTCAGTAAAATTAAAGAGGCCTCTGGAGAAAAGACGACGGAAAATCAGTTCTAAGCAACGAAGGGGAAACAGAACGGTGGAAGAAGTACATAGAGGGTCTCTACAACGGGCATGAACTTTAAGATAAAGGCAATATCGTAGCAAAAGGAAGAGACGTAATTGAAGGGGAGATGGGAGACATGATACTGCGAGAAGAATTTGACAGAGCACTGAAAGAACTAAGTCGAAACAAGGCCACGGGAGTAGACGACATTCTGTCGGAACTACTGACAGCCTTGGGGGATCTTTTGAAAGTATTAACTGGAATACTCTCTTTGAAATTCTGAAGGTACTAGGGATAAATTACAGGGAGCGAAATGCTATTTACAACTTGTACAGAAACTAGACGGCAGTTACAAGAGTTGAACGACATGAAAAAGAAGCGGTGATTGAGAAGTGAGTGGGACAGGATTGTAGCTTATCCCCGATGTTGTTCAGTCTGTACATTGAGCAAGCAGTAAAGGAAACCAAACAAAATTTGGAATAGGAATTAAAATTCAAGGAGAAAAAAATAAGGATTTTGAGGTTTCCCGATGACATTGTAATTTTGACAGAGACAGCAAAGGACTTGGAAGAGCAGTGTCTTGATAAGAGGACAGCCGGCCGGAGTGGCCGAGCGGTTCTAGGCGCTTCAGTCTGGAACCGCGCGACCGCTACGGTCGCAGGTTCGAATCCTGCCTCGGGCATGGATGTGTGTGATGTCATTAGGTTAGTTAGGTTTCAGTAGTTTCTAAGTTCTAGGGGACTGGTGACCTCAGAAGTTAAGTCTCATAGTGCTCAGAGCCATTTGAACCATTTGATTGGAGGACATACGATAAATATCAACAAAAGAAAAACAAGGATAATGGAATGTGGTCGAATTAAATCAGGTGATGCTGAGGGAATCAGATTAGGAAACAAGACACTTAAAGTAGTAGATGAATTTTGTTGTTAGTGCATCAAAATAACTGATGATGGCCGAAGTGGAGAGGATATAAAATGTAAACTAGCAATGGCAAGAAAAGTGTTCGTGAGAAAGAAGAATCTGTTAACATCGAATACAGATTTAAATCGTAGGAAATTTCTCCTGAAAGTATTTGTGTGGAGCGTAGCCATGTGTGGAAGTGAAACATGGACGATAAACAGGTTAGACAAGAAGAGAATAGAAGCTTTTGCAATGTGGTGCTACAGAAGAATGCTGGAGATTAGATGGGTAGATCAAGTAACAAATGAGGAAGTACTGAATAGTATTAGGGCGGAAATAAATTTGTAGTGCAACCTAATTAGAAGAAGCGATCGGTTGGTGGATCACATTTTGAGACATCAAGGGATCACTAATTTCATATGGGAGGGAAGTGTGGGGTGCAAATTTCGTAGAGAAAGACCAGGAAGTGAATATAGTAAGCAGATTCAGAAGGATGTGGATTGCAGTAGTTATTCGGAGATGAAGAGGCTTGCACAGGATTCAGACGCATGGAGAGCAGCATCAAACCGGTCTTTGGACTGAAGACAACAACTATTTTGCGTTACTGACGAGTTGGAAATAGCTTTCTAAGATTACAGTTTGTCCAAGAAATTATTTACTAGGAACAGCAAAGGTCCAGCCTCTGTTTATTGGAAAGATCGGGATAATCAATGGAAGCTTCGTACCAGTATTCTCTACAACATGTCATCATGATTTAGACATTTAGTGGATCACATTCGGAGACTGAATTTGTCCTAACTATGACTACTATAGCATTCCTTAGATTTCTTTCTTTTTTATTATTTTGGATTCTTTGAATGTTTTCTATGCCTTATTTGTCTCACATAAATTGTGTAGTTATGTACGGTGTAGCCTCTGACGTGGGTCTGGGAAAGGTATAACGACAAAATATTTCGTTTGTCCTCCATGAATACGGTTCTGCGAACAAAAATTCTTTTCTATTAATAACAAACAGAGGAACTTTTCAAATTACATCTTCATTTACATCTACATGGATACTCTACAAATCACATTTAAGTACCTGGCAGAGGGTTCATCGAACGACCTTCACAATTCTCTGTTATTCCAATCTCGCATAGCGCGCGGAAAGAACGAAGACCTATATCTTTCCGTACGAGCTCTGATTTCCATTATTTTATCGTGGTGATCCTTTCTCCCTCTGTAGGTCGGTGTCAACAAAATATTTTCGCATTCGGAGGAGAGAGTTGGAGATTGGAATTTCGTGAGAATGTTGTATTTCTCCGATATATCGAAAAGGGGACTACTCGACGCGCCACCGTGGCCATGTAGCGAACTACGACGTATCATAACAGGGAGGGCACTGAGCCAGAGCTCACATATCGTGCAGATGTAGAACAGATAGCGGCTCTACACATTACAATACTTGCACAGTGTTTATGGACTGAAGATCTACCTATCATCTGGAGAACAGATGTGCAAGTGGACGATGAATGTTCCAACTACAGAAGAAAACACTGAAATGATCCTGATTTACGGAGAATGTAGGAGAAATGTTGGGGCTGCCGTTGCCTTGTATGTCGAGTGTTTTCCAGAAAAAGTTCGCTCTTGTTCGTTCTTTTACAAGATTGTGAGCGACTTTATGTCTGATGGCAACGTACAGACCAGCGAAAGGAAACGAAGCAAACGTGTTAAAGGAGAAGCTAATGCACCACAGTCCACGGATAAGCGCCGGGCAATTACTCAGCGATTCCGGTATGTGCGTAGGTAGTACTGTATTTTCACAATACTGCATCGTTATAAGTATCATCCATATCACGTGTCATTGCATCAAGAACTTCATGGCGCCGATGCACGGGCACATCAACAAATGCGAACGACCCCCACGTCCTTTGCCGAGGTGTTATTTTCCGATACTCTACGTTCATAAATCATGGCAGCGTTAACCGGCATAATATGCATTACTGGAGTGTAGACAATCCTCACTGGTTACGACAAGCTGACCGTCAACGCCCTTGTTCAGTTAACGTATGGTATGGCATCATGGGGAACAAACTCATTGGTCCGTATTTTATCGTCGGCATGTTGAATGGACGCAAACCTCGAACGTTTTTGGATGAATAACTACCAGTATACTCAAGGATGTTGCCGTGGAGTTCGACAATTTACTTTGTTTCAGCATGACGGTCGCACAGCGCATTACGAAATTGAAGAACGGTAGGTACTGGACCGCGGTTATACTGGTCTGTGGATTGGCAGAGGTGGCCCTATAAACAGGCCCGCTGAGTCGCCGGATTTCTTTCTGGGGGGGAATTTAAAAGACAAGGTGTACAAGCAGTTGCCAACACGCAGTGGAGACAGGGTCGACCTCATCAGCAACACCCGTGCTGACGTTCCCACAGATATGCTTCTGTCCTGTGTACGATCATTTGAAAGTGGATCACTAAGTGTGTTGGAAGTTCGTGGTACTACGTTTGAACACTTACTTTAACTGGAAAAGTAGAGTAGCGTTCGCTTTGAGCCACGGCCGCGGTGGCGCCTCGAGTAGTCCTCTCTTCTATACGTCTGAGGAATACAACGTTGCGAATGGGGTTTCCAATTAGAAGTTATGAAATA
Source organism: Schistocerca serialis cubense (assembly GCF_023864345.2). NCBI lineage: Eukaryota > Metazoa > Arthropoda > Insecta > Orthoptera > Acrididae > Schistocerca > Schistocerca serialis. Next base: position 943,347,590 of record NC_064638.1, read on the forward strand.
ATGGCCTGGTCTAACCTCGCAGCAAGGGAGTGGGGTCCCACGTGTCAGTGGATATTCGAGATCATTGAATAGCATGTCGTAAATTACGATCGTGTACCCATTTCTATTTGTCCGATTACAGCGCCATCTTTGACGAAACGGAGAAATTGCTTCAGACAAAACGTACGTAAATTCTACCGTAGAATAGTAATCTGCAATAAAAACAGCGTTTCCCATTGAAGATTTCAAAGTTGTCCTCCCCCAACCCACGCACGTGGTGCGGTGGGACGTCGAGTGTGGTATCATTGGATGTCCTCCTCCGAGACAAAAATGTGGAGATTATTACTTTTTTTGATCCATGTGTAGTTTTTGAGGTATTATAACCTCAGTTAAAATGAACACCCTGTAGAGTAGGAAATCTGTTGGCATTCAAGACAGCTTCCAGTCGTCTCAGAATGGATGTGGTTTTCAAGAGAATCTTATACCATTTTTCTTACAAAATACTGGCAAGTTCAGGTAACGCTGACGAAGGTGGGTAGCGACGACACACCCTTCTCTCCAAAGTAGCCCACAAAGGTTCAGCAGTATTGAGACCTGATGACTGGTGGTCAGGGGAGATGCGGCGATTCATCCTCGTGTTCACAAAACCTGTCCTCAGCCACGCGAGCTGTGTGAACAGGGCCCCTGCCATATTGGAACACAGCATCACCATTGAAGAACAAACATTATACCATGGGATGACCTGTTCAGCCAAAATGGTCACGTAATCCTTGGGAGTAACGCGACCATGCAGAGGAACCATGGGGCCCATGGATAACACTACGTAGCTGCCCAAATCATCAGCGAACCCCCGCCATGTCTCACTCTTGGGGCGTAAATTCGGCCAGAAGTTGGAAAGTGTGTGAAACAAGACTCATTCGATCAAATGATTTTCTTCCATTGTTCCATAGTCAAGGTTTTCTAGCTCGGGCACCACGTTTCCCTGTTTTGGGCGTTTGCACCACTAATGTGTGGTTTTGCAATTCCAGCACGCCCTTCAATTACCTACTTACGAAGATCTCTTCGTATTGTTTTGGTGCTTCGAGGGTTCACGAGTGCGGCATTTAGTCCTGCAGTAACGCTTACAGCTGTCGTACCCTTCTCTTTTGTCACAATCCTCTTCAATGATCGCCTGTCACGATTACTCTACACACACTATCGTCCGTAATGTGAATTAGCATATGATATGTTTCCGCTTTGCCAGCCGTTGTGACCGAGCGGTTCTAGGCACTTCAGTCCAGAACCGCGCTGCTGCTGCGGTCACAGGTTCGAATCCTGCCTCGGGTATGGATGTGTGTGATGTCCTTAGGTTAGTTAGGTTTGAGTAGTTCTAAGTCTAGGGACTGATGACGTCAGATGTTAAGTCCCATAGTGCTTAGAGCAATTTGAACAATCTTTTTTTTTTTTTTTGTTTCGGCTTTCCCTGTATGAGGTATAAATCTTGGATATGGTGGCTCTTGAAACACTAAACATCTCAGCTACCTTGATTGCGGAGGCATGCACCAACAGTTTGCCCACATTCCAAGTCACTTATCTCCAACAAAATGCGCTCACAACTGTACAGAACACTGTTCCGACGACGACTGACACTTGTAACTTGTTGAAGACATTGGACAGCTGCCGCTCGTGGTCAAATACATGCGCGCAACCTGCTGGCTTAGCTAGCATCTGTTTCTACAGTATGTTCAAGTATGCATTTTTCACAGTCTTCCCATATTTTTGTTCCAGCCCTGTACCTCCACCACATTTTTGCGCTGGTCACATGTCTCGCAAAACTGGCGAGCTATAGTACCATAAGATGGATAGTGTTTTCGGAATAATTAGTGACACGAGTGAATTTCTGAAAGATCATTGTTCCCACTTGGCGAAAGAATATTGCGATTTGTGTGCTGGGAGAACATATGGCACGCCCAGCTATATACACGAACGAAGACTAATAGACAATAAAAAAAGACCTTAGAAATCTAAATGTTTTGACTGTTTTCTTTATGAACTGTAACTTGTGCAGAATTTCAGAATCCGAAATAAGGAAAAAGAACTACAGTTCAAATCAGGAGATATGTTCTACTGTAGAGAAATAGTACTGGCAGAAAATTTAATTGTAAGTTTTATTAATGTGGGCACACGCGAGGCAATACTGACTCTACGAATTATCTTCTAAGATAGGTTAAGCAGACGCAAATCTACGTTTATAGCATTTGTAGACGTAGAGAGAGCTGTTGACAATGTTGACTGGAATACTCTCTTCGAAATTTGTGAAGGTAGCAGATGTAAATTACAGGGAGCGAAAGGCTATGTACAACCTGTACAGAAATCAGAAGGCAGGGGTACGAAAAGGAAGCAGTGGTTGAGAAGCGTGTGAGACAGGGGTGTAGCTTATCCCCGATGTTGTTCAGTCTGTACATCAAGCAAGCAGAAAAGGAAACCAAAGAAAAATTTGGAGAAGGAATTAAAGTTCAGGGAGAAGAAATATAAACTTTGAGGTTTGCTGAAGACCTTGTTATTCTGTCTGAGACAGCAAAGGACTTGGAAGAGCAGTGTCTTGAAAGGAGGATAAAAGATGAACATCAACAAATGAAAAAACAAGAATAATGGAACGTAGTCGAATTAAATCAGGTGATGCTGATGCTTAAAGTAGTAGGCGAGTTTTGTTATTTGGACAGTAAACTAACTGATGGCCGAAGTGGAGAGGATATAAAATGTAGACTGGCAATGGCAAGAAGAGTGTTTCTGAATAAGGAAATTCGTTAACATCGAATATAGATTTAAATGTTAGGAAGTTTCTTCAAAAAGTATTTGTATGACATAAGCTTTTGAAATGTGATGCTACAGAAGAATGCTGAAGATTATGTGGGTAAGTCACGTAACTAATGAGAAGGTGCTGAATAGAAGTGGGGAGAAAAGAATTTTGTGGCACAAGCTGACTACAAGAAGGGATCGATTGCTGGGACGCATTCGGAGATATCAAGTGACCACCAATTTAATATTGGAGGGAAGTGTGGGTAGTAAAAGTCTTACAGGGAGAGCAAGAGATGAATGTGGTAAGCAGATACAGAGTGATGTAGGGGGAGATGAAGAGGCTTCCATAGTGTAGAATAGCGTGTAGAGCAGCATCAAACCAGTCTTGGGACTGAAGACCACAACAACAACACTAGAAAAGACAGAGGGAAGAAGAAAAATATATTTATACTTAATACAGTCTCTCAGAAGAAGAAGAACGAAATTGACCTTGGCAAAAACCAAATGGAATTGACAACGAAAGTGACCGCATTTTATCGAACAGTGAATTGTGTAGGATGCGATGAGCCTACACCGTTTTAGAAGTTCAAGTGACTACGGACTCAAAAGACGGAGAAAAAGACGTGGATATAAAGCTAGAAAAAAAAAACACATCAGGTAAGAAGTGAGAAATGTAAATTAGGAGAATTTTTGTACGGTTGCTTTGTATGGGAGGTTAAATAAGCAACAGTATCTTAGAAAATGATGATTAGAGACATAGTCGAAAGGGGCACATGATTAGAACACGTGCTTACGGAAGTAGCAAAAATTGTTGCATCTATGACATAAGCAAAGCAAAAGAAAATTTCAGATGATACGAAACAACTGCTACAGAGAGGGTGAGTTTCAAACAGCGAACAACAAGAGAATAGTAAAATATGATGAATTAGACGGAAGTATTCGTAAATACACTCCTGGAAATGGAAAAAAGAACACATTGACACCGGTGTGTCAGACCCACCATACTTGCTCCGGACACTGCGAGAGGGCTGTACAAGCAATGATCACACGCACGGCACGGCGGACACACCAGGAACCGCGGTGTTGGCCGTCGAATGGCGCTAGCTGCGCAGCATTTGTGCACCGCCGCCGTCAGTGTCAGCCAGTTTGCCGTGACATACGGAGCTCCATCGCAGTCTTTAACACTGGTAGCATGCCGCGACAGCGTGGACGTGAACCGTATGTGCAGTTGACGGACTTTGAGCGAGGGCATATAGTGGGCATGCGGGAGGCCGGGTGGACGTACCGCCGAATTGCTCAACACGTGGGGCGTGAGGTCTCCACAGTACATCGATGTTGTCGCCAGTGGTCGGCGGAAGGTGCACGTGCCCGTCGACCTGGGACCGGACCGCAGCGACGCACGGATGCACGCCAAGACCGTAGGATCCTACGCAGTGCCGTAGGGGACCGCACCGCCACTTCCCAGCAAATTAGGGACACTGTTGCTCCTGGGGTATCGGCGAGGACCATTCGCAATCGTCCCCATGAAGCTGGGCTACGCTCCCGCACACCGTTAGGCCGTCTTCTGCTCACGCCCCAACATCGTGCAGCCCGCCTCCAGTGGTGTCGCGACAGGCGTGAATGGAGGGACGAATGGAGACGTGTCGTCTTCAGCGATGAGAGTCGCTTCTGCCTTGGTGCCAATGATGGTCGTATGCGTGTTTGGCGCCGTGCAGGTGAGCGCCACATTCATGACTGCATACGACCGAGGCACACAGGGCCAACACCCGGCATCATGGTGTGGGGAGCGATCTCCTACACTGGCCGTACACCACTGGTGATCGTCGAGGGGACACTGAATAGTGCACGGTACATCCAAACCGTCATCGAACCCATCGTTCTATCATTCCTAGACCGGCAAGGGAACTTGCTGTTCCAACAGGACAATGCACGTCCGCATGTATCCCGTGCCACCCAACGTGGTCTAGAAGGTGTAAGTCAACTACCCTGGCCAGCAAGATCTCCGGATCTGTCCCCCATTGAGCATGTTTGGGACTGGATGAAGCGTCGTCTCACGCGGTCTGCACGTCCAGCACGAACGCTGGTCCAACTGAGGCGCCAGGTGGAAATGGCATGGCAAGCCGTTCCACAGGACTACATCCAGCATCTCTACGATCGTCTCCATGGGAGAATAGCAGCCTGCATTGCTGCGAAAGGTGGATATACACTGTACTAGTGCCGACATTGTGCATGCTCTGTTGCCTGTGTCTATGTGCCTGTGGTTCTGTCAGTGTGATCATGTGATGTATCTGGCCCCAGGAATGTGTCAATAAAGTTTCCCCTTCCTGGGACAATGAATTCACGGTGTTCTTATTTCAATTTCCAGGAGTGTATTTTCGAGAAGGTGTGGGAAGGTAGGCCTGCAACGTAATTTTGGTAAGAGAAACGTATGAAAACAATGAGTGTGAAAAGAGAAAATAATAGATTATGTTGGATAGACATTACACTCCATCAATTTGTAGATGCCACAATAACTAACAACACAGGCAATGTGTATAAGAAGTTGAAGATTTCTTTAGATGTTTATAAAATGCAGAATATGAATCTGAAAGGCAAATAGTTACTGATGAAAATAATGGTATTCGAGAAGTAATGCCACATGAACTGTACGGAGCTTCTAGTCGATTAAAAAAAGAAAAAAAAAACATTGGGATGTGACGCTTGGGGCAATGTAACACAAAAGGAATTTGAAAAATTATTCACGGAATATGTGTGTAAAAAAATTACCAAAAAGCGGAATAATACTGTAATTGTTTTACTCCACAATGAAAGAGACGCATCAGACAAAACAAACAAAAAGTCTGTATGCCTATCAGCATCCTCTCTGGTACGTACAAAGTATTCCCCTTTTTGTTCTGTAGTTTCCGAAGGGACTGCTCAAATGGGCTAAACCTCCTTGGCTTACATATAGCGAACAACTATATGTAACTTCCTTCCACCTTCAAACACATTACGTACAGATTTCCGGTTTGCAGTTTTTATGCTATTCGTACTCCCACAGACTGAGCGGCAGACAGATAAAAGTTCTAAATAAGGAGCTGATATGTTTAACAGCTTGTCTGGATTTCTGCACGCTATGTTTTGTCAGTATTTGTAACTTGCTGGTACTCCAGATCTGCAGTTCTACTGTTAGTATCCGCTGAAATTGATTGGTAAAACCTTTCACTCCGTCATAAAAATTTTTTATAGATGTGTATGTATCGAGTCGCGCTTGATGCAACAGTGCAAAATTTGCCTGAGATGTACTCTGCAAATGGTGTAAGTTTTTTACTGGACGTTTTCTACTATTTTGTGTATTAGGTTGCTGAAGTAAAGATGGGGATTTATTTAGACTGGCTAGAGTGGTGTGAGAAAAACATGAGAACCACTCTCAGACTCTCAGGGGTACCACTGCTGCCATCGCCAGTCCAGCATACTGATCCCATCCAAATTCAGAGCATTTCTCTGCTCCGCAAGTTATCGTGCTTCGACTTGGGATATTTTTGCATGACCTGTCGCGACGTTTTGCCCTTGTCTCCTCATAATCACCTGTAGATGTCTGTGAAACAGAATATGTAGTTACAATGTCCAGTACTTGCGTTTTGTAAGCATCACTCAAACGGGCTACAGTCGCTAAGCCGAAACAATTTCAGTTAATAAATGGAGTATTTTATATGTAAATAGAAGGAAAGAAAGGAAAGGAAGGGGATCACTGGTGTTAGCTGCATCGGTACTTTACGCTGAATCAGCGACGACGAATTAAAATGTGTAGTGGTGTGTAGTGGACTGGGACTCGAACCTGGGATCTCCTGCTTACCAGGCAGGGGCGTTAACCACTGCGCAGTCTCAACGCCGCGGAATGTGTCGGCACGCCTCACGGTCGATCCACACTCCCATCGAGCGCCACCTATCCACAGTCCCTGTCCATTTCCTCCATGTTCGCTACTTTGAGATTCCCATAGGAGGTCGGGCGTATTTGTGCATCAGCACACTGTGCTCTGGCTGACACATCTGCCTGGTAAGCGGGAGATCCAGGGTTTCTAATTCCGTCCGGTACACATTTTCATTAGCCGCCGCGGATACATCTACATCTACATTTATACTCCGCAAGCCACCCAACGGTGTGTGGCGGAGGGCACTTTACGTGCCACTGTCATTACCTCCCTTTCCTGTTCCAGTCGCGTATGGTTCGCGGGAAGAACGACTGCCGGAAAGCCTCCGTGTGCGCTCGAATCTCTCTAATTTTACATTCGTGATCTTCTCGGGAGGTATAAGTAGGGGAAGCAATATTTTCGATAACTCATCCAGAAACGCACCCTCTCGGAACCTGGACAGCAAGCTACACCGCGATGCAGAGCGCCTCTCTTGCAGAGTCTGCCACTTGAGTTTGCTAAACGTCTCCGTAACGCTATCACGCTTACCAAATAACCCTGTGACGAAACGTGCCGCTCTTCTTTGGATCTTCTCTATCTCCTCTGTCAACCCGACCTGGTACGGGTTCCACACTGATGAACAATACTCAAGTATAGGTCGAACGAGTGTTTTGTAAGCCACCTCCTTTGTTGATGGACTACATTTTCTAAGGACTCTCCCAATGAATCTCAACCTGGCACCCGCCTTACCGACAATTAATTTTATATGATCATTCCACTTCAAATCGTTCCGCACGCATACTGCCAGATATTTTACAGAAGTAACTGCTACCAGTGGTTGTTCCGCTATCATATAATCATACAATAAAGGATCCTTGTTTCTATATATTCGCAATACATTACATTTGTCTATGTTAAGGGTCAGTTGCCACTCCCTGCACCAAGTGCCTATCAGCTGCAGATATTCCTGCATTTCGATGCAATTTTCTAATGCTGCAACTTCTCTGTACACTACAGCAACATCAGGGAAAAGCCGCATGGAATTTCCGACACTATCTACTACGTCATTTATATATACTGTGTAATGTCGCGATGCCGGCCGGGGTGGCCAAGCGGTTCTAGGCGCTACAGTCTGGAACCGCACGAACGCTACGGTCGCAGGTTCGAATCCTGCATCGGGCATGGATGTGTGTGGTGTCCCTAGGTTAGTTAGGTTTAAGTAGTTCTAAGTTCTAGGGGACTGATGACCTCAGAAGTTAAGTCTCATAGTGCTCAGAGCCATTTTAATGTCGCGATGCAGCTGACAGCAGTCTTTCCTTTCCTTTCCTTTACTTTCTTCCCCTCTCCCCCTTTAATTTACATATAATGTATAACACCTGTGGATTCAGTTGCTGTCTGCTGTTTCGCACATGTAAAACAGAACAGATGCCACGCACACATATAATTGATTAAAAGGAGTATTTGCTGAGGCATATGAAGTGGAAGGTCTTATGACAGTTCGAGTTGTAACGATGGAGACGGCGCACCCGAAATGTTTCTTTCGCAATCGTCAGTGCACAAGCGTTGCTACTAACTGCTGATGAAGACTTAACCAATGTGCAAGACTGATTGCTACGGGCAGAGGTGAATCACATCGCACTGGCCTAGATCGAGCCTCGTTACCATAGCTGGATGGGACGAGTGGCGGCAGGCGCGCTGTAGGAATGGGGTCAAGGTGGGACGGGGCCAGCCCGCTTTGGCTGTTTCTGGGAAGCGGCGAGCGGCCGCCGGGAAAATCCAGGCAGCCGGCTGGCTGCACGGTGCTCGATACACTGGCCGCGCTCATACAGCGTGATGTGCAGTCCACAGCGACTCGCACTCTCTCTTAAGGGGACCTCGCGGTCCTCGAAATTCATTTCGGGATGAGACTTCGCAGGTTAGTAGTATACCCATGGAAATTGTCAAGCGCACTAGGCGGAAGATTCCGCGGAAACCAGCCCTAAATTTTTACGCGCAGCACATACTGTATACCTGTCAACACGCGACTGCAGCACTGCGAAAAGGCTGTGTCTGTAGCGGGCTCGCCTGGTCCGCGGGCGATCCACGTTCGGTCCTACCTTCGGATAACTTTTTGTTTTGTTCTTTTAATTGTTTTAAAAATGATAACAACGTTTAAATACAGTTAATTACCTAACATATTATCGATTAAACTATGAAGAATTAAAAACTTAAATTTTGTATTCCAATGAAAGATGGTCAACCGCTCTGCTTTTTATCCTCTGGTCTTCGACGTTTTTAATGGCACTTCGTTACAGTTTTCGTTTTCACGAACAAGTTCAGCGTTAGTGACAAGTATTTTTTCAGCCAGCAAGTCTACGTCTACATCTACATCTACACCCATACTCCGCAAGCCAACTGACGGTGTGTACCTTGAGTACCTCTATCGGTTTTCCCTTCTATTCCAGTCTCGTATTGTTCGAGGAAAGAAGGATTGTCGGTATGCCTCTGCGTGGGCTCTAATCTCTCTGATTTTATCCTCATGGTCTCTTCGCGAGATATACGTAGGAGGGAGCAATATACTGCTTGACTCCTCAGTGAAGGTATGTTTTCGAAACTTCAACAAAAGCCCATACCAAGCTACTGAGCGTCTCTCCTGCAAAGTCTTCCACTGGAGTTTATCATCTCCGTAACGCTTTTGCGATTACTAAATGATCTTGTAACGAAGCGCGCTGCTCTCCGTTGGATCTTATCTCCTATCAGCTCTATCTGGTACGGATCCCACACTGCTGAGCAGTATTCAAGCAGTGGGCGAAGGAGCGTACTGTAACCTACTTCCTTTGTTTTCGGATTGCATTTCCTTAGGATTCTTCCAATGAATCTGTCTGGCATCTGCTTTACCGACGATCAACTTTATATCATCATTCCATTTTAAATCACTCCTGATGCGTACTCCCAGATAATTTATGGCATTAACTGCTTCCAGTTGCTGACCTGCTATATTGAAGCTAAATGATAAAGGATTTTTCTTTCTGTGTATTCGCAGCACATTACACTTGTCTACATTGAGATTCAATTGCCATTCCCTGCACCATGCGTCAATCCGCTGCAGATCCTCCTGCATTTCAATACAATTTTCCAGTGTTACAACCTATCGATATACAGCATCATCCGCAAAAAGCCTCAGTGAACTTCCGATGTCATCCACAAGATCATTTATGTATATTGTGAATAGCAACGGTCCTACGACACTCCCCTGTGGCACACCTGAAATCACTCTTACTTCGGAAGACTTCTCTCCATTGGGAATGACATGCTGCGTTCTGTTATCTAGGAACTCTTCAATCCAATCACACAATTGGTCTGATAGTCCATATGCTCTTAATTTTTTGATTAAACGACTGTGGGGAACTGTATCGAACGCCTTGCGGAAGTCAAGAAACACGGCATCTACCTGGGAACCCGCGTCTATGGCCTTCTGACTCTCGTGGACGATAGCGCGAGCTGGGTTTCACACGATCGTCCATGGAAGGTTGTTAAATTTCTTCACTCACTGACATTGCTTCATGAGAAATTGACGTAGAAGATTCCGATGTAGTCAATCTATTTTCACCAAGCAAACTCTCGTAATGAAAAACCGCTCCTTTTAATCACACCGTCGTCATTTCGCTGTGTAATGAATCTTGACTGATTTCGTCTGCAGCTTCCGATACTCTCGGGATGTCTTCATTAAAAGACATTTTTATTCACAGTGTTTTAAAAATTCCGGTAATATTTCACAGTAGAGGACGCTCCCATCTCTCAGAAAGTCAAGAACGAACAGGCACGTTACTTCGAGTTTCTGGGGGAATAAGGGTGAGTACAATTGTATATATCGTACTATACAGCATGTAAGAACCGCTGGTCGATTAGTTCCGTGAGGGTCGTGACACTTTCCGACCACCTACCTATTTGTATGTACAACATGGCAAAAGCTATACTCTATTCCTCTACGAAGAAGTCAGTTCCTCAAATTTACAACAAAAATTTGTATCCTTTCCACAGCTTGTAATATAGTCTAATTTGCGATGACATTTTACTGAAAATAGTAAATGTAGTTTACCTCCATTAAAATGCATTTGGATTATTAAACAGTTTAAAAGGAAAATGCTCATTCTAATTCACATTTTACTCGTATGTTAATTAGCTGTAACTGTATGGAGTGTAGCCATGTATGGAAGTGAAACATGGACGATAACTAGTTTGGACAAGAAGAGAATAGAAGCTTTCGAAATGTGGTGCTACAGAAGAATGCTGAAGATAAGGTGGGTAGATCACGTAACTAATGAGGAGGTATTGAATAGGATTGGGGAGAAGAGAAGTTTGTGGCACAACTTGACTAGAAGAAGGGATCGGTTGGTAGGACATGTTTTGAGGCATCAAGGGATCACAAATTTAGCATTGGAGGGCAGCGTGGAGGGTAAAAATCGTAGAGGGAGACCAAGAGATGAATACACTAAGCAGATTCAGAAGGATGTAGGTTGCAGTAGGTACTGGGAGATGAAGAAGCTTGCACAGGATAGAGTAGCATGGAAAGCTGCATCAAACCAGTCTCAGGACTGAAGACCACAACAACAACAACAACAACAATATGATAGAACTGATAATATTTTACGTCATTAACTTCATTCATAAGTTTTATAATTTTTAAAACAATTAGAAAAACAAAATGAAAATGTGCCCAAAGTCAGGATCGAACCTAGATCCCCCACGTAGCAAACGAGTCTGCTACAGGCACAGCCATTTCGCTGTGCTGTTATAGCCTGCAAATTACCGATATATGAGCTGAGCGCAAAACTTTAGAGCCCTTTTTCTCATAATCTTCCGCCTAGTGTGCCTCAAAATTTTTATAGATGGACGCCTGTGAGTTATAATGCTAACCTGCGAAGTCTCATTTCAAATTGAATTTCCGAGACTGTAAGGGCTCCTTGTCAGTACCGGTTACGCCATTCGTAGTCGGGATAGAGAGACAGAAAATAAACAGAAAGGTTTACTTCGTTAGTCTTTTCACTACCATACAATGCCGTGCTCCAGACTACTTTCTCAGAAATTCATTCTTCAAATTAAGGCCTATGTTTGACAGTAGTAGACTTGTCTTGGCAAGGAATGCCATTCTTGTCAGAGCTAGTCGGCTTTTTATGTCCTCCTTGCACCGTCTGCCATACGTTATTTTCCTGCCTAGGTAGCAGAGTTCTTTAACTTCATCAACTTCGTGATCAGCAATTACGATGTTAAGTTTCTCGCTGTTCTCATTTCAGCTACTTCTCACTACTTTTATCTTTCCTCGATTTACTGTCAATCCATATTCTGTACATACCCTCTTCAATCCGAGCACTTCGTGTTTGGTCTTACGCTCTTATTTTTCCCTCCTGGTTCTCGTAGATATACCCGTCTTTCCCTGTAGCATACCGTTATATTTCTCAGAATTTCGTACATCTTGCACCATTTGACATTGTCGAACACATCTTCCACGTCGACAAATCCTATGAACTTGTCTTCATTTTTCTTTAGTCTTGCTTCCATTATCAACTGCAACGTCAGAGCTGCCTCTCTGGTCCCTTCACCTTTCCTAAAGCCAAACTGATTGTCGTCTAACACAGCCTCATTTTTCTCTCGCAACCTCCTATGTATTATTCTTGTCATAAACTTGGATGTGATTGTGAGATAATTCTCGTACTCGTTGCCTCTTGCAGTCTTCGGAATTGATTGGATGATGTTTTTCCGAAAGTCTGATAGTATATCGCTAGACTCATACCTTCTACATCCCATCGTGAATTGTCGCTTTGTTGCCACCTCCCCCAATGATTTTAGAAATTCTGATGTAATGTTATGTCACTTCTGCCTTATTCGCTCTTAAGTGTTCCAAAGCTCTTTTAGATTCTGAAACTGGATCCCCCATCTCTTCTATTCCGACTCCTGTTTCTTCTTCTGACACGTGATCAGACAAGTCCCTCAGTACGCTCTTTCCACCTACCTGCCCTTTCCTCTGCATTGAACAGTGGAATTCCCATACCACTCTTAAATGTTCTTTTCCCTTGCTTTCAGTGTCAGCGAAGGTTGTTTTGACTTCTCTATGTGCTCAGTCAAACATTTCTTTTCCGATTTCTTCACGTTTGTCATGCAGCCATTTCGCCTTAGTTTTTCCGTAATTCCTATTTATTTCATTCCTGAGTGACTTACATTTCTGTAATCCTGAATTCCTCTGCACATTTTTGTACCTCCTTCTTTCGTCAGTCAAATGAAATATTTCTTATGTCATCCATGGTTTCTTCGCAGTTACCTTCCTTGTACCTATGTCTCTATCAGAGACAGCAAAGGACCTGGAACAGCAGTTGAACGGAATGGACAGTGTCTTGAAAGGAGGATATAAGATCAACATCAATAAAAGCAAAACGAGAATAATGGGATGTAGTCAAATTAAATCAGGTGATGCTGAGGGAATTAGATTAGGAAATGAGACACTTAAAGTAGTAGATGAGTTTTGTTATTTGGGGAGCAAAATAACTGGTGATGGTCGAAGTAGAGAGGATATAAAATGTGGACTGGTTACTGCAAGGAAAGCGTTTCTGAAGAAGAGAAATTTGTTAACATAGAGTATAGATTTAAGCGTCAGGAGGTCTGTTCATAAAGTAAACTACTGGCCATTAAAATTGCTACACCAAGAAGAAATGCAGATGATAAACGGGTATTCATTGCACAAATATATTATACTAGAACTGACATTTGATTACATTTTCACGCAATTTGGGTGCATAGATCCTGAGAAATCAGTACCCAGAACAACCACCTCTGGCCGTAATAACGGCCTTGGTGCGCCTGGGAATTGAGTCAAACAGAGCTGCCTATGCAGCTTCAACACGATATCACAGTTCATCAAGAGAATTGACTGGCGTATTGTGACGAGCCAGTTGCTCGGCCACCATTGACCAGACGTTTTGAATTGGTGAGAGATCTGGAGAATGTGCTGGCCAAGGCAGCAGTCGAACATTTTCTGTATCCAGAAAGGCAAGTACAGGACCTGCAACATGCGGTCGTGCATTATCCTGCTGAAATGTAGGGTTTCGTAGGGATCGAATGAAGGGTAGAGCCACGTGTCGTAACACATCTGAAATGTAACGTCCACTGTTCAAAGTGCCGTCAATGCGAACAAGATGTGACCGAGACGTGTAACCAATGGCACCCCATACCATCACGCCGGGTGATACGCCAGTATGGCGATGACGAATACACGCTTCCAATGTGCGTTCACCGCAGTGTCGCCAAACACGGATTCGACCATCATGATGCTATAAACAGAACCTGGATTCGTCCGTAAAAATGATGTTTTGCCATTCGTGCACCCAGGTTCGTCGTTGAGTACACCATCGCAGGCGCTCCTCTCTGTGATGCAGCGTCAAGGGTAACCGCAGCCATGATCTCCGAGCTGATAGTCCATGCTGCTGCAAACGTCGTCGAACTGTTCGTGCAGTTGGTTGTTGTCTTGCAAACGTCCCTATCTGTTGACTCAGGGATCGAGACGTGGCTGCACGGTCCGTTACAGCCATGCGGATAAGACGCCTGTCATCTCGACAGCTAGTGATACGAGGCCGTTGGAATCCAGCACGGCGTTCCGTATTACCCTCCTGAATCCACCGATTCCATATTCGGCTAACAGTCATTGGATCTCGACCAACGCGAGCAGCAATGTCCCGATATGATAAACCGCAATCGCGATAGGCTACAATCCGACCTTTAGCAAAGTGGGAAACGTGATGGTACGCATTTCTCCTCCTTACACGAGGCATCACAACAACGTTTCACCAGGCAACGCCGGTGAACTGCTGTTTGTGTATGAGAAATCGTTTGGAACTTTTCTCATGTCAGCACGTTGTAGGTGTCGCCACCGGCGCCAACCTTGTGTCAATGCTCTGAAAAGCTAATCACTTTCATATCACAGCATCTTCTTTCTGTCGGTTAAATTTCGCGTCTGTAGCACGTCATCTTCGTGGTGTAGCAATTTTAATGGCCAGTAGTGTATCTGTATGGAGTGAAACATGGACGATAAATACACTCCTGGAAATTGAAATAAGAACACCGTGAATTCATTGTCCCAGGAAGGAAGGGGTCAGATACATCACATGATCACGCTGACAGAACCACAGGCACATAGACACAGGCAACAGAGCATGCACAATGTCGGCACTAGTACAGTGTATATCCACCTTTCGCAGCAATGCAGGCTGCTATTCTCCCATGGAGACGATCGTAGAGATGCTGGATGTAGTCCTGTGGAACGGCTTGCCATGCCATTTCCACCTGGCGCCTCAGTTGGACCAGCGTTCGTGCTGGACGTGCAGACCGCGTGAGACGACGCTTCATCCAGTCCCAAACATGCTCAATGGGGGACAGATCCGGAGATCTTGCTGGCCAGGGTAGTTGACTTACACCTTCTAGAGCACGTTGGGTGGCACGGGATACATGCGGACGTGCATTGTCCTGTTGGAACAGCAAGTTCCCTTGCCGGTCTAGGAATGGTAGAACGATGGGTTCGATGACGGTTTGGATGTACCGTGCACTATTCAGTGTCCCCTCGACGATCACCAGTGGTGTACGGCCAGTGTAGGAGATCGCTCCCCACACCATGATGCCGGGTGTTGGCCCTGTGTGCCTCGGTCGTATGCAGTCCTGATTGTGGCGCTCACCTGCACGGCGCCAAACACGCATACGACCATCATTGGCACCAAGGCAGAAGCGACTCTCATCGCTGAAGACGACACGTCTCCATTCGTCCCTCCATTCACGCCTGTCGCGACACCACTGGAGGCGGGCTGCACGATGTTGGGGCGTGAGCGGAAGACGGCCTAACGGTGTGCGGGACCGCAGCCCAGCTTCATGGAGACGGTTGCGAATGGTCCTCGCCGATACCCCAGGAGCAACAGTGTCCCTAATTTGCTGGGAAGTGGCGGTGCGGTCCCCTACGGCACTGCGTAGGATCCTACGGTCTTGGCGTGCATCCGTGCGTCGCTGCGGTCAGGTCCCAGGTCGACGGGCACGTGCACCTTCCGCCGACCACTGGCAACAACATCGATGTACTGTGGAGACCTCACGCCCCACGTGTTGAGCAATTCGGCGGTACGTCCACCCGGCCTCCCGCATGCCCACTATACGCCCTCGCTCAAAGTCCGTCAACTGCACATACGGTTCACGTCCACGCTGTCGCGGCATGCTACCAGTGTTAAAGACTGCGATGGAGCTCCGTATGCCACGGCAAACTGGCTGACACTGACGGCGGCGGTGCACAAATGCTGCGCAGCTAGCGCCATTCGACGGCCAACACTGCGGTTCCTGGTGTGTCCGCTGTGCCGTGCGTGTGATCATTGCTTGTACAGCCCTCTCGCAGTGTCCGGAGCAAGTATGGTGGGTCTGACACACCGGTGTCAATATGTTCTTTTTTCCATTTCCAGGAGAGTAGTTTGGACAAGAATGGAATAGAAGCTTTAGAAATATGGTGCTACAGTTGAATGTTGAAGATTAGATGGGTAGATCACGTAAATAATGAGGAGGTACTAAATAGAACTGGGGAGAAGAGGAAATTGTGGCAAAACCTGACTAAAAGAAAAGACCGGTTGGTAGGACACGTTCTGAGGCACCAAGGAATCACCAATTTTGCATAGGGAATCGTGGAGGGTAAAAGTCGCAGAGATACCCAATAGATGAATACACTTAGCAGATTGAGAAGGATGTAGGTTGCAGTAGCTACTCGAAGATGAAGAAGCTTGCCCAGGATAGAGTAGCATGGAGATCTGCATTAAACTTGTCTCTGGACTGAAGACCACATCGGCAACAACCTATGTCTTTTTTTATGGGACTTAACATCTGAGTTCATCTGTCCCCTAGGCTTAGAACTACTTAAACCTAATTAACCTAAGGACATCTCACACATCCAGGATTCGAGCCTGCGACCGTAGCAGCAGCACGGTTCCGGACTGAAGCGCCCAGAATAACTCGGCCACAGTGCAACCTGTGTCTCTCGTTCCAAATTCCCTTTTTAGCGATGTAGCTGTTTGTAAACCGTATGTATTTCGGAAGTGTCTGGAAGGCACAGAGGGATAATTCTTCGTGCTGGAAAGGAGTTACTTCCTGGCAGTCTGACTCTACTGTTGACAGTCTTGCCTGCGGCTGGATAGTTGTGTATACGAGTAGACTATGTTTCTGAAGTGAATGTGTGGTACTGAGTGTGAGTTTTTGCGGGTGGAAGCAATATGATAGATGCATGGAAGAGCCTGAGTGCTAAGCATGTTTTACTTTGAGCGGGCGTTGGGAGCCTCCGTGGAGAGTAACTGGTGTGGCTAGCATCGTGTGCCATACCGATGCTTGTTATAGTGACGTGGACTCAATGTGACTTCGTACTTTGTACGTTCTGTATGTTAAGCATTGGTTGTGTTTTATGGGAATATGTAGGGCAGGGCAAATTATGTCTTTTTCTGATATGGGTGCTGCCTTGTTAGACTAGAATAATTAACGAGTATATATGATTGTTTCTATCTGGCTTTGATCTTGCGATAGCAACCATTTAATGGGGCTTGGAATATTGTTTGAAAGACTTGGACGTCAATCTGTGTTGTGGGTGTGTGTAAGCCGATCATTTGAATTGTTCAACTACTGGATAGTTGCAATCAAAGTGCAGCTACTCAAGGAGGTCCAGTGTAGGCAGCGAAATTTGGTAGATACACTAAGGCGTTAATGCGGAACTGATTTACGCTGGAAAAAATGTTTGTTCCTCTTTCGGCCAGCAGGCGCAAATCTGGCGCTGTATAGCATCTCGTCGACGTGTCCGGTGCTCATATTGAACAAATTGTGTAAGTGGCTATAAATAATAGAAACAAACATTATGCCTTTCTCACTTGTTTGACCTTTCCTGCTCACATCCCTTACATAATCCATCTGGTCTAGCGGTTCTAGGCGCTCAGTCCGGAGCCGCGCGACTACTACGGTCGCAGGTTCGAATCCTGCCTCGGGCATGGATGTGTGTGATGTCCTTAGGTTAGTTAGGTTTAAGCAGTTCTAAGTTCTAGGGGACTGATGACCACAGATGTTAAGTCCCATAGTGCTCAGAGCCATTTGAACCATTTGAACCAGCCACCTAATCCATTACACATGAAAACATTTTTATTAGTTTTCCTTTCAATCGCAGCGACAGATTTGCAGCCGGTGGCCAAAATTGGAACTATTTCTTTTTACAGCGTAATTAACGTATTAGAATGCCTACCGAGCTTCTCTGCCCACACTGGACCCCTGTACTTGCGTTTTAGGGAAACTTCTGCACTTAAGAAAACAATCTTGTTAATGTGTTTAAGGTTCATGGCCTTGAACTTGACTCCTTGTTGGTGTGGATAACCGAAAGTGATAGATCCCAGCCTGAAAAGCTTCCAAAGTGAATTCGGAGTAATTTCTGTTAGAGGCACTGATACTATGGAATTGTTATTAATACCGTTAACCCTCTTATGTTTTGTAATTTAACTATTGTGCTCTGGATTCCTTTGGATGGCTCTGAGCACAATGGGACTCAACTGCTGAGGTCATAAGTCGCCTAGAACTTAGAACTACTTAAACCTAACTAACCCAAGGACATAACACACATCCATGCCCGAGGCAGGATTCGAACCTGCGACCGTAGCGGTCGTGCGGTTCCAAACTGTAGCGCCTAGAACCGCTCGGCCACTCCGGCCGGCATTTCCTCTGGAGAGTTTGAGTTTTGATTAAGAGGTGATAATAAGACACTGGTCAGCATTAATAATATCTTAACATTATTATTTGTATATGGTTGACTTACAGTGCTGCTTTTTATAAAATATAATTTCTGGTAAAATGATCGTCATAAAAATATCATTTGTTAAATTTCGGCAGAGTCTCTTATCTTTTGTAATTAATTCTGCTAAATATATAATAATGTCTTGTTATTCTACAGCGGTTGCTGTGTTTCAAAGAACGAAAATTTTAGTTTTTTTTAAATAAATTGTTGGAACCTTGGTTGCGTGTCTATCCTCCTCGCTAATCAGTCACTGCCAATAGGGTCTGGTGTCGGTATTGCCACAAAATGAATGGTGGTTAAGCTCTGCGGATGTGCAATGAATTACTTGAAGAAATACAGCAACCAGACACTCTTCTGTGCAGTTTTATTTTATGTAAGGACGCGTTTCAGCGTTCCATCCACCTTCAACTTACGTAATACATTTAGGTCTTCATTGGCACAAAGTACACTTTGAATGCTGCAACTGCCTTTTACAAAATAAAATTTCGTTTGGCTATCACGTTTTCCGAATTGTCTGTTTATGAATCACTATTAGATGGCGAACTTAACATTAATTCTGCAATCTGAGACTGGTTTTTCCACCCTAATATCCATAACACAAACACTCTTACGTTCACAAATGCACTGATACAGCTTCCACTTGGCTTACTGATACGTTTCTTTATATCGGAGGTTACAGGTAAAACCAAATTACAGTCTTCTTAAGAAAATCAGTCATCAATCCGAAGATTATTTTGAGCACCACAGTGCTGTATTGACGTGGCCTTGTTGGAGGTGGTATGCTGTGTTGCCTTCCTCCGACCTTTGAACGAGCCAGTTAGAGGGGGCCTATACTTTAACGTCGATTCCAAACCACGGTGCAGCTCGCCTTTTTGCTCATCAGCGAACTTTGCCAGAGGTGAAAGAAGTGATAAGATTAACCGGGGATCAAACACGAGACCTCTGGATTTGCAGTCTGTCAGTTTATCACTGATCCACCAAATCACACACTTTGCACCTTCTAAAACTACTTCTGGAGTCGTTATGTTTATAGTAGATACAAATGTGAAACCACTGAAGCGGAGATACGGGCCTCAAATGGAGATCCGAATGAAGTAAGTTCGTTTGAAAAAGGGCAGATTGTCAAGACCCAGCGCCTGTGAATTACTATCTAGGAAACGGCGGATCTGGTCGGTTTTTCGCGTGCTACTGTCGTGAGTTCGTCGCCCGGTACCAACAGCCATAACGCCCTGACGGATTGTAGAATGAACGTAGCTGAAGTAAGATGCGATTGTCTATAAAAGAAAACAGAGACCCAGGTAGCCAGAAATGACAGGAAGTCTTAAACCTTTTGCCGACTATATGTGCGTGTTGCAGTTCTTCTAGTTCCTTTTCTATCTTCTGTGTCGTGATAGTATGAATTTGAAGTGTGTGTGTGTGTGTGTGTGTGTGTGTGTGTGTGTGATTCCTTACCCTTAAATGAGCCCTATTTCGTGAGACTGAAACAAAGTTTCCTGCAAATGGTAGCACACAAAGGGGTACGTATTTTGTCGTATGATTAATACTCAAAACTTTTTAATTCACTGCCATACATAAGTAACTATAGCTTCTTTTCACTGAACGATGCTCTTTTTTAACAGCTTAGATTATGCCGTCAAAGAAGAATCCAGTGGTCACACATTAATATCTGCAATGTCCCGTATGGGCTACTGAGTTTAAGTGAGACCTACTGCTGCGTCACAAGATGTAATTGCTCTTAGCAACATTTTTTAAAATTATTACTGTTTGCGTTGATAACTTTTGCTTATTTAAAATCTTTAAAATGTTTTATAACTACATATAATCACTTCACCATTTATTTGTTGTGGTCTTCAGCACAAAGGTTCGTTTGATGCATCTCTCTACACTAGTTCATCCAGTGCAAGCCTTATAATCTCTGTAGGATAACAGCAGCCTATATTAATTTGAATCTGCTTACTGTAGTCAAGTCTTGGTCTCTCCCTCTACAATTATTAATTTGTGCCTCCTACTTCCTGTAAGCCAATCCCTTCTTTTAGTGGCTCTGAGCACTATGGGACTTAACATCTGAGGTCATCAGTCCCCTAGAACTTAGAACTACTTAAACCTAACTAACCTAAGGACGTCACACACATCCGTGCCCAAGGCAGGATTCGAACCTGCAGCCGTAGCGGTCACACGGTTCCAGACTGAAGCGCCTAGAACCGCTCGGCCACAACGGCCGGCACTTCTTTTAGTCAAAGGGTACAATAAATTCCTTTTCTCCTCAGTTTGGTTCAGTACTTCTTCATTAATTGCGTGATCTTACCCATCTAATCTTCAGCATTCTTCTGTAGCACAATATTTCTAAAACTTCTATTCGCTCCTTCACTGAACTGTTTTACTGTTCACATTTCACTTCTGTACAAGGTTACACTTGAGACAAATACTTTAAGGCACTTCAAATATCTTCGGAAAAACCCCGCTAACACTTAAATTAACGTTACATGTTAACAAATTCCCCTTTTGGAGAAATGCTGCCCTTGCTGTTGCTAGTCTGCGTTCTATATCTCCTCTATTTCTGCCTTCTCAGTAACTGCTTTCCTTTAAAGTCCTTCAGCTCTTATAAGTGTAGTCTTGTTTCTGTACAAAGTGTAAATTGTCTTATGTCCCTGTGTTTTATCTCGGCTGCCTTCAGAGTTTCAAAGGGTTCATTCCATTCAAGAGCATCGGAAATGTCGCCTAAATCTGTTGTTGTTTTTGTTGTTGTGGTTTTCAGTCCACACATTAGCCTGATGCATTTCTCCATGCGAATCTATCCTGTGCAATCCTCTTCATCTCCGAGTAAGTACTGCAACCGACCGCCCCCCCCCCCCCCCGCCATGCTCCCTCCAGTACTAATTTGGTGATTCCTTGTGTTCTATTAACCGACCACTTCTTCTAGTCAGGTTGTACCACTAATATCTGTTTTCCCCAGTACTGTCTAGTACCTCCTCATTAGTTACGAGATCTACAAATCTAGTCTTCAGCATTCTTCAAAAGCTTCTATTCTCTTCTTGTCTAAACTGTTTATCATCCATATTTCACTTCCATACATGGCCACACTCCATACAAATACTTTTAGAGAGGACTTCCTGACGCTTAAATCTGTACTGATGTTAACAAATTTCTCTTCTTCAGAAATGCTTTTCTTCCCATTGCCAGTCTACCTTTTATATCCTCCCTACTTCGACCTTCAACCGTTATTTTGCTTCCCAAATAGCAAAACTCATTTACTACTTTAAGTGTCTCATTTCCTAATCTAATTCTCTCAGCTTCACCTGATTTAATTTGGCTGCATTCCATTATTCTCGTTTTGCTTTTATTGATGTTCATCTTACATCATCCTTTCAAGATGCTGTCCATTCCGTTCAACTGCTCTTCCAAGTCCTTTGCTGTCTCTGACAGAATTACAATGTCACCGGCAAACCCCAAAGTTTTCATTTCTTCTCCATGGATTTTAATTCCTACTCCGAGTTTTTCTTTTGTTTCCTTTACTGCTTGCTCAAAATACAGATTGAATAACATCGGGGTAGGCTACAACCCTGTCTCACTACCTTCCCAACCACTGCTTCCCTTTCATGCCCCTCGACTCGTATAAGCTCCATCTGGTTTCTGTACAAATTGTAAATAGCCTTTCGCTCCCTGTATTTTACCCTGCCAACTTCAGAATTTGAAAGAGAGTGTTCCAGTCAACATTGTCAAAAGCTTTCTCTAACTCTACAAATGCTGTTAACGTAGGTTTTTCTTTCCTTAACCTGTCTCCTATGAGAAGTCGTAAGATCAGTATTGCCTTGTGTGTTCCTACATTTCTCCGGAATCCAAATTGATCCTCCCCGAGATCGGCCTCTACCAGTTTCTCCATCCTTCTCTAAAGCATTCGTGTTAGTATTTTGCAGCAGTGACTTATTAAACTGATATTTCGGTAATTTAACATCTGTCTGCACCTGCTTTCTTTGAATTTGGGATTATTATATTCTTGTTGAAGTATGAGGGTATTTCGCCTTTCTCATACATCTTACCCACCAGATGGAGGAGTCTTGTCATGGCTAGCTCTCCCAAGGCTTGCTTCGATTTATTCTTTTAATACGTTGTCAAATTCTTCACGCAATATCATATCTTCCTTCTCATCTTCCTCTGCGTCCTCTTCTCTTTCCATAATATTGCCCTAGAGTACATCTCCCTTGTACAGACCCTCTACATACTCCTTCCGCTTTCCCTGCTTTGCTTAGGACTGGTTTTCTATCTGAGTTCGTGATATTCATACAGGTGGTTCTCTTTTTTCCAACGGTCTCTTTAATTTCCCTGTAGGTAGTATCTATTTTACCCGTAGTGTTACATGCTTCTACATCCTTACATTTGTCCTCTAGCCATTCCTGCTTAGCCATTTTGCACGTCTTGTCGATCTCATTTTTTAGACTTTTGTATTCCCTTTCGCCTGCTCCATTTATTGCATTTTTGTATTTTCTCCTTTCATTCATTAAATTTAATATCTCTTGTGTTACCCGAGGATTTCTACTAGGTCTCGTCTTTTTACCTACTTTATCCTCTGCTGCCTCCACTGTTTCATCTCTCAAAGCTACCCATTCTTCTTCTACTGTATTCCTTTTCGCTGCTCTTGCCAATGGTTCCCTAATGTTCCCTCTGAAATCCTCTACAACCTCTGATTCTTTCAGTTTCTCTAGGTCCCATTCCTTAACGTCCTGTCTTTTTGCAGTTTCTTCAGTTGTAATCTGCACTTCCTAACCAATAAATGTGGCCAGAGTCCGCATCTTAATCTACAAATGCTATTAACTTATATTTGCCTTTTTTTTCACTCTATCTTTTACGAAAAGTCAAAGGATAAGTACTGCCTCGTGTGTTCAGACATTTCACATTTTGTTCAATTTCGTTTGTGTAGCCCTTACACCCTTCCCCTCTACAATTCCGTCCACCTTCCACCCTTCTCTTCTTCATTTAGATTTTGCTAGCCGTCTGAGCTCTTGATAGTAACACGGCTGTTTCTTTTTGCTCTAAAGAAGTTTTTAGTTTTAATTTTCTGTATGTGGCACCCATCTTTTCCATGCATGGTTTTACAGCTTTGCATTTTTCCTCTAGCCATTCTCAGTTTACATTTTGCACCTTCTGTTAATCTCAATTTTTAGGCGTTTACTATTTCCTTTAGCTAATTCATTTGCTGCTTTTTTATGCTGATAATGATCAGCAAACTCTTGGTCTTAACTTATCTGGGTCTCATCTCATTAATTTGCTACCTTGTTGCTATCTGTTTAGCTGGAATCTGCTGTTCATAACCAATAAATTATCAGAATGAATCTTCCAGGAAGTTTTAATAAATTATCATCAGTCTGGATCTCCACCTGGAAATGTGTTACAATTTAAAATCTAGTTTCGAGAACTCTGTCTCACCATTGAATAATTAATCTAAATCCTAACATTGTCTCCAGGTCTATTTCACATGCGCAGCTTTCTTTCAAGCATTGATTAAATTATGTTCTGTGCAAAATTCTACCTGGTTGCTGTCTGTTTCTCACCAGGGAGCCCATGTTCTCCTACTATTTTCTCTCCTCTTTCTTTTGATAGCGCTGTATTCCAGTCCCTCATCACATTTAAATTATTATCTCCCCTAACTATCTGAAAAATTTCCTTAATGTCATCGTACTGTCTTTCAAACATGTGATTATCCTTGGTTAGGAGGCATGTAAACTTGTATCACTGTGGTGGCTCTTGGCTTGATGTTTATCTTGGCTATGAAAATAGTAATGGCACTTTAAAAGATGGATTTGAGTATTGTGGTATTACTTCACTTTGCTTTACTTTTGCTTACGCCATAGTCTCGCAGCGATCGCAGGGTCGGCGTAGTTAGAACGGATTTGGCAAGGTTAGTTTTAGGGGTGGTCAGATGCCCTTCCTGCCACCACCATACCCCCCAGGGATGGAATCAGTGTACCCCAGCTGTCTGCATCTAGCGTAAATCGTGAAACAGTTCGAACGTGTCTCAGTCTGCGACGTGAGTAACTGAGGCGGAACGTGGGGACCAGCCCGGTATTCACCTAGCGGGATGTGGAAAACCGCATAAAACCCAATTCCAGGCTGGCTGGCACACCGGCCCTCGTCGTTAATCCGCAGGGCGGATTCGATCCGGGGCCGGCGCGCCTACCCGAGTCCAAGAAGCAGCGCGTTAGCGCTCTCGGCTACCCTGGCGGGTCATTGTGGTACTAGTTCACTGACTGTGTTTAAAGCATGTGATCTTAATGTATCATATTCTGAAGATCTACTGTCAGGCATTTTCAGTTATAAATAAATGCCTACCACATAACAGACAGCGTACTATCATTATAGAAAATTGTAGTTAGGTACTGCAAATTTCAGTACTGAAGGCTGCTATGGGATCCATAGCAGGTTTTTGTTTTGGGGCGATCGGTTTTCTGAATATTGTTGATTACATAATGAAATAGTGAACAGTCGTGAATGGTAATTCACAGCTTTGTTTATGGTGAAATAAGGAAACATGAATAATGAAATATGTGGAAGATGGCTTTTATACTGATTAAAGGTATAATTAATTAAATGCGTCACATACTTCATGGGTCCCCACCCATACCTCAATGTCAACCCTCATTGGCTACCGCTAGCATCTGTCACTTGCAGGTGTGAACGCCAATCCTGCGAGCCGCCATGTCACCACAGAAAAGGCTTGCCACTGGCGTTACTGCATGCTTTGCTGCCACATTCTAGTGAGAAACGGCCGTAACCCTCCTTTAGGTTTATGTTGGATGCTGACTTTGTCATCTGGAGAACTTCCCTGGTGTTTCTTTTAGCGGTAAGCTGCTGCACACACTTGTTTAAATTGTGTGAACCACCAGACTTGTCAATATCTCTGATTTCATATGCTGAACATCCTGAGTATACCGCTTGTACTTCACAGTAAGTCTGTTGATACGGCGTTGCGAATGGTCAGTAAAGACCAGTCCACTATCACAGTTTAGTTCGTATACTATTGGCATGTGGAGCTTATCTACGACGTCTTTAAAGAAACCCGGATGGTTTCTCCTTTTTATTTTTTTGTTGCTATAATAAATTATATTGGTTTGAATCCTCATCGTTGGAGAAACGTATCTAGGCGATCACTAACGCCTCGTAAATATGGTAGAGGGGGGGGGGGGGGATTTTCTGTGGCTGTTCTTTATGGTCGCTCGACCTCGCCTATTGTTCCTATACCTTTCTTCATACCATTTGCCTTGCAAGTGGTTCACAACTTGCGAAGTTCGACCCCTCCGCTATCAGTATCATTGATCTGGTGCTACCTCAAGATAAATATATTAATCACTGACTTCTTCTGATTTAGGTAGTGATAAGACATTGCGTTCAGGTAACTGCCCCTACTTGTCGGCTTTCCGAATACACTACGTACAACCTCCCCACCATCAATCCTAAAAATTTCCATGTCCAGAAAAATACGCAATCTTTTGCGCTTTCCACCATGAAAAGTTTTTTGTGCTGGTGCTGGTTTAGGCGAAGATAAAAACGGTGAAATTCGTTTTCTGCATATGATAAAATGACGAATGTGTCGTCTACATACTGGAATCAGTATTTAGGGTATATCGGAGCGGACAGCAGCACCATCTCTTTAATAGTTTCCGTAAGAAACAAATATTCCTAGCAATAACACTTGATACTCCTGCCCCTTGACCTGTTGTCCTGTCAACGTCAGGATGCTCAGCCACTTTAACTGGAGGGATAGCAAAACAATAGTAAATATATAACAGCAACGATTACCAAGTAGCTACTCTGATAACAGCTACCTGCAATAAGAGCCGAAACATCTTAAGTTTTATCAAATCAAGACGCGACCACATAGCTAGAAGAATCTTACTGAAACTGACTCATGTATTCTGTACCTTTCAGTGGTTTGTCAACACACGCTAAGGTATACCACATAGCAGTTGTTGCGCCCCGTATGACAATGTCTGGAGCGTTCCCTGTATCTCGCTAACTGAGATACTTTATTGGTGGATTCAGCTTTAATCGATTTTAACATTGCCACTGATAAAGACACAGGACATGATCTCATAACTATACATAACTTGCCGCCTATTCCTCTTTTGAATAGCTTGTTATGTTACACCATTGGATGTGGGCTGTCCGCTAGTGTGCCAGCAGTTACGAATCAGTGCTTCACTGCCGAAGCCATCTAAAACCGTAGCTAAAGGAATGCGGTGTGACGTAGAACAAACATACCGCAGAGAACCCGATATCAGTGCAGCAAGTGTATAAGTCTGCAGATCACCATTTAATCTTATCAGTTCTTGATTCTAGGTGTAAGTTACTAACGCCGGGTCCTCTGAACCTATGTTTATCTTGTATCTTTCACCGAAACCACAACTTCTTTGAAGACCGCCACTTCACGTAACTTAAAATACGATCAAATTCCATTACTCTGACGTCATGAGTATCCAATGACGCCAATAAGGCAGGATGGACAGCAGAGCCATCTCTATAACAACAGTATACTGATACGGACAGACTTCTGGTTCACAGAATTCTCAGAATCTGCTGGTGACCTTGTCTGCTGAACATGATATATTACAAGATAAATAATTCCGTGAATGTAAACATATTAAAAATATATTCGGAAAGTAAGGAAAGTTCCTTTTACTCAGAAGTGGTGGGAGAATGTGACGGGGCGGAGGCGGAGAGGTTGACTTCCATTTATATCCATGTTGCTTTCTTCCCACATTACGGTAATATCACAAAATTCAGCGACTGTCTTCACGGAACCACGCTTTACATCTAAACTAATTAATTGAATCACATTCCTGCGAGAGTATTTAGAAAAACATATTTTGTGTTTAGTTCTCCTTGGGAAAGAGATAAAATTACATGCTCGCTTGTGTGTTTTGAAACTTCGCCCATCAGTGATCAAAGCCCTTAAATACAAACATAGCTATTATCAATGTCTTATTTAAGTCTGTGCTTTCTATTTTCTCACATTTTCTATAGCCGGCCGTGGTGGCCGAGCGGTTCTAGGCGCTTCAGTACGGAACCGCGCGACTGCTACGGTCGCAGGTTCGAATCCTGCTCGGGCATGGATGTGTGTGGTGTCCTTAGGTTAGTTAGGTTTAAGTAACTTCCTGGCAGATTAAAACTGTGTGCCCGACCGTGACTCGAACTCGGGACCTTTGCCTTTAGCGGGCAAGTGCTCTACCATCTGAGCTACCGAAGCACGACTCACGCCCGGTCCTCACAGCTTTACTTCTGCCAGTATCTCGTCTCCTACCTTCCAAACTTTACAGAAGCTCTCTGTAAAGTTTGGAAGGTACGAGACGAGATACTGGCAGAAGTAAAGCTGTGAAGACCGGGCGTGAGTCGTGCTTCGGAAGCTCAGATGGTAGAGCACTTGCCCGCGAAAGGCAAAAGTCCCGAGTTCGAGGCTCGGTCGGGCACACAGTTTTAATCTGCCAGGAAGTTTCATATCAGCGCACACTCCGCTTCAGAGTGAAAATCTCATTCTAGGTTTAAGTAGTTCTAAGTTCTAGGGGACTGACGACCTCAGATGTTAAGTCCCATAGTGCTAGAGCCATTTGAACCATCTGCTATATTCAACTGCTAATACAGTTACAAGAGCGCAGACGAATGTTGCAGTTCAACTGTTGTCGAAATATCTTGTCAGGTTGTTCCAACAGTCAAGATGCACAACCAGAGATGTACGCATGGTTGATGTGATCTCCACAAACAAGCTTTCAGTGGTTGTCATAGGACTTTTCTTAGTGATTTGGGTAATGGAAACCATGGCCTGCGAAGGATTATTCCCAAAGCAAGAAGAGTAAAAGATAAAATCCAGTCCTTCACTCACTGTTTTAGGTTTTCCGTGATTTCCCTAAATCGTTCCAGGCTAATGCCGGGATGGTTCCTTTGAAAGGGCACGGCCGAATTCCTTTCCTGTCCTTCCCCAATCCGCTGAGACTGATACCTCGCTGTTTGGTCTCCTCCAAACAATATGAATTGTGCGCCATGTTCAGAAGTATTCGATTATTTATAGAAAATACTAGGGTCAGTCAATAAATAAGTAGCAAACCGGGAGAGACACGTCAGAGCCGCTTGCACAAGGCTGAAATTTATTTTCCTTTTCAGCTCACTCCACTTGTTAACTTACCCATCGTCTGATAAGGCGTTAAAAGCCTATAGCATAGAATTCTTGTGACAGTGACCTCTTGGGATGTAAAAAGTTTGATTTCTGGAATTGTTGAAATTCACAGGACTGATGTGTTCTTGAGGGAGGAGGGTGAGTAGCGAAATATCCCTAGACGTGGAAACAATGTGCCATCACTGGGGAGGCCAGGACGGCCCATGTTTGTCACTTATTTGTCCCTTGCTGAATTAGTGTACCCAGTTGAATACAAACTTCCATGAAATACAGTTATAACCATATATTTGACGAATTTAGCTTCTGATGTGGTCCTGGACAGTCCCTCTGCTCACAAACATCGTGTTACTGTAGTCGGGTGAATCATCATAGCACACTTGTCACCTTGTCTGACTGTAGATTGTTAATTATTGGCCGTGGAATACTGTGCATCGGCTTCCTTCTGCGTGCTGCCACCTTCTGGATATGTATAGACGCGAAATTTAAAACAATATGTGGTATTCTGGCGTTTGCGACTTAGTTATTGACTCACCTTCGTACTTAAAGATGATGACAGTTTTGGTGTAACTTGGCGCTACTCTACATCTGTGTCAGCATGACTACTCTGCAAGTCATACTTAAGTGACTAGACAAGAGTGTATCGAACCACCTTTAGACTATTTATCTACCATTCTGTTCTAGAATAGCGTGCGGGAAAAACGAACACTTAAATATTTTCGTGCGACCTCTGTATTCTCTTACTTTAGTATTATGATCATTCCTCCCTATGAAGGTGGTCATGAACAAAATATTTTCGCATTCGAAGGAGAAAGTTGTTGATTGAAATTTCGTGAAAAGATCTCGCCCCAACTAGCGTATCATACCCAACGCACTCTCTCCCATACTTCACTACAATACAAAACGAGCTTTCCTCCTTTGAACTTTTTCGATGTCCTCCATAAATCCTACCTGGTTAGGACGCTTTGCTGTCCAACTCCAGAAGAGTATGGACAAGCGTAATGTAGGCAGTCGCTTTAGTGGGTCTGTTGCTCCTTCTAAGTGTTTTACCAATGAAACACTGTCTTTGGTTCGCTTTCCCCACAACATTTTCTATGTTATAGGTCGAATTTAAGTTGTTTTTAATTGTAATCCTATTTAATTTAATTGGCAGCCTTCAGATTTGTGTGGTTTATCGTGTAACCAAATGTAAGTACTCACATGGATGACCTTACATTTCCATTACTGACAGCCAGCTGTAACTTTTTGCACCATTGAGATATTTTGTCTAAAACATTTTGCAATTGGTTTTAATCTTCTAATGAGTTTATTAGGAAGTAATTGTCAGCGTCATGTTCAATCTGCATCTACTCTAATTTATAGGTTAAGCAGTAGTTGTCACGAGCTTAGTGCTATCTCTTGATGAAGGCAGAATGGTCCTAATTATTTCCGCATCCAAATAGTCTGTATTACGTATTCTGAAAAATACGTAAGTACACACACATACACATGCTAGCTTTCACATAGAATTACCCCATGTAAATAACTTTTTACATTTAGTTCTCTATGGTTGCTGTTCAAAGTAAAAGAACTATAACTCAAAATGTGTCCGCTACCAAATTCGTAAATACATTTTCCTAAAAACTGAAATTTTTATGTTACAGATAGTGAAGAGCAATTTTCTTGTTATTCAGTAGAAAGAAAATAAAATACCACTGGTGACGCTGTGACTTCAGTGAAACATTTCTGGGTAGAAAGAAGAAAAAGATACATCTGCTCAAGGCAGAATCTATCTGTAAACAAAAGTGTTCCCAGAACTAAATTGTTCTATAACTGTACAAAACACACGCGCTCGGCTAAACCAACAAGCTCAGTAGGCAGTTGGCATTTCATCCTACGTCTAAATGAGACTATGCTAAAAACCATACGCAACCAAGCACTATTTTACGGGAAATAAGATAACATCCAGTTTTTTATGTCAAGTGTCATAATGATATTCGCACATCTGACCTCACCCCCAGAACACGATTGTGGACTCTCAAAGTAAATCCCACAAAGATATTCCATGTCTAAAACGGTAATATTTACCAAAATATATGACGATAATCGCAAAAAATGGTTCAAATGGCTCTAAGCACTATGGGACTTAACATCTGAGGTCATCAGTCCCCTAGACTTAGATCTACTTAAACATCACATCACACACATCCATGCCCGAGGCAGGATTCGTTCCTGCGACCGTAGCAGCAGCGTGGTTGAGCACTGAAGCGAAGACAATGACACTGCAATCTTATGTCTGCATAAACCTATATTACTAGTGGCACAAAGATCAAATTTCATTAACTGATGATTTTAGAAGATTATCAGTAATGCTTCACCTGACAAGCCGGCCGCTGTGGCTGAGCGGTTCTAGGAGCTTCAGTCTGGAACCGCGCGACCGCTATGGTCGCAGGTTCGAATCCTGCCTCGGGCAGCATAGTCAGGTTTAAGTAGTTCTAAGTCTAGGGGACTGATGACCTCAGATGTTAGGTCCCATAGTGCTCAAAGCCATTTGAACCATTTCACCTCACATAGCACCATTTTATAGGGGAAGAAATTAGTGCAACGTGCTCTACACTGGAAAAATGTAATGGGTGTTTTTGAGTGGCTAATACAGTGTCTTTGCTACTTTTGATCTTGGAAATACCTGTGGTAGCATGTTTATCCTCCGAAATTACATTTTTCTGACAGCTTAGCACAACAAATTACACTAAAAGTGACGCGTTTTGACGTGATCGTTAATGCATTGTATCACTCAAGCTGCATATTTTCGTAATATGCGATTGTCAAGGACTGACTTATGCTTTTACACAGTGGAAACTACATGACACTTTGATGAAATGACGTAGTGAACAGTAGTGGGTTGCTATGTTTTGAACTACCCAAGTTGATTTAGTTTCCCAAGTCACCCAAATGTTATAGCGACTCCATGCGAGGGTTTTAACTTCATCTTGGAGTACAAAATGTTTGTCCTCTTCTACTGAGAATGTTAGCTTATGCAACAGCACAGAGAAGGCCACATGGCACTTCGCCCCACACAGTACCATTTTACAGCAGAATTGTAACAAATTTCCCCGTAAATCGACAGGTAACAATAACATTAAGCAAAACTGCACCATACTTCGCCAAGGTTCAGCGAAATTGTAACAGATTGTCCCAAACATAGATATGTTACATCAAAATTGTAACTAATTATCCCGTACATTGCTACAAAACAGAAAAATTGTAACGTAATCTCAAACATCACCATCGTTATGTAGAATTGTAGCAGATTACCCCATATGTCACCACGTTACAGCAGGGCAGTGATCGTAAGGTGATATGATGACTGTCGTTATGTCAGTGATGGTGACTACCACTACTAGTACATGTACCATAACCTGACAGCGAGTGTCAGCTACTAGGTCGAGGTAGTGCACTGACAATGTATACGTCATAACTTGGCCGTGAGTGTTAGCTACTGAACTTCCCATATTTGATATTTGGTTGCAGAAAGGCATCAAAGAAAACTGTAACAAGCTGGCACATATAACGTCACGTTACTGAAAATTTTAACTAACTGAACCTTATATCGTCAGTGGGTGGCAACTATTGGATCTCAAATAGTATACCAAGCATACAGAAAAATTTCAATACATCACCCTACATATCACCGCTGCTACACAATATTGTAACAAATATGCGCATTTGTCATCGACTAAACGAGTTGAGACTTGTCCTGGGAAGTTGTGTTCCGCTCCAAGAAGCAAAATGCTTAATTAGATTTGTGATGTCTTGAACAGGTCAGAACCCTACGCATGCATCACATTCCACACCCCTTTCACTACGACATCATCAAACTATCACACGTGAATGCTGACTTTGACCTCTAAGATTGTGGAATCCATGACGTCGCAATGGCATTAAACTAGACATTAAATCGAAACAGATGATCACTGCACTGTATTCAATCAGCCATTAAAATGGAAGAGCCACGCAGCATGTAGCCACCATCTTTGATTGTGACGTCATGTGGTTAACGTCTATGACCACACATCACGTTATGAAGACAGCATAGTAAAAGAGGCACATCTCGCGACGTCGTGTTACAATTCCATGTAACAGTGATGACGTATGAGGGAATTTGTTACAACTACGTTTGATGTTTGTGACGCTATTTGAGATCCAATAGCCGACACGCATTGACGGTGTATGGGGCAATTTGTAAAATTTTGTTTTCATGGCGCGGCCCTCTTCTCTGTAGCCTAGTGGTGTGCATATGTGTGGGTGAGGCACAGTTTTCATACCAGAGGACGTGTTTGGTGGTACGCAAACTGCAACTTCACCACTCCAAGGCTTGCTAAGTCGGCACTTCAGAGCGGATGCAGAATGCAGAATGGAAAAAACAGCATCATCTGGAGGCCAGCACCACGGCAAGTCTGTGGTGCTTTGCTGTAGTCCAGGCATTGATGCAACAACCGAAGTTCTCTCTATTACTTGTCTGACCCTGGGCGTGCTGGTCAGCCCCTCACAGTAGAATGGAGAAAGGGAGTTTGTTGAGAGTCAGCAAATGAGCAAGGACTAGAGATAGACTAGAACATGAGCAATATTGAACCAGGCAGCATGTTTGCACAATCGAAATGGTCGATGCGGAAGAGTAAATGCTACCTTTTGCGAGTGTCCAGAAGAAGATGACAGCCCACAACCAGGGATACGGAACGTTGGTGAGATTAGTTACTGAGGAATTATGCAGACCATTAAGTATTGTGTTAATGTGTCCACATGCATTCGTGGGGGTGGGGGAGTGGGTTAATGGGTTTTAGCATAGTGAGTTATCATGTGGCAGGTTCCGAAAATGGTGACTGAGCTGTGTAAGATGTTGCTTTATGTAGTTGTGTAGTTGTGCTCTTCGTAGTAGTTGTTGGGTAGTCGGTGGAGGTCGATGCTAGTAGAATGTGTAATCTTACCCTCCCACTCATCACTATCAAAATTCTCTGTCTCTGCACAGGTTTTGAAAGCTTCGTGAGGCGTAAGACGTACAAAACAAAAACTTTTTACATATCTTCATTACCTCTTGTCGTTGGCTCCAAGTCTGGCATCTAGGGGTACATTCTTGCGGCTGAAATTTTCATTTAGCGTTGTGGGTTCCTGATGACTAAATAACTGATGAAGATTTGCCTGTATACTCGTATTTTTTGAATTTTATTCTTTGTCATATTATTAAATATCACACCGCTCTTATAATTTTCACTTAATATTGCAAATTACATTGTTAGTGTCGATCATATAAATACGTCTGTGTCCATCAGAGGCATGCTCACTACTACTACTTTCTGCGGTACTCACAAAATTTCAAAGAGTTTACAAAGGAACTTAGTTTACAAACAATCTTGACAAAGGAAGAATCATCACCAAGTTATATCATTATTTTGTAAATGAATCGAGAAACAAATTTAACAACCAGCTCCAGATTGTGC
The DNA here is from genome assembly GCF_023864345.2 of Schistocerca serialis cubense. Lineage (NCBI taxonomy): Eukaryota > Metazoa > Arthropoda > Insecta > Orthoptera > Acrididae > Schistocerca > Schistocerca serialis. Next base: position 943,381,673 of record NC_064638.1, read on the forward strand.
AATTAATAATATATATTTTAAATAGCCACATATTTCATAATTTCAAATATCTCTAAAAGAAGAGTAATTTTAACTGTACGTACAGAGGACTAAGAAATTAATTTCTTTTTATACATTTTAGCCTGAAATTAATATATCATATACAAAATCAAATGAAATCCTTTCAGTGAAACAGCCGAGAATGTTCACCTATACCAAGATTCGGGATTAATCCGCTACTTCTATAAAAAAAGGTTATGTTGGAAAAGGGTGTCCCACTGCAAAAGTACTTCTTGTCTGTGGCAGTTTCTCATTTTGGTTATACAATGTTATTTCTAAAGTTAATACACGCTGATATTGTGATATCTTTTTCTTGGTTTGTGACCACTTGGTTGTCATTTGGGCAGAGTAAGATTATTGTTTAAAAATATTTAAATCTATGAAGGATTAGTTTATGCATTGTTATTATCTTGTTGTGCCAATTTTAAGCGTTCTTGCGCAGAAAATTATTTAGTTTAATGTTAAATTGTGGAGGACAATTTATTGATGTAATTTGAACTTGCATGTTGGAATATGTGGTTGATAATTAATTTCAAAAGAAGCCCACGGTCACACATCCACCAGACGAAACACCACTCTGCCCAAACCATGCACTACAAATTGTAGCAGAGCATAGTTGTGCGTTGTGCGTTTGTAGTGCCCATAGTATTACCATTAGCTCGTTTGAAAACTGTGACTTGCTTTGTTTTGACGTGTTGTAGATGTGGCCACTATGGATGTGCCAAGAGCCATGTGTTTGCACAAGCAAGATTTGACGTCTGAAGCGTCCATTTGAAAGCAAGTCCTGGATCGCAATGTGACAGAGTTGTCCCAACAACTTCGAAGGTGAAGGGCGAGCAGCGCAGTTAATACTTGGGGAGTAGGCAGACGTAAGTAAGGGCTTTCAAAACATCTAGTTGGCCTTCATGGCGGTACCATTGATCCTTACGTTTTTTGGAAGTGAGACATCCTCATATGTGCAGTTACACAGATTACAACACGAGTAAATTGATTGTTTGGAGTTAAGGAGGGAGAAGGTAGGGAGGCATTAAATAAATTACAGGACAGGGCAATTAGGTAGAAGTTCGTAGTAAATTATTGTCTGCATCATCCTTGCAGGGTAACAGGATGGATTTGAATGACGGACCAGAGGAGGAGACTAAGCAAGCACAAGCAGAGCAGGTAGAGGTGTCAGAACTCTAAGGTAGAATGCGAAAAATCCAATTCACTAGGTTACCTCAGCTGTAACAGGAATATTGAGTAATCGTATGTTTTCTGCAGTTTCCGTACCGGATACTGTAAAATGTTCATACTACGCAGTGTCGCTAAGCGCGCAGAGAGTTTTTTGGGTGTGGAATGTGGATTTTTTTGTGGTTTTCCTAGTTGACACGGGCAAGCTGTACTAAGTGTAGCGAATGCTTTAGATGGGAAGGTTACTGACACGAGATTTCTTGTGTTGTCGCTGTGTTTACCTGCTTACTTGTCAGATCCTGTTGTTTATGTTGTATGGGCGCGGGGCAGGGCTGTTTAAACGGTTACAGCCATAGACGACTTATCTTAGGGGAATGTTATTTCCACTGGTTTATATTAGTGACTCGGTGGCAGGGACAGTTTTAGTTCTTGTTGAGTTTTTGAATTTGTTTTATTATAATTGCAGTGAATCTTCGATAGTGCTCACTTCCTCTTGTGCAGAGGGGGGGGGGGGGGGGGGGGTGGCGGCGACGATTTTCCGGGAAGAGGGGGGAGCATGTGCTGTGAAAGCGGAAATTCGTGGCACAGCTCTCTTCTCACTAGCCCAAACACTATTCTAAGCGAACGATGATTCACTCCGTTGTCAGTGATCACTCTGTTGTAACCACAGGTATGCTGTGATTGGTGAAACAGGAAAGGGGCGAACTGAGAGATCGAGCGGTGCTGCTTGTGAGTTATACTTTGTCTTCGTGGGACTTATTAATCTGATGCAGAAGACGCCATTGAGCGCTCTTTTTCGTGCTTTGTTTATTTCTATTTTGTTGTATACATCAATGGAACTCACAGAAGAAAACGTTGTTAATTAGTACACAATCATTCTGTGTTGTTTAGAACTAATAATTCCCAGTGCATAAAACCAAAATGAAGCAAAAAATTTGGACTAAAATGTCAAAGAAACTTGATTTCTGTAATATTTCGTGCCATAGTCGGAATAAGAATACAACACAAAGTTCAAACCTACGTTCTTCCACAACGTATTCGCACAAGTAAGTGCATAACTTCGTAAAAATGCAGCACAAGGCATCCAACTAACATGCGTGGAGAACTGTGCCTTTTTTTCATTTTACGTAACAGTTGTAATACCCGTATTACTGATTTTACAGGTAACTGGTGCAAAAGTGGTGTTGGGTGTCAACTTATAGGTCAGTTACTTCTTACACGTTTTGACACTGTGTGAAATGACAAATGCTTGGTTATTTTGGAAGTCGTCCTGAGACATCGAATAGTAGTTAATTTGGTGATTTAGGAACGTAAATATGCGTGTGTGTGTGTGTGTGTGTGTGTGTGTGTGTGTGTGTGTATGAGAGAAAGAGAGAGAGAGAGAGAGAGAGATGAGGAGGAGAGTGGGGATGGAGAAGGAAGGAGTGGAGCGGAAAGAGTGGAATTTTAGAGGCTTAAAGACAGTATGGAAGTTGCATTAGTTACGCAGCGATGAAAACACTTGCACGGGACAGACTAGCGTAGTAGGAACGAAGGAAGATTTGGTTATAACGTTCCGTCGACAACAAAGTCATTAGAAAGGGAGCACAAGCTCGGACTAGTTACGGTTGTGAAAGGAAACCAGCCACGCTCTTCCATATGACCATCTAAGCATTTGCTTTAAGTGATTTAGGGAAATCATGAGAACTTAAATCTGAGTGGCAAGACGAGACTAGCGTATAGAGATGCATGAAACTTTCTTCGGGACCGAAGTGAGGTGGCGCAGTGGTTAGGTTTTCCGTGATTTCGCTAAACTGCTTCAGGCAAATGCCTGGATGGTTCCTCTGAAAGGGCACGGCCGACTTCCTTACCCATCCTTCCCTAATCCGATGGGACCGATGATCTCGCTGTTTGGTTTGTTGTTGTTGTTGTGGTCTTCAGTCCTGAGACTGGTTTGATGCAGCTCTCCATGCTACTCTATCCTGTGCAAGCTTTTTCATCTCCCAGTACCTACTGCAACCTACATCCTTCTGAATCTGCTTAGTGTATTCATCTCTTGGTCTCCCTCTACGATTTTTACCCTCCACGCTGCCCTCCAATACTAAATTGGTGATCCCTTGATGCCTCAGAACATGTCCTACCAACCGATCCCTTCTTCTGGTCAAGTTGTGCCACAAACTTCTCTTCTCCCCAATCCTATTCAATACTTCCTCATTAGTTATGTGATCTACCCATCTAATCTTCAGCATTCTTCTGTAGCACCACATTTCGAAAGCTTCTATTCTCTTCTTGTCCAAACTATTTATCGTCCATGTTTCACTTCCATACATGGCTACACTCCATACGAATACTTTCAGAAATGACTTCCTGACACTTAAATCAATACTGGATGTTAACAAATTTCTCTTCTTCAGAAACGCTTTCCTTGCCATTGTCAGCCTACATTTTATATCCTCTCTACTTCGACCATCATCAGTTATTTTGCTCCCCAAATAGCAAAACTCCTTTACTACTTTAAGTGCCTCATTTCCTAATCTAATTCCCTCAGCATCACCCGACTTAATTAGACTACATTCCATTATCCTTGTTTTGCTTTTGTTGATGTTCATCTTATATCCTCCTTTCAAGACACTGTCCATTCCATTCAACTGCTCTTCCAAGTCCTTTGCTGTCTCTGACAGAATTACAATGTCATCTGCAAACCTCAAAGTTTTTATTTCTTCTCCATGAATTTTAACACCTACTCCGAATTTTTCTTTTGTTTCCTTTACTGCTTGCTCAATATACAGATTGAACAACATCGGGGAGAGGCTACAACCCTGTCTTACTCCCTTCCCAACCACTGCTTCCCTTTCATGTCCCTCGACTCTTATAACTGCCATCTGGTTTCTGTACAAATTGTAAATAGCCTTTCGCTCCCTGTATTTTACCCCTGCCACCTTTAGAATTTTAAAGAGAGTATTCCAGTCAACATTGTCAAAAGCTTTCTCTAAGTCTACAAATGCTAGAAACGTAGGTTTGCCTTTCCTTAATCTTTCTTCTAAGATAAGTCGTAATGTCAGTATTGCCTCACGTGTTCCAGTGTTTCTACGGAATCCAAACTGATCTTCCCCGAGGTTGGCTTCTACTAGTTTTTCCATTCGTCTGTAAAGAATTCGTGTTAGTATTTTGCAGCTGTGACTTATTAAGCTGATAGTTCGGTAATTTTCACATCTGTCAACACCTGCTTTCTTTGGGATTGGAATTATTATATTCTTCTTGAAGTCTGAGGGTATTTCGCCTGTTTCATACATCTTGCTCACCAGATGGTAGAGTTTTGTCAGGACTGGCTCTCCCACAGCCGTCAGTAGTTCCAATGGAATATTGTCTACTCCGGAGGCCTTGTTTCGACTCAGGTCTTTCAGTGCTCTGTCAAACTCTTCACGCAGTATCATATCTCCCATTTCATCTTCATCTACATCCTCTTCCATTTCCATAATATTGTCCTCAAGTACATCGCCCTTGTATAGACCCTCTATATACTCCTTCCACCTTTCTGCTTTCCCTTCTTTGCTTAGAACTGGGTTTCCATCTGAGCTCTTGATATTCATACAAGTCGTTCTCTTATCTCCAAAGGTCTCTTTAATTTTCCTATAGGCGGTATCTATCTTACCCCTAGTGAGATAGGCCTCTACATCCTTACATTTGTCCTCTAGCCATCCCTGCTTAGCCATTTTGCACTTCCTGTCGATCTCATTTTTGAGACGTTTGTATTCCTTTTTGCCTGTTTCACTTACTGCATTTTTATATTTTCTCCTTTCATCAAGTAAATTCAATATTTCTTCTGTTACCCAAGGATTTCTACTAGCCCTCGTCTTTTTACCTACTTGATCCTCTGCTGCCTTCACTACTTCATCCCTCAAAGCTACCCATTCTTCTTCTACTGTATTTATTTCCCCCATCCCCGTCAATTGCTCCCTTATGCTCTCCCTGAATCTCTGTACAACCTCTGGTTCTTTTAGTTTATCCAGGTCCCATCTCCTTAAATTCCCACCTTTTTGCAGTTTCTTCAGTTTTAACCTACAGTTCATAACCAATAGATTGTGGTCAGAGTCCACATCTGCCCCTGGAAATGTCTTACAATTTAAAACCTGGTTCCTAAATCTCTGTCTTACCATTATATAATCTATCTGATACCTTTTAGTATCTCCAGGGTTCTTCCATGTATACAACCTTCTTTCATGATTCTTAAACCAAGTGTTAGTTATGATTATGTTATGCTCTGTGCAAAATTCGACCAGGCGGCTTCCTCTTTCATTTCTGTCCCCCAATCCATATTCACCTACTATGTTTCCTTCTCTCCCATTTCCTACACTCGAATTCCAGTCACCCATGACTATTAAATTTTCGTCTCCCTTCACAATCTGAATAATTTCTTTTATTTCATCATACATTTCTTCAATTTCTTCGTCATCTGCAGAGCTAGTTGGCATATAAACTTGTACTACTGTAGTAGGCGTGGGCTTCGTATCTATCTTGGCCACAATAATGCGTTCACTATGCTGTTTGTAGTAGCTTACCCGCATTCCTATTTTCCTATTCATTATTAAACCTACTCCTGCATTACCCCTATTTGATTTTGTTTGGTTCCCTCCCCCAAATTAGAAATCCAGTCTTCGGACAGGAGATAATACTAACAACACGACACGAGGAATACAGGAGATAATACTAACAACACGACGCGAGGAGGACAGGAGAAAAGAAAAAGAAAAACTGAAGCACAGTGCAGAATGTAATATCGAACAAATTTTGGCCGTGAAAGAATGAGATCAGCTGCGAATTTCGAGATTTCCCAGGTGATATGGACTGACGATAGTCTCGTTAGCAACCGCCGCTTGAGGTGAGAAACACGAGTAATGTCTGCAGAGTTACTCTCCTCTCATCTCATTTCTAGAGAGGTATTTCTGTAGGTAGGTGTCGTCCACATGTTACACGGAATGTCTCCTCCACACAACAGAGACCGCTTTATATCTGTTGCAGCTCATATCTGAACACTAAATCCCTTGCTATTGTTATCGACATTAATTAAATCAGTCCCCAAAGTCATATTTTTGGAGGTCACAGAACATATACAGTTTTTACTCATCACTTCCGGAATTATTTCCTTAGCCTGCTTTTAATGCGATGTTCAGCTAGTCCGTCTTCTTCAATTCTGGAAGTATGAATTAAAAAACGCTTTCAGTCACAACTTTTCGTGTTTTATTAAGTACGCGATGCATTTCGGACTCTGTGGGTCCATAATCAGGTGTAATTTGTCTTACTACATGCTTTATTGTTTCTCTTGAATGAGGTGACATGCATATTCGTATCACGAAAAGATTTGATGTTAGGTTATGAATTTCGTAAGTCAAATGCGGAAAATATGGGCGAAATAGTGGAAAAGGAGAACATTGTTAACTATCCACATAATCCAAGAAAAGCGTTGTTAACGTTTTAGCACCATCATACATTCTCTTCTCCATCCTGTTCGTACATATCACTTCACTCAAGAGGCATATTTGCATACACATGTTTGTAAACATTTCACAGATGTTTTTGCACATAGTTCGATCAAAGATGAATTTATTCGTAGCGCTAGAGATCTAATTATAGAGCAATTGACATACGCACGGAATAACTTTAGAATCGGTCTTTAAAATTACTGAAATAACTGTGGCTTGCGAAATAGATTAACGTAGATTTTGGTTTTTTGATTTTGTGGAGGTATATCTCCAGTTGTTATAACGGGTTTAGGGTCTTCTCATTGGCTTCATTATGTAGTACTACAGCATTGTTTTGTAGACCGTTGACATGTTTTGTTTCCAACATATGTTGTCCAATAACTGATTTTTCGAAGTGGTTGAGCTTGAAAGCATTTACATGTTCCTGAATACGGATTTTGAAGTTTCTGCCTGTTTTCCCTACATAGTAGGCAGGACAACTGGGGTACGATACTTCGTACACTCCACTGTTGTTGTATGTTCGTGTATTTGATTTATGCTATGGACGAGTAAGTTTCCTAACTTATTATTAGTTGAGAATGCAACTGTTACATTTGTTTTTTGAGAGGTTAGCGACTTTTTGTGATATGGGGCCCAGGTATGGGATATTGGCAAATATTTTCTCTTCTTCCACACTGTGGCCATTCGTTGTCTGTCTAAATTGACAATTGTTTTGGATGTGCAGCCATTGCTTATGGTAATGCTCTTTATTGTACCCATCTCATTCTTTAGGGTGTTTACTTCTAAATCGACAGAGTGTATTCTGTGTAGTATGGACCTAAATGACGCATGTTTCTAAGTGGCAGGATGCCATGATGAGTTATGTCTGTGTATGTGTACTTTCTGTGTATACTGAATTTACGTTTTTGTTCGTGTTGGTGATTTTAAGATCCAGGAAATTAATGCTTTTGTTGTCCTCATGTTCTATTTTGCATTATACGTTTTTGTGGAAATAATTCAATACTGTTAGTAGTTCTTCAATCTTCTCTTTTGTTCGATCAAATAGCGGCAAGGCCTCACCAACATATCTCCAGTAACATATCATTTTACTTTTGGGTCTATTGTTTTCATTAAAGAACTTACTTTCCAGATGATTGAGAAATATATCTGCCAGAAAACGTGATATGCTACCATCCAAGGCAGGACCTTCTTCCTGTTGATAAACTTTCCCATTAAATGTAAAGGAATTGTGAAAGAATATTAGCTGCAACATGTTCTTAAATTTTGATATTTCTGCAATTGACAATTTTTTATGTTTTACTAAATTTTCTAAGATTATATCTATTGTTTCTTCAGTTGATACGTTTACATCAAAAGAGGCAAACCTGGCACCAGCAGAAATAATTATATCTTTAATTTTAGTTGCTAATTCATTTGCGTTCTTAACTGAGTATGATTTATCAAACATATTGTCCTGCAGTTAAGTGCCTTTCTGTGTAAAGCATGATAAATGTTCGAATCTCACAGTCTTGTGCTACTGTAATCTTGTTTCATAGTAAAAAATTTAACTGTCTCATTTTGAGCACATCCTTACCTTACGATTTAATTTTCTGTACAGGCTCCTCTACGCTTCAAAGCCAACCGAGACTATCAATATGACATCTAAGCGATGTGCTCAAAGTAGTAGCTCCATTTTGCTGTTGGTATGTGCCATTAATTTAGTTCGCCTGCGCTGTGATCACCGTACAGGCTTAACGGATCTTCTACAGAAACTACTTAAACAGGTTGTAAGCTGTGTACTGTGTTATGATTGGTCTACTATCCATGAATAGTGAGAATAAGCTCTCACTGATAGAAGCTATGCTCTGTTATCTGAATATTCATGACCCACTATTCAACTCAACTCTGAAACACTATGTAACTTTGAATTAACCACAACAAGCTAACACAGTAGCACACACTTACAGGAAATATATGCGAAGGAAAATTGATATGAGTAGCGTGGATAACTGAACATCAAAATGTTTCTGAACACACTTAAAAACCTCCCAAAATTACGGAGTGTAATTTGGTTAACCTGTAGCTAAATGTGGTGCTATGGGAAGATATCTCTCTGCGAGGTGTCGGTTGAGCTGTTTAGCGTGGACGATGCTATGGTGACCTACAGGGAAAGTAAACTTCTCAAAGATCATGAAGTTGTATGAGGAACTGTCTCCTAGTGCGAGAATGTGAATTAGCTGAAGCCATGAGAACGAAGCGCCCGTATAGCAGCGTAATGCGAGACATCTTGTTCACAGGTAATGAATTTTCGAGACTATAAGCGCTGTTGCTTTATTATTTAGAAGTACAGAAGTATAGAAAAATAATACATGTACATGGAACGTTTATGTGATGGTCAGTTGCTAAACCCCATCACTGAAAGTGATGTACTGTTAAGGTGAGGAAAGAAATAGTAATTCAGGCAGCAGCAACCGGCCGAGACACAAGCAGCAACAAGGCGGTAACCGATTTTGTGACATCTTACGAGTTCCTAACCAGGAGGGTTCATTTGTGTGATTTGGTACACTATGTGGATCCGGACATCCCCCATATTTCATATTATGTCCATTTTGCTGCCACCTACTGGAAGGTACTCCATATCAGTGACCTCAGTCGTCATTAGACATCGTGAGAGAGCAGAATGGGATGCTCAGCGGAACTCACGGACTTCGCAAGTAGTCAGGTGATCGGGTTTCACTTGTGTCATGCGTCTGTACGCGAGATTTCCACACTCCTAAACATCCCTAGGTCCACTGTTTCCTATGTGATAGTGAAGTGGAAACATGAAGGGACATGTACAGCACAAAAGCGCATAGGCCGACCTCGTCTGTTGACTGGGAAAGACCGCCGACTGTTGAAGAGGGTCGTAATGTGTAATAGGCAGACATCTATCCAGACCATTACACAGGAATTACAAACTGCATCAGGATCCACTGTAAGCACTATGACAATGAACAGTAGAAAAACGTTGTGTGGAGTGACGAATCACGGTACACAATGCGGCGATCCGATGGCAGAATGTGGGTATGGCGAAAGCCCGGTGAACGTCATCTGCCAACGTGTGTAGTGCCAACAGTAAAATTCGGAGGCGGTAGTGTTATGGTGTGGTCGTGTTTTTCACGGAAGGAGCTTGCACCCCTAGTTGTTTTGTGTGGCACTATCTCGGCATAGGCCCACATTGATGTTTTAAGCACATTCTTGCTTCCAACTGTTGAAGAGCAATTCGGGGATGGCGACTGTATTTTTCATCACAACTGAGCACCTGTTCATAATGAATGGCCATTGGCGGAGTGGTTACACGACTATAACGTCCCTGTCTGAATCGTATAGAACACCTTCGGGATGTTTTGGAACGCCGACTTCGTGCCAGGCCTCACCGACCGACATCGATACATCTCCTCAGTGCAGCACTCCGTGAAGAATAGACTGCCATTCCCCAAGAAACCTTCCAGCACCTGACTGAAAGTAAGGCTGCGAGAGTGGAAGCTGTCGCCAAGGCTAAGGGTGGGCCAACACCATACTGAATTCCAGCACTATCGATGGAGGGCGCCATTAACTTTTAAGTCATTTTCAGCCAGGTGTCCGGAAACTTTTGTTCACATAGCGTAGTTTAGCTTCTTAAGTTTCTGCATGTTAATTTAATATTTAATAGACACAGTTCTCATGCTCTCGTTTGCGTCGGAAAGTAAACCGGTTTTGTGACACATTACAAGTTCCTAATCATCAGAGAATTGTTTGGTCTTACCTGAGTGCATTGATAGCTCAGTTTTTCAATCTCTGCTTGTTAAACTAATTTATTCGACACAGTTCTTGCGTTTTCCTCAGTGTCTACTGTAGAGTTCCGTAGCGCGTGTCGATTGTCCTTGTTTGTCTATGGAGTGTAGTTTTCTACGGTCCCTAGTGTGGGTAGGGATTGTGATTGCTGTATGCGGATGCGAGCCGACTTGGTGACACTTCGCTCACAGCTCCAGGCTGTGATTGGTTCGGTTATACAGCTTGAAGCTACAGTGTATGGGCATCACTGTTGTGGGCCGGCCGTGGTGATCCAAAGGACGTCCAGTCCGTCTGAGTCCACCGATCGATCCGCAGCTCAGTTCCTGCTCGCACTGAGGTTGACCACTCACCCGTGGTCGAGTGGGACGTCACTTTGGGGCGTAGCAGGCGGACGCAGGGTGGCCGTACGTAAGTCCTCCCCAGTTAGTCTGACAAACAGGTCCAGGTGCTTTATATGGCTGACACTGTCCCTCAGCCAGATGCAATCACTTTTCCGGTTTCAGAGGAAACCTCTCAACCTGTAAGATCTTGTCAATCGCAGACGATGGGATTATTGGTAGTTGGTAACTCCAATGTTAGGCGCGTTGTAGGGTCTCTTAGGAACGTGAGCTGCCAAGGAGGAGAAGAAAGCCAATGTGCACTTCGTTTGCATTCCTGGTGGAGTCACTCCGGACGTGGAACGAGTCCTTCCAGATGCCTTGAAGAGCACAGGCGCAGTCAATTGCAGGTGGTGGCATATGTCGGTATCGATGACGTGTGTCGTTTTGGATCGGACGAGATTCTCTCTGGTTTCGAGCGGCTAACAGAAGTGGTAAAGGCTGCCAGTCCTTCCTAGCGAGATGACTGTAGAACTCACCATCTGCAGCATAGTCGCCAGGACCGATTGTGGACCCCTGGTACAGCGCCGAGTGGAGGGTCTGAATCAGAGGTTCAGACGGTTCTGCGAGCGTGTAGGCTGCAGATTTCGCCACTTGTGCCATTGTGTGGTTGGGTTTCGGTTTCCGCTGAACAGGTCAGAGGTCCATTACACCCAGGAGGCGGCTATACGGGTAGCAGGGGCTGTGTGGCGTGGACTGGGTGGTTTTTGAGGTTAGGGGGTCTCGGGGAAACACAAAAAGGGCTTCAGTCTCAAAAGCTGCAGGTCGAACACAGTAAGAACGTAGTTCCAGGAACTATCGGTAGTAAGTTGTCGTAGCTGTGTTGCGAAAATACCAGAGTTCCAAGCACTAATAGAAAGCACTGATGGTCAAATCATTATAGGCACTGAAAGATGGCTAAAACCGGAGATAAGTTCAGCCGAAACTTTTGCAAAAAAACTAACGGTGTTCCGAAAGGATGGGCTAAACATAGTTGGTGGTGGCGTGTTTATTACTGTTAGAAGTAGTTTATCTTGTGAAACTAAAGTAGATAGTTCTTGTGAATTAGTATGGGCAGAGGTCATTCTTGGCAACCGGAATAAAAGGATAATTGGATCCTTTTATCGACCTCCCAACTCAGATGACACAATTGCTGAAATGTTCAAATAAAACTTGAGTGTAGTTTCAGACGTGTACCCGACTCATACAATTATAGTGCGTGGTGACTAACTTACCCCTGATATGTTGGCGAAAATACATGTTTGAATATGAAGGTTCTGTAACACCGAAAATGCAGTATGCATGGCACCTGTTACCAATATATAATTATTTAAAATTATATGTAAATATTTGTAATCTAAATGCTCATCTAACTATGGCTTACGAGTAGAATTGTTTGAAGAGGTAGGAGAAGGAGAAAATAAAGAACGCAGAACAGTCGCGTTCGCAAGCCGAAAGTTGACGAAATGTGAGCGAAGCTATACGATTTCTGAGAAAGAATGTCTCGCTTTCGTATGGGGTTTCAGAAAATTTAAAGGTTATTTGTGGGACCGAAAGGTGATAATTCACACGGCTCACAAGGCGCTCACTTATCTGAAGGATTGTCGTTTACTGCATGAAAGATTGACACGGTGGTCTCCTTTCTTGCAGCACTTTCATTATGAAGCCGATCATTGGCTTGTGGAGGACGAGTCTGAAGACGTACTGAAATTGTACTGCTTTCAAGATGTAGAACGTCGTTAAAGAGTAGAGAGCATCTGTAAGAACATGAAACGTCCCCTTAGAAAAATTAATGAATGACTGTCCTGATAAACCCCCTTACGTTATTTGATTTTCAAACAGCTGAGCAAAACTGAATGTACTCAGATATTTCTCTCTTTACTTATTCTGATCGTCAGTAAACTGACACACAATATTTTTAGCGCAACGCAATCTGACTTTCAATAATCCCTACAAAAGAATGACCCTGACTAACAATAACCTGTACCTTTCATGAATCACTTACCTCACAAAAATCTTCATTACTCGAACTGCTGCAATACAGCGAGCGCCACTACTGCCAGCTAAATAAAAGATTCTAACTACTGAAGGCACTAACTACTGATAGGCATAGTTAGCAAATGAAAAATTTTCATAGATAACAAACAATGTATTTACCCTAATAGTGTTCAAAATTCATTATATATATATATCAGTTCATGATATCCAGTATTACAAATTTACTGTCTCAAAACTCCACCATCTCCCTCCCCACATCCACCACTGCTGGCGGCTCACCTCCAACTGCGCAACGCTATGCGCTGTTCACATCCAACTGCCCAACACTACAATAGCGACTATTCCAACAATGACACCCAGCCACAGACTGCACACAGCACAGCCAGGGATTTTCATACACAGCGCTATGTGGCGTTACCGATATAAAAACCTAGACAGCCTACTTACATAGCCCCCATCCTCCTCACAAAAAATTTTACAAATTGTTTTGGGCAGTGGCCAATACAAATTTGAAGAAATTTTTCATAATTACAATAACAAAGAAATCAAATGCACACACTTATTTATACAATGTTGGTCAAAAGCTAAAATTTTCTCACAGTCCATAAAGACAGTCCTGATCATTCATCACAGTAAAATTGCAGTGTTTTTTTTCCTCAAAGTCTGAGCAGTAAAAGAAAACGCACACAGAAGTAGTGAATTTCCATGCAATCTTCAAGAAACAGTGTTGTCCTTCCAATGGAAAGACAATGCTGACTTTTGACATGCAGACAGGTAATGGCCACAACAGAGCAAACCCACAGTAGAGTCAGTCGAACTTTTGAAGAATATTGGTAGGTAGGTCATCACAGAGCAGACCCACTGTAGTCCTGGTAGAGATTATGGTAATGGTGGGCCATCAAAGATGCAGACCCACTGGAGTCCTTGTAGAAATAATGGTATTGGTGAGTCATCAAAGGTGTAGACCCACTTTAGTCCTTGTAGAGATGGCCAGCAGCCATCTGTTGCGACTGTGCGGGTGCACAGTCACCATTAAAGAGTCTTGCAGACAATATAGCAAGTCCATAAACCTCCACTTGTGCACTCACAAACTGTTTGTTATGTCCTTAGAACCAGCAGTGCTGTTCACCAGTCCCTTGCTGAATTATCAACACATGTGCAAACACTAACTGTCCTAACTTCTCATCTATTGTGCATATACTATGACCAACAGAAATGTGTGCAGTGAAATGTAAATTTATTTGAAGAACTGGTGTCTATACAATTATAAATTTACAACATAAGAATACAATTACAAAGGTACCAAATACGTCATTAAAGAACATAAGAATACAGATAACATTTGTAGTAATATGGGCTTTACAAAGGAATAGAAATAAACATATACATCAGTGTTACAGGAATTATGACATAAGTGAATACATAAAATAATGAGAATAGTTTTCGCAACATTAATTTCACACATGAGCATTGAAACAGAACAGAATTAATAATGTCTAAACAACTTTATAAAGTAAATAACACACTATTAGAAAAATTCTACGACATAAATCTTATCAGATAAACACATAACGACAGGAAAAACACAAATACATAAAGGTACACAAACACATAGCAGAATAACACAAAAGGAAAGGACAGGGTTCGTTTTCAATGTAACCTTTGGTACTGCAGTCCAACCCAAAACTTCATTCCATAGATCTTTCCTTTTATTTCAACATTTGCTCCTAAAAAAAAAAACCTATCTGACCCTGTTGTCCCTAAACCCTACTGTTTTGTTCATATCCTCTTTTAAAATAAATATTTCGCATTGTACAATACTCATTTTTGCCCAAATATTTTTCATATAATTTCTCAATGCATTCTTTCCCTATTCTTCATAGTTAGTTTCTTATATAGAATCCCCCCTCTTAAGCTAACTTAAATCTACTGAGCCCAGATACATAAACTAATGGACGAGGCAATTTAGCAACACATAACAAATTAACACGAATAGCAATGACAAAAAAATGCAAATTGGCAAAGCAAGGAGCAGTAAATCTAAATTAGCGAAGCAATTGCAACATTACAACTAATATGAGCCAATGTGCAGCAACAAGAAAAATAAATCAGTAGTAAAACTGGCTTAACAGAGTAATACAAAGTGAAATTCAGTAGCACTATGCCTGGCAAACAGCAGCAGCAAATGCAATAACTTATACCTAAATATATCATAGCTCAAGCAGAAAAAGTAGTACACTAAAGACAACAATGCAGATAAGGGAAACGTCTATTCACATCTTAGTGTCTATGTCATTAAAGTGGTGCACCACAACAACTTATTCTATCAAAAAATTACCAAGTAGTTGAAAAAAAAATTATGTATGCAGTTGCTGTTATCAGTCTCTTGTTATTGGTCTTTCCTTTCCAAGTGTTCCCTTTTTGAAGAATGTGGATCATAAAATTATTATTTAATAGATCTGTAGACAGAAAGTGTTCACATTAGCAAATGCATTTAATTTTTATTTTATAAAACTAATGCTGCAACACAGCTGGAGACCAGATATCAAATGAAATAAGCAACTATGTAAAACAAAGCATAAAAACATTCATTCAACAGCCATGTGGCATTTCATAAGTCAATAGAAATTCTCTCAACATTGTCATAACCAGGTGTGCAGATGTAAGAATATTTCCCATCAATTCATAAGCATTTCAGTAAGTAGCACAAAGTACGTGCTCCACAGTATAATCATATGTTTCCAAATAATAGCGTGTCATATTTGCGATGCTTTCTACAAAGGAATGTCAATAGTGAGGTTAATAGCCTCTTTTTTTTTCCACCTAATGGCTTTTTCTCCAGGTGACTGGCACAGCTGGGTGCCCACAATGCATTACGTCAAGGTCCAACTGCCCAACACTACAATAGCGACAATTCGAACAATGCCACCCAGCCACAGACTGCACACAGCACAGCCAGTGATTTTCATATAGAGCGCTAGGTGACGTTACCAATATAAAAACCTAAACAGCCTACTTACAAACATGCGTCGTCATTAAAACGAGGACGACTATCTTACAATTGTTAAGAAGAAGTATGACGAAGAGTAGAGAAGGGGAGAAACTGAGAAAGTATTACAAAATATATAACCATATCTTGTACATACGTAAAGTTGAAGATAGCAATAACTGGCGAGTGTGTTGGCCAGCCAATACGTCACAGAGGTAATTGACCACTATCATTTAGCTTATGGTCATTGTGGACCAAAGAAGTGTGCTGATAAGCTAGCGGAAGTTGCAGATTTTAATAATATGCAAAAAAGAGTTGCTGAAAGAATAAATACATGTGATAAGTGCCAGAGGGTGAAGGTAACGATTTGCACGAACCGTGGCCATATGCAGAGCATAAGACCTAACGATGTGCTGGATTTGGTTTGTACCGACCTTATGGTCCACTGCCCAAGACTTCAGGGAATCTCACGTACATATTAGTGGTGCTAGAAACATTTTCTAAGTTCATCAGTCCGCAGCTCGTGGTCGTGCGGTAGCGTTCTCGCTTCTCGCGCCCGGGTTACCGGGTTCGATTCCCGGCGGGGTCAGGGATTTTCTCTGCCTCGTGATGACTGGGTGTTGTGTGCTGTCCTTAGGTTAGTTAGGTTTAAGTAGTTCTAAGTTCTAGGGGACTGATGACCATAGATGTTAAGTCCCATAGTGCTCAGAGCCTTTTTTTTTTAAGTTCATCAAGTTATATCCGATAAGAAAGGCAACAGATAGAGCTGTGTATAACAGATTTGTTAACGATTTCTTTGTGCACGTCGGCAAACCAAAAGCGGTTTTATTCGATAACGGAGCGCAAAAACTTCCAAATTATGGAATGAAAAGTAATGGAATTGAGGTAATACACATTTCGGCCTATCGCCCAAGCGGGAATCCCGCGGAACGGCACATGCGTGAATTAGGTCGGCTTTGCCGCACCTATTGTCACCACAATCACAGATCGTGGGGCAATTACGTCGGTGATTTCCAGAAAATAATGAACGCCTTGACGTATGAATCCACGGACTACACTCCGGAAGAAATACTATTAGACCATAAGTCTAAAAGTTTAGTGGAAGAAATGATTGATTTCCCTCCGAGAGTTGATATCAACCTTGAAGTAAAGAAAGAACACCTACGAGAAATGGTGGAAAAGAAAGCTGAAGCGCGAATACGGCGTCATGACGCTAAAGCGCGGTTTGCCAAATTTGCTATTGGCAACCTTGTACTTGTTAAAGCACACGAAAGTCAAGCGAAATCGACCATGAAATTTCAAAATTTAAATTCATATTGAAATTATCAACGTACCTCACACTACCGCTTACTGTTTAACTTCTCCTAAATCAGGCAAGCTGTTAGCTGTGCGTAATATTGTCGATTTAAAATTGTACCAGTCAAGGACTAATTAGTCCGAAATGAGAAAAGAGAAACCAAGCCATTACGTGCTATTCTAGTATTAGTTAGTTTGTGAACTTTGTATGTCTATGTATTGTGTTAAAATTTTATTGTAATCTGTATGATGTGAGTTATTACCGATGTACTTAGACGAACTGTAAGTTTCAGGTCTGTGTACACGTGCGTATTAACGGACAGTGTTGAGTTAACCACAGTGATGGAGTTAAAAAGAGGACTCCTTGAGATTACTCGGGAGTGAGTAACAACAATTTGAGGCAGGTGGACGTTTTGGTATGTTCCGCTTGAACTGAGTCATTGCCGGCTCTTGTAGCGCTGTGTCGCTCTTTGTGAATGTGCGTGTGCAACGCGAATTGGTTTTCTTTCTGCGCCAGTTGTTAAAGGTTTTGATCTAAATGTTTATGTTTGGTATCGACGTTATTTAGAACACACTCACTCGCGCGATGCGAGAGTTGTTGTGGTCTTCAGTCCTGAGACTGGTTTGATGCAGCTCTTCATGCTACCCTATCCTGTGCAAGTTTCTTCATCTCCCAGTACCTGCTGCAGCCTACATCCTTCTGAATCTGCTTAGTGTAGTCATCTCTTGGTCTCCCTCAACGATTTTTACCCTCGACGCTACCCTCCAATACCAAATGGGTGATCCCTTGATGCCTCAGAACATGTCCTACCAACCGGTCCCTTCTTCTCGTCAAGTTGTGCCACAAACTCCTCTTCTCCCCAATTCTGTTCAATACCTCCTCATTAGTTATGTGATCTACCCATCTAATCTTCAGCATTCTTCTGTAGTACCACATTTCGAAAGCTTCTATTCTCTTCCAGTCCAAATTATTTATTGTCCATGTTTCACTTCCATACATGGCTACACTCCATACAAATACTTTCAGAAACGACTTCCTGACACTTAAATCTATACTCGATGTTAACAAATTTCTCTTCTTCAGAAACGCTTTCCTTGCCATTGCCAGTCTACATTTGATATCTTCTCTACTTCGACCATCATCAGTTATTTTGCTCCCCAGATAGCAAAACTCCTTTACTACTTTAAATGTCTCATTTCCTAATGTAATTCCCTCAGCATCACCAGACTTAATTCGACTACATTCCATTATCCTCGTTTTGCTTTTGTTGATGTTCATCTTATATCCTCCATTCAAGACACTATCCATTCCGTTCAACTGCTCTTCCAAGTCCTTTGCTGTCTCTGACAGAATTACAATGTCATTGGCGAACCTCAAAGTTTTTATTTCTTCTCCATGGAATTTAATACCTACTCCGAATTTTTCTTTTGTTTCCTTTACTGCTTGCTCAATATACGGATTGAATAACATTGGGGAGAGGCTACAACCCTTTCTCACTCCCTTCCCAACGACTGCTTCCCTTTCATGTCCCTCGACTCTCATAACTGCCATCTGGTTTCTGTACAAATTGTAAATAGCCTTTCGCTCCCTGTATTTTACCCCTGCCACCTTCAGAATTTGATAGAGAGTATTCCAGTCAACATTGTCAAAAGCTTTCTCTAAGTCTACAAATGCTAGAAATGTAGGTTTGTCTTTCCTTAATCTTTCTTCTAAGATAAGTTGTAAGGTCAGTATTGCCTGACGTGTTCCAATATTTCTACGGAATTCAAACTGATCTTCCCCGAGGTCGGCTTCTACCAGTTTTTCCATTCGTCTGTAAGGAATTCGCGTTAGTATTTTGCAGCTGTGACTTATTAAACTGATAGTTGGGTAATTTTCACGTCTGTCAACACCTGCTTTCTTTGGGATTGGAATTATTATATTTTTCTTGAAGTCTGAGGGTACTTCGCCTGCCTCATACATCTTGCTCACCAGATTGTAGAGTTGTGTCAGGACTGGCTCTCCCAAGGCCGTCAGTAGTTCTAATGGAATGTTGTCTACTCCCGGGGCCTTGTTTCGGCTCAGGTCTTTCAGTGCTCTGTCAAACTCTTCACGCAGTTTCGTATCTTCCATTTCATTTTCATCTACATTCTCTTCCATTTCCATAATATTGTCCTCAAGTACATCGCCCTTGTATAGACCCTCTATATACTCCTTCCACCTTCCTGCTTTCCCCTCTTTGGTTAGGACTGGGTTTCCTTCTGAGCTCTTGATATTCATACAAGTGGTTCTCTTTTCTCCAAAGGTCTCTTTAATTTTCCTGTAGGCAGTATCTATCTTACCCATAGTGAGATAAGCCTCTACATCCTTACATTTGTCCTCTAGCCATCCCTGCTTAGCCATTTTGCACTTCCTGTCGATCTCATTTTTGAGACGTTTGTATTCCTTTTTGCCTGCTTCATTTACTGCGGTTTTATGTTTCCTCCTTTCATCAATTAAATTCAGTATTTCTTCTGTTACCCAAGGATTTCTACTAGCCCTCGTCTTTTTACCTAGTTGATCCTCTGTTGCCTTCACTACTTCATCCCTCAGAGTTACCCATTCTTCTTCTACTGTACTTCTTTCCCCCACTGCTGTCAATTGTTCCCTTATGCTCTCCCTGAAACTCTGCACAACCTCTGGTTTAGTCAGTTTATACAGGTCCCATCTCCTTAAATTCCCACCTTTTTGTAGTTTCTTCAATTTTAATCTGCAGTTCATAACCAATAGATTGTGGTCAGAGTCCACATCTGCCCCTGAAAATGTCTTACAATTTAAAACCTGGTTCCTAAATCTCTGTCTTACCATTATATAATCTATCTGATACCTTTTAGTGTCTCCGGGATTCTTCCATGTATACAACCTTCTTTTAAAGGTTTTGATCTAAATGCTTATGTTTGGTATCGACGTTATTTAGAACACACTAACTCGCGCGATGCGAGACGACACTTGAAAAAAAATTATGTTCATTATACACATTTGTGTAATGAATATTGTAATTACTATTTCTTATGCTGTTCTGAAAGTTATTTTTACTGTTCTCTATGTACCTTTAAATGATGCTTGAATTTTTCTGTGCCTATATTGAGTATGTTTTTCATAATATTTCTAGTAATTTTAAAATTACTGATTTCTTGAAGGAAGTGTTTGTTTTTAAGATGTGTTGTCATACTATAAAGTTTTGAGTAATAATGACACAGGGTCGGCATGTAAATATCGTGCCCCCTACATAACTGCAATAATTATTTAAATTGATAACCCAGCGATTATTGGATTTTATGCAGACAAAATTGTTTAACTGTATGCACCTGCATTTCCGTTTGTTTAAATTTTAGGACACTCCCTGAATTTGTTTCCCTCCGGAAAAAAAGGTCATGAAATGTGGGGCACGTGTAACACCGAAAATGCAGCATGCATCGCCCCTGCTACCGATATATAACTTTTTAAATTGTATGTAAATATTTGTAATTTAAATGCTGTCTTTTAATAAGTAAGGACATTGCTTCACTGTATGTGTACGTTTAGGTAGAAGTCTTTTGACGTTTCATACTATTTATCTGTGTTTTACTGTGAAACTTATAAGCTCTGGGAAAAAGGCAAAGGAATTGTTATTTGCATGAACTAGCAACGATAATAGCAGTGCTTGTGCGTAGTAAAATATTTGGGTAGGGGGTTGTTGCGCGGAGAGAGCAGGAGACGGGTTCCAGCGCTTGTAGTGTGCGGAAGTGTGGTGTTAACGCTCTCGCAGTAGAGAGTACCATTTCGGCGGCATCATGTACACGCGCCGGCCAGATGACTAGTAGCAGGAGGGAGGACAGTGGACGGGTGGAAGAGGCTTATCAGTTACGACTGCCCGTTCCTGTAATTAGCCGTGGCCCCACAAGATGCTACCATCTTCAACAACAGCAGCAGTTCTAACAACACAGGTTCGTCGTCGGCTCCGAGTTTCGTCGCACGCACAGCACCGAAGTATGACTGTTCATTGGTAGGAAGTATTAACGGCTAACCCTGCAGCACAACTGAATGTGATTTGATTAATGAACTCTATTTAAATAATAATCATTTAAATTCAGGGCGATTGTGTCCTCATTGCCCCTAGACATTGTTACCAAGCAGGGTCCTTGTTCCTTTTTTCCTTATATGCAACCGAAGTTTGAGAATCTATCACTGGAAAAAAATCCAAATCTAAAGAAAATGCACAAATTAAGAGTGCGGAAGTTTTATTTATTTTACATATAGCTTGGAGCACATGGCTGTTTGGTTTGGTACGTATTCTAATATTTACTTCTGTTCACGTCAGTAAAAAAGGTTCAGTTGTTCAGACAATAATATGAAATCCAATTTGAAAATTAAGTAACTGCAAAGTAAAAAGTGCTTGCCTTTCTCTAAATTTCTTTGATGGCGTTATGTTGAGGTCTCTGAAAGTCATTGTTCACGTAACGAAGTTCAGTACTAACATACAGTTTAAGTGGATATTTTCAAATCATTACTCGATTGCCTTTTTCAAAATTTAATGACAAACTTAACGTAAAAGGGACTTCTCAGTTTTCTTTTTCATTACATACTCACTTAAAATTGGTATCAGTATTTAATAAGAAATGTTTTTCTTTCCCATCATCTTGTACAGGATTTTGGATGTAAATCGCCCTTATGGGCTGGCGACCGTAATTATTTCCTTTTCGTTCATTAGTGTAATTTTTGGATTCATGATCAGTGGTACCCCTTCTCTGTCCAGTGTTGAGTTAATGCACAAAATAACTTTCATTTTTCCAAATTGTAGCCCTGTGCAGTTTAATTATTTTTTTTTAGTAGACTTTTCTATCAGAAAGATCTGTTGTACACTTAACCCACCCTACTTATCGGTATTACTTCTTCGGGAAAGATAGCCTCATGCAATTAGAAAAATTCCATTAGGTATACACGCGATCCACGGTCATATTTTATATTCCAAGCATGATAGGCCGATTAGTAAGAGGGAGGTTACAATACACATAAAACGTCACCCGAAATTGTGCTAAATGCATTTTCTGACAATTATTTCGAGCAGTTAGATCGTGAGCCCACGCGAGAAGTAAAAGGTTGTGAAAACACACTTGACCTCTTAGAAACAAATAATCCCAAACTAATAACAAACATCAAAAGGTTTGAAGGGATTGGTGAACACATGGTTATAGTAGCCAGACTGAATACTGTAACCTCCAGAACCTCCAAAAACGAACAAAGAATGTATCTATTCAAAAAAGCAGATGTAAATATACTTCACGCCTTCCTGAGAGACAATCTTCACTCATTCCAGATCAACAATTTAAAAGTAGACCAGATGTGGCTTGAATTCAAAGTAGTAGTGTCGACAGCGATTGAGAGATTTATACCAAATAAATTAACAAACGACGGAGCTGATCCCCCTTGGTACACAAAACAGGTCAGAACACTGTTGCAGACACAACGAAAAAGTATGCCAAATTTAAACGAACGCAAAATCTCCAAGATTGACGATATTTTACAGAAACTCGAAATTTAGCACGGGCAACCTCGAAACGTGGCAGAAAATCCAATGAGATTATGGTCGTAAGTAAAGTACGCTAACGGCAAGACACAATCAATGCCTTCTCTGCGCGATAGCAATGGAAATACTACCGACGACAGCGCTGCCAAAGGAGAATTGGTAAACACAGCCTTCCAAAATTGCTTCACCAAAGAAGACGAAGTAAATATTCCAGAATTCGAATTACGAACAGCTACCACCATGAGTAAGTTAGAAGTAGATATCCTAGGAGTAGTAAAGCAACTTAAATCACGTAATAAAATCAAGTCTTACGGTCCAGACCGTATACCTGTTAGGTTCCGTTCAGAGTATGCTGATGCAATAGGTCCATACTTAATAATCATACGCAATCGCTCGCTCGACGAAAGATCCACACCCAAGGACTACAACGAGCATCAAAACGGATACAGGGACTAGTGAACACAAGGTTGTCGTAACGAGATTGAGTACTGTAACCTCAAAATCTTCCAAAAATGAACGAAAGTTGCACTGGTCACACCGGTATTCAAGAATCGTAGTAGAAGTAATCCACTAAATTACAGACCCATATCAATAACGCCGATATGCAGCAAAATTTTTTGTTGGAACATTATGAGTTACCTGAGAAGAGAACGGTGTACTGACACACGGTCAACAGGGATTTAAAAAACACCGTTCTTGTGAAACACACCTAGGTCTTTATTCACACTAAGGTATTTCAATTTTATTCGGCATTTGTAGATTTGCGGAAGGTTTTTGATACTGTACCACGGAAGTGGCTTGCAGTTATGGTTATGTGAATGGATTCGTGATTTCCTATCAGACAGGTCATAGTGCGTAATAACTGACGGGAAGCCGTCGAGCGAAATAGGACTGTTTTGTGGCGTTTCCCAAAGCAGTGTTATGGGCCTAATGCTTTTCCGTATCTACATAAACGATTTGGGAGACAGTCTGAGAAGCCGTCTTGCAGATCATGGTGTCGTTTATAGTGTAGTAAACTCATCAGATCAAAACAAATTGAAAAATGATTTACAAACCTTACAACCTACTTGTTTTCATCAGATTTCTCCCACATCTGTCAAATATAGTACAGTGACTTTTTGAGCTATTTTTATTTTTTACTGATACGTTGATAGTAAATTTTGCCGACTATGATTGTCCTTACGAACTGTTCGGTGTAACTGATTTTCGGCTCTTGAAGTAGTCATTCGCATTTGTTATATTTTATGTTTGCGACAATAATCATGGAAAGTTAAGTGTGTCAGTGAAATAATATCTGCTTGAAATTTGTTACGACAGCCGAACACAGTTTTACTAATTTGTGTTGAGCCTGTGACGTTTGACGAAATACATGTTCCTAACTTGCAACAGCTACTTGAGCATACAAAAAATGTTGCTGCTCTGCATCGTGACGATGATAAACTTGACATTAAGCGTAAAATGTATCAGTAGCTATATTTCGACTGATCCTCGTGTTTGGAATACTCAGCCTGCTTCAAATTAAGAGTTAACAGTAATTATAGTAACTTATTTATCAAGGCAACTGAACAACTTTAAGACACAAATAGGAGTGGATTAAACGGATCTCTCCTCTTTGTGCGGGACCTTTTAACAAAGCGTCCATAAATCCAGCGACCAGGTAACCATAAAATCGCCTACCATTGTTATTTTCGCAGTAACTACTGAAACCACGGTCACCGGCAGCATTTACGGCACCCTTCGTGACGTTCAAACTGCTGCAAGTGCGAGCAGATATCAGAAGAGCAAACGCTGTAGAGTGCCAGCAAAGCCCAGTCTGCGGGCTGTTTTGCAGGCTGTGTGCCACTACCGGCATTATTGCCTGAAGCGATACCGGGCATAAACGAGGTTAACCTCACAGGTATCAAATGTTTGGCGCTGTTTCTGTCAATGTAAAGTGCTAGCGTGACCGTTCTTCGCCCGGCCACAGCATCAATTATGAGGAAGAGTTATAGACGTGAGCGCTCGCACCGAAAGCCATGCGTGTATCTTTGTATCGAATTGTGCGAATTGCGGAAGCTCTTTGGTCAGTGTGAGATAGCCTGAAAATACATGGAGGATAGGGAAGCAAGGCATGTGTAGCGCCTGCAATTATTTCACAGTTCTCTTTCACTACCTTGTCATGCTTCACACTTGGGGTACTACAGATTCTTTGGGACGGGCTGCGGCTACAGCAGTGGTTCCCAACCATTCTATAGCCATTATCCCCGAGTGCATTCATCTACATCCATAATCCACAAGCTACCAAACGGTGTGTGGCGGAGGGTACTTTGAGTACCTCCATCTGTTCTCCCTTCTATTCCAGTCTCGTATTGTTCGTGGAAAGAAAGATTGTCGTATGCCTCTGTGTGGGCTCTAATCTCTCTGATTTTATCCTCATGGACTCTTCGCGAGATATACGTAGGAGGGAGCAATATACTGCTCGACTCCTCGGCGAAGGTATGCTCTCGAAACTTCAACAAAAGCCCGTACCGAGCAACTGAGCGTCTCTCCTGCAGAGTTCTCCACTGGAGTTTATCATCTCCGTAACACTTTCGCGATTACTAAATGATCCTGTGACGAAGCGCCCTGCTCTCCGTTGGATCTTCTCTATTTCTTCTATCAACTCTATCTGGTACGGATCTCACACCGGTGAGCAGTATTCAAGTAGTGGGCGACCA
Organism: Schistocerca serialis cubense; assembly: GCF_023864345.2. Lineage (NCBI taxonomy): Eukaryota > Metazoa > Arthropoda > Insecta > Orthoptera > Acrididae > Schistocerca > Schistocerca serialis. The sequence continues at coordinate 943,406,993 of NC_064638.1, forward strand.
AGTGTACTGTAACCTATTTCCTTTGTTTTCGGATTGCACTTCCTTACGATTCTTCCAATGAGTCTCAGTCTGGCATCTGCTTTACCGACGATTAATTATATATGGTCATTCCATTTTAAATCACTCCTAATGCCTACTCTCAGGTAGTTTCTGGAATTAATTGCTTCTAGTTGCCGACCTGCTATATTGTAGCTAAATGATAAAGGATCTTTCTTCCTATGTATTCGCAGCACATTACACCTGTCTACATTGAGATTCAAATGCCATTCCCTGCACCAAGCGTCAATTCATTGCAGATCCTCCTGCATTTCAGTACAATTTTCCATTGTTACAACCTCTCGATATACTACAGCATCATCCGCAAAAAAGCCTCAGTGAACTTCCGATGTTATCCACAAGGTCATTTATGTATATTGTGAATAGCAACGGTCCGACGACACTCCCCTGCGGCACACCTGATATCACTTCGGAAGACTTCACTCCATTGAGAATGACATGCTGCGTTCTGTTATCTAGGAACTCTACAATCCAATCACACAATTGGTCTGATAGTCCATATGCTCTTACTTTGTTCATTTGAAACGTCCCCTTTTGAACAATTATACATGACTGTGCTTAAACTGACACACAATATTTTTGTTAGCGCAACGCAATCTGACTTTCAAAATTCCCTACAAAAGAATGGCCCTGACTAACATTAAACTATACCTTTCACAAATCACTTACCTCACAAAAATCTTCGCTGCTCAAGCTACTGCAATACAGCGAGCGCCACTACTGCCAGCTAAATAAAAGATTCAAACTATGGAAGGCACTAACTACTGATAGGGATAGTTAGCAAATGAAAGATATTAATAGAGAACAAACAATGTATTTACCTTGATATCATATATAAATATAGCAGTTCATGACAAATTTCAAAACTCCGCCATCTCTCTCCCCACATCCACCACTGCTGGCGGCTCACCTCCAACTGCGCAACGCTACGCGCTGTTCAGATCCAGCTGCCGCTGCCCAACACTACAATGGCAGACAACAATGCAAACTAGCCACAGATTGCACACAGCACAGCCAGTGATTTTCATACAGAGGTGGCGTTACCAATAAAAAAACCTAAACAGCCTACTTACATAGAGAAAACATAAACAGCCTACTTACACATTAAACGACTGTGGAGAACTATATCGAACGCCTTACGGAAGTCAAGAAACACGGCATCTACCTGGGAACACGTGTCTATGGCTATCTGAGTCACGTGGACGAATAGCGCGAGCTGGGTTTCACACGATCGTCTTTTTCGAAACCCATGCTGATTCCTACAGAGTAGATTTCTAGTCCCGAGGAAAGTCATTATCCTGGAACATAATACGTGTTCCAAAATTCTACAACTGATCGACGTTAGAGATATACGTCTATAGTTCTGCACATCTTTGGAAGTGTTTTGGAATATATTTTGTTTATAAAATGTACATTGTAACAAATTTGAGTTAACTGTATGAAATATTTACAAAAAGGAACTAACTCCAGCGGTAACAACTGTAGAGAATGTCGTAGCGAATAGGATTCCTTTTGGAGTTTTTTCAGTGCGTCATCACCCCCCTCAGCACCACCCTCATCATCCACCAACAATAGCGCCTAACTAAACTTTAGAATGAAAATTTTCTTTGAAGACTGTTTATAATGGAAAAAATATGAAAGTTATTTAGTTTTTGTATGTGTTTTATTAATCCACAAATTAAAGAGTCCATGACAACTGGTACTGCTTCTCTAACTTATTTATAGTATGATTAAGCAATTCTCAGTGCATTGCGAGTGTTACCTGCTACTCCCGAGGAAGGAAAGCTAACTACGAGTACCTAAAGTGAGGGACAAAAGTAGACCCTCTGCTGTTCCTAGCGATACTTGTTTCATCCACATTCTGCACGCCCATTTAAAATCAACGAAGTTAAAATGCATAACATATACTTCCTGTCTGTAAATCAATTTGTTGCTAGACTCCTTACCTATGAACTGGTAGAAATTTTAAGCCTTCAGCCTGATCCAAAATTTTCGTGCATTTCCAAATATAGAAGTCAGATAACGTTTCCACTTGAAAAATAGCCAATTTACACACTGTAGGAGAAGTTACACGACGCATGGGAAACCACGGAAGTCTTGTTGATACTCACATGAAATCTAACACACCATGGGGTAGAAGAGAATCTGCACTGTGAGAAAATGACAAGTTTTGACGACTGGAAACAGCTTACATAATTGGTGAATGACTTTCCTGATGGCTAATGGCACAAAACGAGAGGACTGATGTCCCAAAATGTTCGTAAGATAACAAACAAATGGGCTACACACGTAAGTGAAGAACTGTGATGATCATCGCTGATCCTGTGATTTGTTCATTTCACAGGAATCCGACATGGCTGCCTGCATCTTCGTCCACTGAGTCATTCGTTGGCAGACTCCTCTACAACGAGATGCCAAGCAGCCGACCACAACAATGAAACTATTTGCTGACGACAGGTGAGAGTGTCTAGCTTTTCCGGGGTACGGAGGAGGAGGAGGAGGGGGGGGGGGGGGGGGCGACATCTCACTCAGCTGCTCTACGAACATTTTTAATGTATCATACATTAAGTAACTAAATGTACGAGTGTAATCGGACGTACGTGAAACTGGTACATGTGTAGCTTAATAAAACGCTTATTTCCCTATTACCCACATTCTTTTGTTTAATGTTTCATGTTTCATGTTTCATAGCCTGTAAATCTTATTGTTAGTTTACCTTCAGCAGTCTGGCACTTAGCAGTAATTAAAATAGCTCTTAGGACATGGGGGGGGGGGGGTGATGACATAAATCGCATCCATTTCAATTTATGAATCTGAACGTCTTGTCTGTTTGCAAAAATTAACAATTTATTTCTTCGCTTCAGTCAGCTTTTGAGTATATTAAAATAGATGCTACTTATTTGACTTGAAGACAGACCCATTAACGTCTTATATTTGTATTTCGTACGCTTCGGAACCTGAACTGACTCTGCAGCATTCTTTCACCATTTTCAGCTATTTGCATGGAATGGGTTACGAAGTTTCTTAAGAAGTGGTATCCGGCGACTCATAAAATTTGAACCTCATTCTCCCCGCAAAAGTCTATTCTACGCTTATTACTTACCTCTAATGTCATGTTTGAGACTAATTAAATCTTATCGTCACGGCATAGCGCTGAGTTTGTTGATATGTTTTCCACATTTATTTCTTCTGCAGCTTGTGGATAATGTAACAGCTGTGCTCTTTTTTTTCCAGCGGACAAACGTAGGAACGACGTAGGAGAAATAACGTTGAGAGGATTCTTTTGGAAGTGTTTTGGAATATATCTTGTTTATAAAATGTACATTGTAACAAATTTGAGTTAACTGTATAAAATATTTACAAAAAGGAACTAACTCCTGCAGTAACATATGTAGATAGTGGCTTAGCAAATATGATTCAGTTTTGGAATTGTTTCACTAAATGTTTGTAAATTTTAGAAAGTAATATGATACGTACCACTAACTTGTAGACACATACAAACAAATAATTTACAAAAGTATTTTAACTTCATGAGAAGTCTGATTTGGCATTCTGCTTTATTTTCTATAAATTACATATGTATATACTCAGTCATGTGTGAGAATAGTGTCAAGATGTTATGGCTCACAAATCGTGGAAACCTGTTTTAGACACGTACATTACAAGTAACTTAAGTCTAGCGAAGCAACGTACAATGCTCTCTTCACTGGGGTGTGATTTGTATTGAAGAGAAAACCTAGCAATAATTGTATTTATGCTGTTGACACATAGTAACTGGTGCGCACATCATCATAGATTTCGTACCACCGGTGCATTTAAGGAAGGACTTCCTGAGACAAGACCAGTTTTATGCTACGTGCTTCTGGTATTTGTATTCTCACGGTTGCAGTAACGTGGAACGACAGGTACAGAGAAACAACCACCACACTGTTCTACACCAGACACGAGGCATGACCTTCGAACATTTATTGAAAAATAAATTAATAAATCCTAGACACACACACACACACACACACACACACACACACACACACACACACACACACACACACACACACACACACACACACACACGCGCGCGCGCGCGCGCGCGCAAACACACACTAACTACAATCTGAAAGTGTGTGTGTGTGTATTTTATAGCACAATATCATTTCAGAAATGCATTCTTGTTGTCACTAGCAAATATAGCTTCCAAATAATTGGAGACTTCTTTGGCAACGTAACCCTAGGTGAATAGCACTGTCTTGAAGACAGTAATCTGTTCTACGCACTTCAGGTTCTCGAACTTAAAGCCCACTACACATATTCCGAAGGAAGTGCAAAACCCTGTCAAAATTTGAAACATAAATGACTTGTTCCTGTGGCCGCTCTGTTTATATACGTACACTTCTAGAATAGTTAGAAAGTAGGTCTAACTTCCTACGCCTTGAAATGGAACTTCAAAATAACACGGAACAGAATGGAACACCAGTTTGTCGAAGTGAATATGATCTCCTTGAAACCGTCTCTTGAAGATAAATGTGACTACATGAGATGAATACTTTTGCAAGGTAACAGTTTGTAGATCGAGCTATCGATGTAGCTGTCCTAGCAGCGCAGATGAAACCACACGAAGCTCTTCCAGCTGGAAATGGGAACAGGTAGTCCACCAGCCAACCACGACGGTCGTCGTGTCGTGGAGAGGGGAGAGTAGAGTAGAATAGGCGGCTGCCCACGGGGATTCCCCTCAGACGGGCTGCAGCCGCGACGAGTCTAGCGAGCGAGGCACGAGCGGCCGGCCGTTGGAGACGTCGCCGCCGGCGCCGGCGCCAGCGAAGACGATCTGCTTGACGCTGGGCTCCAGCACGAAGATGACGAAGAGGATGACTCCCTGCAGGATGTTTATGAGGTCCGGCAGCGCCCACGCGTACACGGGGCCGCCCAGCGCCCACGACACCAGCTCCATCGTCCAGCTGATGCCCATCGACACGAACAGCGTCAAGATCATGCGCACCCTGCCACAGATACGTCCTCCAAAATTGAAGCAACAAAAGGAAATTTTGCAACGGTGCGCTTATTTTGCCACAAAACAGTATAAACAGGCGATAGTAAAGTGGAAAAAATGTGAAGGATATACAGGGTGAGAAGTATTTAAACCGACAAACTCTGGGAGGTTGTAGGGGACATCAAAACAAATATTTTTCCCTAATGTCATTTTTTCCTCTGAGGATTATTTAAACCGGTGGAGCCCGTATTACGCTCTTCAGTTGTAGGCAACTGCTGTCCACGAGTGTACTAGTGCATTCTCTCTCTTTACTAATGGAGCGATACACCTGGAGTGAGTACACTGATATGGTTGGTTCGTACTACGTAGCGCACCACAATGGACGAGCTGCACAGCGAGTTTATCAACAACAGTATCCTAATCGCCGTATCCCGCATCATACGACCTTTGTTGCTGTGTACTAACGTCTGCGTGGGACTGGGTCATTTAGCAGATTACCTGGACAGGAACGCCGTCACGCGGCAAGAAAGCTGCAATTTGAGGAAGCTATCTTGCAGCATGTGGAGCGGGATCCTTCAATCAGCATTCGTGCAATGGCACATAACATGGGGACAAATCAGACGAATGTAAGAACAGTCTTTCGAGAGCAATTGTTACGTCCATTTCACTTACAGTGTGTACACAACCTGGAACCAGTTAATTATCCACCCAGAGCACAGTTTTCACAGTGGCACCTGGAACAGTGTGAAATGCATCCTACATTTCCATCCTCTGTGTTTACCGATGAAGCAACGTTCGGGCGTGATGGAGTCTTCAACATGCACAATTCGCATGTTTGGAGTGAGGATAACCCATATGCCACAGTTACTAGCGCTCATCAAGTGCGGTTCTTCGTTAATGTGTGGGTCGGTGTTGTTGTGGACTATTTAATTGCGCCGTATCTGCTACCTAGGCCATTAAATGGCAGGCACTACTACAATTTTCTCGCCAGAGCATTGCCAGAATTGCTGGAAGATGTCCCACTCCCTACAAGACAACGTATGTGGTTGCAACATGACGGAGCACCGGCACATTTTAGTCGTCGTGTACGTTGATTGCTGGACCGACGCTTCCCAGAAACGTGGATTGTCAGAGGTGGTCCAGTACAATGGCCTGCTTGATCCCCAGAATCGTCCTCTACCGGTTTTAATACTCCTCACAGGAAAAAATGATACTTGGGAAAAATATTTGTTTTGATGTCCCCTACTACCTCCCAGAGTTTGTCGGTTTAAATACTTTTCACCCAGTAGAACGTAATCAACTGCCACATGCATAACACTAGACACTGTTTTTCCAACAACAGATTTTCACGCACATTCTGACAACTGGTTAATGTACTCAGTATTGAGTGTGAGCACCTCTGGCACCATTACAAGCCTGAGAACGACGGCACATGCTGTGAATGATGTCATCAATCTCACGTTGCGGCAATAACTCCCATTCCTCCTGCAGAGCTGCTCACAAGTCTTTGAGAGTTGTTGGTGGAGGCTAAGGTGATTCAACCTGTCTCCCTAGTGCATCCCAGACATGCTCTACGGGATTCAAATCGGGAGAGCGAGCAGGCCACGCCATGAGTGCAATATCTTCCGTTTCCAAAAAAACAACCACCTATACTCTATGAGGTCGAGCATTAGCTTCCATCAATAAGAAGTCTGGACTTGCAGCATCTCCCAACAACCGCGCATGAGATCGTAGGATCCCCTCATGGTACCTGACAACAGTTAAATCTTGCTGATTCACCCGTACAATTTCATGGAGACGTGCTCGAAGTGGTCAATATAATCCCTGTCCACACCATTAGGGATACTCCTCGATTCGGTCTCTTTCCACAACGTTTGGGTCCCGAAATCGTGTTCCACGTGCCCTCCAGATGCGAATCCGTCGAGAATCACTGTCCAGACTAAATCGGGACTCATCTATAAAAACAACATTTGCCCACCGTTCGACCGCCCAGGTGGCATGTTGACAGCTCCACGCTAGACGTCCCCTTCTGTGAATACACGCCAGAGGCAAACATACAGCAGGTTTCCAACAATAAAGGGCACTCTGTTGAATCATTCTGTACACCGTTTTCCCCGATGCAACACGTCCAGGAGATGCTGCGAGATCAGATGCCAATTGCAGTGCAGTACTAAGCCGGTACTGTCGTGCACTTACAACCAAATAACGGTGGTCGGCCGTGTCCTGGTCTCCGGAATACAGTTTCGGTCTCTCTAAACTGTCTCCTCACACGAGAAACAACAGGTCGATTCACATTAAGCCCTCGGTCGACATCAGTTTGGGACTCTCCTGCTTCCATTCTTTCTATGGCCCTCCACAGCAGAGTGTGTAGTGGTCTTCTCTGTGCCACACTGCACCGTCTGTGACTGTACACAGTGGATGTGGGACTACTCTGCAAACACTACCCCGCTTGATAGGTGCCCTGACGTCATTGCTGACGGCCGTCCGTTTATCGGAAAGCCGTCTTCCGTGCAGAACACGACCGTAACGGCACCACTTTACGGTTTGTGTGATTATATCGTGAATTAGACACAGGACGGGGAAATAGTTTGTTGCTTTAATTTTGGACACCAGTGTGGCTTTACACACATGCTGGCCTCCTGTTCAGTGTTACTTTATCTATGTCGCCATTATTCCCAATAGTAAGTCCACGAATAAATCCCTTGCATTTATAGTGAATCTCTCGACCAACGCAAACTCACAAGGGACTGGAAGAAAGAGCAGGGTAATATCAGTAACTTCTGTTTTTGCGGAATCCTTTAACAATTCTCATTCCGAATATAATAAATTTTCTTGAGGTCGAAAAGCTTATGTCCACGAATCGGGATGTTTTTAGAAAGCATCGCCTGTGTAAAACTCAGCTCGTACTTCTCTCACGTAATATACTGCGAACTATGACTGAAGGACAACGGGTAGATGCCATATTTCTAGATTTCGGGAAAGCATTTGACACTGCCCCATTGCAGGCTGTTTAAGAAGGTACGAACTATGGAATAGGTTAACAGATATCTGAGTGGCTCGAAGGTTAAGGAATAGAACCCAGTATGTTGTCCCCGACAGGGACTGTCCATCAAAGACAGGGATATCGTCAGCAGTGCCGTAGGGTAGTGTGACAGAACCGCTGTTTTTCTGTTCATACATAAATGATTTAGCGGACAGGGTGGGCAACAGTCTGCTGTTATTTGCTGATGATGCCGTGGTGTACGGTAAGGCGTGGCAAATGGTTCAAATGGCTCTGAGCACTATGGGACTTAACTGCTGTGGTCATCAATCCCCTAGAACTTAGAACTACTTAAACCTAACTAACCTAAGGACATCACACACATCCATGCCCGAGGCAGGATTCGAACCTGCGACCGTAGCGGTCACGCGGCTCCAGACTGTAGCGCCTAGAACCGCACGGCCACTCCGGCCGGCCGGTAAGGCGTCCAAGTTGAGTGACCGTAGGAAGATACAAGTCGACTTACTCACAACATTTCTAGTTCGTGTGATGAATGGCAGCTAGCTCTAAATATAGAAAAATGTGGGTTAATGCGGATGAATAGGAACAACAAACCCGTATTGTTCTGATACAGCGTTAGTAGCGCCCTGCTTGAACAGTCACGTCGTTTAAATGTCTGGGCATAGCGTTGCAAAGCTATAAGGAATAGAACGAGTATGTGAGAACTGTGGTAGAGAAGGCAATAGTCGACTTCAGTTTATTGAGAGAGTTCTAGGAAAGTGTTACTCATCTGTAAAGAATACCACAAATAGGATGATATTGTGATCTATTCTTGAGTACTGCTCGGGTGTTTCGGATCCGGGACAGGTCGGATTGGAGGAGGGCATCTACATTTATGTGATTACTCTGCTATCCACAATAAAGTGCCTGACAGAGGGTTCAATGAACCACCTTCAACATGTGTCTCTACCGTTCCACTCTCGAACGGCACGCGGGAAAAACGAGCACTTAAATTTTTCTGTGCGAGTCCTGACTTCTCTCATTTTATCGTGATGATCATTTCTCCCTGTGTAGGTGGGTGGAAACAGAATGTTTTCGCAATAGGAAGAGAAAACCGGTGATTGAAATTTCATGAGAAGATCCCGCCGCAACGAAAAACACCTTTGTTTTAATGATTGCCACTCCAATTCACGCATCATGTCTGTGGCACTGTCTCCCCTATTTCGCGATAATACAAAACGAGCTGCCCTTCTTTGTACTTTTCGATGTCATCCGTCAGTCCCACCTGATACGGATCCCACACCGCACAGCAGTACTCCAGAATAGGGCGGATAAGCGTGGTGTAAGCAGTCTTTAGTAGACCAGTTGCACCTTCTAAGTGTTCTGCCAATGAATCGCAGTCTTTGGTTCGCTCTTCCCACAATATTATCTATGTGATCGTTCCAATTTAGGTTATTTGTAATTGTAATCCCTAAGTATTTAGCTGAATGTACAGCCTTCAGATTTGTGACTTATCGCGTAATCGAAATTTAGCTGATTTCTTTTAGTACTCATGTGAATAACCTCACACTTTTCTTTATTCAAGGTCAATTGCCACTTTTCGCACCATATAGATATCTAAATAATTTTGCAAGTCGTTTTGATCATCTCATGACTTTGCAAGACGGTAAATGACAACATCATCTGCAAACAATCTAAGACGGCTACTCATATTGTCTCCTATGTCGTTAATATGGATCAGGAACAACAGAGGGCCTATAACACTTCCTTGGGGAACGCCGGATATTAATTTTATTTTACTCGATGACTTTCCGTCTATTACTACGAACTGTGACCATTCTGACAGGAAATCACGAATCCAGTCGCACAACTGAGGCGATACTCCGTAGGCACGCAGTTTGGTTAGAAGACGCTTGTGAGGAACGGTCTCGAAAGCCTTCTGGAAATCTAAAAAATTAGAGGCGGGCTGCTAGATTTTTTACTGGTAGGTCCGAACAACACGTAGGTGTTGCGGAAATGCTTCAGCAACTAAAATGGGAATCTTTGGAGCGAACGCGATGTTCCTTTCGAGGAACACTACTGAGAAAATTTTAGAAACTGGCTTTTTAAGCTGACTGTCGAGCGATTCTACAGCCGTCAAGATACACCACGCCTAAGAACCACGAAGATAAGATGTGAGAAATTAGGGCTCATACAGACGCATATACCGAGTTGTTTTTCAAAAATGGCTGTGAGCACTATGTGACTTAACTACTGAGGTCATGAGTCCCCTAGAACTTAGAACTACTTAAACCTAACTAACCTAAGGACATCACACACATCCATGCCCGAGGCAGGATTCGAATCTACGACCGTAGCGGTCGCGCGGTTCCAGACTGTAGCGCCTAGAACCGCTCGGCCACACCAGCCGGCAGTTGTTTTTTCCCTCGCTCTGTTTGTGAGTGGAACGGGAAAGGTACAGGGTATGCTCCGCCACGCGCCGCACTGTGGCTTGCGGAGTATGTAAGTAGATCTTGAATATGTCAATTAGAGAGTAATTTTGTCCCAGAGCTACCAAGTTATATGAAACTGACAAATGATATTCAGTTTCGCTTGATAGGTCAAAGTTACAGTACGAACTACTACGATTCATTTATTTCACTTCAAGTTACAATTAGCAGAACCGCATGGGGTAGCCGCACGGTCAAGGGCATCCTCTCACGGTTCGCGTTGCCCTCAAGTTTTCATTCAGCACGGCTCGGTTTTGTCTAGGGATTTGCTTCCCGGCAGTATTACCTGTGCGTTGGCGGTGACACACAGCACTACCTTGTATAGGTTTACTGATTATGCGTTGGCCGATATGTACCGCCTGTGTTGGTTCATTGAATGCTATGGAAGAGAGAGGACGATTATGTTGAGCTGTTGCCGCACTTAACGACAACCACGTCACAGTAATTTTGCATCTGCTGGACGGTTGTTGCATTACTGTGTGTCTGGTGTTACGTTCTGGTGATTGCGTATTACGGCCTTTTTCTCTGTTGTGAAGATATTTTCACAGAAACAAGGGTGATTGCGATAACAATCCGAATAAATCGTAATTATATTATTACTCTGCAACGATTCGTCGGAGAGTGGGGGACAGCTATACCAAAATACCCTCTGAAAGTTCCTGAGTTCTGGTAAAAAATGCGATTTTATAAACATACAGGGTGTTTCAAAAATGACCGGTATATTTGAAACGGCAATAAAAACTAAACGAGCAGCGATAGAAATACACCGTTTGTTGCAATATGCTTGGGACAACAGTACATTTTCAGGCAGACAAACTTTCGAAATTACAGTAGTTACAATTTTCAACAACAGATGGCGCTGCGGTCTGGGAAACTCTATAGTACGATATTTTCCACATATCCACCATGCGTAGCAATAATATGGCGTAGTCTCTGAATGAAATTACCCGAAACCTTTGACAACGTGTCTGGCGGAATGGCTTCACATGCAGATGAGATGTACTGCTTCAGCTGTTCAATTGTTTCTGGATTCTGGCGGTACAACTGGTCTTTCAAGTGTCCCCACAGAAAGAAGTCACAGGGGTTCATGTCTGGCGAATAGGGAGGCCAATCCACGCCGCCTCCTGTATGTTTCGGATAGCCCAAAGCAATCACACGATCATCGAAATATTCATTCAGGAAATTAAAGACGTCGGCCGTGCGATGTGGCCGGGCACCATCTTGCATAAACCACGAGGTATTCGCAGTGTCGTCTAAGGCAGTTTGTACAGCCACAAATTCACGAAGAATGTCCAGATAGCGTGATGCAGTAATCGTTTCGGATCTGAAAAATGGGCCAATGATTCCTTTGGAAGAAATGGCGGCCGAGACCAGTACTTTTTGAGGATGCAGGGACGATGGGACTGCAACATGGGGCTTTTCAGTTCCCCATATGCGCCAGTTCTGTTTATTGACGAAGCCGTCCAGGTAAAAATAAGCTTCGTCAGTAAACCAAATGCTGCCCACATGCATATCGCCGTCATCAATCCTGTGCACTATATCGTTAGCGAATGTCTCTCGTGCAGCAATGGTAGCGGCGCTGAGGGGTTGCCGCGTTTGAATTTTGTATGGATAGAGGTGTAAACTCTGGCGCATGAGACGATACGTGGACGTTGGCGTCATTTGGACCGCAGCTGCAACACGGCGAACGGAAACCCGAGGCCGCTGTTGGATCACCTGCTGCACTAGCTGCGCTTTGCCCTCTGTGGTTGCCGTACGCGGTCGCCCTACCTTTCCAGCACGTTCATCCGTCACGTTCCCAGTCCGTTGAAATTTTTCAAACAGATCCTTTATTGTATCGCTTTTCGGTCCTTTGGTTACATTAAACCTCCGTTGAAAACTTCGTCTTGTTGCAACAACACTGTGTTCTAGGCGGTGGAATTCCAACACCAGAAAAATCCTCTGTTCTAAGGAATAAATCATGTTGGCTACAGCACACTTGCACGTTGTGAACAGCACACGCTTACAGCAGAAAGACTACGTACAGAATGGCGCACCCACAGACTGCGTTGTCTTCTATATCTTCCACATCACTTGCAGCGCCATCTGTTGTTGAAAATTGTAACTACTGTAATTTCGAAAGTTTGTCCGCCTGAAAATGTACTGTTGTCCCAAGCTTATTGCAACAAACGGTGTATTTCTATCGCTGCTCGTTTAGTTTTTATTGCCGTTTCAAATATACCGGTCATTTTTGAAACACCCTGTATATTAGACCTACTGAAAAATTTATGTATTAATGAGCTATTTTTTTATATGGAATTCTGACAAAGTCAGTTTGTCGTGGTGACTGATTTAGTTCACAAATTGCAACACATTCTAAAATCTTCACTCTAATCAAGGCTTCTAAAGCACGGTTTTTGCGAATATACTTCTGACTAAAAAGCAATCCTGGTATCTGCAGTCCAAAGTTTTCGTTAATGACACCTTTTGCGTTACTGTGATGCTATTTCCGTAGATTCATACACTATGGATTTAACATTCTTTAAATGCTGCCGAATATTTACCTAAAGTTTTCATCCCGTATTTCATCCCCTTGGGAGCTCAATTTCCGAAACAGAGAAAAACTTTTTTTATTTGTAACAGATGCCAAATAAAAATTTTCGAATATTTAATTTTAAAAAAGTTTTCATGATGAATAATTTCATAAAACTTTTCATCCCCTGTTTAACTCCTTTAGGGGGTTGAATTTCCAAAAACTTAGACGCATTTTTTTTATTTATGACCGAGAAGTCAAATACTAATTTCCAATTTCCATAGATGTAGCTTTAAAAATGCCGTAGTAAGTCTTTAATAATTATTTGTTTCCAAAAACCTTTCCCGCACTATTTTACCCTCTTAGTAGGAGGGGGGAGGGAGAGCGAAATATTCTGTCTCCCCTCTGTGCAGAATACATTATGCGCCGTCTCCTTACTTGCAGATCACTGTTGTAATTGACATTTGAGCGAACAGGTCATGGGATCCGACTACAATTCTCCCGCCAGTGTGTCTAACTGAGTCTCAACCGCTAACAATATCCTTATGCTGATACCGAATGTATGGTTCATCCTGCAAGCCCACTAATGAAACGCTGTAGGAAGCAATGTTTCTGCTGGCTCGGTTTGTAGCCCGCTCTGCACCTTTTTCTTTAGCACCCTTATGTGCAAATATCAACTGTGCCATTCACTTCCTATGGAGCTTTCCTACACAATCTCTGTCACTATAGCATATCGCTGTGTGTACTTTTGACGTACAGCTCCATAGAAATCCCACTCTATACTGACGCTGTTTTTACGGTACTGAACTGGTGCACCATATTCCTTGTGCGAACATGCCAAGTGATATATTCAACTAAATGCTTCGCTCCTAAATTTATGAATTACTTTGTAATGAGGATCAATCTTAGGATATATTGTTTGTATTTCAAAACAGAGACTTTACGAATCCAGACCGCTAAATACGAGTAAAACCTGTTATTGAACCAGTGGTCGCGACTGTTGGCGACAAAGTCTGGAGTCCTGTTCTTGCACTTTTGTGTTCAGCAGAGGTGGTATGCCAAAGACACTCTGCTATTATGACACTCGACACAATAGCTGTACATAACTATGGTCATACAAGACAGTAGCGAATATTACAGATCTTATTCTTTGCATATTGAAATATTAATTTGATAGCAGTCATTACCATACAGAACGTTAACACAACTGACGCAGATGTCTGCGTTATTCTGTAATGCTTCCGCGTTAGCTGCATATAGATGTCATACTACAACAGAAAAAACCTCAAAGCCATACGATTAACTCATAGAAGCAAGATCCAAAAACGAGGTATATATACGAGGGAGTTCAAACTATGTATCCAGTCTAGCTGCATTCACGACAAATATTTAAAATGTGGATGCCTCTGAAAGATACTCACCTCTCTGTGGGCGACCTGTTTCTGAAGACTGGTGGGTACGTGCATATCCTGTATATGCTCAGCGCGAACATGCCGATGTTCATCATGAACAGGAAGCCGATTGGTCCGTAGAAATAGTTCAGCTCTGCGTCCTTACCTGGAACATTGAACAGAAATATCGTCTGAAACGTTGCCTATACGGGTTTTATGTAAGTATCCCATTTCCTCTTACTAGCATGGAAAAGTAAGCCCACTTTCGTAATAGCGCACGTCCTAGTCACGTTGGCACTGTGTACTGACGACGCTCTGATAGGTATTGGGGAGAAAAGAAATCTTGCAAGGAGCTTTTACGTGGAAGCTATATGTGCCTGAATTTGCTTTCACGTTGAAAATATTAACACGCATTGTCTGAGCCGAAGTTGTATCCTCAGGCATATGGTTGACGTATCATTTAGTCAGATTGATTTTGGCGTAATTCTGCGAGGTGGAACGGTTTCTTAAAATTCTGATCACTGCAGCAAATTACCAGAACTGGTGTCACTACAGCGGAGCTGAGAACCAAGAAGTATGAAACAACTGAATGGCCAGCTTGTCACTTGTGTATCTTTCGATACACGACGTGGAGTGACCTACATTTTCCACCAGTGTGTCTGTACATCACCGTTTTTCCTTTTTATTATGTTCTCCACTCTTCTGATTATTTTAGAAAGGAGAAGTTAGCTATGCAATATCTTCTCTAAAAAGCGGGTCTAAGTCCTGCTCAACCTATTTTTTTGTTTTGGCTACTGGTTAGGAAATGTCTTATTAAAAATAATGGACGTGTTTCTTTTACGTCACAAGATTACTAAACACATGAACACGCGGACATATCCACTTCATGATGCTCCTTTCAGAAACAGTATTGCATTTAACTTAATTATGCATTTGAACTAACTGACACTGAAATGGAAGAAAACGTAAAGAATTCTCAACAGATGAGAAGACTATGTGAAGGATTGTCACGGAACGGGAAGGATAAAGAGAGAAACCGGAAACGAATTGCGCGAGAGGGATGATAAAGCATGCATGCATTTGTGTTAGTCTGTTACAGTACTGAATGTTTCTTGTTTAATTTGTTTCGGCTCTGATTTGGGAAGAGACCTGAGTGGTCTTCAGTCCTGCTTTTCGTTGTGGTTATGATTGAAACGTCAGCGAGTGTTATCATCGTTGTTAAGGCAACAACATACTGCTAGTTAAAGCACCGACTTTGTTCCTACTGCACTGCTTGACACAGAAGTGAAGCACCCAGAACGGGAGGAGGAAACGAAATGAAACTTCACGGGTTGAGAGGGTGTGTGATATTTTAGCGAGTTCAAAATCGTATCAAATTTACAAAGAACTTGGCACTATGAGCCCACGTATCAGTATGTTGTCGCACCCGCTGTGGCCTGGATGCAGGCACTGAGGTGGCTGGGAAGGATGTCGAAGTCGTCGTATCCTCTCTGGAAACAAGCTAACCCATAAATGTTGTAACTGGTGTTTGATATCTCGGATACTGACACTGGAACGAGATTGACGGTAGAGCTGGTTCCAAACTTGTTCAGTTGGCGACAGTTCTGGGGATCTTGCTGTGAGTACCACATCATCATACACAGAGTTATTAGAGACACGTGGCATATGTGGACGAACACTGTTCTGTTGAAACATTACACCATGATACTGTTGCATGAGGGGTAACATGGGGACGCAGGATGTCCGTGATGCACTGTGAGCTGTCCGAATTCCTTCAGTCGCTACCAGCCGAGACCTGAAGTCATTCCCGATGACTCCCCCTCCCAGATGTGGCTCTCCAAAACAATTAAAGATCTCATCCAAAGCTACGGCCACACAGGATAGGGCAAATGAAAGTGTACCAGATGAGTGGATACGACTTGGGGCAGAATTAACGGAGGAGCAAACGACCTACAGTTACTTCCAACACGATGTAGCAAGTGCTCATACAGCTGACCGATCCTCACACAATCTTTCCGCCTGACAGAGTTGTCAGCAGAAGTCAGTCTGGTTGCAACCTAGCTGACCACCGGGTCTGTAGGTGTGCCATTACTTTGTGTGGGGATCCCTCAAGTCTAAGGAGCATCGCAACAAACTTCAGTCTTCAAGAACTGCAGCAGACCATTTCGGATGACACTGCAGCAATTCCAGCATTCCAGCTTCGATCTGCAATCAGCAACTTTCTGACTGGCGCCGAAAGTGCCAAGAGACGAATGGTGGTCACTTTCAACATCTGCTATAGTCAGGTTAGTACTGTATTTCTTTTCCTCTGCTGTGTTTCTTTTTACCCTGGAACACTGTTCTCCGGGCCACTTATTTTCGCCCCCCCCCCCCCACCACCATCACCACATGGGGTCGCCGACTGTGGACATCGGGGATAGTGCATATCCGCGTTTCATCGCCGAATGCAATACGACGCCATTAATCAACAGTCCATGCTTTCCGATCACAGAATCACTCTAAACACAGCCGTTTGTCTTGTGTCAACGCCTCCCTACACACACCCTTAGGCTCAGACCACTGGTACAGAGTGACACTGATTGAAGGCTCAGATGTACAAGGGTTACGACGTGCTTGGCGCAAAATGACACAAACCTCCCTTCTGATGATAGTCCAACGTGGTCGACCAGAACCTTGAAGACGAGTATGCCTTCCTTCAAGTTACCATGCGCGCCAGCGTCTCGTCAGAAAAAAATGGTTCAAATGGCTCACGTCTACTGTCATCAGTCCCCTAGAACTTAGAACTACTTAAACCTAACTAACCTAAGGACAGCACACAACACCCAGTCATCACGAGGCAGAGAAAATCCCTGACCCCGCCGGGAATCGAACCCGGGAACCCGGGCGTGTGAAGCGAGAACGCTACCGCACGACCACGAGCTGCGGACGTCTCGTCAGAGTAACAGCTCTACGCATCATGATATTGCAGTATGTGACTAGCTGACCAAATTGAGACCCACAAGAAGGCCTTTTCAAACTGGTATGTGCTAATAACGCTGTCTCACACTAGTATGCAGCACCTTTGTAGCCTTCAAAACTTAGCGCTGGTCACGTTCTTTTTACACTCTACCAGGACTTAACTACTTTAAACACCGTTAATGCCATCTGGCGGACGTTTTACGTGTCACGGAGAATTGCAGCTTATAATCATTTACATACGCGACGATGATATGTACTTGTACGACGTTACATTGACATCCGACAGTGTCCTCCGTGTTCTTCACTTTTTTTTTTTTAATCTTATGGGACTTAACTTCTAAGGTCATCAGTCCCTCAGCTTACACGCTACTTAACCTAAATTAACCTAAGGGCCAACACACACACCCATGCCCGAGGGAGGACTCGAACCTCCGCCGGGACCAGCCGTCACTTTTATTGTCAGGTAGTGGTTCAAATGGTTCTGAGCACTATGGGATTTAACATCTGAGGTCATCAGTCGCCTAGAACTTAGAACTACTTAAACCTAACCCAAGGACATCATCACACACATCCATGCCCGAGACGGGATTCGAACCTGCGACCGTAGCGGTCACGCGGTTCCAGACTGAAGCGCCTAGAACCGCCCGGCCACACTGGCCGGCTGTCAGATTGTCTTCTTGATGAATCTTTGTTTCTTAATTTAATATAAATACAATTATATACACTATTTCTGTTCATTAATTCTGACTCGAAGGCTTGATCTATGGAATAAAGATTTCTTTTGAAGCAGGATGTAGATTGAGTTCAAGTAATTTTTGAAAGAGACTTGTGATTACAGCAGCAGAAGGTTCCATCCGATAAAGAAGTTCCTTAACTGGTTACAGTTCAGATAGCTGGACGGCTATCTTTAATGATGGCGACTACGCATGAGAAGTTCTTTGCATGATTTGCTGGAAGCTCTTCGTTCAGCCTATCAAGCCGCGGGAGTTAGCAGCCCTTTCTGGAGCCGAGTTATCTCTACAAGGCTGAATACACAGCTGAAGTAGTGTTCAAACACCGATAACATGCAGGTAGGCCATCCATAGCGGTGTTATCACCGATGACAAAGTACAGAGGGGATTAGCGGTCGTAGGAAATCCGACCTGGCTGTGTTCTAGATATTACACTGCCCGACAAAAAATTAAGAGTGCGGAAGACATGGTTGCCTGCCGAAGTAAATCCGTACACGTACACACCATTGGCGGGTATGGAAATGACTGAAGTTGCAATTCATTACGACACGTAAAACGGCCACCAGTGTGTTTTAGGTTTGTTACCTGGCCCTTAGAGTAGACAAGGGGTCGTGAACAGCATGAGATGTCGAGTGATCACTGAGAGACACAGACGCCGCCTACTGGTATGAGACACCGCTATCAATACTGACAGTTTGAAGGGTACTTGATCGTGGGTCTCCATTTGGCTGGCCCGTCGAATCGTGTTGTATTCAGATAGGTGGAGCATTCGGATGTGACAATGGTTTAAGGTTTGACTGTATGGGAACGTGAAGGCAGGCACAGTCGTCGTCGTCGTCGGGGTCGGGGTCGGGGTCGTCAAGGGTTCCAGTCGACCACGTCTCAAGGGAGGATCTCCGTATTGTGCAAAAGAAGCACATTGTAACCCCTTCCCATCTGCGCTTGTCATCCCAGAACAAGTAATACACTACCGCCAGCGTTCTGTGTCATTCCTGACAATGAGTCTGAGGCTAACAGCAGCCGGACTAGTGTGTCAGTTGGTAGTTGGTTGCAGATGCAACATAACTGTTGAAAACCAGTTCATAGATGTTGACCACTGATGGGATCATGTATATGATTGGTGTTCACTCCCTCAGCGAAAGTTAAGGTCTGAAGATGGTGTACTGAATCACCGAAACTGGTAGCTATATACACTGAAGCGCCACAGAAACTGGTATAGACTTGCGTATTGAAATACAGAGATATGAAAACAGGCAGAATGCGGCGCTGCGGTCGGTAACACCTATATAAGACAACAAGAGTCTGGGACAGTCCTTAGATCGGTTACTGCTGCTACAATGGCAGGTTACCATCTCCGAAGTAGCGATGAAGTGGGGATTTCCCGTACGACCATTTCACGAGTGTACAGTGAGTATCAGGAATCCGGTAAAACATCAAGTCTCCGAAATCGCTGCGGCCAGAAAAAGATCCTGCAAGAGCGGAACCAACGACGACTTAAGAGAATCTTCCAATGTGACAGAAGTGCAACACTTCCGAAAATTGCTGGAGATTTCAATGCTGGGCCATCAACAAGTGTCAGCGTGCGAACCATTCAACGGAACATCGATAAGAGTTTTCGGAGCCGAAGGCCCACTCGTGTACCCTTGATTATTGCAAGACACAAAGCTTACTCCTCGCCTGGGCCTGTCTACACCGACATTGGACTGTTGATGACGAAACATGTTGTCTGGTCGGACGAATCTAGTTTCAAATTGTATCGAGTGGGTGGAAGTGTACGGGTATAGAGAGAACCCCATGAATCCATGGACCCTGAATATCAAGCAAGGCACTGTTCAAGCTGATGGAGGCTCTGTAATGGTGTGGAGTGTGCTGTTGGAGTGATATGGAATTCTTGATACATCTAGATTGACAGGTGACACGTACGTAAACATCCTGTCTGATCACCTGCATCCATTTATGTACACTGTACATGCCGACGGACTTTGGCAATTCCAGCACGACAATGTGACATCCCCTACGTCCAGAATTGTAGAGTGGCTCCAGGAACACACTTCTGAGTTTGAACACTTCCAATGGCCACCAGTCTCCCCAGACATGAACATTATTCAGCATATCTGGGATGCCTTGCAACGTGGTGTTCGGAAGAGATCTCCACTCCTCTTACTCTCTAAGGATTTGTAGGCAGCCCTGCAGGATTCTTTGTGTCATTTCCCTCCAGCACTACTTCAGACATTAGTCGAGTCCATGCCACGTGGTGCTTCGGAACTTCTGCATGCTCGCGGGGGCCCTACACGATATTAGGCAGGTGTACCAGATTCTTTGGCTCTTCACTGTAATAACACCGAATGGGTGAATGAAGGTTGTTCCATTTTCTTACATAAGTGAACAGCCGAAGTCCTTCAAACTTCAGTCAGAAGGATAAACGTACAGAAACTAGTGAATTAGCGTCCCACAGATGGGTTGCCAGTAACGCCAGAACAGAAAGGGCTACATTTGAAGTGGTTCCGTTATCGCGAAGCAGGGACTGTTGACGAATGGCGTCATACTGTGTTCAGCGATGAAGCGCAGTTCTGCACTGTCGTTGGTGACCATCTTCGGAGAATATGGCGGCGACCTGGTAAGAGGTCTCATACTTTATAATGTTTTGGAGAAGCATAGCTGTGTTACTGCTGGTGTCATGGCGTGGGGAACCATCAGGTATGACCTCAGATCAAGGTTGGTAGGGAATGGGGAAACTTCGAAGGCACAATGATGCGTCACGGACATCGTGCGTCCTCATGTGACAGGAAAGTTTTTGCCACTTTTTAACAGAACAATGGTGGTCCACACGTGGCACGTTTCTGTATCATGTGGTTTTCCTGTGGGCAGAAAGATCGCCAGATCTGCCTCCGATAGAACGTGGATGGGACCAGCTTGGATGTAAACCCTGTCGCAATGCCAGTGTCCAGTATATCAAGGAGCAATCAGAACAGTTGTGGGCTAGCCTGCCTCATGAGTGGAGGCAACGGCTTTGAAACCCCTTCCAACTGGGCAAGTGGGCTTCTACTGCCTAGTCGTTTGTAAAAGAGACTCGAGATTGCGATCACTGGAATATCACATACGCTCTCGACCCGGGAAGGTTTCTTTAGTTTCTTCCTCTGTATGCTTTAGATGTCTACCAGGCAGTGTATTTGGCCATGTTAGTTTAAATGGGATTGGACGATCTTTTGCTGTTTACTTCGTCTGTAAAGGATTTTGTCGTCATCACCTCTCCTCGTTAGTGTATCATTTGCAAGTCTTCATGAAACGATGCCTTTTTACCTTGTATTCAGCACGATATAACACACACACACACACACACACACACACACACACACACACACACACACACACTTTTGTAATTCTTCTATAATGGGAAAGCATAATACTAGTGTAACGTGATGTTTACTATTGAATTCCCTTTACAAGTGATAGTATATTGAGCAGTGTATTAGGTTATTTTGGATGAAATTATCCGCACTGGGTGTAAAGTATTTTTATTCAAAGTCACAACTGGTTTTGCTTTAGGTGAAGACAACCGTAAGTGATCTGTACAAAAATCAACGGGAAAAAAGTATTTTGCAAAGAATTATCAACAATGGACTGAAGAATAAAGGGGTACTGAAAAATAATATGGTATAGCAATACCCGAGAAATATTCACAGAGATTCTAATTAACAACTCATAGCGAAGAGGGAACTGCCTTACAGCCACTCCCCATCGTTCACGTCAAGTTGTAACCATAGCGCACCAAAGGCGGTAGTCCAGAATTAAAATGAAGGTGATCGCGTAGAGCCTAAAGAAATAAAACCTGGATACAGACCATGCAGACAAAAAAGCTATCGGCTAGTAACACGCCTAAACAAGATCAATTTCAACTATGGACGATCACTTATTGTGCTATGTTTTTGTAGCTTTACGTGAATGATTGGAGTGGCTCTAAGGCATTATCTTTCCGCATGAACTGTGGAATAGAACCTCTGACTACTTTTCGAGCATTACTATTTCGAAATATTCTTCAGACCACTGTCAATAAAGAAAAAAAATTTTACGAAAAATTCTTAAGTTTTTTACAGATCACCTGAGGATGTGTCTTCAACTGATGCGCAAATGGTCGTGACTTTGAATTAAAGCCTTATTGGCACTGCCTGTCATTTCATTCAAAATGTGAAAATTTAGCTGTGCTTGCCCACAGATCAAAATAACGTATCGCACGCCGGCAAAGAAAGTGACAAGAGTAGGAAATTGCAATTTTTACTTTTTGTCACTGAAAAATACGTTTCAAGTGCCCCAGTGTGAACAAAAAAGTCCCATCTCTATCTCCAAAATTGTCCACTTCAGCGCAGTTGTGTCAGTTTTGTCGCATCGTACATCACGCTTCGCCGCGGTAAAACAGCGTCACTTATTTTTGGCAGGTGTGCATGGAACACTCAATAAGAGCGACACATTCTAAGTTGTCAAACCTTTCATGTGTGGGATAAGTTGAATGTAATTTTTAATATAATTGATGACAATGTCAATGTTTATACAGTGTATCTTACATTGCAGCATCCAATGGCTCTGAGCACTATGGACCTAACTGCTGAGGTTATCAGTCCCCTAGAACTCAGAACTAGTACTTAAACCTAACTAACGTAAGGACAACACACACATCCATTCCCGAGGCAGGATTCGAACCTGCGACCGTAGCGGTCGCGTGGTTCCAAACTGTAGCGCCTAGAACCACTCGGCTACTCTGGCCGGCCATTGCAGCATCCTTCAGACATGTATGCGTAGTTGTCTGAAGGAACAGGCACCGTTTTGACGATTACAGCTGCTGTAAATATTACGAAATTTCGTAAGCTGCAACATACAAGAAAATAAATGGAAATTTCTGTTATAAAGGACGTTCACATTGAGTCCCTTTATCGACGAAAAACTTATTCCTACGTTATAGAAGCCCATTTATGATTCCGTTTTCGTAAACTGTGTCCCTTAAATTTTACCTAATTGATATTCCTTATTAAATTGTATAAATTTTTATATGTTACAATTTGGCCTTTCGTATTTTCTAATATAACAATTTCGCATTGGCAGATTAAAACTGTGTGCCGGACCGAGACTCGAACTCCTCGGGACCTTTGCCTTTCGCGGGCAAGTGCTCTACCAACTGAGCTACCCAAGCACGACTCACGCCCCGTCCTCAAAACTTTACTTCCGCCAGTAATGCTGTGCGGACGGGGGCGTGAGTCGTGCTTGGGTAGCTCAGTTGGTAGAGCACTTGCCCGCGAAAGGCAAAGGTCCCGAGTTCGAGTCTCGGTCCGGGACACAATTTTAATCTGCCAGGAAGTTTCATATCAGCGCACACTCCGCTGCAGAGTGAAAATCTCATTCTGGAAATTTCGTATTGGTTTTCATTGTTTGTAACTGAAGTACTTAGTTTTACGTGGAGGGGATTCGAATGTCATATTACAGTAAGTAAAAAAAAATTATTTAGTGTGAAAAAGTGGCAGAAGTGTTACACTAAAGATCGTAATAAACAAAATAGTTTAGAAAAATCAGGAACAGTAACAACTCAAAGAATTAATAATTACCTGGTAACATTCGACATTCTACGAGAGGAGAACTACATGTCCATTTTACTGTTTTATAGGTTACAAGGGAAACTGCTTACTTGAAATTCAAAGGACGCCTATACTTCTTCAATGTAAGTTTTGTGAAAATCTTTAGATTTTTGTCATGTATGGCATTTTTGAGTTGTCATTGTTATTGCCTGGGTGAGATAGGTTAGCGTATGTGGTATACTCACTGCTGAACCAGCAGCTGCTGGTGCCGAGGTTGGGCTTCAGGAAAGATGGCGGTACGCTGGGCCGGATGTTTGCGAGCAGTGTGATGACGAGGCACAGCAGTGGGAAGAACCACGCGAACACCGAGTAGCCGACGAAGACGCGCCGCTGGTCCGCGTCCTCTCGCGGGTACTGCCGGCTGTTCTTCACGCTCCTGCACAAGAAGGCAAGGCTGAAGGTTCACACAATCGCTCCAGCTCGCAGTTAAACTTCTCTGCGTACTCGCAACATGACACTGCTTCTTCTATAGTCTTCTTACAGAGTTCGATCCCAGTGATTGCATTCTTTCAGTGCTACAGCCAGAGACAAAGCCATTGTGCAGAGTGAGTGAAAGATGTCGTGGTCTCCTGACCTTCATTGTTTACATATTCCGCCCTCACAAACATATTCCGCACATCAAGACGCTTCATTCGAACCCGAACCCGATAAGATAAAGTCAATGTTGTCTGAATTCATGTAAACGATACGCAAATAAAAAGTGCGCACCGGGGTTGAAATACTCGAGGCTGGCGTACACACATACATTCCAGACACGACGGTCACAGGAGCTTTTAGTTCGAGAGAGGCAGACCACACACTGGGAGGCCGGTCCCTTGAGAGGACGAGTCAACCTCGGCCGCCTGTGGAGCAGACAGCGCGTGCCCGAGTGAAAGGGGGACTGACCCCATGTTCGGCTTAAAAGCAAATTCAGCTACATTGTGTGGGAGCGTCCAACCTATGCATTCTTTACACATAGCACACAGTTTCAGAGATTTTCACAGGGAGACAGCAAACGCCAATACTACAGATTTCCAGATTGGTCGCCTTAAACGAAACGTCATTCTCCCGTTTTAGAAGAGCAATGCTGATTGGCAGACGATATTTCTGACGCCTTGAGCTGAAGGAGTAATGGAAGAGACCAAAAGATATACCCCTTCACGTCTGGCGTGGAGAGGCGCCTTTCCGTTGTCGCTCTTGGAGCGAGGAACAAGTCTCTCCTCAGTACTTCACTGGGATTGTCTTCTTTCAGCGCTACAGCCAGAAACAAAGCCATTGTGCAGGGTGAGTACCCAGGAAGTTACGTTCAAGAGCTACTGCAGTTCTCCATACTAATCCTTCAGCTTTAGGGTACAAAATGCTGGTACTCACATAATGAAATCATATAGTTCTCTGAAGTTGAAGTTCATGCAACACTTCACTTCTTACAGGGGAAATTCCCATCGCAGCCCCCTCAGATTTAGTAGTAAAATGGCCAATTATATAGCCCGTCAATAAAGCAACACGGACCAAGCAAGGAAACAGGAAGGTGGTGTACTGAACTGTGTAAAACGAAGCAAAATAGAAACAGTGAACGGTCGAAGCTCAAAATGTGCAACACTGAGTATAGTTGAACTGCCATGGCGTCATGGTTGTGTTATAACAATGTTGGAGTGCAAAGCGAGAGATCCATGTTCAAACCTTCCTCGTACCGATACATATTAATTATTTTTACAAAAATTTATGAACTTTCCATCCAGTCATTGACGCATCTGTTCTGTAGTATTGGCAGTTGTCATATTATAAATTTCTTACAGAATATGGGTCATTCGGTAAGAAAATATTACCGTCGCAAGCAAATATGATAGTGAGAGCAGGTAACATGCTGCGTAGTCCTCTCACAGAAATGAAAACAAATAAGCGGGTCTGAACTATGTTACAACAAAGGAATTCTAGGGAGAATTTCCAAAACGGGACTCAAGAGTCATTAAATGTGGTACCTGTGTACAACAAGTAGGAGTTTCGTACGTCTGGAGGTCCCTTTCCTACACCTCGGTGTTGCAAACGGACGTTACACCACGACATAGACACAAACTTGAATATAGCGAACAGACACGTCAATGAGCGGAAGGAATTCGTTAAACATCGGTTACACGATAAATCAGTTTAATCAAAAAGCCATAAATTCAACTAAATACCTAGGTATTATGAACAACTTAAATTGGAAGGAGCACATACAAAACGTTGTGGGGAAGGCTAACAAAGACTGCGTTTTATTGGCAGGAGATTTAGAAAATGTTAACAGACCTACTAAGGAGACTGCCTACACTACGCTTGTCCGTCCTCTTTTAGAATACTGCTGCGCGGTGTGGGATCCTTACCAGATTGAACTGACGGAGTACATCGAAAAAGTTCAAAGAAGGGCAGCACGTTTTTTATTATTGCGAAATATGGGAGCGAGTGTCACAGAAATGATACAGGATTTAGGCTGGATATCATTAAAAGAAAGGCGTTTTTCGTTAAGACGGAATCTTCTCACGAAATTCCAATCACCGACTTTCTCCTCCAAATGCGAAAATATTTTGTTGACACCGACCTACATAGGGAGGAACGATGTCCAAGATAAAATAAGGGAAATCAGAGCTCGTACGGAAAGATATAGATGTTCGTTCTTTCCGCGCGCTATACGAGATTGGAATAATAGAGAATTGTGAAGGTGGTTAGATGAACCCTCTGCCAGGAACTTAAACGTGATTCTCAGAGTATCAGTGTAGATGTAGACAGCTCATAATTTCGTGAAACAAAAAACAAAAAATGGGGGACGAGAGAGATTTTACATGGATCTCCCTCCCGCCCATCAATCCGACACCGTGACCACATAACCATGTCGCCGAGGCTATTAAACTTCTGTCGATGTTGCACATCTTGAGCTTGGGCCGTTCACCGTTTCCATTTTGCTTATTTTTTCACAGTTCAGTTCACCACATGCCTGTTTTCATGCGTAAACTGAGTTCAGTTTTTAACGGGCTATCCACTGGCCCATCTTACCAATAAATCTGAAAGGGTTGCAATGGGGAGTTTCCCTTGTTAGAAGAGCACACTGGTCAGTCTGGAGCCCTTCAGATGATGCATAAATGGTACGAGGCGCTCACGTGCCCCACCAGCGCTGCTACAATTTACAGCGCGAGTGCTGATGCCAGTCGATTATATGAAATCGGTACAGTAAGGCGATCGACGTGGAAACTCGGTAGGAAAGAGCTACCGCATTTGGACGTATCTAGAAAGAATGGTGTGCCGTCCGCAGTGTAAGAACAGTAGGAGAGAAGTGTTGCACCCGCCTCTACATCAATTCTCTGCGAACCGATGCAGTGCATTGTACAGTGTACGTCGCACAGTACCAGTTATTACGGTCTTTTGCCCTTCCACTCACGTACGGAGAGTTAGTTTGAATACCCCTGTGTGTTGTAATTAATCTTATGCTCGCGATCCTATTGGAGCGATATGTAGGGTGTTTTTGTATATTCCTAGAGTCATCATTTAAAGCCGGTTCTTGGAACACTGTAAGTAGGACAGTTTCTGTCTATCTTCAGGAGTCTGACACTTCAGTTTCATCATCACCATCACCACCACCACAACCACAACACACACCCACGGGTCAAACAAACCTGTGACCCCACGATTTTAAACATGACTGACAGCAACAACCATAAATAAATTTTCAAAATATGAAGTTTATAGCCTACTGGTTGCTTAAGTTTAATATGAAAACCTTAACCAGATTCCTATACCATTAAGGGTAATTTCTTCAGAAGGAAGTCACTTATAGTAAAAAAATTGAATTTGTGGTTTCCGATGTTTTGCGAGTTATTTTGGTATAACCACCTAGATCCACGCATTGATGTTGCCGTGAACGTGAACCAGGACGTTATTTCAATCTCTCGGTGACATCATCTTTACGTATGTGATGTGTCGTGTTGGCCTCCCGTCTCGCGTGACAACAGCAGTGTCCACAGAGCCGCGCGCCCACTTTCCTGCTCTGACGATCACTCATGCACTTTATTGCACCTGGACTGACCCGCTGAATCGACCGATGTTAATCCAGTAGACATTGTCTGGGACGATGTGGAACTCCGGTTAAAAGCTAACAATCAGCATCCCCGCAATTTGGCATCTCTATGGGATCTAGTCATCAAAGATTGGCTTCAGCTGAATGTAGTGTATTTATACAAAGTTGTGGAATCTCTTCCTCGCCGAAATAAAGTCACTGCAATATTACACGATATTAGGGCGGTGTCTACTGGAGGTGATTAGTTTTTTGTCCGATGTAGTTATTCAGTAAGACTGCATCCCCATTTATAGGTCGGAAGTCCCAATACACGGTTACGTGTGCATACCACATACACACCACTGCCATTTAGCGGGCCAGTCCAGGTGGAATAGGTTGCAAGAATAGTCGTCAAAACGGGAAAGTAAGCGGGTGGCTTTGTGGACGCTCATGCACACCACGAAGGTGTAGGAAAAGGTCAGAACTTGATCAGGAGGTGGAGCAGATGATAAAAAAACAATGTGTGGGAACCTAAGGTAAAGAAGTGACGCTTTCATCGATTCGAAGATTGATTTCAACAGCACACTGCTGGGTAGTGGTGGTGGTGGTGGTGGGAGGGAGGGGGGGGGGGGGGGAAACACTCGGCATTTGCGGCATTTGTCGCATCAACCAACATTGCCAGAGGTGAAAGAACTCAAGTGACTGAGGAAAACAAGCGTGACGTGAAGTCGCGTCAGAGGTATGCGTCGATTTTTACGTAATTTGAAGGCTGTATGCGAGCTATTTCGCATTGTCTTATGGGTAAAATACATTACTCCATACCTATGTTGGCGTCATCTTAGACTTCAGAAATTTGATGATGTACCATCGAAACACAAAGAAAATCACCACACAACTCTGACTTCCATTATTGTTGTTGTGGTCTTCAGTCCTGAGACTGGTTTGATGCAGCTCTCCATGCTACTCTATCCTGTGCAAGTCTCTTCATCTCCCAGTACCTACTGCATCCTACATCCTTCTGAATCTGCTTAGTGTATTCATCTCTTGGTCTCCCTCTACGATTTTTACCCTCCATACTGCCCTCCAGTACTAAATTGGTGATACCTTGATGCCTCAGAACATGTCCTACCAACCGATCCTTTCTTCTAGTCAACTTGTGCCACAAACTCCTCTTCTCCCCAATTCTATTCAATACCTCCTCATTAGTTATGTGATCTACCCATCTAATCTTCAGCATTCTTCTGTAGCACCACATTTCGAAAGCTTCTATTCTCTTCTTGTCCAAACTATTTATCGTCCATCTTTCACTTCCATACTAATACTTTCAGTAACGACTTCTTGACACTTAAATCTATACTCGATGTTAACAGATTTCTCTTCTTCAGAAACGCTTTCCTTGCCTTCCTTTCATGTGCGTCGACTCGTATAACTGCCATCTGGTTTCTGCACAAATTGCAAATAGCCTTTCGCTCCCTGTATTTTACCCCTGCCACCTTCAGAATTTGATAGAGAGTATTCCAGTCAACATTGTCAAAAGCTTTCTCTTAGTCTAGAAATGCTAGAAACACAGGTTTGCCTTTCCTTAATCTTTCTTCTAAGATAAGTCGTAGTGTAAGTATTGCCTCATGTGTTCCAACATTTCTACGGAATCCAAACTGATCTTCCCCGAGGTCGGCTTCTACCAGTTTTCCATTCGTCTGTAAAGAATTCGCGTTAGTATTTTGCAGCTGTGACTTATTAAACTGATAGTTCGGTAATTTTCACGTCTGTCAACACCTCCTTTCTTTGGAATTGGAATTATTATATTCTTCTTGAAGTCTGAGGGAATTTCGCCTGTCTCATACATTTTGCTCACCAGATGGTAGAGTTTTGTCAGGACTGGCTCTCCCAAGACCGTCAGTAGTTCTAATGGAATGTTATCTACTCCCGGGGCCTTGTTTCGACTCAGGTCTTTCACTGCTCTGTCAAACTCTTCACGCAGTATCGTATCTCCCATTTCATCTTCATCTACCTCCTCTTCCATTTCCATAATATTGTCCTCAAGAACATCGCCCCTGTAAAGACCCTCTATATACTCCTTCCACCTTTCTGCTTTTCATTCTTTGCTTAGAACTGGGTTTCTGTCTGAGCTCTTGGTATTCATGCAAGTGGTTCTCTTTTCTCCAAAGGTCTCTTTAATCTTCCTGTAGGCATTATCTATCTTACCCCTCATGAGGTAATCAAAAGCATCTACATCCTTACATTTGTCCTCTAGCCATCCCTGCTTAGCCATTTTGCACTTCCTGTCGATCTCATTTTTGAGACGTTTGTATTTCTTTTTGCCTGCTTCACTTGCTGAATTTTTGTATTTTCTCCTTTCATCAATTAAATTCAGTATTTCTTCTGTTACCCAAGGATTTCTACTAGCCCTCGTCTTTTTACCTACTTGATCCTCTGCTGCCTTCACTATTTCATTCCTCAAAGCTACCCATTCTTCTTCTATTGTATTTCTTTCCCCCTGACTTCCATGAATTTTTTTATATCGCTCTTTATAGCACTGATACAACATTCAGATGACTGATGAAACCACTAGAGCTGTCAACAACATACACAGCTCATGATACCGATCATAAACTATAAAACAGCAAGGTAACTGGGAACAAAAACTATTTTAGATTAATGGAGAAAAAGAAAGAACAGCACACCTGTAAATAGATTAGGTACGAAACAAAATTGCTACTTAATCTTCTGATTGAAATATGGCTTCTATACGATAGAGAAATTAAACAGTAAGTGGATGCAGTGCTATCACCTGACAGACAGATCACCCGATGGTACGACAACCCTCAGAGGCAATGTCCTGTTCTAATAATTGTCACCTCAGAAAAATTAAGAGACGTAACAGATCTCCTTTATAGTTCTTGAGAACATTTCAGGTGAAGAACTGTGGTTAACTGAAATTATTTTAAAAATTAATTAAGAAACTGTTTCGACCGCGAAAAACCTTTATTTACAGCAGTTAACGGTTTCAGTCAGGTGTTGTTACTCTAAGAACGTAAACTGCAGCTGATTATGCGGAGTAATAACACCAGCTCCGTTCACCGCCACCGCTTACCATCGTGGTGCAAATAGTCTGAAGATGGTCACATTCAGACCGAAGCCGATAACCACTGTAAATGTTTTATTGTGATCGAGACCTCTCAAACCTTTATATTTTTTGTTGCAGGTCCACGTCTGTGTGAAACCCGGTGCTACAGTGCCCTGGCACGCCGCTAGACTAACCAAAAGAAAATGGCGCAGCCCACGGATAAAGTGAAGTATCGTGTTGTAGTTCGTTTCGGCAGCAACGAAAACTAAAATCCTGGTCACGCGTTCAGTATTTTTTTTAAAGTTATTAAGCATGCCGGTTACGTCCTACTCATTGCTTATTCCATAAATAAACGTAGCGCACTATACTGTACCTTAACCTGAAGCCTTTTACAGCTGTCTGTGGAAACAGCTGCCGGAAAGCAGAAAAAAGCGCTGACTGCTCACCTTTTTGTAGCTTGTTGTTTGCTACCTCTGTTGCTTTGTCACGCGTGTTAGTCTCCCAGAATTACAAAATAACCGCGTGCAAACAGCCTTGTAACGTCAGCGACTAGACTCCCAACGATGTAAGATTAGATGCGAATCAAACTGCTCAGTTTTCCCTCTAGACAGCACTACAGCTGCTACTCTCCAAGATGCTGCATCGCATTGTATGTAGACATACTTTCTTAATTATGTTACGACTGACGTAGAACAATTCTCCGTTCGTCTGCAGCGAATATTTCTTCTGAGAGAATTAGATAAAACCAAAATTATACCTAATTTCAATCGTAAATCAGAAGTGGTTTAGCGAGTGTGGGTAATTTAGTCAGCTCATTAACAGATGAAGCCTACAATTAAAAAACAAATTTCAAGGCAGAAGCCTAAAAAAAATTATTATAGTAATTACAGAAAGCTTGCTAAAGTTATTCTAAGAAAACGTGATGGAAAGCAAAAGCCATTTGTGCACGTAGCAAATAATTGTATGTCTCATTTGCCTATTTTAATAACGCGCCCCGATTTATGTTGACGTATAGAGCATATATTTTAAGAAGTTAATCTCCGTTATCTGAGAGTTTTGTCAACAGAATTTTTCATGTATTTTTAATTTATTTGTTTCGGCTACGCAATCACTCAGCCTGCACAACCTTTTTTTCGTATTTGATAATCAACTCATTTACAGTCAAGTGGCTACGTGGTACTGTTTGAGCAATTAAAGGCACATTTTAACGGCACATTCATTCAAGCTCGCTGACTGACCAGTACAAGACCCTCTTGGCAATAATTATTATTAATTCACTAATGTCACGGTGCCATATGTACTTCTTACAGGCGGGTTATCCTCTGTACTGTCGGACAATTTTAATTACACAAAATTTCTGGAAGTGCGCTGATCGTTATCACTCGCACCCTACTCGACACCTACAACTCTAGTGAATATTTTAAAAGCGTTAAAATCCTTTGTGATAAATGAAATGAAAATATTTCAAAAACTCAATTCGATATATTCCAGTATACTCTAGATCATTACAATCCTTTTGTAAATATCTGGACTCTTGGAAAACAAACAGAAGAGAACTGAAGCATTTGAGATGATGTGCTACAGAAGCACGTTGAAAATTAGATGTAATGATAATCGGAGAGGGGGATGGGACAGGATGATAGGACATTTGTTAAGACATATGGGAATAACTTCCGTGGTACTCGAGGGAGTTTTACAGGATAAAATCTGTAGAGGAATGCAGATTGTAATACATTCAGCAAACAACTCAGGATGTAGGTCGCAAGTGCACTTTGAGGTGAAAATGTTGGCAGAAGAGAGGAATTCGTAGCGGGCCGCATCAAACCAGTGACAAGCCTGATGAATCATAACAAATCTCTGATATGAAAAACTAAAGTTATATTAAAATTATATTATATCATAATTACTGAGCATGCCAAATGTATTAGACTTTTTTCTCTTAGCAAAATCCTGACTGATCTGTATTTTTCAGGCTTCATCTAAGCTGTCATTGATTCCTCTAGTGTATTACCTTTGAAAGACTGCTGACTGCCGGTGTAGCTACACATTTGCGGTGCTTCAATTGATCATGAAAATTAATGGAAGGGAGCAGAGGAAATCCGGCAGCGACACACATTCGACGGATACATCTGCTTCCAAAATGCTCCAGTGGCTGGTGATTAGGAAAACAAATCATCTCTCTTCCTCATTTGGATTAAATGCTGGTTGTGATTATTTTATTCCACCTACAGAACTCGAGCCGTTTGCCTCAGAGTTGAACGCCAATGGACTAAGGTGCTTTAACCACCTATCTAGGTTGCGGTCAAAGGAAAGACTTTCATTTGCAGAGACCAAAACCCAAAAGTGCTGGCAAAACAGACTGACACGAGAAAGGGGCTTTCCGTGGACAAACTGACGCCAGGCTCGTAAGGCTGGCTCAAGCTTTCACCATAAGTGAAACGTTTACTTCTAATAATTGTGGTTATGTACGAGATGCATGTGTGTATTATGTACTTTTTAGAGCAGATACTTACATCACGTGCCACGTGGTGTCTAAGGCGAGGATGGTGAGCCAACTGAAGCTGGCCAGAAACGAGAACTGGATCAGGAACGCTACAAAAATCAGAGAGGAAACAGAATTAGTAAGGTTGTCGTAACAATGAGGTACTTTTAATTTCAAAGGTAAATTGTAGTTAATGTATTATAGAGTTTCTTTTAGTCACAGGTAGGCCTTTGATTCATCAAATTCAGCCCATTAGCTCGTTTCAGTATCTTGTAACGCAGCTTCCCAAGTATTTTTGGAATGTGGAAATCAGTCCTCTCTAGTATTGATTTGCATAGTATGTTGTGCACTGAATAGGACACTTATGAAATATATTCGTTTAATTTATCCATCAAAGAGATTTTAAATGACACGTCCAACACACACACACACACACACACACACACACACACACACACACACGATTATCTTGCCGCAGATTATTACACCCATTTTTGTCTGACTGCGTCAACACACACGATCGTCAGCTCGTGGGAACAAAGGTCAGGAAACTGCTGCGTCGGCATCGCCAGCACCTGGCGCCCCGTCCTTTGATTTTTGTCTGTGAAGAACGTCTCGTACGTAATGTCAGTCAGATGACCTCATACAGGAATATATGCAACACAAATCTCCAATATTTGAAAGTGTTCGATAATTGTTGCTATCACTGTGTAACGAACACTCTGCACGCTTCGTACCAACTCTGTGAACTGCTCAGAACGGTACTTAGAGAATGAACACACAATTTTATTTTACCATCTTAGGCTACATTTTCATGTTGGATGGCACCAGAAAGTAAATATTGCTGACCGAAGTTACCTTTGCTCTGAAATTGCAAGAACAGAAACACTTTCAGAAACTGCTGGACAGGCGTGACTCTAATCTGGCACATTATAAGCCAAACTTTTTTAACAGAGCTTTTCGTAGGTGATTGTCTACCGTAGTTAAATAATATGGAAAAAGCATTTGTTACAGTCATCTTCGAAGAGGGAAACATTGTACATCAATGGATCAACCATACGTTTCCTCCATATATGAGACACACAAAAGTAGAACATATGCAGTTAACACAGCGCACATAAACAAGCTATGCCCTGGCACAGTTAATGAAGTGCACATCTGGTGATTACTCCATACTTAATAACTGATACACGTCATTGAAAATCGAAACCGGTAGAGAATAAACGTGAACTTGTGTAGCTGATGGCACAAATATGCTTTGTCCAAAATAAATTTCGCTACCCTTGATATAGTTACAAAAGGCCAACACGATACTTTAGAAGACACGGATCACTGTACTGAAGTCAAATGATCTGCAAGAAACCTATCATTTCTCGGTTTTTGTCGCTGGGGCCTCTAATAGTTGCAGAACCAGATTTTGTTGACTCCGTCCCATTTTTGTTTGTTTGTGTGTGACCTGCTGTAGTAGATTCTCTTTGCAGTTCTCTCACGCTATTCGCAGAAACGATTGGGGTTGGGGAGAGCGGGCGTGGATGCGCTTATCTTTGACTCTAGAGATAAGGGTCATCAGATGTTCATGTTCTCACAGTGGTAATCCTGGCCACGCTCCAACAGAGGGGCCAACGTGGATGGAAGAGGCTGTGTGTCACCAAACCTGTTCTCGGGGAGAGTATACAGGTGATATCATTGAAATGCCATTACACGCTGTCTGTATAAAATGAGGAGAAACAAATGTGGTAGTTCATTTAGCGAGGGCTTAATCGGATGGCGCGTTTTAATTCAGTAAATATAAGCCTTCGGTTGAAGGCCAATGGGGAAACCTGCTATAGAGATGGCAGCCGCACCTCCGCCGCAGGGACAATAGTATCTACCGTGCTATTGGTCGCCAAGGATAGAGCGAGTGTGACTTGTGTGTATCGTGGAGCGGTATTGTGAAACGGGAAGGCAGAATTACCCACGCGCTAATGTACGAGTACAACAGTCTAGGGAAAGCCACGCACAGCAAAGGTAAGCCATCCACGGTAATGTTAACGATGGATCCTATGCGATGCCTGGAGTAGTTACGGGGCCTTGACGGCTCCTGAAACTCAGGGTGTTTGTGAAGTGCTGAAAAACGCTCCTGTCTGAGCACAGAAAGGTGAATGTGTTTCTCTTTGTAGCACTGGCAGAGAAATGGGGAACCAGTTGCCTCAATCCTCATTTCGCCTTCCTCACCAAAGATTTTTGGCATGTGAACATATTCACTCTCTTAACACAGAACGTTCTAAACAGTTTTCCCCAGTCTAGTGAAGCTTGCATACTCAGCATATCCCTCTCCCTGCATTGTCTATAAGTGTTTCTACTGTCTCCTTTTTCTCCCATTGCATTTTCTCGTGTGTTTCTCCCGTTGTCTTTATCACTTTCTCTCGCTCTTCCTTACCAAAGTCTCTTCCTCTGCCACTTTCACTGTGTGTCTCAATGGCATTGTTTTATCTCTTTGTTTCTCTCTCCCATTCCACTGTCTATCTCGCTTACATTCTGCTGCCTCTCTCTTTAGCCTCTCCACACATGTCTTCGCGGATACTCTGCTAGTGTTTTTGACCTCTAGACCGGGAAACTTCAGCACATTGTCATAGGGATGGGGAAAGTGGGCAGATTTTTTCGTGCTAAAGTTCGCAAGTCTATGGGGCCCAGCGCCCCCCCCCCCCCCCCCCCTCACTCTCCTCATGCCAATGTACGTTCACTCGCATCTCATTCATTTCCACTGTCTCCTCTCTGTCTTGCTCCCACTGCTACTATCGCCATCTCTCCCCCCCCCCCCTCCGTCTCTCTCTCTCTCTCTCTCTCTCTCTCTCTCTCTCTCTCTCTCTCTCTCTCTCTCTCTCTGGTGGTGTGGGCGGCGAGTGGAGAGTGCGGCGAGACTCTATAGAGACACTGAGTAATCAGCACGAAGAGAAAGGCTGGGTGCTCTCCCTGGGGTAATGGAAAGCGAATTCTACGTAGCGGAAGGTGAGGTGTCAGTGGCATTCTCTGTAGTCATTTTGAGTGAAGGTGTAGAGCCGGATATTTTTTAAATTTATACTGGTGTGTCCCGTTTAATAATTGGTCTTTTCTGTTTATGTTATTCACTCATTTTGTGTAGTCGCAGTATTCTCGAGCGCGCGCCGTACGCTTTGTACCGAGTAGAATTAAAGTAACACTTTCCTGCCCACTTACATTTATACTAACTAGATTAGCACCCGCTGTTTCACTCTTAGACTGTATGGGCTGCGGTGATTTTTGTTTTTATTTAATGTAATTTTTATGTTGTTCACGAATTGGAACACCTAAGTGTTTCACGCTAACCCATGTAAGCAAGGACTTTTTCGAATGTGCTTCTGACCAAAAAGCGATTCTGGTAGCTGAAGTCCAAAGTTTTTGTTAATCATGCCTGTTGCGTTCTTGTGGAGTCATTTCCATAGCAACTTTCATCCCCTGGCAAATATCTCTTTATATCTAACTGAGGAGAGAAATCTAATCTTCCGAAATTTAGTTTTAAAGTTTTTTAATGTAACAATACTTTCTTAAAAATTTTCATACCCTATTGCACTCCCTTAGGGGCTGAATTTCCAGAAACATGTACTTTTTTAAAATTTCTAACCGAGAAGTCAAATACCAGTTGTCATAGATGTAGACTTAAAAATCATTTAGTAGATTTTAGTAATTATTTTCAAAAAAGCTTTCACCCACTATTTAGCCCCATAGGACTAAATTTTCAAAAATGCTTAGTCACTTATTTCTTTATTTCTGACCGATAAACAGAATACCAATTCGTAGGTCTAGCTTCAAAATTGCCTGAATAGCAACAGTTTTTCGAAACAATGCCTCATCCCCCATTTCACCCCCTTAGGGTTGGAATTTTGAAAAATTCCTTCTTAAAAGACGCCTACAGTGCTGGAGATTACTGTACCAACAGCACATTAATGCGCACTATCGACTGAACGGTCTTTTTCTCGAACGAAGACGTCTTGTCTAGAACCACAGTTTGTCTTAGATTCGTCTAGACACGTGGCAATGCAGTGGAAGTCAGCAGCACAGTGGAGTCTTCGAGTGGTCCTCTGTAACGTCTAGCAGGAGACACTTGCCGTCTGCCTCCTCTACTTCAAGTAGGTAACCGTTGTGAGCCCGTCATGAGTGTGTTGTTTGCTCAGCATAAGGGCGAGGAATGGAAGTGAACGGAAACTAGAATTTAATAGCTCCCGGTACACAGTCTATGCCCCTAAAATAGGACTACAGAAGAAGTCAGGCTTCCCTTTCCCGTCTGACCGATTACCACCCACCACCTATACTCAGCTCAATTTGCAGAACAGACAAAGAAACACAAGAAAAACAGCTGAAGTAATGCCTACCTCTACCCTAACTGAGGAATTAAAGTCTCATCGGAGCACACAGCAAGGTACTCGGGAACCATAGAAACCGCTTTTCATCCCGGCGCCCTCATGCAACTTATTACTAACAAGGAAAGGCCTAACATGAATCCAGTTAAGTTGGTAAGATCAGGATAAAAATTAGGCCAACACACGACAGCTATCTACCCTTACAACAGCACGTCACTATATGTGAGTGAAACACAGTACCCGGACCACTTCGAACTGAAACCACTACCACCCCCCCCCCCTCCGGCTACAAAAAAGGGAAAACTTCCCAACAATTGTGAGGCCAATATCGCTAAATAATAAGAAACGCACCATCAAATTTTCATCTGCAGCGGAGCCTAGGTCATTTATAGACGAGGGTTGGAACTTAAATAGTGGCAACTATTTATTCACCACCGATACAAAAGAGGTGCATGTTTGCATCTATTACTGTCCTTCAAAGTAGTCACCAGCGTTGTGTAGAACCTGATGCCAGCGATGTGGAAGGCGTAGTATACCGTTAGTAGAGCCTGTTCTGTTGCTGGTGCGAATCGAGCGGTCTAACGTTATGGTGATTCTCCTGCACGACTGTGATGGTGTTATCCTAACGCATTTCGTTCCTCCAAGGCAGACTGTCAATGCACAGTATTACTGTTCGTTTTTGGAGCATCACCTGCAACAGCTTTGCGAAAGAAGCGGCGACACTTTCTGCGCAACCCGCCCATCATTTTGCACGACAATGCGCGGGCGCATACAGCGCAAGCTGTGGCTGCTCTGTTCGGTCGATGTGTGTGATGTCCTTAGGTTAGTTAGGTTTAAGTAGTTCTAAGTTCTAGGGGACTGATGACCTCGGGTGTTAAGTCCCATAGTACTCAGAGCCATTTTTTTCGGTCGATGGGACTGGGAAGTACTGTATCATCCACCATACTCCCCGGACTTAAGTCCTTGCGACTTTGATTTGATTCTTAAGATGAAGGAACCACTTCGTGCCACTCGCTTCAGAACTATCCCAGAGATTCGACAGGAAGTAGACCGCTCCATTCGCACCATCAACAGAACAAACTCTGCTAACGGTATACTACGCCTACCACATCGCAGGCAACGGATTGTATACAACACTGGTGACTACTTTGAAGGACATTAACATATGCAACATTTAACTCTTTTGTATCAGTTGTGAATAAATAGTTGCCACTATTTAAGTTACAACCCTCTTACACTGTGAAAAGTAATGGTCGTGTAATATTCCCCACGCACACCCCCGACGTTGTTTTTGCGTCTGAATACTTTTCTCCGTTCAGAATGATTTTCTATGTTCTGCTTGCTAGAAACTCTTCAATCACAAAATGTGTTCCGATATTGGGTTCGCTCGCAATTTGTTCATTATGCGGCAGCGCGGAACGGTATCTAATGTCTCCCGGAGGACAAGGAACACAGCATCTATCTGGGTGCCAGTATGTGTTGCTTTCCAGACCACTCTGACGAAAAGAGCGGTTTGGGTTTCCACGAGCGTTGTTTTCGGAACCCCTGTGGGTTCCTAATGAGATTTTCGGCCTCCAGAGATGTCGTAATACATGAGTATAAAATATGTTACAGAATTATACATTAGACCGACATCAGATATTTAGGTCTATAGTTTTGTTCGACGACCCTTCTCGGAAACAGGGGTGAACTTCGCTTTTTTTCCAATCAGGAACACTTCGCTCCCTCAAGGACCTATGGTACAATGCTGCTAGAAGAGAGGCTAGTTCTTCCGCGTACTCTGCA
Organism: Schistocerca serialis cubense; assembly: GCF_023864345.2. Taxonomy (NCBI): domain Eukaryota; kingdom Metazoa; phylum Arthropoda; class Insecta; order Orthoptera; family Acrididae; genus Schistocerca; species Schistocerca serialis. The sequence goes on from NC_064638.1 coordinate 943,446,411, forward strand.
GCACATAAGTGGTATCTCGTGAGGTCCACCCGCCTTCCATTTGTTGAGCGATTTCAGCTGCTTTCTTATCCTATGATCAACTATTTGGATGTCACTTGTTTTGTCATTGGTGCGACGATTTAAAGGAGGTACTTCAATGCAATCTGGTTCTGGAAAAATACGTTTACTGTTTTGGCCTTTTCTGTGTCGTCCTCCGTTTCACTGCCATTACGATCCGTGTCTGGATAGATGGCTTCGATCCGCTTATTGATTTAACGTAAGATGAAAACTTCTTTGCATTTTCTATCAAGTCAGTAGACAGAATTTTACCTTTAATTTATTTAACGCTTCACTCATGGCTCTCCCTACGCCAATTTTGAATTCGTTTAACTTCTGTTTGGTTATGAGGCTTTAGCTGTTTTCGAAAAAGTTTCCTAACATGGCTGTCTAACCACGGCGGCTTTTTCCAGCCCTCACAATTTTGGTCGGCAGATACCTATCTAAATCGTATTGTACAATGATCTTTAACTTTGTTCATTGATACTCAACGTTTGTAGTGCTGGAGATGAAATTTTCGCGCTGTCCGCTCATGTAATCTGGAATTGTTTCTTGTCGCTCTTGCTAAGCAGAAACATCTACCTGCCTTTCTTTGTGTTACTGTTTACAACCGTATTCAGTGATGCTGTAGCGGCCTTGTGATCGCTGATTCCCTGTCCAACGTCAACTGAGACGGAAGTTGGAGTTTGTCACTAGCAAGTTTAAGCTGTTGTCCTCACGAATCCATTCCGTAATTAAGTGCTGAAGATAATTTTCAGATAAAGCACTTAGAACAATATCTGCTGATTCTCTGTCCCTACCACTCTTCAATAGCTGATACGATAACATCTCCACCTAAAACTAACATTACAAGGAAATTTACGCGAAATGTTCTCCCAGTTTCCGCTAAACTGTTCCGCCACTACTGTTGCTGAGGCAGAGTGTCTATAACAGCCTCCGGTGAGATGTTTGATCCGTCTTGAACACTTTTTTTCACCCATTCGAAAGCTGTACCAATCTCACTAATATGCTATCTTATTTTTTATGCCTATAAACACGCCACCACCAGCATTCAACCTGTGTTTGCGATATATTTTCCAGTGGGAATTTAGAATTTCACTGCTACTGACATGTACTTTCAGCCAGCTTTCCGTCTCTAGTACTTACCGTTTGTAAGCGAGATTAGCTCCGGTACCTTTACACAGACGCTTCTGTAGTAAATTAATACTATGTTAATATTTTCTTCCTTCGATCTGCTGTGATGAATGCTACTGTGGACTCGGAGGGCATCTTTTCGGACCTGTGGAGGTATTTCTCTATCCGAAAAAACTCAGACGTGCACGCCTCACGTAATATGCTACTAGGATGTCTTCCTGCGTGTAGTGCACACCTGGCTTATTAATGGGAACCCTAAAATTTACGTCCGATACCGTCGCAGAATCGTCTGAGCGTCTAGTTTAGACTTGTCACTGCTCGAAACCAGATGACCACGGTCGGTTCTGGGAACGATGCTGCAAAACGATAGCTCTGCTTCCACCATGTGAGTGTAACTGCCTTCACCAAATCAGTCAGCCGCCTGTAGGGATCAGGAAGGGCCTCTGAACCCAGGCGGCAGGCGTCATTCGTGCCTACATGAGCCACGATTTGCAGCCAAGTGCACCTAGTGCACTCAATCGCTGCCGGCAGAGTCATCTCCACATCTCGGACGAGACCCCCTTGCAAGCAGAGTAGATACTGGGTTCCTTTACCGATCTTCCCGTGTTTTACTGAGAAGCTCCATTGTTCGCCTAACACTGAAGCTCCGAATGACAAGCTGTCCCACCCTCTGCGGTTGTCCGAACCTCTCTCACGAAGATCGGTCGCAGCCCCATCGGCTGAGGCGTCCTATAATGGCTCAGACATACTTTCAGCAGCGGGGAATACCTCTGACCTGTTTGTAAGACTTAAGGGGACAGGTGTGGGCCGGTACCTACTTTCGCCTTGAAATTCGCAATCTACCATAGTTCGTCAGTCACCATCGGGTAAGTGTCGGCTGGTCCGGATGTGTCAATCTGAAGACGCAACAGCATCGAGGAACCAAGGCGGCTCTATAAGCTCCTGGGGTGCCACTGCATTCGCCACGGCTGCCCCAACGCCACTGTAGCCCAGGTCGCCAGTCTGAAGCCAACACAGCTTCCAGCTGTTTACGGACGTTGGCCAATTTCCCCTACATCCGCACACAACGGACGCAGTCGCTCTTCACCTTTAATCAGTTACTGTTTGAACCACGGGAAATGTAACCCTACCCCAGGAAAATTAACTCACTTAGCGCAAATCAACGAAAAATACGTTAATTCTTAAAGCAAAAATAAATAGCACTATTAAAAAGAGCTAAATTATCAGATGCATTTACTTCTACTCGAATACCTCTAAACTAAACAATGTTCAAAATCGGAGTACAACGGATAAGCTGCCACTGGCTTCGATTTGCTAGGAGGCTGAATAGCCCAGCCTCATGTGTAAATAATTACATATGTATACATATGTTAATATCGAAGTCTGATATCTCAGGAAAGTCGAAGTTAGTCAGCTTTACAGCTCACTGTATAGTGAACGTAAATTAGCGTACTGCTATGTAACTTCAGCACATCATCGAATTCCCTTTCAAGGTAGGTAGGTTACGCTTCAGTTACGCTTGGGTGGCAGACTCATCGACATTAGACTCTGAAAGTTGTTGGTAGTGAGTATTCACTGATGTGAAGCGGAAACAGTATCTTTTGGTGCCATGGTCAGCCGAAACAAAAAGATTTAGATTAGATTTGAGAGGCATGACAATTGTCAGCAAAAGCGGGTCTATTGCGTAGCGCACATCTAGGTCGCTACACAACAATCCGTCACAAGACACTTCTCTCCTGCTACTGAAAGGAGTTTGTGACAGATAGTACGTGCTTTTATCTGTTGTTCGTGATGTCTCTAAGCGGCAAGGAGCGAAAAAAATATTCTCAAAGTTAACTGATATAAAAAAAAAACATCTGGAGTCCAGCACTCTCCGTCACGATTTTGGCTGCAATTCAACAAGAGAAGTAAGGAGACGCAGTAGTTAGTACTGTCAACCGGTATTGGACTGGAGTGGCGTTCAGATCTGTCCATTCTACGGAAACATCAGCAAAAACTAGGTAATGTAAATTACCCACTGGCAAATACCACGATTCCCCAAAGAAAGCATTGAACCAGCGCATCGTGTCTAATGAATGGTCTCTACGCCAAAGAAGAAAAGTGTAGACTTCTATCTTCTTTCTGGAAACTCTGCATTACTTCAGCTGAAGATCTTTCTGGGTTCCGATTAAAATGAGCAAAGACAGCACATGAATAATCGGGAGATCCTGCATTTTTGAACTGTCATTCAATATTGTTTATTAGGTTTAAAAAGAACGCTCATAACATAGTAACAGCAAACACTGTTTACCTAAAAATATCAATACGTAACAAGACAAACACTAAAAACAGCTATTAAGTAGTCCAGGATTTGATCGTCACGGAAGCAACACTGAAAGCAACGGATGAAATTTAGTTGACAATCTTCCTTAAACTTGTGGTTTTTCTTTAGGTGAACCAGGTCATTAGAACCAAAACACTAACAAATGGATAAAGGGAAGAAATGGACTGACGTCATTGGAAGACCGATTGACTGGTCTACGCTTTCTTAGAAAAATATTACTCGAGATTTCAGCGAAGGATGGAAAGCTATTGACTTTTCATACCGACACACTACAGTGTGGCTTTAAGGACAATGCAGAATCCCCAGCAACGTATGAACTTTGCCAAAAAGTAAGATGTTAGTGGATGTTATTTAGTGTTACGTCCATTGGATCCAAAGATCATGGGTTCCACAGCTATGAATGGTGGCTTGAACAGTGTAGCCTATTTTTATGGATGAGTGTAGAATGAGATGGAAAGGACAAATTCTGGGTAGATATGTGACTTTATTCTCTGTAACACAACTGAGGAGACAGTCGATCTTGAAACCGCCTACCCAATGTATTGCGACCAGTATCATCTGCAGTATCTCTTCTACACACTGAGAAGAGGTATTAAATTTAGCTCAGGACTTTGGCGAAAACTGATAACTATGAACTACTTCACTTTCTTGTTTTCATTTGCTGACAAAATTACTAATAAATTGTTACACCGCCACATTTCAGAAGAAAGGCAGGACACATAGAAGATGCAACAAGTCCACTAAAGAGACAGCGTACACTACACTCGTTCGTCCTCTGTTAGAATATTGCTGCGCAGTGTGGGATCCTTACCAGGTGGGATTGACGGAGGACATCGAAAGGGTGCAAGAAAGGGCAGCTCGTTTTGTATTATCACGTAATATGGGGGAGAGTGTGGCAGGTATGATACGCGAGTTGGAATGGAAGTCATTAAAGCAAAGACGTTTTTCGTCGCGGCGAGATCTATTTACGAAATTTCAGTCACCAACTTCCTCTTCCGAATGCGAAAATATTTTGTTGAGGCCAACCTACATAGGTAGGAATGATCATCAAAATAAAATAAGAGAAATCAGAGCTCGAACAGAAAGGTTTAGGTGTTTGTTTTTCCCGCGCACTGTTCGGGAGTGGAATGGTAGAGAGATAGTATGATTGTGGTTCGATGAACCCTCTGCCAAGCACTTAAATGTGAATTGCAGAGTAATCATGTAAGCGTAAGCACAAGCCACTTACCATGAGGCTCAGCTGACTCATTGCTTGAAAGATGCTATGAATTTTCCATATGCTTCTTGAATATAATAGAAATTCCTACTAGACCTAATAGAATCCAGTGTCGTTCAAAACATGTGCTGCAATCAAGATTTATTTTAAATTTCTTCATTCAGTGCAGGAACAGGTTTGTCCTCCAAGCCCTCTCCTTCCACTAAGGTTTAACTAAAATAAAATCATCACAGGGCTTCTTAACTCTGTGGTAATTGACAGTTTAAGATTTTTGGCTTCCATATCCTTATTCTGGTAAAAAATTTGTTCCGTCACTTTGCTGTTTTAAATCTTAGCCTACTTCTTTGAGACATCTACGTTTACCTCTGAGCTCCCTACGATATGATTACCTTTCTGTATCCAAATAACGAGAGATAATCATATTATTGGAACACAGATGTGTTTGGGAGTCGTTGGTCCCAAATCTAGGCGTAGCTACAGACGCGGATTAACCATGGTAGTAAGCTGGGTCAGAGATAACGGCACAGGTAGTTAACTTGTCCAACATGACCTTAAATGAGCTTCCCTGAGACGCCCACTTCTCACCTTGGCAAATTATTTTCTTTTTTTGTTAGACCATTCGACTGTTATTCTGGTTTGGGCAGAAGAGAGAGTGCTAACGTCTAACAGAAACGACCGCAAATAATGTATCAAGTATGTCCTCTGTCCAGTGCTGCTTTTAACCAAGGAATGGTGTAAAAATCTGGCAGAAAGGTAGCACACGTCTGAATGATGCCCATCATTCAGATTTAATGGAAAACAACAGTTTAAGAAGATGACAGTATGAGTAAGAAAGGAAATTTATAAGAGACTTCAAAGTAACAGGGTAGAATTTATGCAGTACTCTTTTCCCCTTGCATAAGAGCGGGAGCAGTATAGATATGACATACGCCGAGAGAACAATGGCAAATAAACTTAGACGTGACCTTCTGAAAAAAAGTCATAAAGTGTGTTTCATAAGCACCAACGTCTTTTAAGTGTTTAGACCGAGCGACTGTACTACTGTACTACTACTGTACTACTGTAAGCAGTAATTTCTTCACGATAAATTTAAGTCCAGAGCATTAAGGGATTGAAAGCAACTTTATCGATTTAATAGCGATCTATAGATCGAAGCCCTTCAAGGAAAACCAATACCGCGATTTCGAGTTCGTTATTTAATTATGACGAAATTTCGCCTCAGGTATACTTTTAATTTACATTTGTATGTGTTATATCCTTAACTGGTTCAAAAATAACCTTTCAGTTTACTCAGTTAAGATCACCATCACTGTCCAGCTAGCTAACGTGCTAAGTATGTCTTCGTTAGAGCCTAATAACCATGAGAGCGTAGCCTACTTGGAATACAAGAGTGGGAAAAAACGGAAAATCTGATCAGTTTCCGTTAGAGATTATGGGCTGGACTTATTTCCAACTGCCCCTATAAAATATTTTGTGGATACTACGTAAATCATTTGCCATTGACACCGCAAAAGGAAAGGTAGACAAAAGAAACTAAAGATTACGGTTTCACATCCTGTGAGGAATGAAGTCGACACTCGCTCGGATTGGGGAATGATGAGAAGAAAATCTGCAATGTCTTTCACACCTGAGGAAAAATTTAAATTGGGATGGCTACACCAGGACTGAACTGACGTCTTCTCAACTAACAGTCTAATGCCTTATCATTGCGCCACCTCACTTTGTTGACACTAAAGTTTGCCTTTCTGACACCCTCCTGCTACTTCTAGGATCTATTAGTTGGTACCCTACTTTTTACTATTTATTCGCAGTGTTAGGCTACTAAGTGTGATCTACCAGGGTAGCTGAGAGCGTTCACGCGCTGCTTCCTGGACTCGGGTAGGCGCGCCAGCCCCAGATCGAATCCTGGCGGATTAACGACGAGCGCCGGCATGCCGGCCAGCCTGGATGTGGTTTTAGGCGGTTTTCCACATCCCACTAAGTGAATACCAGACTGGTCCGCACGTTCCGTCTCAGTTACACAGCTCGCGGACATCTGAACATATTCGCACGATTCCATGGAATACACTAGATGCAGACAGTTGGGGTACACTAATTCCTTCCCAGGGGGTATGGGGTAGTGACAGAAAGGGCATCTGGCCACTCCTTAACATTACATGCCACATCCGATTAACCAGCAGACCCAAGTCGGGACTGGTGCTTGGAAAGAGAAATTAGTCTACTAAGTTTCCTCATTTTATTAAATAGAAGTTTTCACACAATATGAGGTCATCACATATGAAGTGAAGTGTCCGTGATGGACACTGTTCAGTTTATGTATTTATGTTCCAGATTATTGGGGAGACATTTTGTACTGGCGTCGTGGAAAGTAAATAATGAATAAAATGTTTTCGGTCTTCAATTCGGCCCAATTCGTAGATACATTACATGGTCTTAATTATCCAGGCACCTATTAGTGGACGCTAATGTAACGTGTGACTGACCGCTCTTCGCTTTTATGATGGCCGCGGCGGGACCATGGATTGGATTCATTGAAAAGCAATCGCCATACGCATTAAGACGTTTATCCCACTGAGAGACATGACAAATTCCTGTTCCGCAGAAAACGGTCGGCCATTGGCAGATCCACAACCGCTTCCACTCTTGCACCTCCTCGTCCGACTGAAACCGACGTCCGTGCCTGTTTTTCTTCAGGACGCCAAATTGCTGAAGTGTAGCTTTCGTCTGAGTGGCAGCATGGGGGAGTGGGTTATCGTGCAGCAGGACGATTCCGTCCGACAGCACCCCGACAGCCCAAGGGCAGAGGGCAAAGGGCAAAGCCAACGGTTAAAACTTATCACATTTCCCCCACCAAAGAAATCGAGAGCTGTTCGCAGAAGTTCCGGTAAGGTCATGATGAACTCCTTCGACTGCAGGGTCCTCTATTCGTCGAGTTCTTCGGCTGTGGAATGCGCAGCGCTATGAAGACACTTTGCAGTATCTGCGACTCTCCATAAAGTCAAAATGCCAAGGAATGCTGTTTGACGGAAACTTCCTCGTGCAGGAGTCTATTAGTGAAAACTCTATCAAAATCCGTACAGCAGTTCCTGAGATTGGCCTTCACATACATACAGGAAAGCGGCAGGGGCTTCTAACAAATCGTATGTATATACAAGGCTTGGATAAAAAGCAGTGGGAACACCGCCGTAATATGAAGGATGTACGTCACACAACACTCTTGCTGTCTGCGACGGCCGTATTTGAGTCAGCTGCTGTGTGTAGTGTCAAAGTGCGCAAACCAGTTCAAGCGCACTACCAGTATGTTTAAGATACACAACTTGCGTGGATGAAGTTTGAAGTGGCATGTGGTCAGAGCGCACAACAGTGTTTCTCTTTCGCACTACATCCCATCATCCTTCATGACAATGCACGATGCCACACGGCGAAACACGTGCAGGAATTCCTGCGTACGCGGGGATGAGAGATACCGGAACATCCACCGTATTCATCCGATATGAGTCCGTGCGATAAGGACCTGTTCGCCAAAATGGAGGCACCTCTTCGTGGCACCAGCTACAACACAAGAGAAGACGACTGTGCTACAGGGCAGTCCTTCCAAGACATCGACAGAGACGGATGCGCTGACGGTGTACGACACCTTTCATCTCTGTGGAGGGAGGTGATCGATATATAGGATGACTATTACGCTGAGGGCAAGTTATACAGTGAGCGTCTGTGAGTGACGTCTGGTATGAATTATAGCTTTGTTGCCAATACTTGTTATCCATCTCATGTATAATCGTCATATTTAACCGTTGTGTGCGTAGCGGCAATGCTGCGAGTCCTCTTTTACAATCGCAAACTCTTATACTATATAGATCTTCTGTTCCCGTTGATATACAGGGTGAAAAGTGTTTAAACCGACAAACTCTGGGAGGCTGTAGGGGACATCAAAACAAATATTTTTCCCTAATGTCATTTTTTCCTACGAGGAGTATTTAAACCGGTAGAGGAAGAGTTCTCTGGCGACAAATTAATTAAACCAACAAAAAAGTCCAGAGGGGACGTATCTGGGGATCGAGCAGGCCATGGTACAGGACCACCTCTGCCAGTCCACGTTTCTGGGAACTGTCGGTCCAGGAATCTAAGCACACGACGACTGAAATGTGCCGGCGCCCCGTCATGTTGGAACCACATGCGTTGTCTTGTAGGGAGCAGGACGTTTTCCAGCAATTCTGGCAATGCTCTGGCGAGAAAATTGTAATAGTGCCTGCCATTTAACGGCCTAGGTAGCAGATACGGCCCAATTAAACAGTCCCCAACAACACCGAACCACACATTAACGAAGAACCGCACTTTATGAGCGCTAGTAACTGTGGCATGTGGGTTATCCTCACTCCAAACATGCGAATTGTGGATGTTGAAGACTCCATCACGCCCGAACGTTGCTTCATCGGTAAACAACACAGAGGATGGAAATGTATGATGGATTTCACAGTGTCCCAGCTACCACTGCGAAAACTGTGCTCTGGATGGATAATCAACTGGTTCCAGGTTGTGGACACGCTGTAAGTGAAGTGGACGTAACAACTGCTCTCGAAGGACTGTTTTTACATTCGTCTGATTCGTCCCCATGTTACGTGCAGTTGCACGAGTGCTGATTGAAGGATCCCGCTCCACATGCTGCAAGACAGCTTCCCCAAATTGCAACGTTCTTACCGTGCGACAGCGTCCGTATCCAAGTAATCTGTTAAATGACTCTGTATCTCGCAGACGTTGGTACACAGCAGCAAAGGTCGCATGATGCGGGATATGGCGATTAAACCCGCTGTGCAGTTCGACCGTTGTGGTGCGCTACGTACAGTGTGTAAACTTTTAGATGGCAGACCTCTCCCTAGTCCTGAATCGGTGGAAGTCGGTAAACGTCGGGAGGCTTCGGAAGGCACGCAGTTTCGACTGCTGCCAACATTACGTAGCTGACTGTGTTATGCAAGGTAGCCATTGTCGTCTGCTTAGTTATTGTTTTGCGCTGTACTGTTCTGTGTGTTTTTATTGTGCAGTTGTGCTAAACATTATCAAAATGAGTGAAGAGGCAGTTGCTGGCCCATCTCGGGAGTCGCCAACAACCCCTACCGGTAGGCCTACGGTTAGAAGGAAACCAGTATTACGTAGCGATGCTCGCAAAATTATATTGCGTGTGATTGAATGCTGCGAAAGGGAAAGGGAGCAGAAAAAAATTGCTTCATCCCATTTACAAATCTTCAGTGAGAGATGCTACATACACAGGACAAAGCATGCGTAGCATTGGAAGATTCAAACAGTTTTCCAATAATCACCCTGGCGTATCACCACAAACGCCTGGCAAGAAAAGGTGAGTTTCCATTTCAGATATTTTGTTCGCGATCACTTTGAAGGAGCCCCCTATTTCGTCCGAATTACCTTATATTTAATTTTTCCTTGCAACCGTATTGCTTTGTATGGAAACACCACTGGTTACTGTATTATTTCGAAACATTCATATTACAGTACATTCCCAAATGGTTTGTGAGTGCATAGTAGACAAACATATATACATTGATTTTTATATATATAGATTTTAATGTACATGACGATTTCAGTTTCGTTTACGAACAACATTTGAAGTGAGTTTTACTTCCAAGCCTTTCGTCTGCTTTCGTGTAAGCATGACGCGCAATTTGTAGTGCTAGCACTGCAATTGGTAGGCGTGCCTTGTCTCTCCCCCCCCCCCCCCCCCCAACGGCTCCACACCCCTCGCCAGCCAATGCTTGCTTCCTCCTCTCCCTGCACTCCCCTCAACATGGCCGTCTTACAGTTAACACATTATAGTACGCACCAAACATGTCAGTATACTCACTCCAGGTGTATCGCTCCATTGGTAAACAGAGACCATGCACTACTACACTGGTGGACAGGAGTTGCCTACAACTGAAGAGCGTAATACGGCCTCCACCGGTTCAAATAATCCTCATAGGAAAAAATGACATTATGGAAAAATATTTGTTTTTATGTCCCGTACAACCTCCCAGAGTTTGTCGGTTTAAATACTTTTCACCCTGTATATCACTTGTACCCGACAACAGACGTAAGCAACGAGTTTTCCGTTCAATGGGCAGCGACAGAGACTGGCGAGTCGAGTACCTCCGAGACTATGGAGGTGGTGAGTTGAGAGATGAACTCACGGGACCGTCTGGCAAATTTAAAGCGACTCTACGGTGCTCATTTCTGATCTCTGGCGGCCAGAGATCAGTCTGGTTGTTAACGGCTGTTTGAAGAAGCTGCCTGGTCTCGGTACAAAGGCGCTGAGGCGAGCAGAGGACTCACCGAAAGCGATGCAGGCGCCGCTGACGATGCGGTCTCCGGCCAGCTGCGTGATGGACAGTGCGACGTAGGCGACGGCCAGGCAGAGCGCGTGGCTGGCCAGCGACTTGCCGTGCAGGTCGCGCAGCTCCGGGAACCACAGGTACACCCACGCCGTCGCCACCAGGAACGGCACCGACACCAGCAGGCCTGCGGCAGAAGGGACCACGTTCCTTCAGGAGCCGAGTCAGAATTCGAATCAAGAACAGCTGCCAAAAATGTCACGTACAAGTAGATATCCTCGAAGTAGTGAAGCAACTTAAATCACTCGACAAAAGCAAGTCTTCCGGTCCAAACTATATACCATTTAGGTTCCTTTCAGAGTGTTGATACAATAACTCCATACTTAATCATATACAACCGTTCGCTTGACGGAAGATGCGTACCCAAATACATGAAAGTTGCACACGTCACACCGATATTCAAGAAAGGTACTAGGAGTGATCCTCCATATTAAAAGCTCATATCATTAACTTCAATATGCACCAGGATTTTGGAACATATACTGCGCTAGAACATTATGAGCTACCGCGAACAAAACTGTCTATTGACACACACTCTACACAGATTTAGAAAACATCGTACATGTTAAACGCAGCTAGCTTTTCACTCACACGAAGTGTTGAGTGCTATTGACAAGGGATTTCAAATTGATTCCTTATTTCTAGACTTCCACAAGGCTTTCGACACTGTACCACACAGGCGGCTTGTAGTGAAATTGCGTGCTTATGGAATATAGCTTCAATTATGCGACTGGGTTCGCGATTTCCTGTCAGCGGGGTCACAGTTCATAGTAACTGACGGAAACTCATCGAGTAAGACTGAAGTGATTTCTGGTGTTCCTCAAGGTAGTGTTATAGGCCCTCCGCTGATCCTCACCTATATAAACGATTTAGAAGACAATGTGAGAAGCCGTATTAGGTTGTTTGCAGATGCGCTGTCGTTTATCGACTAGAAAACTCATCAGAAGATCAAAACAAATTGCGAAACTATTTAGAAAAGATATCTGTATAGTGCGAAAATTGGCAATTCACCATAAATAACGAAAAGTCTGACGTCATCCACATGAGTGCTAAAAGGAATCCATTAAACTTCGGTTACACGATAAGTCAACTCTAAAGGCCGCATATTCAACTAAATACTTAGGAATTATAGTTACGAACAACTTAAGTTGAAAGGAACACACAGTAAATGTTATGGGGAAGGCTAACCAAAGACGGCGATTTATTGGCAGGACATTTAGAAAATGTAACAGATCTACTAGAGAGACTACCTCACTACGTTTGTCCGTCCTCTTTCAGAATACAACTGCGCTGTGTGGGATCCTCACCAGATAGGATTGACGGAGTACATCGAGAAAGTTCAAAGGAGGTCAGCACGTTTCGTATTATCGCGAAATAGTGGGGAGAGTGTCACTGACATTATACAGGATTTGGGGTGGACATCATTAAAACAAAGGCGTTTTTCTTCGCGGCGGAATCTTCTCACTTAGTTTCTGTCACCAACTTTCTCCACAGAATGCGAAAATATTTTGTTGACGCCGACCTACATAGGGAGAAACGATCGCCGTAACAAAATAAGCGAAATCAGAGCTCGCACTGAAAGATATAGGTATTCGTTTTTTCTGCGCGCTGTAAGAGATTGGAATAGAGAATTATTGTGAAGGTGGTCCTGCTGGCCGAAGTGGCCGAGCGGTTCTGGGCGCTTCAGTCCGGAACCGGGCGACTGCTACGGTCGCAGGTTCGAATCCTGCCTCGGGCATGGATGTGTGTTATGTCCTTAGGTTAGTTAGTTTTAGGTAGTTCTAAGTTCTAGGGGACTGATGACCTCAGATGTTAAGTCCCATAGTGCTCAGAGCCATTTTTTTGAAGGTGGTCCGATGAACCCTCTGCGAGGCACTTAAATGTGATTTGCAGAGTATCCATGTAGATTTAGCCTTCTGAGATACCCACAACTACGGTCATTAACGGACAACTGCACAAAGAGTTTAGAAAAGAGCTCTGAGCTTCGACTGCTTTACCTCTTGCTAGTAGTTAGGAAGCAAGTATGGCCTTCCTTACCCCACTCTCCTATAGAGTATTTCAAAAAATCATCTTTACAGTGAATAACTTTGAAATTATAATATATATTAACAATTAGTATTCAACATTTGATGAGAAATGTTTTTCTTACGATCCAGGTCACGTAATTTTGACGCAAAATTTAAGTTGAAAATCTGATAAAATACGGAGGCCACAGGATGGTTCAAATGGCTCTGAGCACTATGGGACTTAACATCTGAGGTCATTAGTCCCCTAGAACTTAGAACTACTTAAACCTAACTAACCTAAGGACATCACACACATCCATGCCCGAGGCAGGATTCGAACCTGCGACCGTAGCGGTCACGAGGTTCCAGGCTGAAGAGCCTAGAACCGCACGGTCACACCAGCCGGCGGAGGCCACAGGAGAAAACTTCGGTCCACACAGCTATTCGGGCTTGGCATACGTCATTTATGGAAACAGGTAGTGTTCTCCATAAAGACGGTGCGGGTCGCTCATCTGTTTCGGACGCCAACGTGGATAAGGGGTGGCAAGCGTTTGCAACGAGTCCGACAAAATCTGTGCGCAGCGCGCCGAGAGAGTTAGAAATGAGACCGTCAACAGTGCACAGTTCCCTGCGTAAGACGCTACGGCTACATCCCTACAACGATCATCTGCTTAAGGCATTAAAGCTCTTTGACATACCTCAGCGCGAACTGTTAGCAGTGTATATGCTAGGCAAGATTGACGCAAACAATAACTTTTCGGAAAAGATTTATTTCACCGATGAGGCAACGTTTCATGAGTCCGGCAAACAATAGTCATGAAGTTCTTATATGGTGTTCGCAGCATTCTCAGTTCACACGTGAAATGGAAAGAGAGAGTCCCAAGGTCAATATTTGGTGCGCACTGATGCGCAATTGTGTCATTGATCCATTATTTTTCATCGAGACTACCGTCGACGGTGATGTTTACCTGGACATCTTACAAGAGTTTGCTGTGCCACAATTGGAACTCCTATCTCTAATCATATTGCAGTAAGATGGGGCACTACCCCCACAGGTCCCTAAATGTCCGTCAGTTTCTAGATGAAATGTTTCCGAACAGATGGATTGGACGAGACAGTCCAATTCGATGGCCGCCACAATCCCCTGACCTCACAGCACTAGACTTCTTCCTGTGGTGGTTTGCAAAGAATCTTGTGTACAGAACTAAGGTTAGAGACAGGGCTTCGGAAACGTACACATTCTCAATTTATTTGAACATGTCACCTTGGAGATCTTGAATAGTACGTGGAGAAAAATGGAATTCCGAGTAGACATTGTCCATACCACTGTAGGTGCATACACTGATGCGTATATGAGGAAACAAAACTGAGTTACACATGTTAAAAACCATTCGTTAATATCTAGTATAATTTCGAAAGTATAAAATCTGAAGTTATGAAGATAATTTATGGACGCATTGTACTATGTGGTCAGGAGTGTCCTGACACCTATTGTTAGACACTAATATCAGGATTTCCACCATTCGCTTTTTTATGACGAGAAACCTGCAGGGGACATTTTCAACGAGGTATGTCTGGAGGAACAGCAGCCCATACTTCAAGTGTCGATACCAGTGAAAGCAGTGATACTCAACGATGGGGTTTGGAGAAATGTTTACGTTGTAACGCAACCCAAAGGTTTTCAACTCGGTTCATGTCGGGACTCTGGGTATGCCAGTTTATTTCAGGATCCTCCACAAACCATTCCTTCACAGATGATACTTTATGACAGTGTACTGCCATGGCGATACATGCAAATCATCATCTCCGAACTACTACTTTGCTTTATGTAGTGCACAATGATGTAATGTGCTTTAATTTCCTCCTACATTTAGTGAATTCTCAAGCACAACAAGGGGAGCACCCTCTAATACGAGAGGAACCCCCATACCGCGAATAACCTGCTCCACACATACGTTAGCCAGACATTCTCCAAGACCAAACCTATAGGAACTCTTCTAAAATATCGTTGTGTATAGTACTGGGATCAGTGTTTTAACTAAGTGGGACAGTTTGAAATTCGTATTGACTGTTTTTTCTTAATGCCTTCTGTGTTAATTACCGTATAATAACGTACAATTTCGGCGAATGGTCTCAGTAAATAAGAGTAAAAAGAGTTACAAACTAAATACGTTTACTGGGCTTCGAAATAATCACTATTACCTACATCGTGGCCGCGCATTGTTGGGTATCCTCAACATGTGCGAACGTTCGTTAACAATAGTTCTTACACTGTTTATCTTCAACCTTCTGTTCTTTTAGAAGACAGATGCCAATCAACAGCTTTGTTTTCTATCTGCCACTGCAACAAATCTAAATCATCATCATATTATTTTACTTATTTATCATTTACTTCAATTTGTGAATCTACTTGACAAAATCTTTAGTCTGTTAAACATTTATATACTATTATTGCAGTAGAAGATATACCAATTATACCAGAGACAAATATTGATTTAGAACAAGTTTCAATGTAGAATGTAGACATGTTTACAGTACTTACAAATGAAATGAAATCACAATTGAAGAGATTAGTGTTAAATACTGTGGGTTAAACAGTTATTCATAACATAAATTTATTGATTACTATTTAATAACTTCTGTTATCCCTGAAAAATTACTATTTTCTGTTACAACTAATCAATTACTAAAATATGTTAGTACAAGCTGAGATTGGAACCTCTTTAAATACTGGAGGTAAGAGCTGTTTTACACAGTGTTCACCTTTCAATATTTACTTACTTAAACTTTGAATATTTCAAAGATAAAATATGTATAGAATTAGATTTATATTTTCATCATACCGGCGGCCGTTTTGTATCATATATTATAGAAGTGTGGTATTAAGAGGTTGCAACACGGAGCCCCTGCACTCTGTTTCAAAATTTTGGCTTTTGAAGACACCAGATGTAATTAAAGTGCAGCTTCTCACGGAGGTCCAGTGTTGGCTGTATGGCAGGGAACCTTCGTAGATATGGTAAAGCTTTAATGTGGAGACGATTTACACCGGAAAAAATAGTTCCAATTTTTGCCACCAGGTGCAAACCTGGCGCTGTACAGCATCTTGTCGATGTCTTCGGTGCTCATATTGGACAGACCCTGTGAGTGGCAGTTAATAATAAAACCAACATTACGCCTTTCTCACTTTGACCTTTTGTGCCTACGTCCTGTTCTTAAACCTCAACTCATCACAACGAGACTGCCACACCAGAAGAACAATGATGACCGCAGGATTTACGGAAACACTATGTAACATCAGTGTGACCTTATTGTAAAGTTGTTTTTGTAATGCCATTTAGCCTGAAGATGAGGTATTCCGTTTAAGCATGTCGCTAAATAAAGAAGTAGTACAATAGTTGACAAAGTTTGTCACTGGTAGCGATAATTTAAAAAAACCTTTACATAGGTTTAAGTAGTTCTAAGTCTAGGGGACTGATGACCTCAGTCCCACAGTGCTTAGAGCCATTTGAATTACATGTCTTTCTTGCATTCACAGCGTCCGGTTTGTACCTGGTGGCCAAAATTAGAACTAACTTTTTCCCGTGTAAATATGTTTCGCATTAACGCATTAGAGTATCTACGAAGTTTATTTGCTAACACTGGAATTCTAGGAGTAGCTGCACTTTAATTATAACCACCTGATACCTGTGATTTTCGAACTATGGTTGGGCACTTTAGGGGAAATAAATAACAATTATATTTATTGTATTTTGACGTTTTAGGTTAGGCTCGCAAGTTTATAGACACTCCTCAGGTTTGAGGGCCAAGATGTCGGTCGAACGGAAGGAAACAGTTTTTGACCAATGTATACTGCTAGTAATAGCTTATGGCTATGGACATTGACATTTAATGAGTTGACTCTCAGGAAACTAGTAGTAGCCTTCGACCATAAATATAATAGACTGGCCCTGACGTCATTTTCGAGACGCCAACATCTCTGGGATAAAGTCACGTGAATGTTGGCAAAACATGGTTGTTTCGTGTTGCGCTTATGCCTGTACTCAGCGTTTTGTCGGGGGAAATGGCATTACATTTCACATATAAGTGTTTCTATTATAGTGCAGATGCGTTTATTGAAATCTGCTGAAGTGACTTTTATATGTTTTTTACACTTGAAATAGAGTATGACGTAAATTAAAGTGTTGAAAGTGATGCCTGTAAACTCAGACTCATATTACATTTTGGAAAGTATCTGTGATAATTCGGTTACAGAAGTAAATATAACCGTTTCTCGTTCCTACTCATAGGCTCCCTAAGGATGAAAACCGAAGGTAGCTTTGGATACAGGCCCTGAAACGGAAAAACTTTAGGCCATCTGGACATATGCGCCTTTTTGTATATACAAGTGAGATTACAATAAGGTAAGGGCACCTATAGTCGACACATGAAGAGAATTTTTTCTACCTTCTAATACTATTAAATAAATGTAGGCTCCAAAATTATTTTCTGAAGCTTCAAAGTCTCACATTTCATCTAAAATATATTTTTTTTAAATTGATAGTTTAAACTTTTGTAAAAATAGTAGGAACTGAACCTTTGAAGCGCACCTAAAATTGATACTCTAAAATGGATCTGCTCCTAAAGTCTACAATTTTGGTACCTATAGTTGACATAATTCCCATATCCCATTTTCTTTTATAAGTGACTAGAGCTCAAAACGCGGCGAATCCAATGTTTAAAGTTTTGACACGAGCCCACTCTTACTGTTTAAAAGAATTTTAACGACATTTTACTTTAATTGATAGTTTATAGTAATTTCGTTCCGCTGCCCACCAGAGGGGCGTTCGATGTATTTGTTAGATTTTATAAATGGTATTGTGAACAAATCCAGGTCAAATGTAGTTCTGACAATTTTTCGCAAATAAAAAAGTAATTTTTGTAGAAAGCGTTTGGCAGTCAATTGAGAAATGTGGGTAAAATACGATACAAACATAGGATGGGAGACCGCTGATTTGAAATCCCGCCACGTTTTGCCAACAGTCACGTTGTTTATGTTTGAGCCACACCAGCCCTATAGCTTCTGCACAGCAAGGCCAGTCTACTAGTATGTATGGTCGAAGGTAGTAGCCCAAAGAGGATGGAAAGAACGGTGTTGGGCTGCGCAAAGAAAGAAAGAAAGAAAGAAAGGACAAAAAGAAAGTAGTCGATATCAGGCAGACAACGAAGGTCAGTGAATTTCATTATTAGAAAGAGTGAATACCTTGAAGTGGCAGTCGGCTGGCATAGCATGGTATGGTATGGCATGGCACTCTGAGAAGAGATAGGAGGTGATCAAAAAAACTACTTGACTGGAGACCAGTTTACCAAAAAAGACCAAGGAGAAGACTACCAGCCAGATTGGACACAGACTTAAAGAAGACAGCTGGACTGAACTGGCAACGGGAAGCTCAAGATCCGAAGAAATAGTAGAACTTGCAGGGACCATATGTTGCACGGAGACTGAATGAGGCCGTATCACCAAGTTGTCGAACTGGTTTAAGATTATGAATTTAACAGGATATTCTGAGAAAGTTAGACATTTTTTATTGATGATAGTAAGTATTTAGTAACGTTTATAAGTGTATTGTGAGTTCAGTTTTATGACATAGTAAATATTAGCAGTGAAGGAGAAAAAGTACAGTCACAAGCAGCTGAAAATATGAAAAATTGAAAAGTAAGGTGTTTAAAACTGATGTAAATTTTTGAAGTGGTTAAGATCTTTGACAAAGGAAAGAAAGACGTCGGAACAGAAGTGAAAGTGTTCGGAAAGAAGTGAGACAGCGAAATCCCCTAGAGAGACGGCGAAGTCTCGCCTCTACTCACCGACCAGCTAGTCTAGTCTAGCCACTAGGGCGCCGGCACTAGTCAGCAGCAGGAGAGACGCAGCCCTAGGAAGCGGCCGCCAGCCCGCGCCACAGTACCTGAGACCGACCTGCGCTCTTACCGATAGGGTACAGCACGTAGCGGACGGTGTGCTCGCCCGCGCTCACGTCGTCCTCGGAGCTGAAGCAGATGAGCGGCAGCGCCACGGCGAGCCCGCGCTCCGGCGACCAGTAGGCGTCCACGCAGAAGTCGTCCGGGCCCAGGCGCTCGCCGTTCCACAGCTGCAGGGTGCCGTTCGCGAACAGCCGGTAGTCCTCGTCCACGTCCAGCACGAACCTGCAACCGCCAGCGTCACGTCACTCAGTCGCTGAGCAGATCGACTCTAAGAAGCGAGCCAGTAGCTGTAAGTACACTACCGTTCATTAAAATTGTTACACGAAGAAGAAATGCAGATGGTAAACGGGAATTCATTGGACAAATATATTATAACTAGAACTGACATGTGATTACATTTTCACGCAATTGGGGTGCATAGGTCCTGAGAAATCAGTACCCACAACAACCACCTCTGGCCGTAATAACGGCCTTCATACGCCTGGGCATTGAGTCAAACAGACCTTGGATGGCGTGTACAGGTACATCTGCCCATGCAGCTCCAACACAATACCACAGTTCATCAAGAGTAGTGGCTCGCGTATTGTGACGAGCTAGTTGCTCGGCCACCATTGACGAGACGTTTTCAATTGGTGAGAGATCTGGAGAATGTGCCGGCCAGGGCAGCAGTCTAACATTTTCTGTATCCAGAAAGGCCCGTACAAGACCTGCAACATGTGGTCGTGCATTATCCTGCTGAAATGTAGGGTTTCGCAGGGTTCGAATGGAGGGTAGAGCCACAGGTCGTAACACACTTTAAATGTAACGTCCACTGTTACAAGTGACGTCAAGCGAACAAAAGGTGACCGAGACGTGAAACCAATGGTATTGTAGGGAAGCAGCCTACTCACGCTGTAGTAAATTCACATCAGTTTCCATTGTGTGCCAGCCAGTCTGCTGTAACTAGCTCTGACGTCATAAATGTTGCGCAATACCTTAAAAATCAAGCAAATGACCTAAAACTTTTCTAGCATCTCAAGAATAATACTAAATTAATGTGTGTTAAATATCAGTTCGATAACTTCAGCCATTTTCGAAATTTGGACGTTTTTCTGAAAAAAATCATTGGCGCAACAGAAAAGAGCTAGAGACTTCAAAATTTATATTTAGATTCATCTTTCATAATGATTTAATAAAAACAGTACTTTGGATTTCACAAATTAAGATTTTAGTGGAAATTCATGATTTTGTGGTTTTCGTCTCAAAACTGAAGGAAGCAAGATAGATTAAGTAGGCTAATAAATAAGGCTAGGATGTTTAGATTTAAATAGGTTGGAGGTCCGCTATGACTATGAAGATGTGAAAAGTTTCTTTTGAATACTTATAAAATTATAGCGATAGCGGATCTCAAAAGGGCCAGTTCAGAGCTCATCTACTGCGTGCAGTGTAATTTAATTAATTCTCTCGCCCAAAATATTTAACTTAGCCACGTCAAAATTTTATTATCAATACTTACCTGCGTGCTGAATGCACGTTTAAATTAAGAGCTTCATCGGCCATCAGCAAAAGAAGCTATAAATTATTATGTAACTTTAAGTGGGCGTTACTAGCCCAGCGGCTAGTCGGGAGAGCCGATTTGATCAGGCGTTCCCTTAGCCGTCCGCACCGCGGCTTTATATATAAGAACGTTGCGCGAGGAAGCAAGGCCCAGTTCTCTCCAGACGCTGAATGACACGCCATCTGTGTCGGGAGTCGAGTCGCATCGGTATCACTGCTACAAACAGCCTCGGGTGCCGTATTAAGTTACTAGAGATACGCGGAACCCTGAAAACATTTCAAGTGAAGTGTTAATTCTGGGATGATTTTCATTATCTAGCTTCAGTTTGCGTATTGTCGTATTTTCACGTGCCGTCGCGGAACAGACATTCTACCAATTATTTAGCGTGGCGTTTGATGAAATGATCTCATCAAATTATGGCGAGCATTCTTTTTAACATTTAATTCGGACATTTATAGTTGCATCAGCGCATTAGACTCTGAACTGCTCTGTTGGTTAGGTTGTGGGGATACTTGTGTTTTTTATCAGTGAATTTCAGAATATACTTAACTATTTTGGAAAACTGTTTTTGATTAGAAATCCCAGACAATCTCCTAATTCCTCAGAGCTATAAGCTGCAGCTCTAATGGTATTCTCAGATGAAGTGGGCACTAGGATCTCTAATTACTGGCTCCACGTTTTGTTAAATCACTTTCTGGGTGCTAAAAAGTAAATAGAGAGCCAGTGTTGAGAACGGCGAAAGACAGCATTAACAACATTCTAAAAGCCAGAAACTGATTCAACATGCAAGCATTTATACAGCAATTAATTATTATTACAAATTATTCGCCGCCCCACAGTATCCCATACCATCACGCCGGGTGACAAGCCAGTATGGCGATGACGAATACAAGCTTCCAATGTGCGTTCACCGGCATGTCGCCAAACACGGATGCGACCATCATGATGCTGTAAACAGAACCTGGATTCATCCGAAAAAATGACGTTTTGCCATTCGTGCACCCAGGTTCGTCGTTGAGTACACTATCGCAGGCGCTCCTGTGTGTGATGCAGCGTCTAGGGTAGCCGGAGCCACGGTCTTCGAGCTGATAGTCCATGATGCTGCAAACGTCGTCGAACTGTTCGTGCAGATGGTTGTTGTCTTGCAAACGTCCCCATCTGTTGACTCAGGGATCGAGACGTGGCTGCACGATCCGTTACAGCCATGCGGATAGGATGCCTGTCATCTCGACTGTTAGTGATACGAGGCCGTTGGGATCCAGCACGGCGTTCCCTATTACCCTACTGAACCCACCGATTCCATATTCTGCTAACAGTCATTGGATCTCGACCAATGCGAGCAGCAATGTCACGATACGATAAACCGCAATCGCGATAGGCTACAATCCGACCTTTATCAAAATCAGAAACGTGATGGTACGCATTTCTCCTCCTTACACGAGGCATCACAACAACGTTTCACCAGGCAACGCCGGTCAACTGATGTTTGTGTATGAGAAATCGGTTGGAAACTTTCCTCATGTCAGCACGTTGTAGGTGTCGCCACCGGCGCCAACCTTGTGTGAAGGCTCTGAAAAGCTAATCATTTGCAAATCACAGGATCTGCTTCCTGTCGGCTAAATTTCGCGTCTGTAGCACGTCATCGTCGTGGTGCAGCAATTTTAATGGCCAGTAGTGTACTTCAACATTCAACAGCCTAGATAGCATGGAATACTTGCTCATTTAAGACAACGTGTTTCGACTGATTTTGCTGCTATCTTCAGATCTGTAAGAAAGTGCACATACGTGGAATATGTCTTATTACATGAGTTAAGACGTAATATCTGAGATAAAAATTTTAGTTTGGCATTACAAAACCGGAAGTGGAACTGTGATGCCAAATTAAAACTTTTCTCGTCTACATCTACGTGATTACTCTGCTATTTACTATGAAGTGCCTGGCAGAGGGTTCAATGAACCACCTTCAACCTGTCTCTCTACCGTTTCACTCTCGAACGGCACGCGGGAAAAATGAGCAGTTAAATTTTTCTGTGCGAGCCTTGACTTCTTTCTTTTTATCGTGATGATCATTTCTCCCTATGTAGGTGGGTGGCAACAGAATGTTTTCGCAATAGGAAGAGAAAACCGGTGACTGAAATTTTATGGGAAGATCCTGCCGCAACGAAAAACGCCTTTGTTTTAATGATTGCCACTCCAATTCACGTATCTTGTCTGTGACACTATCTCGTCTATTTCGCGATAATACAAAAGGACCTGCCCTTCTTTGTAATTTTTCGATGTCATCCGTCAGTCCCACCTGATGTGGATTCCACACCACACAGCAATACTCCAGAATAGGGCGAACAAGCGTGGTGTAAGCAGTCTCTTTAGTAGACCTGTTGCACCTTCTAAGTGTTCTGCCAATGAATCACAGTCTTTGGTTTGCTCTACCCATAATATTATCTATGTGATCGTTCCAATTTAGTTTATTTGTAATTGTAATCCCTAAGTATTTAGCTGAATTTACAGCCTCCAGATTTGTTTGACTTATCGCGTAATCGAAATTTAGCTGATTTCTTGTAGTACTCATGTGAATAACTTCCCACTTTTCCTTACTCAGCGTCAATTACCACTTTTCGCACCATACAGATATCTTACCTAAATCATTTTTGCAAGTCGTTTTGATCATCTGATGACTTTACAAGATGGTAAATGACAGCATCATCTGCAAACAATCTAAGACGGCTTCTCAGATTGTCTACTACGTCATAATATAGACCAGGAACCGTAGAGGGCCTGTAACACTTCCTTGGGGAACGCCGGATATTACTTCTGTTTTACTCGATGACTTTCCGTCTATTACTACGAACCGTGACCTTTCTGACAGGAAATCATTAATTCAGTCGCACAACTGAGGCGATACTCTGTAGGTACGCAGTTTGGTTAGAAGACGCTTGTGAGGAACGGTTTCTGAAGGCTTCTGGAAATCTAAAAATATGGAATCAATTTGACATCTCCTGTAGACAGCACTTATTACTTCACGAGTATAAAGAGCTAGTTGTGTTTCACAAGAACGTACTGACTATGTGTCAATAAACCGTTTTCTTCGAGGTACTTCATAATGTTCGAATACAGTATGTGTTCCAAAACCCTACTGCAAATCCACGTTAGTGATATAGGCCTGTAATTTAGAGGATTGATCCTACTTCCCCTTTTGGGTATTGGTGTGACTTGAGCAATTTTCCAGTCTTTAGGTACGGATCTTTTTGTGAGCGAGTGGTTGTATGTAAGTGCTAAATATGGCGCTATTTTATCAGCGTACTCTTATAGGAACCTGACTGGTACACAATCTGGACCGGAGGCCTTGCCTGTATTAAGTGATTTAAGCTGCTTTGTTACACCGAGGATATCTACTTCTATGTTTCTCATCTTGGCAGTTGTTCTTGATTGGAATTCAGGAATATTTAGTTCGTCTTCTTTGTTGAAGGAGTTTCGGAAAACCGTGTTTAATAACTCTGTTTTAGTGGCACTGTTTTACTTCTTAACTCGTGTAATGGGGCACATTCAATGTGTATGTACTGCGTTACAGACCTGAAGATCGCAGTCAGTCTGTCGAAACCGGTTGTCTTAAAGAAATATTTCATGTGATCTAAGCTGTTGATCGTTTTTTAGCAAATAAAGCAGATCGCTCCTTCAGTACTCTCAAAATCAGAAATTTCATGCTGTAAATAGGGATGGGAAAAACCGACCGGCTAAAATCGATATCTGTATTTTAGTTCTGAATAAGTAAGCGATATTTTCTGTATTGGTTTGGTCTTTATTATATCAGGTGTTATTTATTTTTACTAATAACAGAGTAACACACCTAATCATCAGTTAGCTATAGCAGCAAGCTGAAATTGTTTTTTAAAAACTTTTTTTAAAAAAGCGTGATTTTTATCCGCAATATTTCCGGTCCTTCGAAATATTGCATTATTACAGAAAATTGGAAACGCTATCTGAGCTGTTTTAACAACAATACCGACAGAAACGAGCAAACACATGGCATAGCAATATATACAGCAGTGTTGAGACGATAAAGAACCTGTTTCCATGTGGCATGGTCTGTCGGATGGCGTGAGTGTACTTGCAGCGTGTGAAGCTTGCCGCCATCTGGCGTGTGTGATAGTTTTATGCTGCCGTCGTCCGGCGTTAGTTGTGTTACAGAATGGCACCATCCTTGATCTGGAAGTATCTTACGAAGTACGCTGCAAGTACAGTTGTCCATTTCCTTGTAAAGATTGAGAGTGGGAGGAGACAACAAAGCTGCGACGTCATATAAGAAGAAAACTTAACTTTTTCATTCATAGTTTACAGTAAAAACTGGAAGTAGCTGATCTATTGCCTGCGTCTACATAACATGCCTTTATCTGTTTATAGCCCTTGGAAACAGACGAATTAACAAGAAAAACAGTTCTTCAATTGCAGTTTTCATCTTTTAGCGTTCACTATTCCTAATGCCCAAATGGTGTATGATGCTCGGTTACCAGATGGTTTTTGAGAAGAGTTTCGAAAAATTGTAATCAACAGGAGAATACTGCTGACTTTTTGCAGTGTTCAACCACTTACTTCTTTCGTGAAAAGCAGCGAAAGGTGGAGGACTAAGTTGCCTTTTATTTGCCTATTTAATTTACTATTTAGATTTTATGTACGTTGAACGTGAGGGACTCAAAACTTTTCAATCTTTGTTCGATTTCTACGTCTATTACAGGAAATAATTGGAAGAAAGAACTGCAAATACGTTATTTCAGAAACCGTTTTTCTTAGCAGTTTTAGCACAGGTTAAAATGAAAAAACCGATATAAACTAAAACCTGTTGTTTCAGTGATAACCGCCAATTCTAGCAGAATATTGATAGGCCGGTTCCCAGTTGGAACGTCGCCCTGAACAACCCAAGGAAATGCAGGAAGACGTGACAACATTTCGGGTTTGTCCGCTGCATGGCAGTCCTATAAATGAGCCTAACTGAAGGTAGTCACTAACAGAGAGTGTTCAGATTAAAAGATTTGAAGTTACCATCGGAAGCATGTCAAGTCATTTAATTACAAGGTTATGGTGGTTGCAGACGGAGGAATGCGTCAAAGCTGTATCACAGTTTCAAACAATGGATGACGTGAGCGGTGCAGTTATTTTACTTCACTCTAGGGAGAGAGTCTGAAGAGTGCGTCCCCGACCTGAACTGAACAACCAACTGCAAATATTGCAATCCGGTGCACGTAGCATTGTGAGCAGAATTGGACGATATAGCACAGTGATACGACGCGCTTCACACACACACTTCAAATATAAACAATACAGTGAGGTGACAGAAGTCATGGGATACCTCCTAATATCGTGACGGACATCCGATTGCCCGGCGTAGTACAGCTCAACTCGACTTGGCAAGGACTCAGGTCGTTGGAAGTCCTCTGCAGGAATACTGACCCATGCTGCCGCTGCAGCCGTCCATAATTGCAAAAGTATTGCCGGTGCGCGATTTTTTGCTCGAACAGACTTCCAGATTATGTTCCACAAATGTTCGAGTGGATTCATGTCAGGCGATCTGGGTGGCCAAATTGTGAACTCTAATCGTCCAGAACGATCTTCAAACGCGAACAACTGTGGCCCAGTAACATGGCATCATTGTTTCGGAACATTGGGTGGCTGCAAATGGTCTCTAAGTAGGCGGAAATAACCATTTCCAGTCAATGATACGTTCAGTTGGACCAGGGAGCCAGTCCATTCTATGTAAAAGCGCCCATTCCATTATGGAGCCACCACAAACTAGCACAGTGCCTTGTTGACAACCTGGGTCCATGGCTTCGTTGGGTCTGTGCCACACTGGAACTCTACCATCAGCTCTTGCCAACTGAAATCTGGACTCCTCTGACCAGGTCACTGTTTTCCAGTCGTCTATGGGTCCAACCGACATGGTCACGAGATCAGGAGAGGAGCAGCATGCAGTGTCAGGCTGTTAGCAAAGGCAGTCGCGTCGGTCGTATGGTGCTATAGCCCATTAACGCCAGATTTCGCCGCAGTGTTCTAACGGATACGTTCGTCATACGTCCCACACAGATTTCTGCGGTTATTTCACGTTGCTTGTCTTTCAGCACTGACAACTCTACGCAAACGCAGCTGCTCTCCTTCGTTAAGGCTGTCGGCCACTGCGTTGTCCATGGTGAGAGGTTATGCCTGAAATTTGGTACTCTCAGCGCACTGAACACGCTGCAGATCTCGCAATATTGAATTTCCTAACGATTTACGAAGTGAAATGTCCTACGCGTCTAGATCCAACTTCCATTCCGCATTGAGAGTCTTTATTCCCGTCGTGAGGCCATAATCGCTTAGGAAACCGTTTCACATGAATCCCCTGAATTCAAATGACAGGTCCGTCACAGCACTGCCTTTTTCTACCTCGTGTGTACGTTACTGCCGCCATCTCTGTATGTGCATATAGTTATCCCACGACTTGTCACATCAGTGTATGAACAATTTTCATTATGTGCATTATTCGCTTATGAGGATACGGACGTCATTTGTGTCTGTACATGTGAGATCCATAATTCGACCTGCGACACAGCAGCATGCTATTCACATCCTGTAGCTTCATCCTTAAAGTTATTTACTGCCTTCTTATGTAACAATGAATTGTAGTCTAGGTCTATCATGGATGATCCTCATCACTGATACGAATTTTGGTTTGTATATGACCCACTAACCTTTATTATCGAATTTGTTGGTAAATGCTCTTCTAACGCTGTCAACCGTTTGATCGTTCTTACAGCGTCCACCTTACATCTATTACTAGTGTCGCACGTTATCTACAGAAATTTTGTTCCAGGTGTACCGGGACATGGGGATCAGGCATGTAGGCTGAAGAGTGGCATGGTGTGACACACTGCAGGACCCTTACATTGTATGTTTTGTTGGAAAGAGATCACACCTATTAGAAAACTATTGCATATTGCTCTTATTTCTTTGGACAATCCTATTTTTATCTTAGCTTCATGGAACGGAATACCTATATTGTGAGAATTTGAACAGTCAGTTTGAATTTGAAGCTGCAGTAGAAGTATCCAAGAGTGTCTTGTTACTTGATAGGCGTCTGCATTAATGGTTGAATGAACTGCAGTATTTTTTTAGTCATAATTTTTTCAGTACTGTAACTTGATGGTTCCTCGTGTAAACAACGAAGTAAACTCTTTGAATCAATAATACATTTGACCTCATCGCCTAAGCTTCACTTTTTTGATAATCTCAGTCTAAAAAAAATGAACTGGACCGCATTGGATTCAACACTGTTCTGTAGTTTCTTATAATTGGCTGCATGAGATTATTCTCAGGTCAGAGACACGCAAATGTAGAATAGGAACATTCCAAACAGAGCAATGTGGTGTTCGAAAATCAACCTTCGCATTGATGAGTGCTTCTCTTACCTCGTTGCTTTATCATTTACTCTTAGTTCGACGAAATCCGTGCTCAAGCGGCTAGAGGCGAGGCATGCTAAACGGGACAGTGTGATGCGCAAGGCAATCTAAATACAAGCCGACATGCGGTTACTTGTATCGTAGCTATCTACACACTTATTTCCGCGATGTTGCTCTTGTGGGTGTCAACAATAGTTCTTGTTCCTTTTCATATATCTATATATTTT
Source organism: Schistocerca serialis cubense (assembly GCF_023864345.2). Taxonomy (NCBI): domain Eukaryota; kingdom Metazoa; phylum Arthropoda; class Insecta; order Orthoptera; family Acrididae; genus Schistocerca; species Schistocerca serialis. The sequence continues at coordinate 943,474,649 of NC_064638.1, forward strand.
AAAAGAATATTTGATACAATACCAAATATTTAAGTTTATAATGTAATCAATACGTTAGTTGAAATTATAATCATCTTGGGTGTTTTCAGGCGTGACTTCTTTAGAACCAACGTACGAGAAATAAATCGACACCTGAAAGCAAATATTATAAAAATGTTTAACTGCAAGAAGAAACGGTCTCCTTGAACGAACTTGTCATAGGTGAGTGCCGACAACCCTAAATGTTGGTAGTACTGCTTGGCACGGAAGTTTCGCAAGTATTATTGTGGATGTAAAGCCACAAACACTGCAAATCTTTCTCTTGGGCGTCGGATCGATATGTTTTGGAAATAGGCCCAATATTGCGCTTTGAGTGTAATAAGTGTTTCACTCAGTGAAGGTCTTCCACGTTTTTTGTAGTCCGGTAATTTGACATTTCTTAAAATCATCGTTGCTTTATTCGGTAATCAAAATGTTCCCTTTCTTTGACCGTGTATTGATGTATGAATGATGTACGTATTGGACGGAGCCGTATTCCACATACAATAAAATTTTTGGTATCTTTTGAGGAACTGATCATTGTTTCTCTGAACTGTGTGTTCAGCCATCTCTACACTAGTGTTTCGTTAATATCATACACACGCCACGAATGTCTCAGAACAAATAAGTGTAACTTTTCCAACATTCTCCTTTTTTTAAATTTATATTTGAATATTTTGCCAATTGCTCTGTACTGTCCAGATAACATTTGTGATTTGTTTGTGTAATTTAAAAGAGGTTGGGGAAAAGAGTATCACTTGTCAAGAAACGAAGTAAATCTAACATCAGTTTTGTCTTGGCCAGGATGTAATTGGAGCCAGTACAAAAACCGGAACTTACCTCTCATAATTTGTAAATTTTTAATCCGTATCTCGCTCTTTTCGATGGATTTAACTGTTTACATGCTAAACGTCCTTTGATTTCGTTAAGGATTGGCCAAGATCGCATTTTCATCGTGAGTGTAAATTTCTTTAAATTTCTCATTCCAAGTTGACAACACGTCTCATACTTCGAAGTCGGTCAGTACTGCCAGCAGTTTCATCATAGCAAAAAATGTAAAATCTCCAAATTTCTTTGAACCTTTTAGAAGGGATTACCTTTTTTAATACTGGAGTTTTTACTACTGGTCTTTTAGAATAATACATTTGGATATTTGGTTTTCTGACTTGAACCATCAAGACGCGCAGTAGGCCTTCATTTTGTCGAAAGTAACAAGGTACCAAGTGTCGTCCACTTTCCGATTTTTTGCATTCGTTGTCTTATCTGACGCTTGAATAGATTTGTTTCCGTAACAAGTATTTTCCAAACTTCGTCAACATAACAGAAAATAATTCTAATAATCCTAGATGTTCACTCAAATGATTTGAAAAAGTTGCTTTTATGCCACGAGTCACAGAATACTTCAAAATGACTTATGTTTTTTGCTTCCTGTCAGATCCTTGATGCTGGTGATTTAGGTATTTAATTTTCCTCTTCATTGACGTCTTGTATAATTAAAAGTTTTGCACCCTTGCTATTTTATACAATCACGTTGCTATCACAGGACTCTTCGTCACTACGTCCATGTAAATATTCCCTCCCTTAATATTATGTAAGGTTTTATTAAATTTTTCTTCACAAACCGAAGTACAAAACCACTCTAGCACACTTGCTTTGCAACGTAGATTTAACGAATTGCAAAGAATTCTCGCGGTCTAATGGGAAGAGCTAAACTGTGGTTTTATCTGAGAAGTGTCTCATGAGATGGACTCGCGATGTTTACGTTTGGCCCGACTTCCGTTCTCTCTAGTGTATTTCGCGATGCTGAAGTTTGACCTGCATTTGTTTGAACGGATCTGACTCGATATACTCGTTTCTGGTACAAAATTGTCGTAACGAGTCAGTCTCATCAAAGTAAGGTTAAAGTGTTAATAGGCGTTTGTGACATTCTTACCGGCTATGAATGCTTCGTGATTTAACAACTCGACAGCCACTCCTACTTAATGAGATTGATCTGCGGAGAGCCGTAGCTTACAAGGCAGGGAATTGAGTCATACCGGTATCGAACCCACGTATCGCATGAACATCCATTAGTGCAGTAGACTAGTCGGAATGAGCTTCGGCAGGTGTTTTTCCCAACTGTTTATGTAAGTACCAACCAGATTAGCAACAAATACGTAAACTCACAGAACAGAGTTTACGCAACTGGCAGAGACATACCGCGTGTAGCAGTATTTCCATCATATTAAGATTATAATGTGACGCTAGAAAGGAAATAGAGAACGCTGAGCAAGAACTGATTAGATGCCGATACTGTGAAGAGGTAAAGAAGTGTACAACCAACCCATGGGAGCATGTATCAGGTGGGCCGGGGATGGGCAGGGGGAAGTCTGGAATATTTGTTCTTGCTCGGAGTGACACTTCTATGGAGTCAGTGCTCCTGCCCTGATAATCGGCTTTTTGCACGTAGTCTAAGTTCGTGAAACCAACGAATGTGAAAGCAAAATACTTGGTTGTCGTGACAAACTGATCTGCAGCTTAGCCAGGGTTATGGGTTAGGCTGGAACGAGGCAATTCGTTTGTGAGCTGGCAAAGCCAACAACTATTAACGCAATTAACTACATGAAGTCCTCTTGGCTCCACATTAATGTCAACATATTTCACCTACGCACGATTCTCGCTCCACCCACCTGTTACAAACGCCAAGTTTATCATCATTCTATTGTATAAAAGCTCCAGCTGCGAATTCGCATAGACGCTGCAGAGGGACATGTAAGGAGCAATTCTCTGAATGACGCCGTTCCAAAGAAAGGAGGGATATTCCTTTTGCAAGGAAAGATCGGAGCGACAGTTGGCTGGTTTAGCAGGGTATTTTTGACCAGTTATCACATTAGCCTATAAGCATTCGAATGCTCTAATTAATGCCGCTGGAGCATAAGGCGTGAAGATGAATCACAAACAGGTTTTGCGGCTCCATGGTTTTTCCTCAATACAAAACTGAGAGGCGTGACGCAGCGAGGTTTATCTACGATTGCGCAGCGAGAGTAGTAAAGCCGCGATAAGAATGGAACCAGACGGCACGCCCTTCTGCGGCGTTTAGCCTGGAGCCGCAGGCGTGTTTATCGCGCCGGCGTACAAACAGCTGTTAAGTGTATGGACCCTGGCGGCTCAAATTAACGGCGAGCTGGCGTCCCGCCAAGGCCGGACCAGGACCACACCGCGCCGCGATTCGTCCAGCGCCCAGCCTCTGCACCAGAGGCACAGCGTGCCCTCGAGGGCGCACTGTACACTGCGATGATTTCAGCATCTTCAGATGGAAGACCAAATACAAAAACTATTTATTCCCTAAAATTTAGATTTATATGAACGTACTCAACCATAGCCCAAATACGAGGGTGAGTCAAATGAAAACCTTAAACCTGTAATAACAAATCGAAATTTCGCGCCGTTATCCTCTAAGTTGGTAAGCGTGCTACAAACAGCGTGCAGAATGGCCTGTAGGTGGCAGCAGAGTGCAGATGCACACGTACCTTCGCAGTATCACTATAAAGATGGCATCCCCACTTGCGACTTGCACCAGGGAAGAACAGAGTTCTGTTATTCGGCTTTGCGTAGTGAAGGTGTGAACCCTATTGAAATTCATCGACGAATGAAGGTTCAGTACGGTGATGCATGTTTGTCACAGCAACGAGTCTACGAATGGAGTAGGAAGTTCGCAAATGGTGTGACTTCAGTGGAAGATGCTCCTCGTCCAGGTCAGGCACAACGAATTGTGACTCCACAGAACATTGCAGCAGTTGAAGCCATAGTGAAGGAAAACCACCTTGCAGCATATTTACAGATTAGTCATGGATCAGCACACCACATTGTGCATGATGTGCTCCAGTTTCACGAAGTATCTGCAAGATGGGTGCCACGGCAGCTGACTCCTGAAATGAGAGAACGACGTGTTGATGCTTGTGAAGAACTTTTTCGGCGCTTTGAACGGGAAAGTGATGGCTTCCTTGCAAGAATCGTTACTGGGGACGAAATCTGGGTTAACTTCCACCAACCGGAAACAGAGAGCGAACAAGGAATGGCGCCATTCCTCATCACCAAAACCAAAGAATTTTCTAACAGAACCACCAGCAGGGAAGGTTATGCTGACACTCTTTTGGGACGGCCTGCAATCAAATCAAAGCAACGTGGATTGCTGTCAGCAGGTGTCCTTTTCCAACATGACAATGCAAGGCCCCACACTGCCCGTACAACAGTTGCAACAATCACGGACCTGCATTTTGAGTTCCTTCCTCATCCATCATATTCACCAGACCTTGCACCGAGTGATTTCCATATGTTTGGAGCACTCAAAGACGCTATGGGAGGAAAGAAGTTCCGTTCTGATGAAGAGGTACGCCACGCGGTGCGTGAGTGCTAGCGCGAACTATCAAAATAATTTTTTTCTAAAGGAATTTATATACTTTGTAAGCGCTGGAAGACTTGAGCGGGGGGGAGGGGGGGGGGGGAGATTATGTTGAAAAGTTATACAGCTTTGTACCACTTCTGCACAATAATATATAAAAAAAGTATTTAAGGTTTTCATTTGACTCACCCTCGTGAACGGCCAAAAATTCTAATCTTACCGTTATATTTCTTCCGTTGACGTTCAGTCACCAGTGGAATACAGGTATCACCGACAGTTGTCAGGGTTTTTTCTTAAACCTACTTAATGCAGCAATGTTTAATAATTCTTTGGTCCACACTCTTTACTACAGCAGTCATCTTAACAGCATACCGTGATGTTTAACCCTTTCGCTGCCGAATTCGCTCCGCGGTGCGCTTGCTCTGTGCGACGGGGACGACGCTTACGCCATTCCCGGCTATGCCCGCCAATTATTTCCTTTCACTCACTGAATATTTTCCACTGATTGGAGGGGAAAACACTATCTTCAGCCTCGCCTTGGACGCAGTTAAAAATGTCTCTCCTGGAAGGCGTATGAACTCACTGGCTACTTTCTGACAAGTGAAGCAACTGCGTGTTCACTGTGGCAACCTGTATAGATTGGGGAAGTGCACAACCTACAATAATTGTGGCTCGATTACATCGAAGGATCAGTTATGTGCTGCTGCCTTTTCACCCAAATAATTATGCGTCGATGTGGCTCAGTATACTGATCAGCGAAATTCGATAGAAGTGGGCAAAAAGTTTTCAAATGCATTACAGCAAAACTGTTGCAAATTAAGTGAGGTGTATTATCCCGAAGGATAATAAGATACGAACTTTTAACTTTACTTGCAAGTAAAGAATCGGAGGAAACAAGTGCAAAAAGGTGGCCATACGTTTCTAAGTACGGAACTGACAATGTCAGAGACTTTACTGGTCTCATGTATATAGACTGAAGCGGCGAGCTAAAATTTGTACCAAGGCCGGGGATCGAATCCGGGTCTCCTGGTTACTATGCAGGTACGTTAGCCACTAAGCCACCTTGGCACAGCTGCACGTATTACCCTGGCACGCCTTGGTACAAATTTTCACTCGCCACTTCTGTCTATATTCATAAAATTTGTAAGTAAACCTGCAGTGGATAAATAAATAAATGTATAGTCCAGAGCAAAGTAAGCAGAGCATCGAATGAAATTTCCGAACACTAACGAATGTCGGAGTTTGTACGACATGTAAAACTTTCAACATTTTGCAAGGTTTTCGAAGTTCCGCTGATACTCGTTTAAAAGGACTTCCGCTGTTCCAACGCTCGAGCAGGAGCCCATCTTCACTCCCCAAACCAACGACACCCCTTACTCCAAAACTAATGTCTATACTTTGCCCTTTAAATTTATAATTTTACTTCTGTTTCGAAAGAAAATCCCAGACGCTAGTGAAATACATATCCATATTCTACTCGTTGCTGTGGAAGTAGCAGACTCAAAGCTCATGTCTTAATTTTTTTCGAACATGACAAATCATATTCACATAATTATTACATCTTAAGCCCTACTGCAATGTCAACATGCTGACAATGTGTGTGTGGGCGCGCGCTCGTCGAATTCTATTTTATCACAGTTTGATCACAATTGTAAATGATTTATCGGTTTGTTTTTTTGCATATTGCACAGCAAGCTAGTTCATCATGTAATTGATGTTATGACACATTTGGTGGTGTATCGTTCGTGTTTACATGTCTGCGAATGGTTACATGCATCGTAAACATTTAAACTTTAATGATTCCTAAACAACACTATATATAAATACGTTAATAATTTGTTTGGAGCTTCTGATACTTCCAGGAACGTCCTTATATTTGCTGTAGTTCAACAGAGGGCAGTCTTGGCAGTTTTAGTAGATATACGATATTATTAATTTGACACTCAGTTGCCAGGCTATGTTGCTCGAAAGATCGCCCAAGTCGCTCGTTTTGTTTCAGACAATATTAGTTAAACATGTAGAAGGATTTTCTTGGTTCTCACCGGTTGAGACAACGGAGTTGACAGTACCTATAATGTCCTCAACCGACAGAATAGACATTAAATTTATCCCGCTATCACTACTCATATTTAACCATTCTACTTCGCATTTGCTAATCCGCACTTTCAAATCTTCGAAAAGCTTTGTAACATCCCCTACACTGTAAACCCTCCAATATGAACGAAAGACGACTAATAATGTTACTTCTGCCCTTCGTAAACAATATGACGTTAGCTTTTAGTACGAGTTACAACTAAATGAAGTCTTTTAGATCACGCTGTGTATTCACGTTGCTTCAGAACATCTGAACATGGAAGCGCTCCTGGCGCTGTTGACTCCTGCCGCATACATACGTCTTAGCCCAGACCGCGCCCAATTTTATATATGAGTATTAACATGTGTCTCAATATTCGCCTTTATGACGGCTAGAACAGTGCTGGGGGCATTTCAATGAGGGTCCTGTATCTCTGAAGGAATGACAGCCCATTCTTCCTCAAGAGCCGAAACCGAAAAGGTAGCTATGTTGGCTGCTGGTGTCTACGTTTTAACTAATTCTAAAGGTGCTCACTTGGGTTCAGGCCCGGACTGTGGACAGGCCCGTTCAGGACAGTTATTGTCCTGAAATAACTGCCTCACAGCTGCTGCATTATGATACGTTGCATTGTCCGGACACAGTCATCGTCTTCTAACTCTTCCTGTACTGTACTGTACTAGAACAGTACCGTAAAATTTATCTTTTAAGCTCATTAATGGCTACTCCCTGAGCACGAAAAACACTTCCGAAATTCCGGCCTCTGTGGCCGAGAGGTTCTAGACACTTCAGTCTGGAACCGCGCGACCGCTACGGTCGCGGGTTCGAATCCTGCCTCGGGCATGGGTGTGTGTGACGTCCTTAGGTTAGTTAGGTTTAAATAGTTCTAAGTTCTAGGACACTGATGACCTCAGATGTGAAGTCCCATAGTGCGCAGAGCCATTTGAACCTCCGTAATGTAACATTATAGTTCACTACTGGCGCTACACACGAAGGCAAGTAACGTTCTCGAGGCATCTACCAAACCACTCATCGGATTGTCATTGGGTGCAGTGTGATTTATCGCTCCAGTTCATTCGTTTACAGTCGCGCACTGTGCAATGGCTTCGCTCTTCACACCAACTGAAGCGTAGCTTAGCGTAGATTGCAGGAATATGTGGCTTAGGAGAAACTGGTCGACTATTGTACGTCATTGACGCCCCAGACAGTGTCTTTGGGCTATAGATTGTTGGAACTCTCAAATGATTCCTCCCGCTGATTTATTGTGATTTTTTACAACCAATGTCCGCAATGCTAGACATTCTCCACCAGTCAGTACGTAATCTGTTGTTTCTTCACGTTTCCACTTCACAGTAACAGTAACAGTCGACCTGGGCAGCCTTAGAAATGTTGATATGGCCCTAATGGACTTGTTACCCAGGAGACATCCACTGTGTAGTCCACGTTCGAAGTCAATGAGCACTCCTGACGGACCCCTTCTGTTTTTACTGCTTCTCCACTGACGACACAATAAGCTCTTTTTTATACTGGCGGGTCCACCTCTCTTGACATCTAGTGGTCAGTTCTGCATTACATATGGGTATCCGGATACTTGTGGTTAGACAGTGTACGTCGCAAGGGTTCAACGTTGATATAGGAGTTTTGCAAATCAACTACTGTTTCGCAACGGTGTTCCTCGAAGCAGATTTTTAGAGAACCTGACTGTGACTCAGTGGTACACACTATGACGCTGATGGCTGGCAGGAAGGAAGGAAATGAGGGCTGATACATTTCGCGTGCGTACACGATTAGTAAGCGAAGGCCTGTTAAGTCCGACACGATAGTATTGCCCGGAGTGCTACACTAATCCTCTCCACATCTATTTCTCCAATCGGCCAACCATACGTGCTTCTTCAGCAGCGTATTAGGAAACGCGTAACGCCCTGCTGTGTTCTTAAGCACCGCGTCTCCGCGCTTAATGACTCGGCACAGTTCTCAGACAGTAGCACCTGGCTCTTGGCCGGACGTTGGCAAACTGCCAGGAATTTTAATGGAGCTGTAACTCACCGTGGAAGGCAATCAACATCGTCCGTAACTGCAGGGGATCGTAAATAATTAGAAGAATGAGCAAAGTGCACCTGGTACGCAACTCAAATAGATCTTGATGAACAGAATTCTTTTAGAATTTGCGAATACACAGCCAAGAGCAGCCATCACTGACCAGTCAAACACACACACACACACACACACACACACACACACACACACACACACACAGAATAATCAACGAATGCAGGAATCAACATACATAATTATCGAAGAATTCCAGAGATCACTGCCGCTCGGGGTAGCCGTGCGGTGTGAGGTGCCTTGGAACGGTTCGCACGGCTCCCCCTCGTCGGAGTCCTCCCTCGGGCATGGGTGTATGTGTTGTCCTTAGCGTAAGTTAGTTTAATTAGTGTGTAAGCCCAGGGACCAATGATCTCAGCAGTTTGATCCCTTGGAACCTTGCCACAAATTTCCAATTTTCAGAGATCTCTGGAGTGCACGGGGGAATTAAATTCCCGTGATAATCCCAAAAAGTGACATATGGCTGAACCTATGACGTAGCGATAGAGGTGACGAAAGGGGGGTGGTTGCGGTAACAGCTGGCCACATGATGGAGGATGTCGTCTCGCAGATAAAGATAGATATATTCACGCTCGACGAATATAAACGGTGGCGCCTTTATGCGATCGCCATTCCTACCTCCTGTCCAAGGCAGTAGGGAGACAAACATTTATGACTCATCGTGATTAATGCCCTGAGTATATCGTGTGCTTGTTGGAGTAGTCTTGCTGCAACCGTTGATAAGACAGACTGACGGACAGACTGGGAAGCTGCACTCTGAAGTTTCATGGGATTCTGAAGGTCCGCACACGGGTGTGCTTCCGACTCCACAGAACAAGGCTAGTACCAAGAGCTGGGAGGGGCAGTGGTCAAGGGCTGCCTTCTGGGACTTAACAACAGACACTGTTTCATCCACCCAGCTGTCCCATCCTGCCTTCGCTCCAACCCTCTAAATACAGCCCTTCCTATAGCACTGTGCCGCCTCTAGGGGTAAGGGCCGTTTGAACTTGTGTACGAATTTAATTGTTCCCGCAGTCTTCAGCAAATAATCAAATCCTCTCAAAATGACCGCACCCGAATTCAGATTCCAGCACATCGTGCCTAAGTTTGACAAATGTATTAGTCTGTTGTCTCAATTTTTAATCGGGGTAAATTTGCACTTCAAGTTTCGGGAACTTCGAAATAAAGCTGACGACGTTTTAAGTTCATCAGAAGTCAGCCGTTGAAAATAGGTCCAGACTGTACAATAATGCAGGTTTGTTTTTAATTCTCAGGTTTTTATATACATCTCCAACTTTTGTAGTCCTGTCGTCCGCAGTTGCGTATAATATTACGGTATGTTGATAATTTTTACTTTTGCATCCTCTGATAACAACCACATGAAACAATTTTGGTGCCATACACGTTTCGCCTTTACTCTTTCCAAGCAATCTTCAGTGCCGGGTTACGTCGATGTTCTACATCTTCAGTTTTGAAAATCAGGTGTTTAGTTCATAGTGCTGTGAACTTTGAAAAAAAAAAGTTATAGAGATCGGTTATAAAAAGAGTAAGTGCGCTGGAATGGGACAAAAACAATATGTAGATTAACATGCACGAAACCTGTCGCTGAAGATGTCTTGCGAAGAATAAAGGTGAAACGCGCATGGCACCAAAATTGTGTTTCATCTGGCTGTAATTAGAAGTCCAAAAGTAAAAATTATCAATACACCGTAAGGGTTTGAGCAAGCAGTAATGGAAACAAATGAAAAATTTGGGATAGGAATTAAAATCCATGGAGAAGAAATAAAAACTGAGCTTCGCCGATAACATTCTAATTCTGTCAGAGACAGCAAAGGACCTGGAAGAGCAGCTGAACGGAATGGACAGTGTCTTGAAAGGAGGATATAAGATGATCAACAAAAGCAAAACGAGGATAATAGAATGTAGTCGAATTAAATCGAGTGATGCTGCGGGAATTAGATTAGGAAATGAGACCTTTAAAGTAGTAAATGAGTTTTGCTATTTGGGGAGCAAAATAAATGACGATGGTCGAAGTAGAGAGGATGTAAAATGAAGACTAGCAATGGCAAGGAAAACGTTTCTGAAGAAGAGAAATTTGTTAACATCGATATAGATTTAAGTGTCAGGAACTCGTTTCTGAAAGTATTTGTATGGAGTGTAGCCATGTATGGAAATGAAACGTGGACGATAAATGGTTTGGACAAGAAGAGAAGCTTTCGAAATGTGGTGCTACAGAAGAATACTTAAGATTAGATGGGTAGATCACATAACTAATGAGGAGGTATTTAATACAATTGGAGAGAAGAGAAATTTGTGGCGCAACTTGACTAGAAGAAGGGATCAGTTGGTAGGGCATATTCTGAGGCATCAAGGGATCATCAATTTAGTACTGGAGGGCAGTGTGGAGGGTAGAAATCTTAGTGTATTCATCTTTTGGTCAACCTCTAAGTAGATTCAGAAGGATGTAGGTTGCAGTAGGTACTGGTAGATGAAGCTCGTACAGGATAGAGTATCATGGAGAGCTGTATCAAACCAGTCTCTGGACTGAAGACCACAACAAACAACAACAACCGTAAGGTTTTTATTTCTCCGTTTATAGTCTGTCCGTGACACACACGTGCTCGTCCCGAGGCGTGACTAGCCTTCCCAGTGTTACGGCGTTACGAGCTGACTGTACGTCTACATCGATACTCCGCAAAACCGTACCGTGGTGGAGGGTACCCGGTGGCACTGCTAGTTTTTTTACTTTCCAGTTCCACTTCCAAAGAGCGAAGGTAAAGCGACTGTACGTCTGTCTCCGTATGAGTCCCTAATTTCTCGTAAGATCTTTGTGGTCCTCACGCGAAATGTACGTTGTGGCAGTAGAATCATTCTGCGGTCGGTTCTCAAAAGTTCCTTAGTTGTGTTCCCTCCATGGCTTTCCATACGAGTTCCCGAAGCACCTCCATAATAACTGGACGTTGTAAGAACCTGTTAATAACAAATCTAGCAGCCCACCTCTGAACTGCTTTGATGTCGTCCTTTAATGTGATCTGGTGCGGACCCCAAACACTCGGGCAGTACTTAGAATATGTTACACTAACGTCTTATATGCGGTCTCGTTTACGGATGAACCATACTTTCTTAAAATTATCCCAATTCGGCTTCCCTACCACAATCCTCACATACTCCATTTCAAATCGCTTTGCAATGTCACACCCAGATATTTAAGCGCCCTGACTACGTCAAGCAGGACACTACTAATACTGTATCCGAATATTACGGGTTTGTTTTTTTTACTCTTCTGCATTAACTTAACAGTTTTCCACACTTAGAGCTAGCTGCCATTCCTCACAACTAGAAATTTTCTGTAGGTCATCTTGTATCCTACAGTCATTCAACCTCGCCGCCGCATCAGCAGCAGACAATCAATGATTGTGGGCCATTCTGTCCGCCAGATAATTTACGTACATAGAAAATAATAGCGATCCTATCACACTGTAAATGATCTACGTGACAAGCATTAATAACAGATCACAAAATGTAGCAATTGTTTATTGTTGGAATTGTCCGTTGGCCTTGCCCGAACTCTTTTTAAGGACAATATCGCCATCATCAGTCAGGTTTCTTATTTATTCTTAAACATACAGAAAAGCATTGTTATAAACATTGTAAAACATTATTAAATGTGCTTTGGTTCCAAATATAGTGTTTTATTGATTAAGTAAAGTCCCGTACAAGACACAAATTTCTCCACACAAACCGCAAACGCGGCGTGAATAATTAAACTGAACATATTATCCAAATGTGTGCAGTTTCATTCCGGTAATATCGAAACAAGTGCCTAATCACTTTTGCATCTCTAGGTAACTCACAAACCATTGTCAGCAGGGCAAATATTATATTTTATTCAAAATGGTTCAGATGGCTCTAAGCACTATGGGACTCAACATCTGAAGTCGTCAGTCCCCTAGACTTAGAACTACTTAAACCTAACTAACCTAAGGACATCACACACATCCATGCCCGAGGCAGGATTCGAACCCGCCACTGTAGTGGTCGTGCGGTTCCAGACTATAGCGCCTAGAACCGCTCGGCCACTTCGGCCAGCGCGGCGTATTTACTGTAGCTGTGTTCGTTGTTCAGTATAGTGATTGGATCTATCTTTGTTGAGTGCTGTCATATTGCTACACAGCATTTATCATTAGTAATGGAGTAGTGATAAATTTGATCCTGTCACACGGGTCATTGCAGGATCACACGGGTCATTCCAGGACTGGCAGCCGTTATCAGGGAAGCTGTATAAATGTAGCAGTGCCGAGAATTATCTCGGATTCGTAGATAAACGTTTCCTAGCTAGTCCGTGGTGCCGTAGTCGCTTAATTCATAGCTAGCCAGAGTGGCCGAGCGGTTCTAGGCGCTTCAGTCTGGAACCGCGCGACCGCTACGGTCGCAGGTTCGAATCCTGCCTCGGGCATGTATATGTGTGATGTCCTTAGCTTAGTTAGGTTTAAGTAGTTCTAAGTTCTAGGGGACTGATGACCTCAGATGTTAAGCCCCGTAGTGCTCAGAGAGCTTAATTCATCTGGCGCGCCACTCAATGCCACGCGCGCTCGGATTTCGGCGGGTTTAAGCTGGATAATAAATAACCGTCGTCATGATTATTTTGAGCGTGCCAGCTCATAAGACTAGTTTAGTTAAACTTAGTGCAGTTATTCAACAAAGACGTAGACTATCGTTTCAAAGGGTTGTAAAAACCCAAAAACGTTTGTGACTCCGTATCATCTATTCGCCTTTCATCTCTGAGTTATTCGACACAAATGAGCTGTGGTGCATGGAAGCACTAGATGCAGTCAAGAAGAATACTTGAGATTTTCGACGTCAGAAAACGACGTTGACTGGGGTCGATTTCTCAGTTCTCTCTTTCCAAATGCGGCAGCATCCAGTGTGTCCAGCTGGAAATTTCTGGGTTAACGTGAGTGACAGAGGAATTCCCATGACTTCAGTAGATTTAAGGACGTTAAGATTTAGAAGATCTACCAGAGGGCAACTAACTGCAGTACGCATAACAGGCAGAACAAGTAGCAGTGTAACTACGAAGTTTTCTGCAAATCCTCTCGCCCCTGAGAAACTGCGCTTCGTAGTTCACGGTCCAGTTACAACATGACCATATGCAAAAAGCCTGAACAAACATCTTTCGCAGCTCCGGCACGCAGGACGAGTGCCAGTGAGTTTCTGGAAGGTACCGAGAGGGACGTGGACCCTTGCAGACTCCAGTGCTGTGGCCAGCAGCGCTAGGTTTCACAGTTGGGAGTCCATGGCGCAAACAGCCCGACTGATGTGGTCCCACAAATTCTCGACTGGGCTTAAATCTGGAAGGGTCTGGCGGCCAGAAGATGACGACTTGAGTTGAGGGGGCGTTCTACATCACGGTCATCAGCGCCCTGACGAAAAATCAGCAGGAAATCTCATGGGTGGGGACGAAGGCTGTCCCCATATGCAGAGCAGTTTATAACGCAGTAAAGTGAGCTGCCGGCCATAAGAGTTCAGTAAACTTATCTTGGTACTCTTCGAGCCATGGACGTACACTGAGCTGCGTGACACATTGCATTGTCCTGCTGGTAGATGCCAATATGCTGAGGAAAAATAACTGCTTGTAGGAGTGTGCATGGCCCCCAATGATAAATTCGTACTAGTATTATCCACTGTGCCTCCCAGAATGGCGAGACCACTCAGGGAATGCCTTGAAACCATTCCCCAGACCATAACACTGTAACACCCCACCCGTCACTTATCTGGTTTTGGCGTCTGTTCACCCCAGCTAATTGACTAACAGATCAACAGAGAGAGCAAAACTGCCGCAATATCGGATAACGCAAAGAAAGTAGTAAGGCCCTGTGACTCCTGATTGAACTGCGGTGGCAGTGTTGACATTAATTGATTCAAAATTTATCACTTTTAATTAAAAGGGGTGCACATTGATGTTATATTCAGCTATTGAACACCAGATGCAACTGTTGAACATAAAATTAATTAAGAAAATGACTTGGGATTTCAACTACTAGATTGAAAACAGATGCAGTCGATTAGCACAAATTTATTTTAACTCACGACCTTCAATCATCACATGACTCTCCTAACAGGGAGTGGTAATAAATTGCGTTTACGTGGAGTAAAGCGTGGTAAATCAAAATTGATTCCCATCGACTGACCCAAGTGTGATGTGAAGTGCGAGAAGAATTCCCCAATACACGGCCCATGAAACCCCCGTGGAAACTTTTCCGACGTGATCCATCAAATTAATCAGTTGTCTAATTCAAGCCGGAGCGGGCGCAGTATCACCAAATTCAGCATGGCGGGGGCGTCGTCATTATGAGGACGGCCGGCCTCATGGTGGTGCTGCAAGGCTGCGCTCGTCTATTCACTCCTAGCTATCTTGCTCAGTACATAGCGGAACCAAAACTTTCTATCTCCAAGCTCAATCGTTCCATTTGCTAAGTCCTAAACTGCAGAGATGCTCACACTCTCAGGCAAGCTGAGTAAAGAACGCCACGTCCGCACTCTAGGCAAGCTGGGAACGGAAGACACTACGAAGACTTCTCCCAGTCCGCTCTTTGCCTGTGTTTCCCCTCCAGCAAAATCACTTACGCCAATTGCAGCGCAAGTCGCGTTAATTATGCGTCACTTCCCAGTGCCGACCAATGCCTGCTCTGGGAAGTGAACAAATTCCCACGAAATTTCCCTTCCTCTCAGCTTCTGCTATTTAGCTCCTCCCAGGCCACCCATCAAGGTTAGCGTCTGCACGAAACACCAATTTTTCAGGAATTCTGACTCCCAGGAGAGTACTTCAAATTCTTTGGTCCTATGTTCCCATCAGAGGCCGGCGTAGTTCGTTCTGTTGCTCTTCACCTGATTTACTTCAGACCCTGCGGACCGTGAATTCAGCGTGAAGTTGCTATAGTCACGAACATGCATCTTTTGGCCTCTGTTGACCGCTCCACCGTAGCTTTGCGCGGCTTTCTCGCATGTTTCACTGAAAACGGGATGACGGACATTTATCAACAGGCGTACAAGTTCTCTGTCTGCTTCCCGGTACACCAGCATGGGGTCGGGGTCAACCACCCACTCCCTGTCACTCATCTTAAGGCAACTGTAGGCCGCGCCCCGTTACCGCTTTCTCAGAGCTTGAGCCGCCCTAAGCTGCCTATTGTCACTTCCGCTCGCCGCTCCCCAGCTGGCCACAGTCAACTCTGAATACTTCCCTGGGATAAACTAGCCTCCAGTAAATCGATGCATTTCCACAAAGTTTTCATATCGTGTGAATTACTTTAAAACCATCAATTGACATTACTTATTCCAATACGTCCATACTATACCCTCTACATGATGTATTGTGCCTTGTCAGTCATTTTTGTTCAGTCCTACTGTTCGCTGAATGTTAGGTGATCTTTAATGACTTCATGTAAGGGGCAGTTCTTGCCATCTTACAACGCTCTCTCCTCCGTTCTGGGTCCTTCTGACAATTGTTGCAGGGCTGTATACAACACCCATCTCTCCGATTGAGCGTAAAGCGTGATTCATCTGAAAAGGACACCTTATCGCCACTCAGTGGACGTCCATTTGCGGCACTGGCGTGCAAATTCGAGCCTTCGTAGCCGATGAACCACAATCAGCATTCGTGCATGGACCAGGCACCTGCCGCAGAGGCCTGTACACAGCAACGTTAGCTGGACGGTGTTTGAGGACACATTGTTGGTAGCCCCTTTGTTCATGTGGGTGGTAAGTTGCTCAGCACTTTCACATTTATTCGCCCGAACACGTCTCCGCAGCCATCCTTCATCACTATCACCTACGGTCCGTGGTTCTCCACAGTTGCCTCAGCTCCTGTTTTGGATAGCGCCATTGTGCCATGTACAGTACACTTTAACCTCGACGGCACGCGAATATATACCTCCACTCCTAGAGCTGCCACCTGCCATCTGCGAGTGGTTATTGCACGTTGACGCCTAAGCCTTGGTCACAATGTTACTGGACCGTGTAATAGGTGTGTAGATCTAAGAATGACCTGTACACGAGTGGAAACCGGTTATCGAAATAAAACGTATCAAGCGATCCTGACACTGCGTACCATCATCAGAATAATTAAGCGTTGTAAAATCACGAATAAATATAAAAAACATTAAACTTTAAGTTTGTACGTCGTAATTTACCTTACTCTAAATTTTCAAATAGTAATTAGAGTAAAGATCATCTCATGATATTCAACTGCCAAACCATGTCTGCCTGAAAGTTATCTGGATCGTGCAGATTTTGTAGAAACAAACATCAAATTTAGCACTACTGTTACAAAAACGGTTGTTAGATAACAACATAGACGAAAAGACGATGACACTCAGTACGGTAAATGTAAAACTAAGCATAAAGGCCTGTAGATAGATGAGAAATGAAACGCGTCTGCTTGTGAAAAGCTCTCGACTGTTGTAGCTGGAGCCAGTACAGAGGAAAGGAAACAGTAGCTGAATCTACAAAGACCTCAGCGAGCCGTTGGTTGACAGCTGCAAATCTAATATCAAGCGATGGAATATTCGCGATCCTGGTCTCATATTTGGGAGAAACTTTGTTCATATTCCCGGTCGACCGTCCAAATTAAGGTTTTCCGCGATCCTCGACACATCTGAATGCCACAATGGTTCCGTTTAACACTCAGCGGATGAATTGCTTCCCCGCCCTTGTTCAATATAAGCCTGTGTCTGTCTAATGATTACGCTGTCTACGAGACCAAACACTACACGGTTACCGTTTGTTCCAGATTTAAAGTTTGGGAGTTTATTAGCTTTTTGTTGATGTAAGAGACTATGGTACTTAGCGCAGTTTTCACATATCTTTTCTTGGAAATATCTACACTGTTCGGGATTTCAGAAGTCCAATCACCAACAAAAGAAAATTCATTTAGTCTGAATGTAGAAATGTGGTTAAAAGCTGTTTAGTTAAGAAATTGAGTATGTTTAAGACAATGTGATGGAATCGCACCTACAAGCTATATGCAAGTGTTACACAAATTAGCGTTCTGGCGGCGTATCTATCCAGTAACATCTTCCAGGAAGAATCTGTGGAAACAGCTGTAAATAGAGCAAAACGGCTGCTAACGACTACAGTTGTGTAGGTGTTATGTTCGTGATGTGACTACATCGTAGTCAAACGCGACAAATTTCTTGGCCGCTTGAATAACATTCATAGAAACATCCACACACGGTGGAATTTGAAAGGAACAACCCACTCCCGTTTCTGGATGTCCACGTGCAGAAGAATCCTGACGGAAGTCTGGGACGCGGGGTACACAGAAAACCCATTCATACGGTGCAGACTAACAGCGATCACCTGGGACAGCTACTTTCTTGTCTGACGTCGCTGGTACACAGGCCGAAGGCTACACGCAAAGAGGACAGCTTACCGGTAGAGCTGGATCGTTTGTGAGGAAAAAAAAAATCTTCCTGTGGCTACAGTACGGCATATATAAAGAAAGCGTTGAGTGCACCGAGACGTACAAACAATCGCAAACAAAGATCACAGAATCTAGTTTCCACCTTAAGAATCGGTCGAGCTCTGAACAAAGAAGCCCACCTCCATACTTCAGTGGCCAGAGTATCTTACTGCTCTGCTGAGGACCCGGATACGATTCCCCTCTCCTGGCAGGGACATTTCCCTGGTGGGGTTCACTGAACGGCGTGCACTCAGCCTCACGATGCCAAATGAGCAGCTATTTAAATGAGAAGTAGCGGCTGCAAAATCCGTGAAGATGACTAGTACGGGGAGACCACATGCCCCTCCCTAGTCGTGCGAATGACGCCATTGGCAGAGGATGACATGGTGGTCTGTCGGTGCTGACTGGTTTGACAGGACCCGTAGACAGACCTGTAAACAAAAAAGAAATCGCGCCTCTTCTGACATTTTACAAAAACAAAACTTCGAACATCTCGAGTTTATCTAACGTCTTGCGAATACGGCAAGTCATACGTTGGGCGGACAGAGTGCTCCGTCTTCATACGCCGCACCGAATATATACACAACAGTCTCAGCCACGAAGGAACATGTAGTGGCTGAGTACAGCTTAACTGACGGCCACTTGAGATTTTGAAAAGATGTCTCCTCCGCACAGCGAGTGGTTTCTGGAGAAGTATTAAAAGACAAACCCACTTAAGGGATCGACTTCACTACACCTGTCCGTCCTGTACTGGAGTATTGCTGGGCGGTATGGGATCCTTGCTAGGTAGGATCGACGGGGTATACACACTACTGGCCACTAAAATTGCTACACCAAGAAGAAATGCAAATGATAAACGGGTATTCATTGGGCAAATATATTACACTAGAACTAACATGTGATTACATTTTCTCGCAATTTGGCTGCAAAGAAATCAGTACCCAGAACAACCACCTCTGGCCGTAATAACGGCCTTCATACGCCTGGGCATTGAGTCAAACAGAGCTTCGATGGCGTGTACAGGTACAGCTGCCCATGCAGCTTCAACACGATATCACAGTTCATCAAGAGTATTGACTGGCGTATTGTGACGAGCCAGTTGCTCGGTCACCATTGACCAGACGTTTTCAATTGGTGAGAGATCTAGAGAATGTGCTGGCCAGGGCAGCAGTCGAACATTTTCTGTATCCAGAAAGGCCCGTACAGGACCTGTAACATGCGGTCGTGCATTATCCTGCTAAACTGTAGGGTTTCGCAGGGATCGAATGAAGGGTAGAGCCACGGGTCATAACACATCTGAAATGTAACGTCCATTGTTCAAAGTTTTGTCAATGCGAACAAGAGGTGACCGAGACGTGTAACCAATGGCACCCCATACCATCACGCCGGATGATACGCCAGTATGGCGATGACGAATACCCGCTTCCAATGTGTGTTCACCGCGATGTAGCCAAACACGGATGCGACCATCATGATGCTGTAAACAGAACCTGGATTCATCCGAAAAAATGACGTTTTGCCATTCGTGCACCCAGATTCGTCGTTGAGTACACCATCGCAGGCGCTCCTGTCTGTGATGCAGCGTCAAGGGTAACCGCAGCCATGGTCTCCGAGCTGATAGTCCATGCTGCTGCAAACGCCGTCGAACTGTTCGTGCAGATGGTTGTTGTCTCGCAAACGTCCCCGTCTGTTGCCTCAGGGATCGAGACGTGGCTGCACTATCCGTTACAGCCGTGCGGATAAGATGCCTGTCATCTCGACTGCTAGTGACACGAGGCCGTTGGGATCCAGCACGGCGTTCCCTATTACCCTCCTGAACCCACCCATTCCATATTCTGCTAACCGTCATTGGATCTCGACAAACGCGAGCAGCAATATCGCGATACGATAAACCGCACTCGCGATAGGCTACAATCCGACCTTTATCAAAGTCGAAATCGTGATGGTACGCATTTCTCCTCCTTACACGAGGCATCACAACAACGTTTCACCAGGCAACGCCGGTCAACTTATGCTTGTGTATGAGAAATCGGTTGGAAACTTTCCTCATGTCAGCACGTTGTAGGTGTCGCCACCGGCGCCAACCTTGTGTGAAGGCTCTGAAAAGCTAATCATTTGCAAATCACAGGATCCGCTTCCTGTCGGCTAAATTTTGCGTCTGTAGCACGTCATCGTCGTGGTGCAGCAATTTTAATGGCCAGTAGTGTAGGAGTTCAAAGTGCAGCAGCTCGTTTTGTATCTCCTGAAATAGGGGAGAGAATGCCGCGGATATTATGCGTGAAGTGGGGTGGCAATCATTGAAAGAAAGGTGTTTTTCGTTACCTCGAGACCTTTCTCGAAATTTCACTCAACGACTTTCTCCTCCGAATGCGAGAATATTTTGTTGACGACAATCTATACACAGAGAAATGATAATCTTAACAAAATAATAATATATATCGGAGCTCGCAACGAAAGATTTTAGTGTTCGTTTTTACCGCGCGCTGTCAGAGTGGAGCTGTAGAGAAATACTGTGAAAGCGGTTCGATGAACCCTCTGCTAGTCATGTAAGTGTTAATTATAGGGTATTCATGATGATGCAGCCATTAAGTAGAATTGTAACGTATCTCAGTCGGGTTGCAATTTTGTGCTTGGCAACCTTGACTGGAATAGCTGAGACGGAAGCGACAACATTCTTCTTTTCGTGAGGCTGCAGAGGACATGGAGTGCGAGCTACTAACCGCGAGAACTCGGGGCGGCGGCTGAATGATTACAGAGTGGCAGTTGCGGGGATTGAAATGTTCTCCGTCGCAGATGATTCCAGCACTTCGATAGAAGTTGGAAAGAGAGAACGTGCCTTCCTGACGTCGCCGACAATTTCCATACTGATGCGCCAGGAAGCCGAGAAGATTTTATTTAATATCCCAGTGCTTGCGTTGTACTGATTGCCCACATACATTTAAAACTAGCATTCACTCCTGAGAAATCACTCACGACGCCACCACACCCCTTTTACTTTCACGCGTGCAAGAGATTAGTACAGGGAATTCCATTTGCTAAGCAACGTTTCCAAAACTCATCGTGAAATGATTGTGAGAACAACAGCATTCTAAATCAATGACCCAGATGCTGTGAGACGAAGAGACCTTACGCCGCGGTCTGGTAATCACGGCTGTCAGTTTGCTTACAGTCTAACTGGCAGACAGCGTGAGCAATGCGGATTTTTCCCGCCCACACAGTGACCCACTTTCCAGTTTACACAATGTTTCACTTTCGTTCTCCAGGAACATCGTCTGGCGTTTTGCTTAGTTTCCAATATTATTTTCGCATCCACAACAGCAGACTTTTTTAAATGCTGGAACGAAGTAGAGTAGTAACTAATGACCTGCAAACTCAAGTCCTAAAGCAACTTCAGCGTACTGCTATATGCAGGAAAGGCATGGAACAGAGCGTAAAAATGGCTCTAGGCACTATGAGACTTAACATCTAAGGTCATCAGTCCCCTAGACTTGGAACTACTAAATCCTAACCAACCTAAGGACATCACGCACATCCATGCCCGAGACATGAGTCGAACCTGCGACCGTAGCAGCAGCACGATTCCGGACTAAGGCGTCTAGAACAGCTCAGCCACAGCGGCCGGCTCAGAGCGTGCACAGACGACCGTCTTGTTGTTCAAGAATAGCAGAACAAGCCTTTCGTACAAAAGCAAACATGGTGTACGGGGTGTGGCTATGAAGTAACGGGATTGATGCTATCACAGAGTAAGTACGCAGGCGCCGAAGATGAACGTGCAACAGCTGAAGCGTGAACCCTTTTCAGTTGAATGCGCCTTCTCTGGTGTCTGTAGACACATCGGTCTGGACGTGTCTCGTTTGTGTAAGAGCTGTTATTTTGTTTCACCTGAAAAAATGATAGGTGTAATAATAGGGGGTCGTTAAGTTTCACATTAAAACTTCGAAAAACTACCATTGAAATCTTTCACAAAAAAAAGAAAAAATGTGTGGCGAAGACTGTATCACGTACGCGAGGTTTTGGTTAAACCGTTTCCAGGGTGGTTAAGATGTTTATGACTCTCGCCCGGGACGCCTTTCAACATCAAAAACGGATGAAAATATGGAAAAAGTAGGTAACTGATTCGATCTGACTGTCAGTTAAGTATTATATCGATTGCTAAAACATTAAGAATTAACGAAGAATATATGGCAAATTTTATACGAGAGGATTGTGTGCCAAACTGATGCCGAAAATTCTCATGATCGAACAAAAAGGAGCTCCTGAAAATGTTTGTACTGACACTATAAATACCACTGAAAATAATCGTAATTTCATGGTAGGAGTGATAACATGTGACAATCTTTTTTCACTTACGATCCAGAAACTAAGAGCCGATCAATGCATTGGAAGGTACCAACTTCACTGAGAACTAAGGAAGCTCGAACGAACAAATCAAGATTTAAAGCGATGATAATTTTTTTCGATATTCATGGAATTGTGTATCTTCGCTGTGTTCCTGAAATTTTGGAAATTTGTCCTAAGGTCTCATGGGACCTAACTGCTGAGGACATCGGTCCCTAAGCCTACACACTACTTAATCTAGCTTTAACTTAAGCTATGGACAACGCACGCATACCCATGCCCGAGGGACCGAGGGAGGGATAACCTCCGACGGGGAAGCCGCATGGACCGTGAGAAGGCGCCTCAGAACGCACGGCTGTGTCCCTGGAGTCAGCATTACTCTCTTTAGACTCCTGCTCAACTCCATGAGAAAATAAGTTAAGAACAACCCAAAGTGTGGAAGAACAAGTCATGGGGGAGGGTGGGGGGGGGGGAGTTCTGGATGAAGACACGGCACTAGCTCATACCGTCTTGTCTGTTAAGAGGTCTCTAGCGATGTGCGGCGTCCTAATGCTCGACCACCCACCATATTCACCTGACATATCACCGCGTGACTGATCTATTCCCCGAGCGTAAATCTTCATTAAAAGGTCTGAAAGAAAAAGCAGCACATGTCATCAAAGGGCTCACAGAGCAAGATTTCCAGCACTTTTTCTATGATTGGAAAATTTGCATGGAACGTTATAGGGATAGAGGGGAGTATTTGACGATGACAACTAAATACAAATGTTTTTGAAATAAAATATTTTACAGCAATAGTCCCGTTAGTTTATAGCCACAAGTCGTATATCGTATTTATGACAACTCTGGAAATTTATGACTGTATACAAAGATAGGAGAGAACCCCTTTCAACCAGACATTATTTCCTCAAACCAGTGGTTTGATTTCCTGTCACCAGTGTGGGCTGCCCAGGTGGCAGCTTTCATTTCTTGTGGGAACTTTCCCTATAACGAAGTAGCTATTTTATAATACTGGCTCATTTATGGATTAAATTAACTAAAATGTCACAACACTCAAACCTACAGAAAATACGGTGTCTCAAAAAAGTATCTGAAGAATTTTAACTAGTGAAACATACCATGAATAGAGTGATTCCGTCTATATCCGTAATACGTTTAAAAAGTTAAAGTAATTCGCTGGGTAAATTCTGTGTCCTGTGAAAACGATCTCACACAGTAGTTTATCTCCGAGTTACAGTAAATAACATTCTCTCCATCTTCCGCAGCCTCTGCAAGGAGTGAAGCCTCGTTAAATGATTTTAGGTCTACTGTATTCTGTTTGTTGAGCAACTGGAATAGCTAGTGGTTCCTGCAACACTCTCATGCATAGTTTTGAATGGGGATTTTCGCCTAGTTTACCTTTTCTGGCAAGATTTAATGGGATTGCATATAATCACAGTTTTCTCATTATGAGGAACTTTCCCTGCACCTATGGCTTGTGAAGACTGCTGTACCATGCTATGAAGTGGAAATACAGCAAGAAGAAAGATCGAAGCGCACAGATCAGCAGGTGACAGTCAATTTAGGCGGCCGCGCATTCAGAATAATGAGATGGAATCACCAGCGTTCTGCACGGAAATGTGTTTCCCCTAGTATCAGTCTAGTGCGCGCGAGATCTGCGTCACACGAAGAAACTTTTAAATCAGTTACAGGCAGAAATTTGCCCTGTTCATAGCCTTTTCGTCCGAAAAATGCTTTCGTTTTAATAACGGGTGCCTGCAATACTGTCTGCCCGTCGCATTTCTTTTACAACGGAGGATATTAGTGTTTAATCTCTTCCTGTGTTGTGGTCAAGCTCGAACTAGAGGTCAGTAATTAGCTCTTTATGCTTACTTTTAACTCGCCATCTAGTCCTATAACATTTCCGAACTCTCAGTCTCCGTATACTCTGAGACCCGACTCGCCAGTCTCCGACACCGGCCATTTAACCATAAACTCGTCGTGTAAGTCTTGTCGAGAACGAGTAGGCTCTACCGAGTGTAAAAAAGCGAGCGAGTACATGAGTTTGCAAGTGGAACTGAGAACTCATGGCACTGCCATTACATTAGCAACCTTTGGACGCGATAGTTATTTTATATCAGTACATTGATCGGTTAGCGGTGAATATCGTACTGATTATATACAGGGTGTCCCATAAATGTTGCGACAAACGGCCGATGCGTTGTAGAGGGTGCCTTGAGGAGCAAATCGTGGATAGGAACCAGTGTTTGGAACAGTCATCCAAAATGCTACATAGCGTCGAAGTTTTAGGCATCGGGGCCTGCTACTAGGTCTCCCTCCGGTAGCGAACGTGACTCTGTACTCTGACGGACCGTAGGCAGAACGTCCCGCTATTTTATTTGTTACTCAGAGATCGCGACCGATTGCCAAGATCGCCAGTGGAGAAGATGCAGATAGCTGCGGCTTCGACAGGCCCTGTCTCCCATGAATGCGATGCTCTGTTGCCTTAGTGGATGACTGTTTTGGACACGGGTTCCTATCCTCTGTTTGTCCCTAAAGACACCATCTACAACACCTCTAAGTTTGCTGCAACAGTCCTGGGACACCCTACCTAGATATTTTCGAACATTGCACTAAACTTTAATATTTACTCTCTATTCGGAGAAGTCTAACAATTGCCAATTGCACTGACTGACACACACACACACACACACACACACACACACACACACACACACACACACACACTCACTCACTCACTCTCTACAGAGTCTGTAACGACAGTACAAAAAGGCAGGAATTAGGATGAAATATATTCTCTAAACGGCGATTAATTACTAAAATGAATTTTCATGAGTCTTCGAAAAAGCTACAGAAACGAATG
The DNA here is from genome assembly GCF_023864345.2 of Schistocerca serialis cubense. Lineage (NCBI taxonomy): Eukaryota > Metazoa > Arthropoda > Insecta > Orthoptera > Acrididae > Schistocerca > Schistocerca serialis. The sequence continues at coordinate 943,499,868 of NC_064638.1, forward strand.
TTAAGTTGCACAACTCGATAGTAGCTAAAATCCAAGGGACAGAACAATAACATTGATCCCTACACCCTTTATCCAACTGACGGAGCACATACGTTCTCTCATAGAGGTGGAATGAACAAGACTACAACCATTTTGTTTGCATTGCACGTATTTTGTATGTTGTTCGTCTGGAAAGCGGACTACAGCAACGAACCTTTTCTAGACATCAAGCTTCCTGCAATGGAGCGTATTTGCAGTTTTAAGCACTGCATCATTTAATTTTTGCCTTACACCCTCCTAGTATCACAAAACACAGCTTCGTTAGAGGCAATGTCATCCCGACAATCGGTCACTTTACCCCGCCAGTGTTGACTTGCAGTAACAACGTGCAGTCAGGTTCCGCACAAAGTCACGACTTGCCTTACGACACTGCACGCTTCGGTAAGGGAGAACGAGTCTACGAGTATGAAGCGATCGCAGCGTCACTCTCCTCAGACTCGTCATACGCCTGAACTACAGAAGGAAGAAAGAAAGCAATACAGCACTGATTTAACACCGGCGCCTTGATTTCTAAGGTATGCAACCCGCAACATTACTCTCGTACTCGCCCTGTTTCTCATCTACTGTCGACACACGAGCGATCGATGACGTAGCCGGCGCGCTGTGACAGGCAGCTGATTGCAGGTTACGGTAATGTAAGACTACAGCTGCCGCGCCAGCCATCCGAGTTGAGTAATGAATGAATGAGCGAGTGTGTGTGTGTGTGTGTGTGTGTGTGTGTGTGTGTGCGCGAGCGCGCCTTGCCACGCTGTCAAGGCCGCTGGTAGTGACCTCCGCTGCCCGGTCTGCGTGACGTAGCTGCACTCTCGCGGCGGCCAGCCAACAGTCGTGCCACGGAGCGGCGAGCACCATTCCGTTTCATTTCTCCGTACTCCGGGTTGCGTGTGGCGCGCCCGAATGTTTTCTCGTGCAGGTCGCTTTCACCTCCATCCCAGCTTGAGGGCACCATGTGCTCACGCGTCCGAGCAGCTATTTTACTGTTTTCGTGGGGATATGTGCGGAATATTTCGTGCAACGACTAAATCACGCGATATGCCAGCTGCAGAATGTTTTTGCGAGGTGAATATCACAAAATGACTGCCTCCTACGTTGGGAGGACCTGCTAGAATGCAAATCAGTGGCGCGCCAGTTGCGCAGCGTAGGGCAGGAGGTATCCCAAACTTTTAAGGTTAATGAGAAAAAAACACTGTAGAACAAAATTATATTTGTCTTCATCTTCATTTATACTCCGCAAGCCACCCAACGGTGTGTGGCGGAGGGCACTTTACGTACCACTGTCATTACCTCCCTTTCCTGTTTCAGTCGCGTATTGTTCGCGGGAAGAACGACTGCCGGAAAGCCTCCGTGCGCGCTCTAATCTCTCTAATTTTACATTCGTGATCTCCTTGGGAGGTATAAGTAGGGGGAATCAATATATTCGATACCTCATCCAGAAACGCACCCTCTCGAAACCTGGACAGCAAGCTACACCGCGATGCAGAGCGCCTCTCTTGCAGCGTCTGCCACTTGAGTTTACTGAACATCTCCGAAACGCTATCACGCGTACCAAATAACCCTGTGATGAAACGCGCCGCTCTTCTTTGGATCTTTATCTCCTCTGTCAACACGACCTGGTACGGATCCCACACTGATGAGCAATACTCAAGTATAGGTCGAACGAGTTTTGCAAGCCACCTCCATTGTTGATGGGCTACATTTTCTAAGGACTCTCCCAATGAATCTCACCCTGGTACTCGCCTTACCAACAATTAATTTTATATGATCACTCCACTTCAAATCGTTCCGCACGCATACCCCCAGATATTTTACAGAAGTAACTGCTACCAGTGTTTGTTCCGCTATCATATAATCATACAATAAAGGATCCTTCTTTCTATGTATTCGCAATACATTACATTTGTCTATGTTAAGGGTCAGTTGCCACTCCCTGCACCAAGTGCCTATCCGCTGCAGATCTTCCTGCATTTCGCTACAATTTTCTAATGCTGCAACTTCTCTGTATGCTACAGCATCATCCGCGAAAAGCCGCATGGAACTTCGGACACTATCTACTAGGTCATTTATATATATTGTGAAAAGCAATGGTCCCATAACACTCCCTGTGGCACGCCAGAGGTTACTTTAACGTCTGTAGACGTCTCTCCAATGAGAACAACATGCTGTGTTCTGTTTGCTAAAAAACTCTTCACTAGGGCACAACTAGGAGCTAATTTCATGAGGTTTTGAAGAACAGGTCTTGTAAGTGATATCTGTCATTGGTAAAGGACTGCTGCAGTCTGTTTCTCGAGTTCGGCGTAACTTTGCTAATAATCGGTTTCTGATGGTGGCCTACTTCAACGAGTATTGCATGCTCCAAGCCCACAGGGACCTGGGTCAATGTTTATACAAATCGCAGATCAATAGGCAGACCAATAGAAAGTAATCGCACGGAGTTAAACCCGGCGAGCGCGCGGGCTATAGAATGTCGCCGCACCGGGAGATTAAACACCCAGGAAAGATTTCCCTTCAAACAATAATGGAATTTCTAGCAGTTTGGGCCGTGGCTACATCCTGCTGAAACACTCTAGTCCCAGATACATTTGTTGAAGTTGTGGTTCAAAAAAGCTGTTTCATCATGTTTACATATTACTCAGAATTGATGGTTCTAACTTTCTATGATGCCTACACAACTGATTGCATACCAGCATGACAATTTTTCATCGTGCAGAGGCCTCTCGTGAATTATCAGAGGGTTATCACCATTCCAATAACGCATATTCTGCTTGTTAACACATCTGGATATCTAAGTGCGAGTTGTCACTCAACAAAACACGTGCTTCTTGAGGCAAATTTTGAATCGACGTTCCATATGGCTGCAATCGATTTTGCCAATTCCGTTGTGGCAGTTCTTGAACTGTGACCAGCTTGTATGGATAGGAGTCCAAGGTCGGTGGAGAATCTGACACACACTCAGGTTAGAATGCACTAGGGCGGACGCATGCTTTGGGACGAGAACACTCTGACTGCCAAATCGCCTTTCTTAACCGCTCGATATTTTCTGTGCTCTTGCTCACTTTTGCCCAACACTGCCCCACGCATGGAATTTCTCCACCCATGACAAAATCTATTTCCGGTCAGCAGTAACGTTACTAGGAGGTATACTATACGATGGTGTATCTCACACTGCACTGTAACGATGGACCCGTTTTAGGAAAATTACCTTTCGACGGCGAAAGCGCGTTGCTCGTTGGACCAAGCAATATTTACGACCGACAATGGCACTAACCGACACTTCCACTGCTACTGAGTAATTGGAGTCCACCCAACCCTTTCAGCGCCTCCACTCTCCATCCTGTATTATAGTTCCTTCCACGATTTTGCTTGCTGAAGTACTCTATGCGTGCACATTTATCCAGTTTCTTCCCAATGCAAAATTATGTTGGTCTGAACGTCAATACTGATCACGTGTCGATCGGCCGCAGTTGTGCAACTGTGGGACATCAAATGCCGGGCGATCTGACCGATGCCACTGACATCCGGCAGTTCACCAGGAATTTAATGGGACTGTCTATATTCCGCGAAATTTTTAATTTCACGTCTGTGGAACAGCTTGCTTCAAAGGGCATAAGAACTGTATGAACCCTTTTGTCGAGAGCACAAGCACATACACTCTGAAGTCTAGTGGTGTTAGAATGCACACAATTTACATTGTCTGTGTGGTCTGATTACACGCTCAGTCCATAGTTTGAGTTTATTTCCAATCCTTGAGGCATCTTACATGTTTGATTACGAGTGAACTGCCGAAGTTCACCACAATATTCAGCCATAGGCGAGAAATAACTTACCAAAGGTACTGCAACTAGTTTTTAGAAGCAACAAAATTGTGGCGCTACGTAGTCTGTATTGTAAATAGAAGAGTGGACCATATCTGTCTGTCTGTCATGACGCGATGTCTTGCCGCTTGATATGACGATTCTGATAGCGAGTTATGCAACGACGCTTCAGTGACGACCTTGGGCGTTAACCAACGATTCTGTTTCTGAGATTCACGTATGAACTTTTGAGTCCAAGCACGAAAGCTGTAAGAATTTGATCAGCTCTGTTATCGCCGTCGTCTTCCCTTCCGAGGAACTGTGCGGCGCGGTGGCGGTCCAGTTGGGAACAACACAGCGGCAGCGGCGCCGACTGCAGTGCCGGCAGAAGGTTGCCGGTCGGTCTGTTTCGTGGTGCCTCCAGATAATGCTGGGTCAGTGCCTGTGCGCTGTACTCTGGGATTTCTGCTTTAACCGCCAGGTGAAACACTGCTCTGCATTACTGAAGTTCAGTTTAGTTGTCTGATTGCGTCATCCTACAGTGCACATGGAATGTTATATACCTTAATGCACTTATTCCAGTATATAGGCAGTGTAATGTCGGTTTCCTGTTCATATTACTCAACACATTACTTCCATTTGTCTTTCTTTTTAAATATTTCTTTGCTTGAAATTTTACTTGAGCACACACCTTACTCTTACGGTTTTGTTCTTGTACACCGTGTGGAATCCTGTGCCTTCGCCTGTATGTGTATGTGACAATTATTGAACACCACACACCACACCTTCTCCCCCTCTGTGCCCACCTATTCCTCCCACTGTTCACATCATCCCACCTCTGTCTCCTCCTTCCATTATCTTTCTCTTCATCTCTTTCCCCCCCTCTTTGGTCATTACCTCCACCTCTTCCCTCTAATCGTATCTTCTTCCCCTCTCCACCTGACCATACCCTCCTCCTGTGCTACCTTTCCATCTCCACCTCCCCTCTTCCTTATCCACCTGCCCACTACCCCTCTACATCTCTAGATTTCCCACCAGTCTCCATTTCCCCCTCCTCCCCTGTCCATCCCCACCTATCTGTCTCAACCTATTCCCAGCTATGCTCAATGCTCATCAGCATGTGTGGCCCCTGCAGTACAGTTCAATAAAGCAGGCCAATACTACCACATCAATTCACCTGTCATGCAGGTCAGCCTACATGTTGGGACCCAGATAACCGTTTTCTGCCCCAGACATTCGGCTGCCCTGCAAAGCAATTTGACTGGGCAGGCCAATGCTGTTACCAGACAATATGCTTGTATGCAGGGCAGCCTATGTGTAAGGAACTGTCAAAAAAAATGTTTTGCACGTAACTCAGCTCCTATTGGAGTTAGATTATAAACCCTACAGTGCTGATGCTATTAATGCATCCAAGGATTTGGGAGTAGATGCTAAACATGCACCCCCCCCCCCCCCCCACACACACACACCCCTTTATATGTGTAACTGATTGTTTCTTAATACTAGGCATCTTTCATCTATCTTAATACTAGGTATTTGTTAATTATTGTCTGGTGTACTGAAATTGTTACCTACATATCTACATATATTTGACATCTATCCAGATAGCTGCATGCATCAATACTCCCATTTGTAGGATGTGTGGAAGCTCGTTGACCCCAGATCGAATCCGCCTAGTGAATTAACAGGGGCCAGTGTGCTGCCCAGCCTGGATGTGGTGTCTAGGCAGTCTCCCCATATCTGACTGGACGGATACCAGGCTTGTTCCCATGTCCTGCCTCAGTTACACAGTCCACAAACATTTACGAAACGTTTGCGCAATTTCACAAGAGATCACAGGATACACAAGTTCTGTCCAGGAGGTTTGGGTGGACAGGAGGCTACAGGAAAGACATCAAGTCACCTTATACCACTAACACTGCCAAATCCATTAAGTGACATGACGACCCCATGAAGATGCAGGATCAAGACCAGGAAAAAGGAATGTGTACACATTTTCAGACCCACGACTTCCAGCCTCTTCCACTACACAGCCTATGCTGCTGCTGTTCATTCCACATTGTCATAGCTCTCCATAGTGTTCTATCATTGCAAGCCTCTTCAACTCTGCGTAACTATTGCAACCTGCATCCATTTAAACTCTCTGTATTCAACCCTTTATCTCGCTCTTATTGTACGAACTTTGAAAAAACTGCTTGATTGATCAAAATCTTCACACTTCTCCTTTCGGTAACCATATAATACTGACATCTCTCCTGCAGTGATTTGAACGAATCTTGGAAAAGCCTGGAACGAGCAGCAGCATCCACCATCCATTGTTTTCGTGCACTTGAGTTTGTGGCATTAATTTTTTTCTAACGCTAATTTTCGTTACTAACGTCTTTATCAAATTGTTCTACCATTTTTGGTTGTTCTGCAATATTCCACAGTACAGCAAAAACTTGTGCAAATCACAGTGTGCACATCTCAGCTTCGTCAGTCGTTCTGGGAGTGTTGCTTAAAATATTTTAGATGGCTCATGGTCACACGACTTTTGACTGCCCATGGCACAATCCTTCCCGATTAAATATGTAAAATCGACGAAGCCTCCAAACTTCTGAGAACTTTCTCAATTTCTTTCCTAAATCCTTCTGTATCGTCTATTATTTTAGATGCGTTTGGTGTCTTACACGTCTGTGTTAAATGTGGAATATACAGTGCATGGGTTGGTTGCAAGTTTAGCATTACTCTGTGTGCAACACGTATTGGAATGAAGTTCTGCCTACATGTTAGCCAAGCAAGTAGCAACTTTTAGGCGATTTTACTCATCGCTGTTACATAGATAAGTCCCGCATTATCTGCCACAGGCATGTTTTAGAAGAACGAAATATCTGCACGATAAATTATAACATAAGTTACATCGGTCACCAACTTGTGATAACGGTCTACAGACAGTTTTAAAACCTTTTTATCACTCTTATTCAAATAAAATGAATTCTGATTAATGACCTACGGAAATTGATACATTTCACTGGAGGGGAAACTCACCATATAACTTGCAAGTTTCGTGTTACCGGGAAACGGGAAGTAAATTTGATGTTCGTCCACTAGTTGATCTGAAAGAATTTAAGCTACTGTATTTCGAAATAAATGACCAAAATTGTTCTATGTCCATGTCTCATTTCTCCGGCGAGAAAGTGAAACGGGAGGCGTTGAATCACACTGTCACTGTCGTTTGGTTGTTAGTCAACCCTAACATTTCTTTGACGCCGCCTGCACCATCGATGTGCCCTAGATACTCTTGACTAGGACCGCTGCTGCGATTTTTTCCTTCCACTGTGAGTGACGGCGGTCACGAAATACTAATGAAGGCACTGAGGCTGCTACAGTTTGTGAGGTTCGTCTTCTTTAACTTCTGAATCGACGTCTTGCCGAAATTCTGTGCACTGCAATCTTGGTTGAGTCCACAATTCGCCCGGAGGCACCGTGGGCTCTTCTGAGCTCACGCAACGACCGAATATGCAGATGTGACACACATCTCTTCCACACAATGGCTTCCCAATCGCCCGGATTACAGGAGTACGCCACCATTTCGGTTTGTCTCTCATGGTCTGCGCGTCGGTGGCATGTTTAACTCTCTTTCCTCCACATCGATCTTTATTTATGCAAGTAGCTTCTCGGTTTGGCTACACGATGCTTAATGGATGTCCTTCCCCAGATTGGCACCTCTGATCGAATCTGTTACTTGTATCCAAGACACTTGTCTTTAGACCATATTATTCTCTGAAGTAGACGTATGAAAATATTCCTTACTGTGTGCCACACAATCTGGGTGTTTAAAAAACCAGGAGAAAACACTGTAGGCTTCGTTAGAATTCATGGTAGATGAACAGCCACGAACCTCTTAGATTAATTATTAAAACTGTGTATATCCAGAACGTGAGTTTTCTATATCAGAAGATAACGAACTATGCATTATGGAAAGGGAGTACACATGCATGAGAGATGCAGTATGAGATACCATACACTGACACTTGCAAAGAGCTTCGAGTTTCTTTGTTTTAGTTGCTGAGAAGGGTTGCCAAGACTTTCTTCGCCGACAAGTGCCAGTTTATATGATATGAAGATGGTACCTGTTCTTTCTTGCAGCTCTCAAAGAATGACATTACGATGAAATCAGACCTTTAGCTGCTTAGAGGCGTTGATAAATATCAACGGGGACACTTGAAAATGTGTGCCCCAACCGGGACTCTAACTCGGGATCTCCTGCTTACTTGGCAGACGCTCTATCCGTCTGAGCCACGGAGGACACAGAAGGTAGTGCGACTGCAGTGACTTCTCCCCGTAAGACCCACATTCACAACTTACTGTCCACAAACTATATTTTTAGTGCCCCTGCCCCACTATACTCATTACTCGCGGCAGTCAATCTACCGAGTCCCGTAAGATGCACATCTCTGAAAGAGCAGATACCATTTTCATATAGATAAGGCCTACTGGCCAATGATCTTCAGTGCGGATGCACTCACACTGCTCGAACTCTTACGTGGCTTGGTAGATTGACTGCCGCGAGTAATGAGTACAGTGGGCGGGGGGACTACAAATATAGTGTGTAGACAGCATGTTGGGAAAGTGGGTATTACGGGGAGCGGGCCAGAAGTACGTCCCTGCAGTCGCACTATCCTCTGTGTCCTCGGTGGCTCAGACGGATAGAGCATATGCCATGTAAGCAGGAGATCCCGGGTTCGAGTCCCGGTCGGGGCACACATTTTCAACTGTCCCCGTTGATATTTGTCAACGCCTGTAAGCAGCTAAAGGTTTGATTTCATTGTAATTTCAGTTCCAGTTTAGCTTCGTGCTAGAAGTCAAGTTGCATATAAAGCGCCAAAAGAACTCTTACTCAGGTCTGCCTACTGCATATGCCAGGCGTAATGAAGCACTTTCCACCTCGTAGTTGAAGTAGTGTGGCAGTAAGTTGCCAACAGACGTCGAATTAGAATTTTGGAAATCAGCAGCCATTTATTTAAGTAATCTCTAACACGAATCTGAGGAATATGAAGCCGACCAACAAGAATGTGAGGTGCAGGATGCTCAGAGCGACATTTACCAATTTTGGTCAACACATTCTCACTAATGGGGAAACACTAGAGTGCTTTGTGGAATGTGGCAGACAAAATCTACTACAATTAGTTATAGCGTATACTAATGACATAAAATGAAAACAGGTTATTGTGTAGCATTCATTAATAGTAGAAATAATTATGGTGATCTGAAGCACTGTTAGGTGTAATAGTGATTTTTTTAATTAGTTGCCATTGTATACAGAAAAATGAGTTTTTTATAAATATAATTTGACTTGGGATGAATGTAAAATGTAAAGTACGGTTAACAGGCTACAATGTAATAAGATAAAGAACGTGAGGTGGAAGCAGATGCATCACACTTGTTTCATTATCAGTCGTTTGTGAAACAGGAAACCAAAGATGGTAGCAACGCAATTATGATCAACAGCGGTGAATTCTTTGACAGCTCAACAACAGGTATTTTTATTAAATGTATTCAGACAATTTTTTTTTCTAATGGGATGAGAATTTTACTTTGTGCCTAAATTTAGCAATTAAATGAGCAAGTTCGCCTGTCGGTCATAATTGTATGGAATGTATATCATGTTGAAGTTTTGACATCGTTTCTGGACTCCGTCTGTTTGATAATTTCGATGGTTATGGTGCACGCCAGAGAAAGGTTTTATGCAGTCTGGAAGTAATCAGCTGGGTCTTTCCCTACTCCCCTTGAATGAGTGGGGGTCTGAACACATGAGACCAGCTCCAGGTCGATGTATCTCCCCATGACTGCCGATACTTTGCAAGGTTGCAGAGAAACAGAGTGCTTGCAGGAGATAGTACTTTATAGAACTGTTGGAAGCAGCAGCAGCAGCAGCAGCAGCAGCAGCAGCAGCAGCAGCAGTAGTAGTAGTAGTAGTAGTAGCAGCAGCATGAGCAGGAAATGACCAATAATGTCTACATGCTCCTCCTGATTCGCTGGAAGGCCTGTATGCTGAAGTAACATTGTGGAGCGGTCAGAAGTTCGGGAAATGGAGGAATTGGCCGGAAGCCCTCGTAGGTTGAAGCAGCCTCTGAAGCGAAGTTTTTGTTTGTGTTTTAAAATGATGGTCATACTGGAGTTCTAAAGTTAATGATCCTTTGCGACCCACGAGATTATTTTTCTGGCAAGGAAAACCCACGAAGTAATCGAAAGTGCGTTACCATGCATGGGCCTCAAATTCTGCTTAGGTATTTCGCTGTTAGTCAGCACGAATTTCTTAGGTCAAAAGAAGCCTCAACAAAACGCGTGAAGTCATTACGAAGCTGGGGGTGGTGGCAAATCAGTGGTAGCCAAGACTTCGGCTCGTGAGCCATGGCCTGGCACGACTGCCATAGCGCTCAGCCTCGCTGCACACTTCCCCCACCACGGCACTCTGACCATGATCGCAAGCACGCCACGTTTAAATGGCAGTGCAGTCGTACAGTGTACGCCTGCTTCACATTCCTCATTTCGTAACTGCATAGATCACAAACAAAGCAAACTTTCAGTATCTTCTTATTTTTTGCATGCTGAAGACATAATTATTATCTGGTACAAACTGTCGACATATGGACGGAGGCTGACAGTTTCACAGGTTTTCGCACTCAGGTTACCATGTAATTATGACAGTTTCGTAATCGAAAGAAGATTTTTCATACAAATATGTCGATCGAAGCATTGTAGCACTTTTCCAATCTCATTATGGAGACATGGGAACACTACCTGAGCAAAGTAATGCAGATGTCTACATCTACATTTATACTCCGCAAGTCACACAACGGTGTGTGGTGGAGGGCACTTTACGTGCCACTGTCATTACCTCCTTTTCCTGTTCCAGTCGCGTATGGTTCGCGGGAAGAACGACTGCCGGAAAGCCTCCGTGCGCGCTCGAATCTCTCTAATTTTACATTCGTGATCTCCTCGGGAGGTATAAGTAGGGGGAAGCAATATATTCGATACCTCATCCAGAAACACACCCTCTCGAAACATGGACAGCAAGCTACACCGCGATGCAGAGCGCCTCTCTTGCAGAGTCTGCCACTTGATTTTACTGAACATCTCCGTAACGCTATCACGCTTACCAAATAACCCTGTGACGAAACGCGCCGCTGCTCTTTGGATCTTCTCTATCTCCTCCGTCAACCCGATCTGGTACGGATCCCACACTGATGAGCAATACTCAAGTATAGGTCGAACGAGTGTTTTGTAAGCCACCTCCTTTGTTGATGGACCACATTTTCTAAGGACTCTCCCAATGAATCTCAACCTAGCAACCGCCTTACCAACAATTAATAATTTTATATGATAGCTCCACTTCAAATCGTTCCGTACGCATTCTCCCAGATATTTCACAGAAGTAACTGCTACCAGTGTTTGTTCTGCTATTATAATCATACAATAAAGGATCTTTCTATTGTCCTGGACAATTTTAAAGTGGGAACATTTTCCCTTAAAACTGGAATTATCTTGCTGTTTAGTTTGTTCTGCACTTAGATGAGGGCACTTTCAACTTAAACGGCTAAAGGTCTCGAAAAAGATGTAAGAATGACATTGCCCTTAAAACGTGTAGGAAACTGCCTTTAAAAGTCTTAAGGCCACAGTGATATCTTCAGACTTCACATTTTCTTTGACGTCAATGAGCGTAGGGAACTGTTCTGTGTTTCAGAATGTCTTTTCCTTAATACGATTTTCTTTTTAAATGCATCAACATAAACTAAAAAAAAAGTTTGCTTCCCACCTTGCAGTGGCTTACTGTGGCCAGTGTGCAGTCAAACCCACTTGAAATGGGAGCTCTGCTATCAATTGCGGATGTTCTGAATGTCGTTCTACTTTTTCCTTCATAAATTCAACAGCGAGTGTTAAATCACAGTCGTTCCAGGCATGCTGCTTGTTCTAACGAATGTACTTTGTAGTAATACATAAAGTCTCAATACTCTTCATTCAATTTCATCGAAAACTGTTGCAACTGCCAGTGGAATAATGTGTGCGTATTTAGAAATTTTGCTGTTCATACCACCAATTTCTTCGCGTTGGCATGTCTGCAAATTTAGCCCAAAGTGCTTCTTGATGTACAGAATAACGAAACCTCTCTGTCGATCTTTGCGATTTTTTGCACTTTCGTTGTCAGTTACCTGTAAGTTCTTTTTGCATGATATTTTAATACCGTTTCCACAGTCAATTTGCAGTACCCGTCCCTTGTGTGACTGCAAAATGTATAACGAGAATTCTCATCCCTCCCTTCTGTCATTACGATTCGTTTTTAAAGGCTTGTGACGACAGATCGCTAGACTCCCTCTTTTTCATACAGCCACTTTACTTGTGGACGTCCACATACCACGAATGAAGGAACAGTGGAGGGTAAGCAGTGCTGACACCACGATTCTGCCGAACTGAAGAGATGTAGGCTATCTAAAAATGCCAAACCGCAATACTAAATGAAAATGCAGAGAGAGGCCGAGCCTTAGCCCGCACACCCGTTCCGCGTGAAGTTTGGTACTCTGTCGCTGTTAAATGAAAGTGCCGGCCTTGGTTAGGGTTAGTTCACGCCAATAAATTTCGTTTGTTCCAATGTATGTGATTTTTTCCCTATTATCTTTAAACAGTGTTCCTGTTTTTTTTTTTGTTATTGTGATTGCGAATGTGAATTACTGGAAGTCGATTGAAGGTGGTGTACTGAACCATTAGCGAAGGTCGCCTCTCAGAACCTCTCCTAAAAATCGTTAGATAGCTCCAGGGCTGTTTAATTTTTGGTTTTTGAGTTGTGACGCTTAAGGGGGGTTGGAAGTCAAACGGGCCGTCTTGGAGCAGAAGAGACACCACAGGACATTTTAAATTCCACTGTCTATACTTTTACGAATAAATTCATAAAACTTTGTCAGCATGACCAGGAAGGATTAAGGATTCACAATCGTAGCAGTCGAAGTTCAAAAAATAACAAATTTTTTTACATGTGAAATTTCATTTTTTCACTTCTATTGGCTGCGTTTTTTGCTATAGGTACACGTTTCTTCATAAGTAAGAGAGATTCTTCGATGAATTTTGTACAGCATACAAACCATACTTACAGGTGTATGAAACTCTAGAAATTAATTTATGGAAAAATGAATGTGCTGTTACATTTTAAACTTTATGTTTAGAAAAAACTCAAATTTTATAGGTAGTAATCTCAATATTTAGCACAGTTTTTAATAAATTTGGAATATTCTAGAGTTTCATACACCTGTACGTATGGTTTGTATGCCGTGCAAAATTCATCGAAGAATCTCCCTTACTTATGAAGAAAAGTGTACCTATAGCAACAAATGCAGCCAATGGCAAGTGAAAAAAAGGTGAAATACAAATGTAAAAAAATAAATTATTTTCTTATATTTTTGAATTTCCACCACTAAGTAAATCCTGAATCCTTTCTGGTCATTCTGACAAAGTTTTATGAATTTATTTTTAAAAGTATAGACAGTGGAAATTAAAAATTCCTGTTGTGTCTCTCCTGCTCCAAGTCGTCCCGTTTGACGTCCTACCCCCCTTAATCCGTCTTGCGAGTGAAAGTTAATCTGGCGCCTCTTATTTGTATGGATTTTGTGATCTAGCATTGCAGACAAACATTCTGCGTCCGCCAATAAACGTTCCCAATTACCAGGCAGTACATCCCAAAATTCGTCTTGCACGCCGCAAACCGTGGTTGTGACGTCACGCGGAGCTGCGGAAGCTCAGAAGATCCTGCGAATGGAACTTCTCCGAGTAAGTCTGATAAGAATGCACTTTAATCATTTAAGATGACACGCTGTCACGTTTCACATGACATCTGCTATGCATAGAAACCAGAGAAACGTTTCTGTCATCGCAATAGGGGCACGTGTCGCCGTTTGTGGGCCATTGAGTGTCAATCACTGTGCGCCGTGACGGGCGGTCCCGGGCGCCGGTGGATTACGACTGCCTGCCTGACTGCTGATCCTGGAGACGAGACAGGCGGCGGCCCTTGCGCAACGCGTCGCTAAGGAGTGCCGCGACAGATAACGGCCGTAGCTGCGTTCCGCGGAGAACTTATCGCCAATCGCAGCTTCCGTGGAACGGCAGCTTCTTCCTAAGAAGTGTGGGTGCTAAGCAGACAGCGGCTGCTGCCAGAACTGGGTTATCGCTCTCGATATTACAGGCGCGATACTGCGAACGTCTGCTACGGGTGTGTTACAGAAATACAACGACTTATCATAATTACGCAGAATATACACTGATCAGCCAGAACATTATGACCACCGACCTAGTATCGATATAAACTCGTCCAGGCGATAGCATCGTTACCTGACGACGGGGGCAATGGGACACACGGACCCTGCAACGAACTTGTGACGTCACAGTACTAGGCTTGTCCGCCACACTTCGCGAACGCTCGGCTCCGTGCAGGGTCCACAGAAAATCAATATTTAATTGAAAGGTACCCACTAAAGATCTCAATTTTGTCGAGAACTTACTTGCATTTAAACGCGCACTTAATAATCATTAAACTCGTCTGAAACAGTTACTCGTTCCCAGCCAGACACTGCTGCTGGCACTCTAAAGACCTGCTGTGTCACGTGCTGTGACGTACGCGCCATGGCCTGTCTTTCTCGTGGGCCTCTCCTGACGAGGAATGACTGCTAGCCAGACATATGCATGGCGCATGTAGTATCAGTGAACCTGCTATCGGCGTGCAGATGGCGGAAGGCACACGATCTGAGTTTGACCGAGCGCATATTGTGATGACCTGGAGTCTCGGCACGAGTATTTCGGAAACTGCACCACTTGTTGGGTGTTCGAGGAGTGCTGCGGTGAGAGTTTTCAACACATGGCGAAACCAAGGTGAAATAACATCCAGACTTCCTGTGGTTGGGTGGTCATTTGTCATTACAGACGTCTGACGACGTAGGCTGGGCAGAGAAGTAAAACAGACAGCGAACTGTGGCATAACTGACATCAGACTTTAAGGCTGGACTTAGTACAAGTGTATCTGAACACACAGTGCATTGAACACTCCTAATGATGGGCATCGCCAACTAGGGCATCGCCAACTAGGGCATCGCCAACTAGGGCATCGCCAACTAGGGCATCGCCAACTACGGCATCGCCAACTACGGCATCGCCAACTACGGCATCGCCAACTACGGCATCGCCAACTACGGCATCGCCAACTACGGCATCGCCAACTACGGCATCGCCAACTACGGCATCGCCAACTACGGCATCGCCAACTAGGGCATCGCCAACTACGGCATCGCCAACTACGGCATCGCCAACTACGGCATCGCCAACTACGGCATCGCCAACTACGGCATCGCCAACTACGGCATCGCCAACTACGGCATCGCCAACTACGGCATCGCCAACTACGGCATCGCCAACTACGGCATCGCCAACTACGGCAAATGGGCATGTGACAATCGGCATCAGACGTTGGCACGTTGACAGAGCATCGCATGATTTGATAAATGCCGTTACCTCCTCCTCCTTGCTGATGGGAGGGCACGAACCCGTCGCCTTCCACGGTAACAGCTCCTTCACACCTGTATGGCAGGATGGACACAAGCTGGCAGCAGTTCCATTATGCTCTGGGGAACATTCACGGGGGCATCCCTGGGTCCAGTGGAGCTGGTGCAAGGCACCAAGGAGTTGCAGACCGTGTACACCCCTTCACGAAAATCGTGTCTCCTGACAGCAGTGGCATTTTTCAACAAGATAATGCGCCTTGTAGTAAGACCAGGAGTGTGATGGAGTGGTTCAAAGAACACAGTGGCAAGTACTAAGATGTGCTGGGCCACCAACTCGTCAAATTTGAACCCGATCGAACACATTTCAGGTGGGATTGGAAGTGGCGTCAGAGCTCATCGCTCCCCTCCCAGGAATTTACGGGAATTAGGTAATTTGTGTGTGCAGATGTGGTGCCAACTCCCAGTAGTGACCTACCAAGGCCTCACTGCTTCCATTCCACGACACGTCGTCGCTATTATCCGCGCCAAAGGTGGATATACCGGCTATTATGTAGGTGGTCATAATTTTCTGGCTGATCAGAATATATTTTAAGGCCTACATTGTAATTCAGGAATGTCATTAACTAAAGTAAAGCAATTTCAGGAGCATCTCAACTGTTAAACACTAAGGTGACAATAATCATGGGATAACGATATGCTCATACACAGATGGCGGTAGGAATTGACGGAAAGTGATCAAGTAAAACGAAAGTAATAGCTGGTGTTTCTGAAGGAAGTGTTTTAGGCCCTCTGCTGTTCCTGCTCTATGTAAACGATTTAGGGGACAATCTGAGCCGCAGTCTGTTCTGAAATAACGGCGAGATTGTGTTATGAGAAGCAGTATTACGATAATATATGACGGTAGTATCTGTTCCCGAAAGAACAGTTACCGTGGATGACCATGCAGCTTTGCTAGAAATGAAATGATAATTAAATAGACACCCTAGCTGCAAGCAGGCGTTGATACACTTCATTGGGGGCACACATTTTCAACTTGTCCCCAATGAAGTGTATCAACGCCTGCTTGCAGCTAGGGTGTCTATTTAATTATCATTTCAGTATTACGATAAATAGAAGAGGGGACAAGGACTCAAATGAACTTAACACTGTTTGCCACCCACCGCCACGCAGCATCCGAACCAAATGCATCCTTTTATATCTTTTCTAACGCTATCTGCTCAGGGATGACACTTGTCTGTCTGCTTCTGAACGAAGTCTTTTGAGACACTGTGTAAATGTTGTGTTGACCGTCTATGGAGGGGGCAAACTCTTCGACGGCCAACAGTACCATCCGATTCTGGTCCTCTGTGTGAGAAATTGTCACCTCACAAATCATATAGATCGCACGTCAACGTCAGTTATGAGGGTTTTCTGTCTAAGTTTATTTGCACACTGTGGGGTGGAAATGGGATAATCGGGTAAGTCTGCAGTTCAATGTGATCATCTTCTACATGCTAAGATTTTCAGTTGGTAGTACACAAACACACACAAACACACACAAACACACACAAACACACACAAACACACACAAACACACACAAACACACACAAACACACACAAACACACACAAACACACACAAACACACACAAACACACACAAACACACACAAACACACACAAACACACACAAACACACACAAACACACACAAACACACACAAACACACACAAACACACACAAACACACACAAACACACACAAACACACACAAACACACACAAACACACACAAACACACACAAACACACACAAACACACACAAACACACACAAACACACACAAACACACACAAACACACACAAACACACACAAACACACACAAACACACACAAACACTTTCTACGGGTCTGTCACCCAATATCCCTTCTCCTTGGCCAAAACAGCAAGGCATGAGTTCCCAGCAAAATTACAGATACTCCCACATATTATCAGTTCACACACTTTTTGTGAAGTCCTTGACATTTAATTGCTCATTTCCTTAGTAAGACACTAAATATTTGACACTGGAGCAGACCCTTGCTAACAACTGCACGACAGCCTTGTTTGTTGCAAGACCCACCAGGCTTACATTCAGAGTGGCATTTACCACCTCTTACGATCTTTTAACATTTGTAAGGTTATCCGGTTTAGCAACCACTTGTTAATATGTTATGAGAACGGCGTAGAGCAGCTAATAAAACTTCTTGAGGCAAAAACTGTAGATGAACACATATGCTTATACAGCAGTAATTTTAACAATACTTTTAAAACATAATGCGGATAACAGTAAACCAAAGTGGATACGCAAATTTTTGCTTATCAAGCAAATTACCAAGTTTTGTTTCAAAAATTTTGGACTTGTTAGACTGCAAACTGTAGAAATAAATGAGTTTTAATGACTTCTTATGCTTACGTGCTCTGAACGTACTCCATCCTGAAGCACGACTTTGTAGTGTGTTAAGGTACTTACAGTAAGATCCATACAACTTTGTGTAATATCAATGCAGTACAGAACTATAAAATATTCGACTAGTACCGTTTGGCTAAAAAGATTTCTGCACCAACTAGCTATCGGTTTATCAAAGATTCGAGGCCTAAAGAGAAGCTGAAACAGCTCCAGTTCTTACAGTAAGTTTTTCTATCGCTAATGATAATTTCACTTTTTTGTGACAGAGTTCTTTAACATCTTTATAGGATCGGTAGAGAATGGTTAACTGTTGCTTTTTCCCCCTAAATTGCGATTTCTGGTGCATCTGCGAATCAGCAGCACCTTAACTGAAGTAGTGATTCGCGCAGGTAATGATAAAATGGGAACAATGGGATGACCTCTACAGCTAACTCCGTATAAGACCTCGTAGTGGAGACGAGTTCACACTTTAGAAATGATCACAGGAGAAGCAAGCATATGCTCGTCCACTAAAAACATGTGTCGAGAAAAGCGCGTCTGAGCACAGTTAGACCAGTGCCCAACACTTGTACGAGCGCTTCCACACTTCCAATAGTTTTAAGTGTTTTGAGATCTGTCTGCTAGATAGACTCCACGATTACTCACCTATTGAAGAATCCGTTACGCATTGTTAATCTGCTTTCGGGTCCAATAACGAATACGTTGTTGCAACATTTTATGTGAGCAGTTACAAAGCATTGTGGAAAATCCGTATTCAGCAAGCTATTTTTTGCAGCTTTTTTTCACTTGCTAAAATTGAACGATACGTTTATTGTTCTAAAAGACGCTAATTATTGCGAAATTGTTTCTCGCTGCTTTCATACGGAAGATAATGAATTTTCTGAACCTTCTCGATTCGCCCTTCAGCGAATGCGAGGTACTTGTGATCCTCTCCAAGATGCTGGATTTTTGTTTGTCTTTTTGACTGCTGTAATGAATTCACGGCAGGTATAACAGGCGTCACATCCCGTGGAACCGGTTTCTCGACACGGCGTGACCTCTGGGGAGTCTAACAGGACGTCTTTCACGGAGAGCAGACTGACTGCATTCTCTATGCATCCTAGTAATGAACCGACTGCTTTACCTACGATTGAACGTATGTGACCTTCCCATTATGTATCCCTGCAAACTGTTACCCAGGTATTTGTATGAGTTGAGTCATTGCAGTTCTCTCATTGACAGCCAAGGGTGTGTTTTTTTCGTTTTGTGAGGTGCACAATCACACATTTGTGAACATTTTAGGCACGTACCCAATTTGAATTGTATCAAGATCTTGCAGAAAATTTGTTCAGCTCCTTTCAGACAAGCGGAAAATTGCTCTCGGCGATGCACAAGGAAGGCGAATGTGCTCCTCTTTATTAGAAGACAGACAGGGACACCAGCTGGCTCATTTTATACTCCTCAACAACTTTAAAAATTTTCCCAATAATTTCGGTATGTGAACATATTTGTGTTCTTTAACAAGCAACTCACCTCTCACTCCCGCAGACACTCTTAACCTAACTCGCTCACACTACTAGTCCATGGCTCTAAGTCGCTCATACCCATCTACTCCCACTTGCGCATTCTCTCTCATTCATTCATTCATCCCTGCTAATTGTCATTATCTCTTTCTGTTTCAGTCGCTGTCCTCCGCCTCACAGCCACATTCTCCTTCGTTCTGTCTACTACTAGTTTCTCGTTTCACTATCTTCGGTTTTCGCTGTCTTGCTCCTACCTAATTCATTTCTTCTCACTGTCACTATCCCTCTCTTCCTCGTTGTCATTGTCACAGAATGTCTCTCAATAACTGGCTTTTACCAACTTCCACTTCCTCCCCCTCTTTATTCCTCTCCTATTGGAAGTGTCCTTTATTCACTCTTTCCCTGGCACTGTTTTGCCACTTAACTATGTTCCACGGCCACTGCCCCCCTTCCCCCATACTACAATTGACTCCTTTGCTCTTTCTATACCGCAACCACAGTCTACTATATTCCATTATTTGTTATTTTTCCAACTCTTCCCCACTGCAACTGTCTTCTCTTGCAGCATAAAAGGCGCAAATACGTTCGCATCCCAAAAATTTTGGGGAATTTTTAAAGATGCTGAGGAGGCACCTGGTACCTCACTTTTTACTGGGTGTCTTAATAAACAGGTGCATGTTCACCTTTTTTGTGCTCCCAGAGGAGCATTTTCCGCTAGTTTGCAAATTTTCCCTGTTACAACAGGGCATGTCACTCCTATGAAAAGAAATTCATCGGCTAGTGAAATTTTGATAATTTACTTAAGTAAAACTGAAGGAACGCTAAACTATCAAGTTTTTACATCTCAGACTGAATTTTAAGTGCACAAAATTTCTGTATGTTCATCAGGACTACTACAAAGGGGTTCCGAGAACCCTATTTGAACGTCCGTCCCTCCCTCCCCCCTCTCTCTCCCCCTCCCCCTTCTCACCCTCCCTGTAATAAAAAAAAACTGAGTTACTGCATCATCAATGAACTTTAACGGGTATCATGGGATACTGCGAACATATGCAACGAACAATATCGAACAACATGAGATTAAAAAAATAAAAAAGCAGAGCTGGTGGGATAGTGGCCAGCGTCGCTGCATCTCCGTTTTGCGTCCCGTGTTCGAAACCCGATAATGGTTTTAATTTTATTCTTGTCATTTACCTACCCATGCCCATATAAGGTTACTACACGAATGCTTTTTACCAAGGTATGTGGTACGAGGGCGTCATATCAACGATCAAATTACAACTGCGTTTGACAATAAGTGTCCTACATCGTATGTTTTATGGTATTTTCAGGGATTACAATCTCTTAATTCTCATCTTATATTTCATTCTAGTATCAGTTCCTGATTCTTAAAATGGCTCTGAGCACTATGGGACTTAACTACTGTGGTCATCAGTCCCCTAGAACTTAGAACTACTTAAACCTAACTAACCTAAGGACATCACACACATCCATGCCCGAGGCAGGATTCGAACCCGCGACCGTAGCAGTCGTGCGGTTCCGGACTGCGCGCCTAGAACCGCTAGACCACCGCGGCCGGCGTCCAGATTCTTATATTTTATTCTTATGTTTATTCTTCGGGAAGATTTGGTGCATTCTCTTGCGTGATACCGTTCGTAGAAACATTCGAAAATAAATATATATACATATATACATATATATACACATATATACACACACATACACATATATACACACACATACACATATATACACACACATACACATATATACACACACATACACATATATACATATACATATATACATATATATATATATATACATATATACACATACACATACATACACATACATACACATACACATACACACACATACACACACATACACACACATACACATACACACACATACACATACACACACATACACACACATACACACACATACACACACATACATATACATACATATACATATATACATACATATACATATATACATACATATACATACATATATACATATACATATACACACATATACATATACACACATATACATATACACACATATACATATACACACATATACATATATATATATATATATATATATATATATATATATATATATATATATATATATCTATCTCCGAACACCACGAGCATTGCGAGAAGGCTGGTTTTCCACAGTGGCATTTCTTTCTACGAAACTCACTCGGGAAAGGAACGTCGTTAACATTACTGAAGGTATCACGCGTTGGTAAGTGATCATGTTTCCGAAAACTGGCACTTGCAATTGATTATGAGCCAAAATACACAACAGGAATTTGACTGAAAAGAATTTAAAATAAATTTTCCGATCATTTATTTTGTTAAATTCACTCACCAGACATACAATTAGTAGGCGAATAAGGCCAACGGTATTTCAATATAAATTGTAAAACATTTGCGTAGTAGTAATCTTCCACCGATATGGGTAGATAAATGATAACCAAAAACTAAAACAGTAGAGCGTTTCGACCAAGAGACGCGGGAGTGTGACGCCGTGACGCCAGCAACCGTGCCACCGTTTCGGTTGAACTAGCCATTCGCTAAAAGGCACATGAAGTGCCTCAAAAACTGACCGTCGTTTTCTCAGAAAGGGACGAAAATCTACGGATAAGCCGCGACACGTGTTCGCTTATTTTGACCGCTCTTCCACTGACAAGTTTCTGGGAAGTCGGGTTATGGCACTTCCCGTGTTCTCCTCTTAAGCCACACCAACACATCACACAAAACATCACTCAGGCGGCTCGCCAGCGCTGCGGAGGACACTGTTGACTCCAGCGACCGCATAATTATCAGGGACTATTGTACCCCTGACGCCGTTATCACTGTGCCAGTACGACTCGGGACTATTCTCAACGAGAGTGACGCAGTCGCTAAATGCAGACGTAACGCCTCCTTGTGCAACGGCCGGATTCGAGCCAAAGAACACGGTCACTGCCACCTACTAGCTGCACTCTTCTTTATTCCTACTACAGACAGCTCTCTTTAACATACTCGTTCGGGAGGTAAGGTATGAAACTTTTGGCGCACTTCAGCCCATGATAGTCTATCTGCACTTACATTGCCACTTTAATTTGAAGATTATTTGCAGTTTCCTCTAACGTCTCAAATTTTTCTTAGTTCACACACGGTCACAGTGCTTCGGTGACTACAACCCAACATTGAAGATCGAGTGAGTCCTAAGCCACAAAATGTCCAGACACTCTGTGACCAAAATGGTACTGAAACAGAGGATGACAGACTAAAGGCCGAAATACTAAATGTCTTTTTCCAAAGCTGTTTCACAGAGGAAGACTTCATTGTAGTTCCTTCTCTAGATTGTCGCATAGATAACAAAATGGTAGATATCGAAATAGATGACAGTGATAGAAAAACAATTAAAATCTCTCAAAAGAGGAAAGACCGTTGAACCTGATGAGATACCAGTTGGATTTTACACAGAATACGAGAAGGAACTTGCCCCCTTCTTGCAGCGGTGTACCGTAGGTCTCTAGAAGAGCGCAGTGTTCCAAAGGATTGGAAAAGGGCACAGGTGATCCCCGTTTTCAAGAAGGGACGTCGAACAGATGTGCAGAACTATAGACCTGGAATAAAAGGGAGAACCGACAGAGTACTCGAGGTACCCTCCGCCACACACCGCCAGGTGGCTTGTGGAGTATGGATGTAGATGTAGGGATGGACGTGGAGGAGCCAGATTGTACTGGCCAGAAAATCGTGCTTATGCCCAGCAGCCGCGCTAAGTTCCACAAAAAGCTGTGAAAGTAGTTGTCTTGCTGGTACAAAGCGTTAATTTTCCCTTTTGAGAAAGATTTCTAAGGTTCGTCTAACTCTTAACAGTTTTTATGATTAGGCTTTCTTTCTGTTAATTCATCATAAACGAATACTTATTTTTTTATCTTTCCCACACGATTCATTGTTTTCTGTAGCTAGAGGACAGATCCAGAGTAATACATGTCTAACACGCACTAATACAGGAATTAGAACTAACCACCGACCTCCGCTATATCTGACAGCGTGGCTACTTGAGACCAAAGTGACCGGCTAGAATGGCTTCAGCAATATTCTACATGGGGTCATCGACGACAAGTTTTGTCTCTAGAAACAGAGGACTATACTTGTAGCATAACAGACCCAGACCCACAGCTGGGCCAGTATATCATCGCCGAATGGACTCTGGGAGAACGGTCTTTGTACAACTGTGTGCTACAGCCATTTCGTCCCAAGACGGTTTAACCTGAGGTGTACAGTTAGATCTCTGTAGCGGAAAGAATGTTGGTCGCCGTAATTGTACCGGTAAGTCGAAAAGAGCAAGTGACATTTAGGTGTGGTGGACACGGCACTAATGTGTTTGGATCCCAACTTCTCAATAGCGTATCCGCTGCAAGGCCCAGCTAATAAAGTTAAAATTTGGCTTGGAGAGATCACATTTATAAAATCGAAAATAACGGTGAGGCACAAACTCTCTGCTGTCACTAAATGCCAATGTTACTCATTTCTACTAGCTGCAGATCTCAATTTTTCAGTACACTGTTTCACGCATTTATTCATCTCGTCTGCTCCTTCCACTTATTCCTTAAGATTCAGCCTCGCCCATAACCCGTCTGGAGAGAAAGTATGTGTACAGTTGGGTGAAGAACTTCAGCTGTAGCTACAAATCAAATATTATAGAAGAATCCTGAATATCCTAGCAGTCAATTCCATGCAGGTTTACCATGAAACTATACGCTGCAAGAGAGCGATTTATTTAATTTTAAATACATGTGATACCAAGTGAATTATGGAGCCCAGTATCACACTTCTGTCAACACACTGGAGTGTCAGATAAAGTTCGACGAAATTATGTAAGCTAAGTTCTTCGCGAAATCACGAACAATGCAGAAGCAAACTTATAACAAGAAAATACGTTTATTTCACAGAACTCTACCGCATTTAGATAACATTCTTCTAGAGGAGGAGGATATCAAATTTGTAAGAAGCCATCTATCATATCTCCGCACTGAGGAATCAGAGGTCACCTATCTGCCGCCTTTCACAGCTGCTGGACTCTCCAGTTGTATCTTTTTCGTCGTCGTTTTTGGCGCAGATGACGTGACGGTGCAGTAGCGCGACATTGATAAACGAGCTGTTTGACTCATCACTATCAGGCCAGTCTTCACAGAACAGCTTCAGTTAATATACTGAAAGGTCACAGTCTCTTACGCTATATTGAACAGCAGAGGAGCGTGTTATGTCATCACATTAGAATGCGAACTGCAAGCTAGCTTATAGTCCAGAGCACACTAGTGCATCGCACAGATGCACTAGCATCAGTAACTGACAGTTTGTATACTCTTCAAGTGATGAGACCAAAGTGTGCCAGAAAATTACGTTGTCCCGAATGCGATAGCGTCGGCGCCATCTACGAGGGTCACTCCAAAAGAAATGCACACTATTTTTATTAATCTTTTATTCTACGTGTTTGAAAGTTTTACAGTGTGTAGATACATCCTTTAGGAACAATATTTTCATTACTCCACATAATTTCCATCCCTCTCAACTGCCTTACGCCATCTTTGAACCAGCGCCTGTATACCCACACAGTAAAATTCTGGACCAACCTGTTGGAGCCCTGTTTGGCAGCGTGTACAAGGGAGGCATCTTCAAACCTTGTACCACGAAGAGTCTTTCAGTTTCCCAAAGAGATGATAGTCACATGGAGCCAGGTCAGGACTGTAAGGCGGGTGGTTCAGTGTTGTGTATCCGAGTTTTGTGATCGCTTCCATGGTTTTTTTGACTGACATGTGGCCGTGCATTGTCATGCAACAGAAAAACATCCTGCTTTTGCCGATGTGGTCGAACACGACTCAGTCGAGCTAGAAGTTTCCTCCGTGTCGTCACCTATGCATCAGAATTTATAGTGGTTCCACCTGGCATGATGTCCACAAACAAGAGTCCTTCGGAATCGAAAAACACCGTAGCCATAACTTTTCCAGCAGAAGGTGTGGTTTTGAATTCTTTTTTCTTGGGTGAATTTGCATGATGCCACGCCATTGACTGCCTCTTCGTCTCTGGTGAGAAATGATGGAGCTATGTTTCATCACCTGTCACAATTCTTCCAAGAAATTTATCTCCACCATTCTGGTACTGTTCCAAAAGTGCGCTTCATACCGTTTTTCTTGTTTCTTTGTGAGCCACTGTCAACATCCTCGGAACCCACCTGGCACAAACCATTTTTAACGCCAACACTTTCAGTATTCTGCAAGCTCTTCCTTCCCTTATCCCAACGTAGCGCGACAATTCATTCACTGTGATGCGTTTGTCAGCAGTCACCAATTCGTCAACTTTCTGAACATTGTCTGGAGTGTGTGCAGTACGAGGCCTGCCGCTGCGAGGACAATCCTCAATATTGCCGTGCCCGCTTTCATCGCGTAACCTGCTTTTTTTTGTTATGGTTTTAGGGCGCAAAACTGCTATGGTCATTAGCGCCCGGTCTGTGATTTAGGAAAAGACGTAACCTGCTTGCCCACTGAGTAACTGTATTGCGATCGACAGCAGCATCTCCATACGCCTTTTTCAACCTCTTGTGGAGGTTGCCCCACTGTCTAGTTTTCACAGCACAGGACTTCTATGACAGCACGTTGCTTCTGACGAACGTCAAGTGTAGCAGCCATCTTTAAGACATGCTGTGACGGCGCCACTCACGGGAACAGGTTGAACTAAGTTTGAAAACAAGCGGGAAGGATGTATCTACACACTGTAAAACTTTCACACATGCAGAATGAAAACTATTTTTGCAAAGATAGTGTGCATTTCTTTTGGAGTGACCCTCGTATCTCCGCGGTGCCACCTGTCTCCTCAGTTTCAGCAGATATACGCACACCGACATTCGAACAATATGCTAACGAAGGTCCTCGCGGTGTGTCATTGGAATAAAATTTTCTCGAGTTTTTTGCCGCGTGAATCCGCAGTGTACCCGCGACGTTTCGGAAGGCATACATTAGCTTTTCTCATCTGCTGATGAAGACAGTCTTGCAGGCCGTCTCCGAACATTCGAATACCTTCGTGTCTTCGTGCAAGGACCTACGAAGAAGAACATGTGGACACCAGAAAATGGGAATATTAAACATAGATGTTATGTAACCGCGGCCGATTTGGTACCAGACGCCACATTAAACCTGTTACTGTAACATATTTTTAACAGATAGCGGAAGTTAGAATAAGTGTAATCATACTATAAAAACATCAAGAGACAATACGTAGCATCCACGCCGTAATCTTTCATCACAAAGTATACTGGCACACTGTAGAATGGATAACCTAGTGTGGCAGGTTATTGTACAAGGCACCACGGCAAACTTGTCAAACGCGAACCCTAGAATTAAGTAGGCTAGCACATCAACATGCCTTAGTAAGTAATCTTGGAAGGCACTGCACAGAGATGCCAGGTTGGAGGTTATATTCCGAAACCACCACCCTGGCAGCGAAGGTGAAGTGATCTCTACTACTCAGTCTATCTTATCCTCTTACCTCTTTTCTTATTTCAGAACTTCCTTATACGATTTCCTATTCCCAATATGACGTATTACACAAACAATTCTGTCTGAGGAATATCCGTAACTGAGCATTATACCAGAGGTTGAAAACACCGCTACAGTTGTAATGTTCTTTTATTTAAGACACGGCCGGTTTCTGGCTCTTACACGCCCATCTTCAGGTGTCGTAACTTGGTGCTGTGACCACGAGCGCCGCGATGGGTGAGTACAAGACGTGGTGTGCTACCGACGAGCGCTCAGCACCAAGTTTTGTGTATTACAGCCCTGTTGGTGAATTCCGGAAACGCGTTGTGGATGGTTGTCAGTGCATTCGGTACACACCTCTGATTGTTGAACGTGTACGGGCATCGATGAAGAGTCGTGCTGATACCTGCGTTCACGTAACCTGTGGACGCGTGGAACGCTTGTTGCAGCGTGGTTTTCCTGAA
This sequence comes from Schistocerca serialis cubense, assembly GCF_023864345.2. Lineage (NCBI taxonomy): Eukaryota > Metazoa > Arthropoda > Insecta > Orthoptera > Acrididae > Schistocerca > Schistocerca serialis. Next base: position 943,527,156 of record NC_064638.1, read on the forward strand.
ATGCATGCCTGCTGTTTGGATCTTCGGAGGGTCTGTTACAAGGTTTTCAGATGCTGAGCCGCAATACGCCGTACTGGGGAAACGACTAGTTTGAGATCTACGTTTAATAAGATTATTTTCTTCTTTCTTTGTTCTATAACTCGCCACTTTATTTTGTACCTACAACTCTCAACATCCATGTTTGGTTGAATTCTACGGAGAGTATATTAATAGCACAAGTCACGTCTTTATCAGCCCTTGCTGATAAACAGGAAAGAAGATGTGTATCGCATTCAATTGTGGTATTTGTTTTGCAGAAAACAAGAACCATTCTTATGCGAAAGTTGTTCTAAGGAAAGCAAGACTTCAGACCTACGAGTAGTGGAACCTCCCACTAACGCACTGTGAGGTATTCACGGCGGGAAATCCAACTGTATGCCCACAGAGTTCCTTATTGTTGCAAATACGACTGCTAGTCGACGAGAAGACCTCTGTTGGTTTGAAGGCTGTATTGTGAGATGAAAGCGTCAACCAGGACACCTGCACAAAGAATCCTCCGGTATTAGTGTACTTAACCGGGTTATAGCTTTGCACCTAGTCGAAACAAGTCTGCTACCATTTCGAAAACTCGTACGCTGAAAGAACGGCATTCGTTAACCTGTGGTCCAATTTATATGCTGCTGTTGGTCACTGAAAACACTCTCCCGTGGTTTGCAGTTAGCGATATAAGTGTGGTTGTTCGCCTCAGAGAAACTGCCGTCACGAAGCCTCCGGCATACAGCACTATGAACCACTCTCCCGATGGTCGTAGCAGGGGCACACCGTCGTGGGAATGTAAATGCTGTCTTGTTCCCAGTGCCTGACAAGACTATTTTGGCGTGAGTGTGTTTATATGAAGATAAAAATTTCATCAGAATACAATTCAGTCAGTTGCAAATATATATTATTGCGCCTTACCGGTTACGACGAATTAGTCACCTACAAAATTTAGAGATATTATAAATCTTTAGATCTTAGCTATACATTTATGCTATGTATAAGAAGTGTATTTCAGAAACTTAGTGTTACTTTAGCAGATGTCAGTATCTTCTTCATAGAAGCATAATGCCATCGCATGTCCAAAAATGTACATATTGTACGTGATTATCGTCCATAAAGGAAGTGAAAGGGTACAGTACCGCCCGACATTGAAAATAGGTACTACATACTTCATTATTTTTGTCAGAACAACACATTTTTTTCTAATAATAACTCAATTTCAATTAATACAGTGAAGCCGGATACCAGTGTGGGAAAGAATGACAATTTATTTATTTAATTGATCACATGTGCACTCCCACAAAATAAATCCCTACATCCAGTTTGGTGAGATCTGTGAAATGAATGAATGTATGGTCGTCTGCTAACCGCAGATAGTGAATGTGAATATATGATCATCTTTGAGGCGATCCTTTGACCACCTTTGGTGGGACCAAAGAGATGAAAGTTACCAGAGCTTTGAGCGTCTGAAATGTGGCTGACCAATACCATAGCAAGGTGCTTCCCCCACCTCGACACAGGTGCGAGAGGACCTAGAGAACGGCCATGTTTCGACACTCTGCCGCTGGATCTTGTGCTGTTAAGACCTGTTTTAGTTGAGCTCCGTAATGACGAAAGAGTGGAGACATGGTATGCATGTGGAATATTTAAGAGTAGTTTGAAATATTAATTTCTCTATTTCAGGAACTTTTGTGGGGAGAATTAAATGTCAGGCAGGTAATATTAATGGGGTTGTAGTAATCTTCGGAAGTGACCAACGGTCACAATGAAACCACGTGTAGCAATAACTTGAAATACTTCCGTGTGCTTAAGTTAAGCTGAATTACTAGCGTGTGTACAATAAGTTGAAATATTTAAGAAATAGCATGTGTACCATAAGTTGAAATATTTAAGGAATGGCGTGTGCAGGACTTGAAATTAGAGACGAGTACTTCCACGTGGTGAGTACTGTGTGAGTCTCAATCTGTGTATGAGACAAAAGATAAAGAGACGTACTCGTCCATGGTATCAGTTGAGGACTCGCGTGTGTGATGAATACGTTCTTAATATTACTTTGCGTGATATGTTTCCGTGTGACGCTAGATTCAAACTCAGAGAGAAGCAAGGTGAGTCGGCCGTCTATCCAGCAACGCCACTTGGCTTGCATTGCACAGGAAGACTTGCATATATCTCCAGAGTTCGTAGTAGGAAAGTAGAATTACGAAGTGGGGCAGTGTCGTGTGAAACTGGGATGAATATTAATTGAAGCGGGAAAGCTGAAAGTGATAATGTTGTGACTATTCCCTGTGTAGTATTTCATATTGTAGTGCGGTGAATGTCATGTAATTTGGGTATGTGTGGTTTGCATGGGAGAGTAGAGAGGTAGTTTCAAAAGATTAGTGGGTTATGCTTGTTCCTTCGGTACCGCTCGGTCTGGAGGAAAGTTTCGTGATGATGGGTGTGAGAGTCGAAGTGTGAGGTATAATAAAAGATCCACCATCGTATCCAGAAAGTGCACTGTAGCGTTAAATAATTACGAGACCATGAGGTAGAGAATCACCAATGTTAAGCCATGCCCACTGGGCGGAATTTCTCATGTGTTATTATTGTAGGTTATAGAATTTGTGTGTTTAGGTTATAGAATTTATCGGAATAAATAAGTTAGTGAAAAGAAAAAGATTGGTGGACTTTTCCTTCGAATTGTATGTTGTCATGATGGCTCTGAGCACTATGGGACTCAACTGCTGTGGTCATAAGTCCCCTAGAACTTAGAACTACTTAAACCTAACTAACCTAAGGACAGCACACAACACCCAGCCATCACGAGGCAGAGAAAATCCCTGACCCCGCCGGGAATCGAACCCGGGAACCCGGGCGTGGGAAGCGAGAACGCTACCGCACGACCACGAGATGCGGGCTATGTTGTCATGATGTCCCGAATTTATAATGTGTGCGCCATTGATATTCAGTGCGGTGACCACGTGTTGATAAAAGCCTTAAATAAAAGACAAAAATAAAATGTGGTATTGCCAGTGCGTAGTGAACAGTCAGTTCTGTAAATTACTGATAGTCAGATGCGTGTTTCCGTTGCGTATTATTCATACAGGAGGATAATTTGTAACTTAATTTTGAGTACGAGAGTTCATGTTACTCGATAAATAAGAATGAATCCACTCGCTTGGCAGACCACTCATCTTGCAGGCCTGACTGCTTGATGCCACAGTATGAGCAAGGCATGTGGGTGCCTCTCAGAAGTATTGACATCTGCTAAACCAATACTAAGTACGTTCCTGTAATACACTTGTTATACTTCACATAAATGTGGAGCCGAGGTTTAAAGAGTTATAACATCTCTATATTTTGTAGACTTCTGAAGGTGATTCGTTTTGTCGAAAACGGTAAGGCGCAATAAAAATACGCTGAAGCGCCAAAGAAACTGGCATAGGCATGCGTATTCAAATAGAGATATGTAAACAGGCAGAATACGGCCTGCGGACGGCAACGCCTATGTGAGACAATTGTCTGGCGCCGTTGTTACATCGGTTACTGCTCCTACAATGGCAGATTATCAAGATTTAAGTGCGTTCGAAAGTGGTGGTATAGTCGGCGCACTAGCGATGGGACACAGCATCTCCGAGGTAGCGATGAAGTGGGGATTTTACCGTATGACCATTTCACGAGTGTACAGTGAATATCACGAATCCGGTGCAACATTAAATCTCCGACATAACTGCGGCCGGAGAAAGGTCCTGCAAGAACGGGACCAACGACGACTGAAGAAAATCGTTCAACGTGACAGAAGTGCAACACTTCCGCAAATTGCTGCAGATTTCAATGCTGGGCCATCGACAAGTGTCAGCGTGCGAACCGTTCAACGAAACATCATCGATATGGGCTTTCGGAGCCGAAGGCCCACCCACTCATGTGCCCCTGATTACTGCACGACACAGGGCTTTACGCCCGCCTGGGCCCATTAACACCGACACTCGCCTGTCGATGAATGGAAACATGTTGTATGGTCCGACGAGTCTTTTCAAATTGTGTCGAGCAGATAGATTTGTAAGAGTATGGAGACAACCTCATGAATCCATGGATTCTGCGTATCAGCAGGGGACTGTTTAAGGTGGTGGAGGCTCTGTAATGGTGTGAGGTGCGTGCACTTGGATTGACGTAGGACCCCCGATACGTCTTGATACGACTCGACAGGTGACACGTACGTGATCATCCTGTGATCACCTGCAACCATTCATGCCTATTGTGCGTTCCGATGGAGTTCGGCAATTCCAACAGGGCAGTGCGACATTCCACACTTGCTGAATTGCTACAGAGTGGCTCCAGGAACATCGAGTAAGCACTTTCGCTGGTCATCAAAGTCTTCAGACATGAACATTATTGAGCATATCTGGGATGCCTTTCAACGCGCTGTTCAGAAGAGATCTCCAACCCCTCGCGCTCTCACGGATTTGTGGACAGCTCTGCACGATTCATGGTGTCAATTCCGTCCACCTCTAGTTCACACATTAGTAGAGTCCATCCCACGTCGTGTTGCGGCACTCTTGCGTGCTTGCGGGAGCCCTACACTAGGGTTGCTGAATTTGCATCTATGAAGAAAATTAAGATATTTGAAGTAGTCCTTCATTAAAAGATTGTGGTAGGGCTGTTTGGTACAGATCTACCACACAGTAAATTCATATTGAAATGAAAGAAAATGGCAGATTTGAAAGCTACTACATCCCCTCTGTTTTACCCTCAGAGTGTATACAAGAAGTCGCTTTTATGCTTATAAGCTGTTTCAGACGTTGAGATTACTGAATGTCAGTAATTTATCGATTGTTTTTGATATTGAAATGTCGGGGAAGTAACAGCATTTGTCGTCAGCAAAGAGTCCGTACCCAACTTTCCCGAATGTGAGGCAGCGGTTTGCCTGTATCACCGCCCTGTCCCCTGCCCACGGCTGACCTTTAAACAGTCGGCCCTTAAAAGCCGCGTAACCCGAGCCGAGAGCATCCAGAGGACGCGTGACACGTCACGGCGCTCACAGGTCCGGACGTCAGTGACGTCACAGGGCGCCGTTATCCGCTGCAGCGTGGGATCGCCGACAAGCTGCTCCGCCTCTGGGAACTCCCGGCTCTGTTTGCCTCCTCACTGCACTCGCGACGGACACACTATTTATCGGCAGCAACGAATATATGGATAAAATTTAAGAGAAAATCTCATGTTAGCAATGCACCGTGAAATAACTGACTGCAGTCGCTCAGCTTATCTCTGCGTCATTGGCTATTGGTTTGCTTCCACGTGTTCAGTCGAGTTGCTTCCATTTTGTGCACAAGATCTCGACGACTGGCTCAGCAGTCTTCTCCAGGTGCTGCGAGTTGCCCTACTGTGTGTACTCACTGCCTGGACTCCAACCAGATAACTATTGGTGGTTTCATGCAGCTATATAGGCCAGTATTTTAGTATCAAATTTCCTTTGGCAAGGAAATTTGGTCGAATATTCATCATATTTTCTTTAACAAAGGTATTTGACGTGGTGCAAATAGGGGTACCACATTGCACCAAATTTTCTTTAACGGAGGCTATGCGCTCTGCAATTACGTGCACAACAACTGCATTGTCTTTACATTCGGAAGAGGAGCAGAAGATAAGAAAAAGGGGACGTACTTGGTTGAAGCTGCGATGTTTGATGGCGAGATGCTAAAAGTGTGCAACAAAATCTGTTCCAGGAGCCGTAAGCCGAGGAAGTAAAGTCGCATGAAAGTTACTTGCGAATGGACAAGAGTAATACATTTCCGTACGTCCTCAAGAAAGTGGTTGCTTGTATTAAGAGGCACAACACTCACCTCAGGAATGCTATTTCGCAAAACACAGACTTACCGGAACTCTGCAATTTCTCGCAAACAGGAGGAAACTACTCTAGTTTACAGTATAGCACTAATAGCGCAGTGCACATTGTGTGAAATAGTTATCAGAAGCGTGTGATGCTATTTATGAAGCACTGAAGGAGGAGTATCTGACAGCAAATAACTCTTTAGTACATGCTATAGTCATTAATAAAAAAAAATTTATTTCTACAAGAGTTTTAGATTTTCTCCCCTATATCCTCGGGGATACACCCTTGCCGCACTTCACCGCTAATGCCCTCTGCAATTTTTTTTTATGGCTCCAGCTCTATTTTTGTATTCCGGATGAATGAAGTCGTACAGTAGTCCACTTGCCTCGTACGTTTCTATCAGTTTCGTTGTAGATGCGACGCATGTGAGTTTCGAAGCCATATTGATAGACATTAGATGTCAGACAGCTGCAGCGGTGCTAGCGCTCCATATATAATCGTATAATATACCACCACCACCACCACCACCACCACCACCAATCCTTTCCGTAGAAAGGTGACTCGTTGTAGTGATGCGAGCACCTGATAGAAGATTAGGAAAAAGATAAAAGTGGTAAGAATAACGCAATACGGGCGAAATTCTTGTCTGCCACCTTAGGCGTTGCGCTAAAGCCATTTCTGGATGGCTAGCACTCTCGTACGGCATTCCACAGGCTCGTAAAACTTTTAATCTCGCGAATTGACTTGAGAAGTGCATCGTATCAGAGCATCGTTTGTTACAGTAAAGTATGTGCCACAACTGTGCTGAAGATTAACAAACGATGACCTGTAGGTGGTATGCTCTCTTACGTCACATCAACATCGACCATCTAAGTGCTTGTGTAATATCAGAGTATGTGATGGCCCGAAAATTGTAGAAAATAAAGATCGCTATGCCTTTCTCAGATGGAAGACAACCAAATTACGTCCGACGTACCACAGGTAAGTTAATTTTCCTTTGTACATCACAATGTGGTCACAAACACGGAAATGTTACTGTACGTAGATAGATTCTAAGCACTATAAGGAATAATAATAAAGCAGCGAAAACTTCCTAGGATGGTTACGTCAATCTCCCTACGTGCCTGTAGCTGTTACGACACTGTCAAATATTTTCGACTGTAACCATTAGGTTTGTGTGAATTTTTTGGTTAAGGTTAAAGGTTCTTATTTAAGCTTCACAATTGAGGACTTTTTCATTAACTTGTTTCAGTGACCCGTGCACAATTAGAGTGAAGTATCAACTCAAGTCGCTTTGCGAATTTTGAGCCACAGCAGATTAGGTACGCTGTAAATTTAACTGATCCACGCATGCCAAATTAAAAAAAAAAACCGACAATGTTATTAGCATTGCACCCAGTAAGTCCTCACCGGTATCATGTTATTACATCACAGTTACTAGATAATACTTTTGTGTTGCCAGTTTATCCAGTTAACATTGCAAACTCCTCTACTCATGGCTTCCGTGGTACATTTTATTCGAATACCGGAGCGCTTTTTTCCATAGTAAATCAAGTTGCGTCTATGAATAAACACTGGATAATAAGATTTCGTTGTGAGAAGTCTGCCCCTTAATTCCTTCAGTAAATAGAATGGTAGCCATCGACTACAGACTAGCTAGAAACAAAGGTAACTAGCTGTATAGAATGGCTACACGGCGCGTGTGTTGCGAGATAGCTGTACGTACTTCGCGTGGCCCTGCGGTACTCGTCTGCCGCTATCTGATCCGTTTGTCGGACACACTGATAAAGGCCACGGCGGCCCGTGGTGGTCTGTTTGCGACCGGGGGCAGATGCTTCATCACGCGCCAGTCTCGCGTCAACTGTACACATCTTTAAGACCACGTATATTAAGTCCTTAACTCCGCCAGTTGATCGTACGTAAGTAGCTGAAGGAATGTTTTATTATTGCAGTCTTTACTAAGAAATTTAGTTTACAGTTTAATTTACCAACAGCAGCTACTCTCCAAATTCTTAAGAATTTTCCACAGCAATTAAAATTCTATCAAAACGGGATGAACACGTAATCTGTGGCAAAAAACCTTTCAATGGATACGGAAATATATTAAATATACTGTACGAAATTTGCCACGTACGTCATTGGTGAAAATGGACAATTCTATGAAAATGTAAAGGACGACACTAAACCCTTTATGCTCAATTACTGTGAAAAGGCCATTCAAGGACCAATATCAAAAACATGGATTACTGGGACAAACTGAACCATAGCCTATTAAAGGAAAAAAAAACCAGAGGGAGAGACGGGACCTGTGCTCGTATGCAGGCTATTTGCTCCGAGAAGATGAGACGTGTGGCAAGGTGAACATGCTCACATGATCGAAGCATCAGTGATGTTATACGTTCTAACTGTTTGAACCACTACTGAGGTCCTTGAGATATATATATATATGTGTGCGCGTGTACTCTTATGGGACTTAACTGCTAAGGTCATCAGTCCCTAAGCTCACACACTACTTAACCTAAATTATCCTAAGGACAAACACACACAATCATGCCCGAGGGAGGACTCTAACCTCCGCCCGTCTGTGATTTAATCCTAGATATGGGTACAAGGTTTCGATGATTGACTAAACGCCACTACATCTTCTCGTTACTTATTAATCATTGTAATTTTTAGGATTCCATACTTCTATCACTAAAAAGGAACCCTTATAGGACCACTCGGTTTGTCCATCTCTCTCTCTCTCTCTCTCTCTCTCTCTCTCTCTCGCGCGCGCGCTAGTGTCTGGTAGTCCCCTGGCGGTGTAAAAAATTTAAGGTTCACTCAAGGGCCGGCCATGTATGTCCTATTTTGATATTCGCAAACTCACTCATCAAAACCTATAGGGAACTTGCTGTTGGCCTGGACTCAAGAAATTTGGCAAGAAACAAGGTTGCACATTACAAGTAAAGGAGAAATCCTATAATTGTTAATTTGTAGTTATATCACACGAAAATAATATTTTTCTTTGCATTTGTTATCCGACTGTGTCCGCTCGATATCGATAGGGGACAAAAATCGTCGATGTTCTGGACTCCCAGGATGAATGAACTGTCTGCATACATAATAATGTTTGTTCTTAACCCTCCGAGCAAGAGTCCTATTCACACTTTTTTATTTATTTAACTAAACTCTTACGTCCTGGGTCTTGCACCATAGCACTAGCGACAATGACCAAAGAGTCATTTTGTAGTTAAAAAATAGGCTACCTTACGAAGAATCTATGGATTGTTGTCAACGACGGGTGCTGAACATCGTATCTGAGCTGGGACGTGCACATCAAGCTGTATAAGGAGTGACGCAGTGCAAGCGTAAGGGAACTAAAATAAGAAACTACTACACAAGGCAGCGGCATGCACTTAATGGGTTTGTCAGCGAGGTCTAAATAGAAACTTGTCGCCGACGTGTTGTCCACACTCAGCAGTATCCGGCAAATCCTTGGCAAGTACGTGGTCTGTTGACTGCAGGAGGGTCGTAAACTGCCGGTATGTCACACAGTCTGAGTTGGCAATCCGAAGGAGAGTCTCGCAAACAGCTTACGGTCTAGAAATGGGAGAAACTCCACTATTTCGTAGAGCTTCATTGTTAATTGTGAAAGAGTCTTCTGGGACAAGATAAGGTGATAACTTTGCAACGTTGGCGTTGTTAACTAGATAAGAATTTTTCTCAGCAGAGTTCTGCAGTTCATTCATAAAATGGGTTTTATGTTATCATTCGTACAGTCATTAGTCTTCAGCTTTTTACCTGCCAGCAATTCCGAACCGCCATTACTCTGTAAATTTCTCTTCTTCATCAGCATTTATTACGTTGATCACCAAAATCTTGAAAGATGGCATTTTTATCAGCCACTGTAATGCTATAGCTGCTTCACTTGTCAATAATACTTCGATAGCTCAACCTTTTACTCAGTTGTATTCTTGATGAGATGATATGTAATTCTCCACACTCAGTGTTAATTCATTATTAACTACGCGAGAACATCTTTATTCTTTTACACACTTAATGGTTTCTTATTTACGTTCTTTTACATGAAACTTCAACTATTTCTTGCACAAAAATCGAGTTAAAAGGTATCAACACATATCCCACCTAGAGATGCAAGGACAATGTCTTATCTTACTTTTTCATAGTGTTTCCACCTTTCTTTTTCTCATCAGTGGCATATTGTTTCTGGAAAATAAAATAACCTATACCGATAACAAGGCCAGATAAAGATATAATTATGTCTAATAACAATTGAGAATATTTGCCCAATTACAGAAGGCACTTTTTAACGAATTCCCTTCTCCGTGCCTTTTGTATGATATATGGATGATCACTACTTACCTACCGCAGTTCCAGCATTAGTTAAGATCTTCCAATCATTGTCGAGAGAGAAAAAAATACGAGAAACCGATTTTTACTTTCCACATAGTTATGAAACAGAATACCTAGCTAAGCTGCGAATAAATGACGGAATCAAAATTAAAGAACTTCCTGGAAGAAATCTTCACCGGGTAAATACACGGAAATTTGAAATCTTCGAAACTGGACACAATAGTGGATGTGTCAGTGCTGACAACCTCAATCTCATTGTCTGAAGTTACAGTGCAAATTTGCCAACGCGTATTTAGATGAAGCGTACCGAAATTTTCTACTTAGAAACACGGACAAACTGTGAAAGTCTTATTTCATTTCTCATGCTGTCAAATGCATCGGCGTCACTCAGGAAGCTGAGCGAGGAAGAACAAGTAGGAACAAGGTTTCAGCTTACTGTGCAGTCGATGCGGATAAATTACAGAGCTCTGTTGTAGGCGGATGAGAAAAGAACGGACTCGTGCTTACCAAAGGACCCGCCCCGGGAAAAATCACAGAAAAACCTGACTGAGTACATCGGCAGTGAGGAGTCGTGGTCAGTTTGATCAATAGCGAAGCTTTTCTGGGGTAATGTAGAAAAACGCAGCGACACTATCTGTATGTGAAGGCCCGGACTCCACCCAGCTTTGCTCGTGTGTATGTGGGTAATACATTCGCCGCTTTCTGTGTGATACAGAGCTAGGCAACCACAAACGGACAGCACGTGCCCGTAACAAAGAATACAAATAGTTGCTACGAAACGTCTCTTTGTGGCCTGCAGACTGAGTACAAAGCTGAGGGGCCTGAGACCGAGTGACATCCCAGCATGTGCCTGCAGTCCTCTGCAGTCGTGTACCGGCGCATGTTTACTGGGCTGAAGTTGTGGCACTCCATGCAACACTGAGGATACCGGGACCAAGTATTACATGGTACACACAACGGTGATGTACTCGCTCGTACCAACCTCTTATTAACTTTAAGATCGTGCGAATTGTGATTAATGTATTTTTTCCTCTATGTTTCCATTTAAAGTTTCTTGCCGGGACAAGAGTAATGATTTTCTAGGCTGTAGCTTTAAAAATACCTTAGTGCGTCACAGGGCGCACTTCTTATGGCACCATAAGTTGCTGTATTGAAAGTACGGTAATTTAGATATACTGTTACTAACATGAAGGAGGCTGAAGAATCGTCTCAGATTTCGCTCTAGAGATGATTTCTAAATTTTCTACGTACGTTTTCGCGTGATAATAGGCTTTCTTATTCCAGAATTAGGCAGTTGAGAATTTTTCGGCGTAGGGTATCTCAAACTTCGCGTCAGTTTAACAAGCCTGCATCCATTTGCACCACTCTTCTTTGTATACCCTTGATGCCTCCTGTAAATTCGACCCACGCACTTTTCGCCCAGTGCGTAACTTCACAGCTCTCTGCGGTAATAGCATCAAGCTCTTATTTCATCAAGAAGTGTAGGCTCTCGTCAATGTTTGTATGCTTGCGGATTCATTATGAAAGCCGACAAGGCAACTTATGTGGTTCTGCAATTGAGAATACGTAATACGTCACCTACATGACAACTGTCATGTTTCCACCTGTTCAGGTGGGAATAGGGAAAATGGTACCAATCCTGAGTCCCTGATTTACAGCAACCAATATCTCTCTTATTTAAGTCTGCAGGCTTTCGTGGCCGTTGTCACTGAAGTTAAAATCTTCTGGGTTTTTAGGCCACGTCATGTTTCTTCTAAAATGTTCGACGTTTCCACCCCTCTGGTGGGATCTTCCTCAGGATCTTTTGGTGTCCACCACTACAGTGTTCTAGCGGTAGTGGACACCAAAAGATCCTGAGGAAGCTCCCAGCAGAGGGGTCGAAACGTCGAACATTTTAGAAGAAACATGACGCGGCCTAATAACCCAGAAGATTTTAACTTCAATTTCTTTCTTGCACGTTGAAAACATCTAAATGACACAGGAGCATTGCATTAATTGTCCAGTTGTACAACATCTCTTGTCATCCATGACCAATGTGGATTAGTGCAACATACTTTGAAAACAATAGAGTATGAGAGAAAATGTTGACATTTACAGTAGGTGAGTCAGTACCTTTTAGATTATGTAAAGCAAAAAGAATTAAACTTCGAAAAATGTGCAGTGTCGCACTTCGACGCTTGTATTAAGATTGTATTCAGCTGTCTTTGTTAGGTAACAACCAAGCACCGGGTCGGTGATATAACACTAAGAGGAAAAAAAATCTGCCGTGCCACTTCAGTGGTGTATTCGATGTAGCGGAGTACGTTTAAGCAGGAGCCTACGAATATTATTTGCTGTATACAAACTGTTCAGACATGGTGAATGGTCGTCGGCTATAGTCGAGTAGCTCATGTAGTTCAGTCATCTCTTCATTACGAATTTTGATGACTTCTTGAGTGAATGTCATGTCTGTCCCTTGGTAATACTTCAAATCACATACCACAAAATGTAAAAGAACTTATGCACGCATCTCTATGCGACTGATGGAACAGACCTAAACCCGAATACAGGTTGTGGTAAAGACTGACCTGTAGCATAAGCTACTGTTTACGTTCGCGCCATATATAAATAAATTATGAAAAACTTTAAGGTAAGTTTGGAAACGTGTGTTAGATAAGGGACCATTCTCCGTGAATATTTTTATGCATATTATGTAGATATTTGCTATATGCAAGTGATGTCCTCTACGTAACTTTTACCCTAAACAGACCGTAGTGTTATCAATAAAACACTTCTTAATAGGTTTGTAAACTCAAAATTATCGAATGTAGAACAGTTCTTCACGAAAATAAGACATTAAAAAAAAAAGAAAAAAAAAAGCCTGACAACTTATTTAGGCTCAACAAACTTTATATTTCACAGCGTGGTAATAAACATACTCTAAACTGCTCGAGAAGAACAAAACATGAAATACCTGCTGTACTATTAAACAACACTATTTATTACATGAAGAAGGCCGTTAAATTTAAACAACATTCAACCTTTTCCAGTGGTGTTTCCTTTTAAATTTTATTTTCGTCCAAATACAAGGCGTATAGCTTTGCTTTTAATTGTCTAAGAACTTGCACTGCCTTTTTCTGCGGTCACTCCTGTTTACCCTTAGAAGTTGACATACTTCTAAGTAGTAGGATGCAATGGCATACTCTGACGGTACTTCACAAAAATTCTAAATGAGTCATCTAATGTCGAAGACATAGGAAAACTTCAATTTCAAATGGTTAACTAACAAGTAGTTCTCAAGCGCGAAAGTAATGGGACAAATAACAGACAAACTACAATATCTCGTATCGATATACAGTATACGTAGACTACGAACGCAACGTTTCTACAAACAATGACTCCACTGGCTGTAAATCTCTTGACAAAAATACAGCCAAGGATGTGCCTTTTATAGTCCAGTCCAGTTAGGTAGGCTACACTGAAATTCGTTAGAAAATGAAACTTGGTTATCAAACAGTCTAACATTTTCTAGCCTGACATATCAGAAAAAGCGCGGAAAAACCAGACATGTTCGCAAAAACCAGGACGGTTGTTAACACTACATCTTCAGCGATTTAAGAAAACAATGAGAAAACAAGATTTGATTGCCGTAGAGGATTTTTGTAACCCAGCTCCTCCAGAATTTGAGAACTCCCAAAGAAGTTCACAACAGTGTTTTAATGATAAGACATGAAAAAGACGCTGTCCAGTAACTTTCATGGTTGTATCTTGACTGCCAACTACCTCGAAATCTTAAATTATGCAAAATTAGAATTTCCATGAATGAAGTTTTGACTCACTTGTTCGGACAAGGTTCACCCACAATGAGGTTGCAGTTGAGACAGTTGGGGCCGACGTCGATTCCGCCGGCGAATATCGGGTCGAAAGGGAGGTTCGAGGGCTGACAGCCTTCCGAAGATTTGGCCAGCGAGTAGCCCATGTGGCAGCACTTGGGCACGCACGGCCACGTGTCGTTGAAGGGGCACACGGTGATGGGTTCGGTGAGCAGTCCCTCCGGCGGTTGCGTGTAGACGCTCTCGACGTCTTGCGCGACAGCGCTACACGCCAGCAGCGATATCAACAGCACTCTCCACCGCGCCTCCATCGCACTCCGTAGTCGCCGGCACACTGAACTACGTGGTCCCTCTGCAGAGAGTAAAAGGCGGCGAGCGGTCGCCATGGTAACGCCGCGACGCCCACTCTCGCCAGAGACACCTGGCGGACGGCTCGCTCATCATTGCCGCTTACGCCATGTGGCCCGTGGCGCACGTAATCTCGCGTCGAGCAGTCCGCTTCGTTAAGAAGTGGCCAGGAGCATTTTCGTGTAGGACATAAGCAATAGTGGACGTTTCTGCATGGAATCTGCAGACAAACTTCAGACGAAAGTGCCGTGGTCCTCGGAAACACCCCGCCTGTGAGCTATGTAGTGGGGGAGGGGGGGGCGACATTCAGAAGTTCTCTGGCGGACGTAAGTGCTTCATTTGGAATGTAACTGTAAGGATTTGTAATACATCATTGTTCAAATAACATAGGTAATTTTAACATAGCTTCAAAGATTTTGTTGTAATTAAGGAGAAGCGTGGCGTTCACACAGCTACGATCACTTACAGAGTCAGGAACTTGGAGCATGAAGTGGCGATTAAGCATAAACACTGCAGATGCTGAACATTCAACACTTATTTAAAGCTAACTATTTAAAAAAGAACTGCTGTCTAACAGTCGTAATATTAGTCTTCTAGTCAGTATGATGACTTCTCTTGAGAACCTGACATAGTGACTCAACTATATTATGAATGATTAAAAGGAAAGTTGAAGGAAATGGACAGATTTCTTCTTATGGGACAACCGCAAATGTACAAGTCCATTTTGAAAATTGTCCACAATAAAAGATTGTGGATTAAGTAACTGTCTCGCGGTTTCTTGATTTTTCAAAACTGAAACAGATGAGTTCAGTAACATGTCTGGCCGTCCTCGTTTAGGCAGTTGTCAATACTACAACGAAATTCTTTGATGTTTCCTTCGTCAAAATCAAAATCGGTAAGCGACATCCTCCCATAATCCTTGTAGACGTTCTGTATCTACTGAGGCGAAGCTTTTCAGTAAACCGGCACACAGTCGTTCAGCATTGTAGTACTGACAATATGACGTTTTTTATTCAAGCGCGCGTGCGTTTTAAAAACGTCAATAAGTCTTGTGAGTCGAACGGAGGCAGTGAGAGTTTTTAGGAAAAGCTTTACATGGTAATACAGTGAACGTAAAATGCAAGATTAACGTTGACGATGAATAGCACAGTGAATGCGCGATAAGTTGAAGAGTGCTCATTTATAGTACGAATGGATAGGTTGTGAAAGGTAATTAATAAACAAATAGCGATCTGGTTTAAAGTGACTCAAGTAGTTAAAGTTAACAAAATCGGCTCTGAACACTATGGGACTTAACTTCTGAGGTCATCAGTCCCCTAGAACTTAGAACTACTTAAACCTAACTAACCTAAGGACACCACAAACATCCATTCCCGAGGCAGGATTCGAACCTGCGACCGTAACGGTCGCGCGGTTCCAGACTGAAGCGCCTAGAACCGCTCAGTCACAAAGTTATCTAGTATGTGTGTGTGTTGCAAACAGTAATTGCGATATATAGTGTCTCATCTAAAGGGTCGTGGCTTTCATGGCGAACAACCCAGAATGACACAGACAATAGTGAAAATGAAATTTTAGAGATAGTGATGAGTACGAATGCGAGCCAGAGCTGTTAAAGTAGACATATTTGTGAAATAAACTGTTATTTTATTTAACTATTTTGTTCGTTCTGAACATGAGTATAAAATCTAGCACAAACTACAGAGGCATCCAGAAAAGTATAGACACTCCTTGAGAGTCTATATTAATGGAACAAAATGACATACCGTCACAATTCGAGCATGGAGGAGTATGTTATTTTATGCCTTCAAAGTGATCCCATCAGCAGCCAAACAAAGTAGATGGCGTGGAACTGTTGACCGAACTACGGCTGTCAATGTTGCCTCACGGGACGGCTCGATGGTTTCTCGTAGCCTGTTCAGTGTAGCTGGCTTCTGTTGATAAACATTTCTCAAGGTCCCCCGTAGAGGTGTAAGGTCTGGAGGCCGTGGTGGGTGCTCAACAGCTCTTCCACCTATCCATCGTCCAGGCAGATTTTCATCCAAGTAGGCTCTGACATCTGTAAAATAGTGAGGCGGAGCACCCTCTTGTAGGTAAAAATCTTTCATTTGCAACACCTCTCGGATTGCAGGTAAAATCGATGTTTTCAGCATCACCTCATCAGTTACGGTATCTTCGAAGAAGAATGAGCGAATCAAACCGCGCGATGTCAGACCTCACCACACCTTCACACAGGATACATTAACATGTTTGTCCGCGTGAACGTGGGGGATTTTCTGCAGTCCAGTATACGCAGTTCCCAGTACGTTCTGCTTGAATTGTGCCTCGTAAGAACAGATAACCATCCCAGCAAAGCGTCCATCCTCGCGAAGCACGCCTTCAAACCACTCGCAGTACTCCACCCTTCGATCGGAGCCGTCGTCGTTCACTGCGTTCATTGATATAACATTTGGTGGTTTCACACAGCACACCATAAAAACTGCCTGCACCATCGTCTTTCGCTCACAGACACCTACCTACAACTGTGCGCCAAGCGCTCTCATACTCCAACACTACAATCTCAGACCAGAAGCAGTATCTTTGGCTCTGGGGTCGTGCAGTCGGCGATCTGCATTATAAAGCCTGTCAGAGACATATATCGTTTATTACACTACTGGCTATTAAAATTCCTACACCAAGAAAAAATACAAAGGATAAGTGGGTATTCATTGGACAAATATATTATACTAGAACTGACATGTGATTACATTTTCACGAAATTTTGGTGCATAGATCCTGAGAAATCAGTACCCAGAACAACCACCTGTGGCCGTAATAACGGCCTTGATACACCTGGGCATTGAGTCAAACAGAGCTTGGATGGCGTGTACAGGTACAGATGTCCATGCAGCTTCAACACGATACCACTGTCCATCAAGATTAACGACTGGCGTATTGCGACGAGCCAGTTGCTCGGCAACCATTGACGAGACGTTTTCAGTTGGTGAGAGATCTGGAGAATGTGCTGGCCAGGGCAGCAGTCGATCATTTTCTGTATCCAGAAAGGCCCGTACAGGACCTGAAACATGCGGTCGTGCATTATCCTGCTGAAATGCAATGTTTCGCAGGGATTGAATGGAAGGTAGAGCCACGGGTTGTAACACATCTGAAATGTAACGTCCACTCTTCAAAGTGCCGTCAATGCGTACAAGAGGTAACCGAGACGTGTAACCAATGGCACCCCACACCAACCCGCTGGGTGATACGCCAGTATGGCGAAGACGAATACACGCTTCCAATGTGCGTTCACCGCGATGTCGCCAAACACGGATGCGACCATCATGATGCTGTAAACAGAACCTGGATTCATCCGAAAAAATGACGTTTTGCCATTCGTGCACCCAGGTTCGTCGTTGAGTACACCATCGCAGGCGCTCCTGTCTGTGATGCAGCGTCAAGAGTAACCGCAGCCATGGTCTCCGAGCTGATAGTCCATGCTGCTGTAAACGTCGTCGAACTGTTCGTGCAGATGGTTGTTGTCTTGCAAACGTCCCCATCTGTTGACTCAGGGATCGAGACGTGGCTGCACGATCCGTTACAGCCGTGCGGATAAGATGCCTGTCATCTCGACTGCTAGTGATACGAGGCCGTTGGGATCCAGCACGGCGTTCCGTATTACCCTCCTGAACCCACCGATTCCATATTCTGCTAACAGTCATTGGATCTCGACCAACTCGAGCAGCAATGTCGCGATACGAGGCATCACAACAACGTTTCACCAGGCAACGCATTTCTCCTCCTTACACGAGGCATGACAACAACGTTTCCCCAGGCAACACCGTTCAACTGCTCTTTGTGTATGAGAAATCGGTTGGAAACTTTCCTCATGGCAGCACGTTGTAGGTGTAACCACCGGCGCCAACCTTGTGTGAATGCTCTGAAAACCTAATCATTTGCATATCACTGCATCTTCTTCCTGTCGGTTAAATTCCGCGTCTGTAGCACGTCATCTTCGTGGTGTTGCAATTTTAATGGCCAGTAGTGTATATACTATTTTCATTTTAGTTTACATGAATATTATCATATTCGGATGCCACATACAAGCGTGTCCTAGAAGACTCCTTTCAATGTTCATAGAAATATAGTACGCAGTGCGGGTAGCTACTTACCCCTTTACCAAAAGATGCAGTGCATTGTACAAATACGCTGTCTGACAAAAAAAGTGAAACATCCAGAAGAATAGGAGACGAAATGAACCTTGACGGGCTGAGAGGGAGAGTGATGTTGTTTCATTGATTACAAAACCTAGTCAAATTGACGAAGAATTTGGCAGAATGAGCTCACTTATCAGTGGCCTGGATGCATGCACTGATTCGTTCGGTAACAGTATCACAAAGCTCCTGTATTCTCTCCTGAGGCAAGCTGGCCCACAACCTGTACCTGGTCTTTTATGTATTTAGTACTGCCGCTGGGCTGGAGCTGAGGTCCGAGCTGATCTCACGCGTGTGGGAGACCTGGGAAGCTCGCTGGTGACGGGAATAACTCAATATCATGCACACAGTTCGTAGATACACCTCCCGTGTGCCCTGGTCAAAAAGGGCACGACGGTACTGTCGCATGAGGGATAACACATGAGGACGCAGGGGGTCCATGAGGTACCATTGTGCCTTCAGACTTCCCTCAGACACTATGAGCGACGAGCTGAAGTCATACCCGATGGATCCCCGTACCATGACACCAGAAATAACGCCGCTGTGCCTCTCCAAAGCATTGGAGGAAGCGAACTCTCGCCAGGTCGCCGCTACATTCGCCGACTATGGTTATGTGGGGCAGTGGGGAATCGTGATTCATCGGGAGACACCATACAACGCCCTTCATCAGTAGTCCATACTTCCCGGTAACGGGACCACTCCAGACGCAGCTGTTTCTTTTGCTATGTTACGGCAGCCTACGCATGGGACAGTAATTCCCCATCCGAGATGCTGCTAGTCACAGACGAATTGTGCGGAATGACACAGGGTGTTGCGGGGTGCATAACTTGTTCTCTGATGGCAGGCGCAGATGTGAAGGGGATTACAAGCTGCGCAAATGGCAGTCTTCCCTAGCGGTAGTCAGCGTCGAACGGAGCCTCGCCGACGAATATGTCTTTAGGCTAGGCGCAAATTGAGACGCGTATAGGACGTGTGACGTGACACGGCACTACAGCGCGACACGCACGTGCCGCACGGGTCGCGCGGATCCAGCGCATATTGCGACGCGTACACCATACTTCGCACGCGCCGACTGGCAAAGCTCTGCGCTGACTGAACCGAAGCGCGCGCAACCTATTATCTTTCTCAAACGACTTTACAGAAACTATTCTATGAAAATATATGATTTTTGCCTTACTTGTAGCGTTATATGTCAGATTCGTGACGAAGTGCCCATCAACTCGCTAATGACCATTCTTATTGTGATGTACACATTTTAGTAAAACACTACGCAGCCGTGCGGTTAAAGGCGCTGCAGTCTGGAACCGCAAGACCGCTACGGTCGCAGGTTCGAATCCTGCCTCGGGCATGGATGTTTGTGATGTCCTTAGGTTAGTTAGGTTTAACTAGTTCTAAGTTCTAGGGGACTAATGACCACAGCAGTTGAGTCCCATAGTGCTCAGAGCCATTTGAACCATTTTAAAACACTACGCAAAACTCAAAAAGTTTGCAACGAAAATTAGAGGTCGCTATGGTTTTGCGTTTGGTGCGTATTACACCATATGTTGCTGCGTATGAAATTTAGCTAACATGCTGGATTTTTGATTAGGCTTGGGAGGAGATCTCTATCTGCCTCCGATCCCGAGAAAATGGATCCCATATAGCGCGCTCACTTCCGATCTCACGCCCGCGAGAATGAAATACTCGCAACATCTCTCTTATCTCCTAAACCGCTCGAGACATCGAAACGAAAGTTTGGCGAATGATAGCACACAAGGAGGAGAGTGTTTTGCCAATTATTAATCACACGGAACTTTCTTATCTATGGCGATATATCACTACTTATACTTCTTTTTTTATTTATTTCACTCCAGTGACTGTAATTTTTTTCAGAGTTATCAACAGCTAGCGAAACAAGAACTTTCTAGTATGAAAATAAACATGAAATTTCTTCTTTTATGTTACTGCAAACCGATACAATCAGGTTTTTCGTAAGCTATTGAGCTCTGTGATTGCCAATTACTTGTTTAATGAGGCCCTCCGTTTCGGAATTCTGTCTCAATAGCTGCTGTGAGATGAGTTTGGCAAATTACATTGTGACAAAGGAAGTACAATTAAACCAGTCACCAAGAGAAATGTGGCCTTTACTCATAAATGGTGATGCTTCTTCGAATGAGAAAAGGTTAACAACTGACACAAAAACAGATTGGCAATTCTGTTGGAATCTTGGTGGAATCCCCGTAACCCATCGTATTTTTAACACTGAGCGACTGGAATGGAAACTTAGCAAAGATTTTATTCCTTCTCTTGATCTGAGCAGTATCAAAATAATGACGAGCGTTCCTTCAGGCGGAATGATAGGCACATGCCAGATACTGTTTACTCACCTAGGGCTTGCCAAACTGACAATGCGTGATCGCGAATAAAATGGTTGTTATTGAGAAAAATAAACAATTGATCTGTCGCACAACACAATGGTCAGTGTATTGTCAGCAGCGAAGGATAATGCGCGCGACAGGAATGCACAAGCTAGCCATGTGTGCCTTGTGAGATGGAGTTCGAAAAACATTGTCATGAAAGTAGATCTCCCTTTGTCAGCAGCACATTTCAACAAATTAAATATATCTAATCATAACACTCTTTTAGGATATTCCTACTTTCGTAATAATACCGACCATTTTCTTCATTTATGTAGCCTGTTATTGTATAATTAGTTTATTAATGCTGATAATGTCCATGCAACAATTGAAATGCTTTTTCTCATCGCGGCGAACGAATCAAAACATTGTTATTTGTGACTGATTTTCGACTGTTTCTAGCTTGCAATGGAAATACGTTGTTCACATGCATGTAGTACAGTGTGTCTTATTACATTATTACATCCATATCAGAGTAATCACAGTGAAACTTCTATACTTCAGATCTTGGACGCTTTTTACCACAAGCACAAAGCGATCACACCTGTGGAGATTATCCTTTTCTAAATTTTTGTAACAGATACGCTAGCTTACTAGGCAGTGAGAATATAACCTTGCTTTACTTTCCTGCCTTGATTCTTGGTTCAAATGGTTCAAATGGCTCTGAGCGCTATGCGACTTAACTTCTGAGGTCATCAGTCGCCTAGAACTTAGAACTAATTAAACCTAACTAACCTAAGGACATCACACACATCCATGCCCGAGGCAGGATTCGAACCTGCGATCGTAGCGGTCACGCGGTTCCAGACTGAAGCGCCTTTAACCGCACGGCCACACCAGCCGGCTCCTTGATTCTTAATCACACGATTTTGTAATATTCCTTGCTTCCTTATTCACTATCCTCTGTCCCTTCTTGCGATCTGAAAACATCACGGAGGCATATGATGCAATTCCAGCGGCCAATGGCTCATCAGTTACTGAAGTATACATTTTTCTTGACAGAAGAAAAACAAAACAAAACTATGCAGATATAAATAACAGAAAAGTATAACGTGCTGACGAAGAAAGCTAGACCGTTTAAATGGCGACAAACGAAACACTACCCAAAGGCAATAAAAATCAGTACACAGTAAGGCAAAATTTATCGTATTGGCAATACTACCACTGCTGATATGCGCCGTTCCGATGTGAGCATATGTCCGGGCTACTTTTCCGCTCCGCGCCTCATATTTCCCACGGTGCTAGCGAGGCAAGAGCGACGCGCGGCGCGAGAAACTGTGCCTCAACCACAACGCCGCGCGACCTGGCGCAGGCGAGTGTCGCGTCCCAGTAGCGTCGCGTCGCAATTTGCGCGGCCCCATTTGAACCAAGGCTAGGCGCAAATTGAGACGCGTATAGCGCGTGTGGCGCGACGCAGCGCAGCGCGTGTTTTTGTAACATCACAGCTTCAAATGGGACCGCACAAATTGCGAAGCGACGCGACTGGGACGCGACACTCGCCTGCGCCAGGTCGCGCGGCGTTGTGGTTGAGGCACAGTTTCTCGCGCCGCGCGTCGCGCTTGCCTCGCTAGCACCGTGGGAAGTATGAGGCGCGGAGCGGAAAAGTAGCCCGGACATATGCTCACATCGGAACGGCGCATATCAGCAGTGGTAGTATTGCCAATACGATAAATTTTGCCTTACTGTGTACTGATTTTTATTGCCTTTGGGTAGTGTTTCGTTTGTCGCCATTTAAACGGTCTAGCTTTCTTCGTCAGCACGTTATACTTTTCTGTTATTTATATCTGCATAGTTTTGTTTTGTTTTTCTTCTGCCAAGAAAAATGTATACTTCAGTAACTGATGAGCCATTGGCCGCTGGAATTGCACCATATGACTCCGCGATGTTTTCAGATCGCAAGAAGGGACAGAGGGTAGTGAATAAGGAAGCAGGGCATATTATAAAATCATGTGATTAAGAATCAAAGCAGGAAAGTAAAGCAAGGTTATATTCTCGGTGCCTAGTAAGCTAGCGCATCTGTACGATCTGTTACAAAAATTTAGAACGGGATAATCTCCACAGGTGTGATCCTTTTGTGCTTGTGGTAAAAAGCGTCCAAGATCTGAAGTATAGAAGTTTCACTGTGATTACTTTGATATGGATATAATAATGTAATACGACACACTGTACTACATGCACGCACACAACATATTTTCACTGCAAGCTAAAAACAGTCGAAAGGCAGTCACAAATAACAATGTTTTAATTGGTTAGCCGTTACGAGAAAAAGCATTTCAATTGTTGCATGGACATTATCAGCATTAATAAACTAATTATACAATAACAGGCTGCACAAATGAAGAAAATGGTCGGTATTATTACGAAAGTAGGAATATCCTAAAAGAGTGTTATGATTAGATATATTTAATTTGTTGAAATGTGCTGCTGACAAAGGGAGATCTACTTTCATGACAATGTTTTTCGAATTCCATCTCACAAGGCACACATGGCTAGCTTGTGCATTCCTGTCGCGCGCATTATCCTTCGCTGCTGACAATGCACTGACCATTGCGTTGTGCGACAGATCAATTGTTTATTTTCTCAATAACAACTACTTTTTTCGCGATCACGCATTGTCAGTTTGGCAAGCCCTAGGTGAGTAAACAGTATCTGGCATGTGCCTATCATTCCGCCTGAAGGAACGCTCGTCATTATTTTAATACTGCTCAGATCAAGAGAAGGAATAAAATCTTTGCTAAGTTTCCATTCCAGTCGCTCAGTGTTAAAAATACGATGGGTTATGGGGATTCCAACAGAATTGTCAATCTGTTTTTGTGTGAGTTTTTAACCTTTTCTCATTCGAAGAAGCATCACCATTTATGAGTAAAGGCTACACTTCTCTTGGTGACTGGTTTAATTGTACTTTCTTTGTCACAATGTAATTTGCCAAACTCATCTCACAGCAGCTATTGAGACAGAATTCCGAAACGGAGGGCCTCATTAAACAAGTAATTGGCAATCACAGAGCTCAATAGCTTACGAAAAACCTGATTGTATCGGTTTGCAGTAACATAAAAGAAGAAATTTCATGTTTATTTTCATACTAGGAAGCTCTCGTTTCGCTAGCTGTTGATAACTCTTAAAAAAATTACAGTCACTGGAGTGAAATAAATAAAAAAAGAAGTATAAGTAGTGATATATCGCCATAGATAAGAAAGTTCCGTGTGATTAATAATTGGCAAAACACTCTCCTCCTTGTGTGCTATCATTCGCCAAACTTTCGTTTCGATGTCTCGAGCGGTTTAGGAGATAAGAGAGATGTTGCGAGTATTTCATTCTCGCGGGCGTGAGATCGGAAGTGAGCGCGCTACATGGGATCCATTTTCTCGAGATCGGAGGCAGATAGAGATTTTCTCCCAAGTCTAAACAAAAATTCAGCATGTTAGCTAAATTGCATACGCAGCAACATATGGTCTAATACGCACCAAACGCAAAATCATAGCGACCTCTAATTTTCGTTGCAAACTTTTTGAGTTTTGCGTAGTGTTTTACTAAAATGTGTACATCACAATAAGAATGGTCATTAGCGAGTTGATGGGCACTTCGTCACGAATCTGACATATAACGCTACAAGTAAGGCAAAAATCATATATTTTCATAGAATAGTTTCTGTAAAATCGTTTGAGAAAGATAATAGGTTGCGCGCGCTTCGGTTCAGTCAGCGCAGAGCTTTGCCAGTCGGCGCGTGCGAAGTATGGTGTACGCGTCGCAATATGCGCTGGACCCGCGCGACCCGTGCGGCACGTGCGTGTCGCGCTGTAGTGTCGTGTCACGTCACACGTCCTATACGCTTCTCAATTTGCGCCTACCCCTTTACCGTGCGGTCCAACAGCGAGCCACTGTCACGCTCGAATGCCCCACAAATCTACATGTCGCATGATTCGACCAGCCGGCCAGATGGAGACCCACAGTGATGCCTTTTTCTAGGCCTGTCAGTTGCTCATAACGCTGCCTCATACGATTACGCGACATCTCTCTGTCCTTCACAGTGATCACTCAACATCTGACGCTGTACACACCCCTTATGCATCCTAGCAGGCACGGTAGCAGCACTAAACACGAACAACGGTAATGACCGTTCTACTTGTCATACAGAACTGCAACTCTAATTACTGTCAGACTCCCCGATGGAGCGTACATGACATCCGACCTTGTCTTCTGCGTCCTTCACTTTTCTTGTGAGGCAGTGCACGTAACGACCTCCATGTTGACAGGTTATTAAACTTTAGTTTCCTTGTTTCTTAAAAAGTAAGAGTTGAATTATAAATAAGATCCGGCGATCGCCTTTATATTCAGCTGTTGTTTTGATAACCAGTATGTTAAGGCCCACTTTCATTACAGTGGCTTTATAATCCTAATCGTAAAATCTTAACTACATTTCCATGAGTGAAAATCCAGAATGGTCCCGATTTAGTTCTGAGTACAGCTGAACTGCATTTCCATAAGTGAAAATCCAGAAAGGTCTCGATTTAGTTCTGAGTACAGCTGAACTGCATTTCCATAAGTGAAAATCCAGAAAGGTCTCGATTTAGTTCTGAGTACAGCTGAACTGCATTTCCATAAGTGAAAATCCAGAAAGGTCTCGATTTAGTTCTGAGTACAGCTTGATGATGATATGTGGTCTGTGGGTCGTTCAACTGCGCGGTCATCAGCGCCCGTACAAAGTCCCAATTTTTACACAGTGCAATTTTTACACAGTCCGATCGAGCCACTGTCACGAATGATGATAATGATGATGATGGTGATGAAATGACGAGAACAACACAACACCCAGTCCCAGGGCAGAGAAAATCCCCAACCCGGCCGGGAATCGAACCCGGGACCCTGTGATCCAGACGCAGCAACGCTAGCCATTAGACCACGAGCTGCGGACTGACTACAGCTTGTTATTATTCATGTCAATTCAGCTAAATAATGCAGATGAGACCAGAAAAATGTAGACACTCTTTAATAGTTAATATGTTTGGAACAAAATGTCACATCGTTGCAATTCTGCGCGGTTGAGTAGTCCATCGTTTTCTCGACAGATCTTGGAGTGCGTTTTCAAGCGAATGACAGTGCAGCAATGACTGAAGTAAGATTGTCGTGTGGTTTGAAAAGTACGAAAGAAGCTGTTTGGGCGCGTCGTGAATCGTGTCTTGTCAGGTCGACGGTAAGGACAATTGGTACGAGGGGCTGGATTCCAGCCTTAAATTCACAAACTTTTTGACTTCGTTGTCAACACGTTAATTACACTCATGAGCAATTGAGTTAGAAACATCAGATATCCATCTGCGTTCAAAAAAAATGGTTCAAATGGCTCTGAGCACTATGGGACTTAACATCTATGGTCATCAGTCCCCTAGAACTTAGAACTACTTAAACCTAACTAACCTAAGGACATCACACAACACCCAGCCATCATGAGGCAGAGAAAATCCCTGACCCCGCCGGGAATCGAACCCGGGAACCCGGGCGTGGGGAAGCGAGAACGCTACCGCACGACCACGAGATGCGGGCTCCATCTGCGTGACAGTCGATCAAAAAATGTTCAGTACGCACAACACACGGCAAGTTGATAAAGAGAGAGTCAGAGAGAGAAGTGATATATACGTGCGTATGATAATTCCCTTCCCTCAAAAATATTTCTTTTCTCCATTCCTCCTCTGTGTTACCGCAGATGACGTGTCACTGATCTCATTTGTACTAAGATTGCAGTACACGCGAGGTGCCTATTTGCTTCTCGCGCCCTATGTGGAATGCATAGGTTCTTATAAATGCTCACCAATCTGCAGTCTTCTATAGTTCTATAGTTCAGCTGCGCAGAAAACAGCACGTAGGTCGTGAATCCGCAATCTTGAGGCTGTAACAAACTCTTTGCGAGGAACTGTTGTTTTAGAAATGATAAAATTCGCAATCAGTTTGTTTATACGGCATGCCACTCGCTTTTTATTGGCAGAATACAAAAAACTGCACAATTACATTCTTTTGTAGAGTCACAAATGATATCTATTCTTCAACAAATTAATGAAATGCGTACATCTGTAATTACTGTCACACTGTTCTCAACTATGTGTACCAAATAACCATATATTGCTAATAAAGTCTTAACTAACACCGGCCGCGGCAGACAACATGTCTGTCCTCCAACACTGCCGAACCAGCTCTCTTTTTACAAACCATGGATTACTAATGGCCGGCCGCTGGTGGCCGAGCGGTTCTGGCGCTACAGTCTGGGACCGCGCGACCGCTACGGTCGCAGGTTCGAATCCTGCCTCGGGCATGGATGTGTGTGTTGTCCTTAGGTTAGTTAGGTTTAAGTAGTTCTAAGTTCTAGGGGACTTATGACCTCAGCAGTTGAGTCCCATAGTGCTCAGAGCCATTTGAACCATTTTTGATTACTAATGAAACCTTAACTGATACCGCAGTGGACAATATGTCCGTTTTCCGAGACTGCCG
This sequence comes from Schistocerca serialis cubense, assembly GCF_023864345.2. NCBI lineage: Eukaryota > Metazoa > Arthropoda > Insecta > Orthoptera > Acrididae > Schistocerca > Schistocerca serialis. The sequence goes on from NC_064638.1 coordinate 943,554,559, forward strand.
AACCAGCACTCATCTTACAGTCGAACCACTTTGCCAGCCATCCAAGCTAGGCGCTATCCGAAGATCACCGAAGTGCTTCGTCTGCCTTTTCGTTTTGCAGTTGTTTATTATTCTGCTCGTTATAAGTACTTGTGAAACAATGGAATGATAGCACGCTATTCAGATATGTTTTTAAATATGGCATGCAAGTAAATATGCTGTTTAGTTTATCTTATATTGATAGTATAAGATTGTCAATTTGGCGCACAACTTCCGAATGCAGCAGCTAATCACGGAGACGGACCACAGTTTAGGCGGTGTTTCTAACAAACCATCTTTCATCGGTACCTCACACCACATTATGTCATTTGAAACTGCTGCCTTCTCAACTGTTCTAAAAACAGCTTCCTGTAGTCGAATATGATGGCTGCAAAGTCAGAAATATTACAAACTTCAGCATGTATTATCGAAAACATATTGTGGATGCCCAGTATGTGAGAAATTCCATCTCCAAGAATGTGCAGCCATTGGCCTTTTTATGTGTCACCGTGTCAAGGATGTTCCGTGCCTCATAATCCGAAATAACCATCGCTGCCACAGTCGACTGCTGTGGGCAATAATACATTGATGACAAGTGTCGCCACCAATTATCGCGGACTGTAACAGCACAAAGATGGACCATAGAGCAAAAATCACCAATCGGCTATGGATCGCTGGACGTACACAACTAGTGAACAGTGATCCTCCCAGTAGGCACTTTGCTGCTTTGGGGGTAGAGCAGTCACGGCCTGTCACATGTATCTCTGCTCGCCTCACGGTACACGACACAAGAGATTAGGAACACCTCCACTGGACGCTCGAAGTATGCGAAGAGATAGGCTGGACACGTGCACGTGACGGAGTATGAGCATCTAAAAAACAAAAAGAGGCGGTGCTCGGCTTGCCGGTTGAACACCATTTAGGCAGCTGGAGAGGAAATTTTTGTGTGCAGGACGTTTACACGAGATTAAAGGCGGCTGCTGCCACGTCTGTCATCGTTCCTCACTGGACAGTTATGTACATACATACAAAAACATTCGTTTATTCATTTACAGCGGGTCGCAGGCGACTTATACCTCCGGCTAATGCAATACTCCATCACACCTCGGACATGAGAGTGCTTGAGTAGCTCCCGAGTCACTGGACGTGATCCCTTCTGGAGAACACCGCTGAACGAGGCTTGTCCATCAAGTGCTCCATGCTTCTATCTAGGTTGGTGTCTCTGAACTCAATTGGTCATGACCGTAATAACAGAAAATGTAGGAAGAAAACGCGTACATGTAAAAGGTTGATCATTACAATTACATACCCTCCTATAGCAGACTGTGACCTCCAAAGTGGTTTAGTGGCCAGCGTGACTACGTGTATACATGGAGGACGCTGATTCAGTAGCCTCTACCACTAGCTCACTTGTTTTTTGATTCATGTGAAGAGTGAAATGGCGCTCCCATAGCCTAGGAGGGACAAATTGAAAGTTTTCCATGTGTTTTATTGTTTGTGTACCTGTTGTCGTCTGGTGCCAAAGACTCAGGCATGCATCTCTTTCCCCAAGCAGGGAAAGTCTTTAGCAACATGGGTTAGAACGCGGAAATGCATGAGGGTTGAGTTTCTGTCCTGAGGGAGGTGTGTTTTTTGGCGACCACGCTTGAGGAAATGTTAAAGTTTTCTGATTCGTTTTTTACAGTGTCATGTTTCAATCTTATACTGAATACTAAAGATATAGTATGGAGCAGATGCCCAGATGCCAGCGGCCTTGCCGCAGTGATAAAAGCGATTGCCACCAGGTCACTGAAGTTAAGCACTCTCAGGCATGGCCAGCACTTGGATGGCTGACAGTCCAGGTCTGTCGAGTAAGTTGGCAAGCTGGGTGAACTCAGCCGTTGTGATGCCAGATGGATTGAAAAATAGTGCTTTCAGTAACGAAAACCAGCAAAAGCCGAGAGAGCAGTGTGCAGACTACATTGGGTGAGGATGACACGGCGGTCGGTCGGCCCCGTCGGGCCTACCGAGGCCTATTCGGATGGGGTGAGAGAGAGAGAGAGAGAGAGAGAGAGATGCTTAACTAATAGCACTTCATGTGTAAATACCCAAGTTCCAGAATAGTTCTTTGAATTTCCTCCCGCCCCCCTCCTCCTCCTCCCTCCCCTCTCCACACACACACTTCACGGCTGATCCTTTGGTTTATTTTTATGTGTGTCAGTCAAATCGGGTCTTTGTAAGTATATTTATAGGCACCGACCACCATCGGCGGCGCCTCATCAGTTAAGACGCAAGAAGATAGCTTTTCTGCACAGTAGCAGATTGCTTAGAAAGTGAGATGACGCCCGAAGTGGTACCTGCAGCCAGTAGTAGTACCATCAGTTTCGAAAGCCAACATAAAAGGTCAGGAAAGAGGTTCACCGATGCCCACGTTCTACACGACTGTCATCAAATAACGCCAGGCAGAGAACGAACCAGCAGCTTATTAAGAAATGATTCACAAACTGCGGTACCGAGCGAGGTGGCGCAGTGGTTAGACACTGGACTCACATTCGGGAGGACGACGGTTCAATCCCGCGCCCGGTCATCCTGATTTAGGTTTTCCGATATTTCCCTAAATCGCTCCAGGCAAATGCCGGGATGGTTCCTTTCAAAGGGCACGGCAGACTTCCTTTCCCGTCCTTCCCTAATCCGATGAGACCGATGACCTCGCTGTCTGGTCTCCTTCCCCAAAACAACCAACCAACCACAAACTGCGATTATGTAACTGCATCAGCAGTAGAATATATCAGAATAAATGAAAATTCGTGCCGGAACGGGACTGAAACCCGGATTTCCCACTTGTCGCGTGCAATCGCCTTAACAACTTCGCTATCCGAGCACAATTCCAGGTGCACCCGCGTGCGTGGATGTCCATTACTGCGGACAATGTAGTACAAAACAGACAATGCGCTACAATACAGAACCAGTAGGCAGTCGGTGGACCAGTGTTCTACTTTAGTGCAAGTTTGAGAAGAAGTATGTATTAAGAAGTGCTATAAGTCAACAAGAAATTTACGACGTCTTACCTGTTGTGAGAAACGAGAAGAATTTAAAACTCTACAGAATTTTTTCCTCATCGCAGGTTTTCTAGACATTAATTCACAGAAAAAAGCCCTATCCGACGTTCGATCGCTCCCTAGAATGATTTCCAGTTAGCCTGGGTTGTAGTCTTCTTCAGAATGTTGAAAATAACGAGCAGTTCCCTTTGCTAAGTGTAAAACGTCAATGCAAGGCATAACATGCACTCTTCGCTTTACTGTTTCTAGACGCCACATACAAGAGTCCCATGATGCAATGATGGCAGATGCTACGTGTGCAGCACCGCTTTCAAAGCAACGTGTAACGATGGAAAGGAATGTGGTACTCAGGCAGCGAGCAAGAAACCGGTTTTGTTGAATGGGGAGACACCGGACAGCCAGCCAGCAGGTACAGTACACGCTGGCTGCGTTCCAGACTGGGATTGAAAAGCGCCAGGATGCGGCCGCCACCTGTGGAATTGCGATGCGCTCGGGGAACCCCCGGTCACAGCCGGAAACTGCGTGTTTTCTCTGTAAATTTAACTCTCCCTCCGACCTTTCGCGCTTGTTTTGAGTCAGGCGGATTGTGTTCATTTCTGGCAGCAGAAGAACGCTTCTTGCTGTTCTGTCTTCACCAAAGAAGACGAAGTAAATATTCCCGAATTCCAATCAAGAACATCTGCGAAGATGAGAAACATAGAAGTAGATATCCTCGATGTAGCAAAGCAGCTTAAATCAGTTAATAAACATAAGGCTTCCGGTCCAGATGGTACACCAGTCAGGTTCCTTTCTGAGTATGCAGATGCAATAACTCCATATTTAGCAATTACATACAACCGCTCGCTCACAGAAAGTTCCGTACTTAAATACTGGAAAGTTGCTCAAGTCACACCAATACCCAAAGAGGGAAATAGGAGTAATCCGCTGAATTACAGGGCCATACTACTAACGTCGATTAGCAGTAGGATTTTGCAACATATACTGTATTCAAACATTATGAAGTACTTCGAGAAAACGATTTACTGATACATAGTCAGCTCGGGTTCAGAAAGTATTGTTCTTGAGGAACACAACTAGCTCTTTACACTCAGGAAGTAATGGATGCTATCGACAGGGGATGTCAAATTGACTCCATATTTTTAGATTTTCAGAAGGCTTTCGACACCGTTCCTCGCAAGCGTCTTCTAACCAAACTGCGTGCCTACGGAGTATCGCCTCAGTTGTGCGACTGGATTCGTGAGTTCCTGTCAGAAAGGTCACAGTTCGTAGTAATAGACGGAAAGTCATCGAGTAAAACAGAAGTAATATCCGGCGTTGCCCCAGGAAGTGTTATAGGCCCTCTGTGGTTCCTGGTCTATATTAACGACATAGGAGACAATCTGAGAAGCCGTCTTAGATTGTTTGCAGATGATGCTGTCATTTACCGTCTTGTAAAGTCGTCAGATGACCAAAATGAATTGCAAAATGATTTAGGAAACACCTGTGTGGTGCGAAAAGTGGCAATTGACTCTGAATAAAGAAAATTATGAAGTTATTCACATGAGTACTAAAAGAAATCCGCCAAATTTCGATTACGTGATAAGTCACACAAATCGGAAATCTGTATTTTCAACTAAATACATAGGGATTACAATTACAAATAACCTAAATTGGGACGATAACATAGATAATGTTATGGGTAGAGCAAACCAAAGACTGCGATTCATTGGCAGAACACTTAGAAGGTGCAAAAGATCTACTAAAGAGACTGCTTACACTAAACTTGTCCGCCATATTCGTGAGTATTGCTGTACGGTGTGGGATCCGTATCAGGTGGGACTGACGGATGATATTGAAAAAGTTCAAAGAAGGGCTGCTCGTTTTGTATTATCGCGAAATGGGGTAGACAGTGCCATAGACATTACACCTGAATTGTAATGCCAATCATTAAAACAAAGGCGTTTTTCATTGCGACGGGGCCTTCTCATGAAATTTCAATCACCAGTTTTCTCCTCCGATTGCGAAAACATTCTGTTGACATCCACCTACATAGGGAGAAATGATCATCACGATAAAATAAGAGAAATCAGGGCTCGCACAGAAAATTTTAAGTGCTCTTTTTTCCCGCGTGCCGGCCGGCTTGTGTGGCCGAGCGGTTCTAGGCGCTTCAGTCTGGAACCACGTGGCCCCTACGGTCGCAGGTTCGAATCCTGCCTCGGGCATGGATGTGTGTGATGTCCTTAGGTTAGTTAGGTTTAAGTAGTTCTAAGTTCTAGGGGACTGATGACCCCATATGTTAAGTCCCATAGTGCTCAGAGCCATTTGAACCATTTTCCCACGCGCCGTCCAGGAATGGAACGGTAGAGACACAGCTTGGACGTGTTCATTGAACCCTCTGCCAGGCACGTAACTGTGAATAGCAGAGTAATCACGTACATGTAGATGTAGAATACTGAGCTATAGACCGATATGAACTGAGGTCTGTCTGTTGTGGGAACCTGGGCCTTGCTGCAACCTCAGACATCAGGAATTCGATGGAGGAAAACTACCTTCTCTCATACAGTCAACAATGATTCAGAATAAAAGCACTTGTGTGAAATATGGTGTAATGACCGAATCATGAAAAGCTTCCAGAAAATAATAATAATAAAAAAAAACATCTAACAAGGAGAGGCCCCGATGTTCGCATGACGGATTTACTTAAAATTTTACACCCTTTTAATAGTGCATTAGGACAACATTATGTGCAAGTATTAAGCCGTATTACTTAGGCGATTTTGAGAAAATCGGAGGAAATTTTACGCGTCGGTGATACAGCGGTGCGTTGCGACCACGAGCACGAGGTGGTGCCGATCGTGTGGTTAGCTTTCAAGCACCGTAACCGGTGGATCGCTGGATCGAGACCCGCTCTTTTTTTTAAATTTATTTTTCTTTCAGAATCAGTCATATTATTTCGTACGTATTTAATCTGGAAGATAATAAGATGAAAAGGCAGGTACAAGAACTTTTATTGAATTTCGAATGTTATTTGGTTGTTTACTAATTTTTGTTAGTATCACAAATATTGTGTGACTCTTCTTTCTATAGGCAAACTAAAACCTTTATCAAACGCCTTAACACTCATTCGTGTTTGATTAACAACGAATGAGGGATTTCTTGTCGTGAAGATGATACTAAAATACATTCAATCGTACATCGCCAATTTCCTGCATCGATATTTACAAAAATATTGCGTTACGCATGATTTGCATCCATATTGCCGGAGAGAAATTTCTTTCAGAATGACTACGAGCTTTGTCTTTCTAGCCCGCATCTCGTGGTCGTGCGGTAGCGTTCTCGCTTCCCACGCCCGGGTTCCCGGGTTCGATTCCCGGCGGGGTCAGGGATTTTCTCTGTCTCGTGATGGCTGGGTGTTGTGTGCTGTCCTTAGGTTAGTTAGGTTTAAGTAGTTCTAAGTTCTAGGGGACTGATGACCATAGATGTTAAGTCCCATAGTGCTCAGAGCCATTTATTTATTATTTTGTCTTTCTACAGACTCTGAAGATTCCTTGTGCGTGGGGGAAATCTACATTCATTCGATGTAGCAGATGCCGTTTTAATGTATGTTTTCCATGTCTGTATGAAAAATATAAACCTGTAGTTGTAATGTCGAAAGCACATCCGATGATTAATCGTACATTATACTGATATTCTGGCATATTGTAACTCATTGTACAACTGAATGAAGTGATTTACACCTTCGCGTGTCCATGTTTGGCTTGGGCTATTCAAGCCTGCCCCTCGTCCTTGAAACCTGTGTCTGCAGATCGAAGCCTCCAGGTGGAAAGCAGTTCTCGGCACCTTACCCGATTGCAGGTATAAGGGTTTTCGGAAATCAGGAAGGACATACATCTTGAGGAAAAACTTAATGCGTTTGGTCGTTTACTTGTCAACAACTATAAATACAATATTTGTTGTGTCAATAAAAATTAACAAAGAACCAAATAACATTGGAAATTCAATAAAAGTTCATGCAAATACACTTGTCATTTCATCATATTGCGTTTCAAATGTAATGTGTACGAAATAATGACTAGTGTTGAAAAAAAAATGAATTTAAAAAGAGCATGAGCGGGACTCGATCCAGCGATTCACAGATTACGAAATTTGAACGCTAACCACATGATTGTCGCCATCTCGTGCCCAGGGTTGCAACGTACCGGTGCATCACGGCTGCGTAAAATTCCTCTTGCTGTTTTCTCGAAATCGTCTAAATAGTACGTCGTACTACTTCCACATTATGTTATCCTAATGGACTACTAAAAGCGTTCAAAGTGTGAAGTAAATTCGTGATCCGAGCGTTGTGGTCCCCTCTTAGAAGTATGAGTATTAGCTGTAAGCCTTGTAACTTAGAGGCGCACTGTGCAAGCTACTTTCGTTAGACCACTAAGTGGCCATACGCACGGAGAAACCGCTCATTTAACGCTCACTGATTGCGAATTGGAGATAAAAAGCGACGCAATCACGTACGATCCGCAAGCAAACAGCCCCAAACGCCATATGTAGAACTTCTCAAACGCTAAGCGAAAGTTCCAGCGACAATAGTATCGGATGAACGAGCCTGCAGCAGATACTACGTGAGAGAGCGTTAAACTCTGTTGATCTTGCACACTAAGAAGGGCTTGCAAAAGCTTGCCTGTACATCCTTCTGGACAAGGGCTCTTGGTTTCCATCGTACATTTTGTAAGTAGGCTGTTTAGGTTTTTATGTTGGTAACACCACGTAGTGCTCTGTATGAAAATCGCTGACTGTGCTGCGTGCAGTCTGTGGCTGGTTGGACTCATTGTTGGAATATTCGCTTGAGTAGTGTCGGGCAGTTGGAGGTGAACAGCGCGTTGCGTTGGGCAGTTGGAGGTGAACCGCCAGCAGTGGTGGGTGTGGGGAGAGAGATGCCAGAGTTTTGAGAGCGGACGATCTGGACGGGTGTCCGTCAGAAAAAGGAAATTTGTAAGACTGGATGTTATGAACTGATATATATACATGACTTTTGAACACTATTAAGGTAAATACATTGTTTGTTCTCTATCAAAATCTTTCATTTGCTAACTATGCCTATCAGTAGTTAGTGCCTTCAATAGTTAGAATCTTTTCTTTAGCTTGCAGTATTGGCGCTCGCTGTATTGCAGTAGTTCGAGTAACGAAGATTTTTGTGAGGTAAGTGATTTGTGAAAGGTATAGGTTAATGTTAGTCAGGGCCATTCTTTTGTGGGGGTTATTGAAAGTCAGATTTCGTTGCGCTAAAATATTGTTTGTGAGTTTAGTGATGATCAGAATAAGTAAAGAGAAAACTGTCTGAGTACGTTGAGTTTTGCTCAGCTGTTTGAAAATCAAATAACGTAAGAAGTTTACCAGCACAGTCATTCTTAAAGTTTCAAAGGGGAAGTTTCAATTTGTCTACACGTTCCTATGTATGTATGTATCATAGTGACAATTACTTGGACCTAAGGGTTTGATTAAGTAATAGAATCAGAAACTTGCTTGGTTCGTGGTCTTTAGAACCATACATAATTGTTTATACCTAAAATTTAACAAAACTGTAAGCCAAGGTGGCTGTTTGCTCTGGTAAATCGATTAGAGAATTTAGTAAGCCTCATCTACGGGGGACGTTCAATAAGTAATGCAAAACATTTATTTTTCTGAAAGTAGGTTGGTCTTGTTCGGAATTCCAGTACATCATATTACTCCTCACTCTTTCGGCTACAAAACCCTGTTTTTCAACACAATCTCCGTTCAATGCGACTGCCTTATGCCACCTCACTTGGTGGGCCTGTATGCCCGCACGGTGCCACTTCACCGGTCAACGTCGGAGCGAACGTCTTGGTGCACCACTAACCTCTCAAGTATCCTCGTATTGTTGACCGCGGAGTGCATCCTTCACTAGGCCAAACATGTGGAAGTCGGACGGTGCGAGATACGGACTGTAGGGTGGATGAGTAAGAACAGTCCAACGGAGTCTTGTGAACTCCTCTCGGGTGCGCAAGCTTGTGTGAGGCCTTGCCTAATCATGGAGAAGGAGAAGTTAGTTTGCATTTTTGTGGTGATTGACATGGTGAAGTCATTTCTTCAGTTTCCTAAGGGTAGTACAGCTGTGCGCTTCCGACCGCTACGTGGGTGATCGGAGAGGTTTGTGCGACCTTGTTGTAATCATGACAGACGCCTCGCCTCCAATGACTCATCGTGCTTTTGCTCACGGTCAGATCTCCGCAGATATTCTGAAAGTGCTTATGCTTATGAGAATCTGCGATACTCCGGTTTTCCACAAAAAAAAAAAAAGAATGAGAGCTCTCTGCTTGGAACGCACCTCCATTACAGACGTCATTTTGAAGGCTACGTATAGCGCCGCCACCTATAGGAACTTCATGAGACTATACGTGCTGAAGCGGGAGTATTACAAGATGTCCCACAACAAATTCTTCATTTTTTTCAACAGAAACTGGTCGAGGAAAAAAGTGTTGCTTTACTTATTGAACGCCCCTCGTATGTTTTTATAAACCACTGTCTGTGTTCTTCTGCACGTTCATTGCAAACACCTGAAGAAGCAATAAAAAGGAGACCAGCAAGCCAACCCAGAGTCTCTTTTCCCTTATCATCTCCACATCTACCTCCCTAGCCTAACATCCAAGTCTTTCTGTACTGTCTCCAACCACAGAGACCTGAAAAATGTCAACTCGACCCCATGGCCGTTTCACTCCTATAAGCAGCCGCTCGCATATCAAGAAACGGACGACCAAAAATCCCTCTTCACCTCTGACCTGAGCGTGAGCTTATAAATATTTATTGACTCATGCTGGGTTATGACAATGGCTTGCTTTATTCATGCACGCCATTTTGCAAACAGCAGATGCAGGTGAAGAAGTACGATGCCGTCTTCCCAGATTTCCTGAAGGCGTTCAGCACTGTGCCACGTCGTGGACTACTGACCAAGATACGATCGTACTAAATATGTGGTTGGTTCGAGGAATATTTGACTAATAGGACCAGTACTTTGTACTGGAGGGCAAACGTTACACAGAAGTAATATCGGGTGTGCTCCAAGGAACCGCAATATGAGATCTAAAGTGTTCAGTAGACGTAAACGAGTTGTCAGGCAGCATCAGCAGCACTGTAAGATTTTTCGCCGACAATTTGGTGCGTACAGCAGAAGTATCGTCGATGGACGATCGTAAAGAACTGTAGAAGGACTTGGACAACATTTATTCTTGACAGAACAACTGCCAGCTCTCATTAAATATGTATGAACGTAAAATAACGCCTGTAACACGGAGAAATTGCCCGATGGTATCTGATTACAACGCCAGCGATGAACATCTTGAAAACGTCACAATGTACAAGTATTTACGGGTAATACACTCAAAAGAAAAAAAAAAACTGACGCACTACGAAGGAATTATCCGAATGGGGCGGAAATCAGTGGATTTGATGTACATGTACAGACAAAGAAATGATTACAGTTTCAGAAAAATAGGATGATTTATTCAAGAGAGAGAGCTTCACAAACTGAGCAATTTAGTAACGCGTTGACCCACCTCTGGCATCCGTGCAAGCAGTTATTCGGCTTGCCATCGATTCACAGAGGTGTTAGATGTCCTTATGAGAGATACCGTGGTAAATTCTGTCCAATTGGAGCGTTAGATCGTTAAAATCTCCAGCTGGTTGGAGGGTCGTGCCCATAATGTTCCAAACGTTCTCACCTACGGGGAGATTCGGAGACCATGCTGACCAAGGTAGGGCTCGGCAAGCACGAAGACAAGGAGCAGAAACTGTCGCTGTGTGTGGGCTGGCGTTCTCTTGCTGAAATGCAAGCCCTGGATGGCTTGTCATGAAGGGCAACAATACGGGACGTATAAGAATATCGTCGACGTACAGCTGTACTCTAAGGGTGCCACGGATGACAACCAAAGGGGTCCTGCTGTGAAAAGAAGTGACACCCCAGACCTTCACTCCTGGTTGTCAGGCCGTACGGCGGGCGACAGTCAGATGGAATCACACTGCTCTCTACGCTAGTCATAGGGGCTCAGTTCGAAGCGGGACTCATCACTGAACACTACTCAAGTCAATGAGATTCCTGGCCTAAGACATGTCTGGAAACGCCACAGACAGCAGTGAGATACTATCCTGAATGTCGCCCGCATAGTTCGACAGCCATGAGTAATGGTCTGAGATGCACTTTCTTTCCGTGGCAAGAACGCATTCGTTGTCATCCGCAGCACCACTACAACACGGTGGTACATCAATAATATTCTGCGCCCCGTTTCGTTGCCCTTCATGGCAGGTCATCCTGGGCTTACGTTTCCGCTAGGTAATGACCGTCCGCGTACGGCGAGGGTTTCTACTGCTTGTCTTTCGTGCTTGCCAAATCTTACCTTGGCCAGAAAGGTCGCTAGATCTCTCCCCATTTGAGAACGTTTGGAGCATTATGCGCAAGACCCTCGAGCCACCTCGGGATTTTGAAGATGTAACGCGCCAATTGGACAGAATTTTGCACGATATCGCTCAAGAGGACATCAAACAACTCTATCAATCAGTGCTAAGCCGAATAACTACTTGCATAAGGGACGTAAATGGACCAACGCATTACCGATTTTCTCTGTTTGCGAAGCTCCTTCTCCTGAATAATTCATCCAACTTTTCTGAAATTGTAATAATTTGTTTGACTGTACATGTGCATGACATCTATGTGCAGGACATCTACCGATTCCCGTCCCATTGGGATAATTCCTTTATGGTGCGTCGTTTTCTTTGGTCTTAGCGTGTATGAAGAAGCGATTTGAAATCTGTGCTACGGAATGGGAACGGAAGAATTAGATATGTTGGAAAGGTTCTGCGACGGTACAGTGCACGTGTGAAGGAAATCTCTTACCGGTAACTAGCGCGACCGAGTCTAGAGTGTTGTTCCAATCTATGTCGATCTTGTCAAATAGACACGACAACATACATCGAACAACTTTATAGACACGCTGCTGGGATCGTAACAGATCTGTTGTATGGCGCATACCAAAGGTAACACTAATGCTCGAGGAACTTCAATGGAAAATCCTGGAAGAAAAACGACGTAGTTTTCGCTAAATCCTTTTGGATAAATTTAGAGAACCTGCAATCAAAGAAGACTGCACCACTATTATGCTGACAACATTGGATATCTTGCGTAGAGTTCATGAGGGCAATCATATTTCCCTCGCTCAAAGCGCGAATCGAATAGGTAAGAAAACTTGAGAAAATAGGTACCATGCACCCACCGCCATGCACGGAACAGTGTCTTGCAGAGTACACTGCCTGCCCAAAAAGTGAAGCATCCAGAAGACATGGACGGATGTCAGCTTAACGTCGTAGAAGTACACACCATCGTAGGGTGTGTAAATTATTTGAGTTGCAGTTCCGTGTGACAGGTAGAACGGCCACCATAGTGCGTCAGTATAGTTCGTATTTAGTGTTCTTACCAGTCGTTCTTTTCAGTCAGCAGCCTTCTGAATGGTGTGATGTTACCAGCCACGAATTCCTCTCCTGTGCCAACCTTTTCATCTCAGAGTGGTACCTGCAACCTATTTCTTAGTTATACAGTTTTTACCCTCTACAGCTTCCTCTAGTACCATGGAGGTCATTCCCTGAATCCTTAACACATATCCTATCATACTGTCCCTTCTTCTTGTCAGTGTTTTCCATATATTTCTTTCCTCGCTGATTCTGCGGACAACTTCCGTATTCCTTACCTTATCAGACCACCTAATTTTCAACATTCTTCTGTAGCACCACATCTCAAATGCTCCGATTCTCTTCTGTTACAGTTTTCCCATAGTCCATTTTCACTACCGTGCAATGCTGCGCTCCAAACGTACATTTTCAGTAATTTATTCCTCAAATTAAAGCTTATACGAGGTGCGGCTAGAAAAAAACCGGACTGATGCTGGAAAAAACATTTATTTACAATTATTTACAATTTCATGTTATCTCCTTCAATGTACTCTCCTCCTCGGTCTCTACACCGATCTACGAATTTTCCACTGTTCATAGCAATGCTGCAGATCATTTTCGGTAAGTCCATACATTACTTCCGTTGCTTTTTCTTTTACTGCTTCAACAGTCTCAAATATAGTTCCTTTCAAAGCTGACTTGACTTTAGGGAAAAGAAAGAAGTCACAGGGGGCCAAATCAGGTGAGTAGGGTGGATGATCTAAGATGGGAATGTTGTGTTTTGCCAAAAACGTCTTCACTGACAACGCACTGTGAGCTGGGGCATTGTCTTGGTGAAGGATCCATGACTTTTTTCTCCACAAATCGTTCCGTTTTCTCCGTACTCGCTCACGTAGGGTAGCCAGGACGCTAATGTAGTAATGCTGATTCACTGTTTGTCCCTCTGGTACCCAATCAATGTGCACAATCCCTTTGATGTAAAAAAAAACAATCATCATTGCCTTGAATTTCGATTTTGACATTCGTGCTTTTTTTTGTCGTGGAGAACCAGGAGTTTTCCAATGCATCGATTGGCGTTTAGTTTCGGGATCGTAAGTAAAAAACCACGATTCATCGCAAGTAATAACATTTTGTAAGAAGGTGGGATCACTTTCAATGTTTTCCAGGATGTCAGAACAAATCATTCTTCGGCGTTCCTTCTGTTCAATTGTGAGACACTTTGGAACCATTTTTGAACACACTTTGTTCATGTTGAAACTTTCTTGAAGAATCTGCCTAACACTTTCCTTGTCAACTCCTGTTAACTCAGACACTGCTCTGATTGTTAAACGGCGATCTTGTCGAACAAGTTTACCGATTTTTTCAATGTTTGCATCAGTTTTTGCTGACAATGGTCTGCCAGTGCGAGTGTCATCACTGGTGTCTTCGCGGCCATCTTTAAATCGTTTAAACCACTCAAACACTTGTGTTCGCGATAAACAATCATCGCCGTACACTTGTTGCAACATTACAAACGTTTCACTTGCAGATTTTCCTAGTTTGAAACAAAATTTGATGTTAACACGCTGTTCTTTCTGTACACTCAACATTTTCCGACGCACAGACAAAACGTCAACTACTTAAAACAGACGCCACGGGCAGACTGAGTGCAGGAGGCAGATGAAACTCGAGCAGTAGGCGGAGCGAGAGTCACGTGACAGGCCACGCGACTTTCAGCCTTATTGCATTCGTTTTATTGTTTCACCAGTACTAGTCCGGTCTTTTTCTAGCCACACCTCGTATTTGATACTACAAGACTTCTCTTGCCCAGAAATGCCATTTTTGCCAGTGCTAGTCTGCTTTTTTTTGTCCTCCTTTCTCCAAGTCACGGATCAGTTTGTTGCCTAGGTAGTAGAATTCCTTAACTTAGCCTGATGTTAAGTTTTTTCGCTCTTCTCATTTCTTCTACTTTTATCACGTTCGTCTTTCTTCGATTTACTCACAGTTCTCTACTCATTAGACTGTTCATTCCACTCAACACATCCTGTAAGTCTTCTTCACATTCACTGAGTATAGCAATGTCATAAGCAAATCTTATCATTAAAATCCTTAATTTTAGTCCCATTCTTGAACCTTTCTTTAATTTCCTTCATTGCTTCTCCGCTGAACCGATTGAACGGAAGGGGCGAAAGGCTGAATCCCTGTCTTACAACCTTTGTAATCCGAGCACTTTGTTCATGATCTTCCACTCTTATTTTTCCCTCCTGTTTCTTGTACATGTTTTATATCACTCGTCTTTCCCTATAGCTTACCCCTATTCTAAGAATTTCGAACATCTTGCACAATTTTGTATTGTCAAACGCTTTTCCAGGTCGACAAACCTACGAACAAGTTTTGAATTTTCTTCAGTTTTGTTTCCATTATTAACGTAAAGTCAGAACTACGTCTCCGGTGTTTTGCCTTTCATGAAGCCAAACTGATCGTCGTCTAACACATCATCAATTTTTTTTACATTCTTCTGTATGTTATTCTTGTCAGCAACTTGAATGCATAAACTGTTAAACTTACTCTGCGATAATTCTCGTATATCGCTAGTCTGACATTCTACATACCAGCGTGAATAGTGTTTTGTTGCCATTTCCCCAAATGATTTTTCGATGGAATTTCATCTATTCCCTCTGCCTTATTTTATTTGAAGTCTTCCAAAACTTTTTTAAATTCTGAGCCAAGTATCTCTTCCCTATCGGCTCATGTTTCTTCTTCTGTCACGCCATCAGACAAGTCTTCCCCCTCATAAAGGCATTCAGTGCACTCTTTCCACCTATTCGCTCTCTCTTCTGCATTTAACAGTGGAATTCCCATCGCACTCTTAATGTTACCGCCCTTCCTTTTAAATTCATCGAAGATTCTTTTGACTTTTCTGTATGCTAAGACAGTCCTTCCGACGATCTTTTATTTTCAGGTTTCTTCACATTTTTCATGTAACAATTTTGCCTTAGCTTTCCTGAAATTACTATTTATTTCATTCCTAAGGGACTTGTATTTCTGAATTCCTGAATTTCCCAGACCGTTTCTGTACTTACTTCCTTCATTGACTTCCGGCCCGTGTGGCCGAGCGGTTCTAGGCGCATCAGACTGGAACCGGGCGACCGCTACGGTCGCAGGTTCGAATCCAGCCTCGGGCATGGATGTGTGTAATGTCCTTAGGTTAGTTAGGCTTAAGTAGTTCTAAGTTCTAGGGGACTGATGACCTCAGATGTTAAGTCCCATAGTGCTCCGAGCCATTTGAACCATTTGAACCTCCACTGACCAGCTGAAGTATTTCTTCTGTTACCCATGGTTTCTTTGCACTTACCTGCTTTGTACCTATGTTTTTCTTTCCAACCCCTGTGATGGCTCTTTTTGAATATGTCCTTTCATCTTCAACTGGTCGGCCTTCTGAGCTATTCCCTATCGTGGTATCTACAGGCTGAGAGAATTTCAAGCGTATCTCTTTATTCCTTTTACTTCCGTATCACACTTCTTTGCGGATTGATTCTTCCTCACTTGTCTCTTAAATTTCAGCCTACTTCTCCTTTACTACTAAAATGTGATTTGAGGCTATATCCTGGGTATGCCTTACAATCCAGTATCTGATTTCGTAATTTCTGCCTGACTATGACGTAATCTAACTGAAATCTTCCCGTATAACCCGGCCTTTTCCAAGTATATCGCCTTGTCTTTTGATTCTTGAACAGAGTATTCGCCATTACTAGCAGAAATTTATTACAGAGCTCAATTGGTCTTTCTGGTTTCTCATTCCTTATCCCAAGCCCATATTCTCCTGTAACCTTTTCCCCTAGTCCTTCTCCTACGACTGCATTCAAGTTCCCCATGACTAATAGATTTTCATCTTTCTTTACATATCGTATATTCTTTCAGTATCTTCATATACTTTCTCCATCTCTTCATATTCAGGTTACGATCTCGGCATGTGTACCTGAACTATTGTTGTCCGTGTTGATTTTCTGTCAATTGTGATAAGCATAACTCTGTCATTGAACTGTTCCCTAGCTTCCTATTCATAACGAATGCTACTCCCGTTATACCATTTTCTGCTGCTGTTGATATTACCATGTACTCATCTGATCAGAAATCCATGTCTTCTTGCAACGTAACACGCCTACCGATGGTACTGATAAGATTCTACCAGGTAGGATGTTTACAGTCGTTTATCGTGCCCTAATGCTTCTACAAGTCACCCTCTGTAATACTGGCTTACAAAACTCGTGTGCTCCGCGAAATTACAGGCCCCTTCGAGTTACTGCTGGGGAATTAATAGTTTTTAGCGGGTGGGTTTAACTGACCCGTAATAATTTGAAGGCAACGGATAACGCAGTCTTGATAACCACTACAGAAGGCACCTATGCAGGGATTAATAGGGAGCATAGAGCTTTAATTATTTTTATTTGTTGACAAAGCATGCGACTAGGGTAGGGACTAACTTGTTGTGGTTTGCTTGTCATCTCTAATGGATATTTTATCAATTCCTGATTTCCATTTTCTAGGGAGGTTTGTATACTTTAGGTTTTACCTATTCTTAAGTCATTAATGATAAAGGGAGGAAATAATCAGTAGAGGATCTCGATTAATTGATATTTATTGACTACCTGTAGCATTTGAACAGTTAGCCATGTATCTATTGGAAGTAGTTACTGCCCATTCTTATGCAACAGCAGGGACTCTCATATTATACATAATGAAAAATGGTCTCTCTAATAAACGGGTTTACTTTCACCATGTAATTATGGAAAGGGAGAGGGGAGCGCAGACCTGGCTCTAGTGGAATTTTATGCAGGCACACAATTATACCTAAACTCATGCCTTCCGTTGATATCAAATTTAATTACTATAGGTCACGCAATACAAGTTCGGCAAAAGAGACTACAAGTGAACTCGGTCAGGGCGGAAGAGTATCTGCCTAATTATTTCAGACTTCATTAAAACGTGCGCCAAACACGGGGAATGGCAATTTTGATTTAATCCTACGTTCCGAAACAACACCACATTACTGAACTGGGGGCGCAGCAACATGTGGCGGAAAAAATTTTGCAAGTCTCCATCCCAACTGAATATATGTCAATAAAATTGCAACTTTATGCGATACAATAGTTTCCCTGCCTATTTGGTAGCATACTTCATTGTATTTAAATCAAAGTAGTTATTGGGCACAAGAAACACTGACTGTCAAACGGCGGAAAAAATTATGCAAGTCGTCATTTTGTCAATAGTTATTAAAATCGGAACTTTTGACAGACACAGTTTAACCCGAATATTTTATGTAACACACTTCATTATAAGCAAATCAAATAGTTATAGGGGGGTGCAAGAAACATTTACTTATTATCACGTTGATACTAGTTCACACAGATGGCCAAGTTGGGATAGCCAACAGAAATGCAAAAATTCGGACACACGAGATTACTTCTGTCGTATTTTCCCCCCACGCACTACCGAATAGTTATTTACTCGTACCTTGTGTCAATTCGTCTGGCCCACCTTCTTGTTAACGACCGTTGTCACAGTTTCGCGCCAAAGTGAATAAGCGCCATTTCATGATTCAGAGTTCTAATTCTCCGCACAAGTTTACTATTTCGGAATTGAGCTACACGAAACCGTTGTGAAGCTGCTGTACATTTTTGGAAGGAAACTATACTTTATTAATGTGGCCATTGCTCCAACCGACCACATGGCGGGAAACCAAGTACACAAAGAAAATATCAGAAATTTGAAAAAAAAAATCCTCCAAAATATCACTATGAACTTTAAAAATGTGTATTTAATGAAAGAAACATAATATAACCTTCTGTTATACATCATTACAAAGAGTATTTAAAAAGGTTTTTTTTCACTCAAAAACATGTTCAGAAATGTTCAATATGGCCCCCTCCAGACACACGAGCAATATCAACCCGATACTCCAACTCGTTCCACACTCTCTGTAGCATATCAGGCGTAACAGTTTGGATAGCTGCTGTTATTTCTCGTTTCAAATCATCAATGGTGGCTGGGAGAGGTGGCCGAAACACCATATCCTTAACATACCCCCACAGGAAAAATCGCAGGGGGTAAGATCAGGGCTTCTTGGAGGCCAGTGATGAAGAGCTCTGTCACGGGCTGCCTGGCGGCCGATCCATCGCCTCGGGTAGTTGACGTTCAGGTAGTTATGGACAGATAAGTGCCAATGTGGTGGCGCTCCATCCTGCTGAAATATGAATTGTTGTGCTTCTTGTTCGAGCTGAGGGAACAGCCAATTCTCTAACATCTCCAGATACTGTAGTCCAGTTACAGTAGCACCTTCGAAGAAAAAGGGACCAAAAACTTTATTGGCTGAAATGGCACAGAAAACGTTCACCTTAGGCGAGTCACGTTCATACTGAGTTGTTTCCCGCGGATTCTCAGTGCCCCATATACAGACATTGTGACGGTTGACTTTCCCGTTAGTGTGGAAAGTTGCTTCATCACTAAACACAATCTTTGAAACGAAAGATTCATCTGTTTCCATTTGAGCAAGGATAAAATCACAGAAATCGATTCTTTTAATCTTATCAGCTGCAGACAGTGCTTGAACCAATTTCAGATGATAAGGTTTCATAACTAACCTTTTTCGTAGGACTCTCCATACAGTTGATTGTGGAATTTGCAGCTCTCTGCTAGCTGTGCGAGTCGATTTTCCTGGGCTGCGAACAAATGCTTGCTGGATACGTGCTACATTTTCATCACTCGTTCTCAGCAATCCAGAACTTTTCCCTTTGCACAAACACCCATTCTCTGTAAACTGTTTATACCAACGTTTAATACACCACCTATCAGGAGGTTTAACACCATACTTCGTTCGAAATGCACGCTGAACAACTGTCGTCGATTCACTTCTGCCGTACTCAATAACACAAAAAGCTTTCTGTTGAGCGGTCGCCATCTTAGCATCAACTGACGCTGACGCCTAGTCAACAGCGCCTCAAGCGAACAAATGTACAACTAAATGAAACTTTACAGCTCCCTTAATTCGCCGACAGATAGTGCTTAGCTCTGCCTTTTGTCGTTGCAGAGTTTTAAATTCCTAAAGTTGTGGTATTCTTTTTGAATCACGCTGTACATTAAACGAATTAACTTCTGTTACGCTCAGAGCAATAATAAGACCTTGAGCTTAAGGCCCATGGCGCGTGCCTGACCAAGGCTCAAACGCAAAGTTCTTACTGAAATTAAATCAAATTACGAAAATAAACTCCCTTGTGAGGGTTTCGCGGTAATCTCACACTTGATTTCAACACCTGGACCTTAGTAACGAACAGATTTGAAACATTCTAATACCTTTAATAATATTACCATAAAATCGAGAGCTAAGTCTTCAACGTCTGCACAGCGCCGCTGTCCAGGACTCAGTGTCCTGCAGGCCACATCGCCTAACCGTTACACGTTCAAGAGCGGTAGGTGGAGGGGGTGGTTCGCCAACCTGACAGAGCCAATACTTGTGCCTTCGCGGCCTCTCTGACCTGACTTGCACACTTTGTCTTTGCCAAATTTGTTCGCGCTTGGGGGTTGGTACTACCCTACCAAAGAACCACTCTAGTCATGCGATGCTACGACCTCTGACTAAAGCTTTCTGCTACTTCACATACTTTCTCACTCACACAGCTCAGGTCCCACAAGGGAAAGGATGCAGGGAAACGTGGCACACACTAAATAAAATAAATAAATAATTAAACAAACACGGTTTGATCCATTTTCTCCTGCTTGTTACCAACTGATTTATTTCTGCAGAGGTAAACCCTATCGCTGTTAATTCTCTTGTACCGGAAATTTAATGAGAAAAATATGGAACGGTACAAAGAGTTCCGTTTCATACTTTCCATTTAACTTCACTGACCCCCTACTATATCCAGATTGAGCCTTTGCGTTTCCCTTTTCAGATTTTCTAGTTTCCCTACCACGTTCAAGCTTCTGACATTCCACGCCCCGACTCGTAGAACTTTAGCCTTTCGTTGGTTATTTAATCTTTTTCTCATGGTCACTTCCCCATTGGCAGTCCCCTCCCGGAGATCAGAATGGAGGACTTGCCTGGCATCTTTTGAGAATGGAGAGATCATCATGACACTTTTTCAATTACAGGCTACTTGTCATGTGGGCACAAATCGCGTGTCTTTAATGCAGTGATTTCCATTGCCTTTGCGTCCTTATACCGTTGATCATTGCAGATTCTACCGTCTTTTAGGGGTAGTTTCCCACTCCAGGCGTAAAAAATTGCCCTGAACCCCTGCCCGCTCCTCAGCCTCTTTGACAAGGCCGTTGGCAGAATGAGTGTGGAATGAGATTTTCTCTCTGCAGCGGAGTGTGCGCTGATATGAAACTTCCTGGCAGATTAAAACTGTGTGCTGGACCGCCGAACACGGACTTTTGCCTTTCGCAGGCAAGTGCTCTACCATCTGAGCTACCGAGACTAGCTCCCGAGTTCGAGTCTTGGGCCGACACACAGTTTTAATCTGCCAGGAGGTTTCAGAATGAGTGTGACTTGTTATGACGGAAGTCTTCAGCCGTAATTACTGTTGATCCGCCTCTCAACATTTAAACAGTGGTGGAGTTCAAACCCGGGACCGAGGACGTTTTGATTACTACTCAGAGATACTACCCCTAGATTATGGGTGCCAACCCTACTAGGGTACGCAAGGGTCGTGAACAGTGGCCGATGTTAAGCGATTGTAGTGAAGAACACGGAAACGCCGCATACACATGTGAGATGGCGTTATCAGTACCTGACAGAGTATACACATGTGAGATGGCGTTATCAGTACCTGACAGAGTTTGAAAGGGGGCTGACTACGGGTCTCCGTTTGACCGTCTGGGGCATTCAGAGGTCACAGTGGCGCGATGCTGGATCGAATGAAAGCTTGAGGATAGGCATGCTCGTCGTCAACGTTATCGTCGACCACGTCAGACCACTACAAGGGACGATCGCCATATTGTGAATCAAGCACATCACAACCACTTCACACCTCCACCTACTATCCGAGGATACTTGATGGACTCCATGCAACAGTCTGTGTCAGTCTGCACCATTGCTGTGTCAAATTTTTTGAGCTCTCTGTAGATTAGTTCAGACGTTCTTTGCACAACAGTATTTAGCATGGATAGGGTCTGCGACTGCTGTGTTTGAATGCGGGATGAGTTGGCATCCCTTCGCTCCCAGCTTCAGGCAGTGTTGGCTTCGATCACACAGCTTGAGGCTGTTGCCAATGGGCATCACTGTGGGGATCCGGACGGGGGTTTGTCGGGGACGGCCAGATCGTCCCACGCATTCCCCGATCGGACTACGGCTGTGGCTGCCCGGGATATTGCCCACATTCATGCTGACCCCTCATCCGTGGTAGAGTGGGAGGTCGTCTCGAGGTGTGGCAAGGGGCGAAAGACATTCCGGAGGGCTGAACGGAAGGCCGCTCCAGTTTGTCTGATGAACCAGTTTCAGGCTCTGTCTCCGGCTGACACTGATCTTCGGCCGGACATGGCTGCATGTCCTGTTCCAGAGGCTGCCCCTCAGTCTGCAAGATCCGGGCAGTCGCAGAGGATGGGCTTACTGGTAGTTGGGAGCTCCAACATCAAGCGCGTAATGGGGCCCCTTAGGGCTATGGCTGCAAGGGAGGGGAAGAAAACCAATGTGCATTCCGTAAGCATACCGGAGGAACTCATTCCAGATGTGGAAAGGGTCCTTCCAGATGCCATGAAGGGTACAGGATGCACCCATCTGCAGGTGGTCGCTCATGTCAGCACCAATGATGTGTGTCGCTATGGATCGGAGTAAATCCTCTCTGGCTGCCGGCGGCTATCTGATTTGGTGAAGACTGCCAGTCTCGCTAGTGGGATGAAAGCAGAGCTCACCATCTGCACCATCGTCGACAGGACTGACTGCGGACCTTTGGTACAGGGCCGAGTGGAGGGTCTGAATCATAGGCTGAAACGGTTCTGCGACCGTGTAGGCTCCAGATTCCTCGACTTGCGCCATAGGATGGTGGGGTTTCGGGTTCCACTGGATAGGTCATGAGTCCACTACACACAGCAGGCGGCTACACGGCTAGCAGGGGTTGTGTGGCGTGGACTGGGTGATTTTTTAGGTTAGATGGCCTCGGACAAGTACAGAAAGGGAAACAGCCTCTAAGGGTGCGGGGCAAAGTCAGGACATGCAGGAGCCAAGCAGCAATCGGATTGTAATTGTACACTGTCGAAGCTGCGTTGGTAAAGTACCGGAACTTCAAGCGCTGAAGCCAGAGATAAATTCTGCCGAAATTTTTACAAAGGCACAGACGGTGTTTAGAAAGGATAGATTGATGCAACCGGTGGTGGCGTGTTTGTCGCTGTTAGTAGTAGTTTATCCTGCAGTGAAATAGAAATGGATAGTTCCTGTGAATTATTATGGGCGGAGGTTATACTCAACAACCGAGCTAAATAATTGGCTCCTTTTACCGACCTCCCGGCTTAGCAGCATTAGTGGCAGTACAACTGAGAGAAAATCTGGAATACATTTCACGTAAATTTCCTCAGCATGTTATAGTCTTAGGTGGAGATTTCAATTTACCACATATAGACTGGAACACTCAGATGTTTAGGACAGGTTGTAGGGACAGAGCGCCGGCCGAAGTGGCCGTGCGGTTAAAGGCGCTGCAGTCTGGAACCGCAAGACCGCTACGGTCGCAGGTTCGAATCCTGCCTCGGGCATGGATGTTTGTGATGTACTTAGGTTAGTTAGGTTTCACTAGTTCTAAGTTCTAGGGGACTAATGACCTTAGCAGTTGAGTCCCATAGTGCTCAGAGCCATTTGAACCATTTTTTTGTAGGGACAGAGCATCGAGTGACATTATACTGAGTGCACTATCCGAAAATTATATCGAGCAATTAAACAGAGAACCGACTCGTGGAGATAACATCTTGGACCTACTGATAACAAACAGACCCGAACTTTTCGACTCTGTAAGCGCAGAACAGGGAATCAGTGATCATAAGGCCGTTGCAGCATCCCTGAATATGGAAGTAAATAGGAATATAAAAAAAGGGAGGAAGGTTTACCTGTTTAGCAAGAGTAATATAAGGCAGATTTCAGACTACCTAACAGATCAAAACGAAAATTTCTGTTCCGACACTGACAATGTTGAGTGTTTATAGAAAAAGTTCAAGGCAATCGTAAAATGGGTTTTAGACAGGTACGCGCCGAGTAAAACTGCGAGGGACGGGAAAAACCCACCGTGGTTCAACAACAATGTTAGGAAACTACTGCGAAAGCAAAGAGAGCTTCACTGCAAATTTAAACGCAGCCAAAACCTCTCAGACAAACAGAAGCTAAACGATGTCAAAGGTAGCGTAAGGAGGGCTATGCGTGAAGCGTTCAGTGAATTCGAAAGTAATATTTTATGTACCGACTTGACAGAAAATCCTAGGAAGTTCTGGTCTTACGTTGAATCAGTAAGGGGATCGAAACAAAGCATATCCAGACACTCTGGGATGATAATGGCATAAAAACAGAGGATGACACGCGTAAAGCTGAAATACTAAACACCTTTTTCCAAAGCTGTTTCACAGAGGAAGACCGCACTGCAGTTCCTTCTCTAAATCCTCGCACAAACGAAAAAATGGCTGACATCGAAATAAATGTCCAAGGAATAGAAAAGCAACTGGAATCACTCAACAGAGGAAAGTCCACTGGACCTGACGGGATACCAATTCGATTCTACACAGAGTACGCGAAAGAACTTGCTCCCCTTCTAACAGCCGTGCACCGCAAGTCTCTTGAGGAACGGAAGGTTCCAAATGATTGGAAAAGAGCACAGGTAGTTCCAGTCTTCAAGAAGGATCGTGGAGCAGATGCGCAAAACTATAGACCTATATTTGTGACATCGATCTGTTGTATAATTTTAGAACATGTTCTTTGCTCGCGTATAATGTCATTTCTGGAAACCCAGAATCTACTCTGTAGGAATCAACATGGATTCCGGAAACAGCAATCGTGTGAGACCCAACTCGCTTTATTTGTTCATGGGACCCAGAAAATATTAGATACAGGCTCCCAGGTAGATGCAATTTTCCTTGACTTCCGGAAGGCGTTCGTAACAGTTCCGCACTGTCGCCTGATAGACAAAGTAAGAGGCTACGGAATATCAGACCAGCTATGTGGCCCGATTGAAGAGTTTTTAGCAAACAGAACACAGCATGTTGTTCTCAATGGAGTGACGTCCACAGACGTTAAAGTAACCTCTGGCGTGCCACAGTTGAGTGTTATGGGACCATTGCTTTTCACAATATCACAATATATATAAATGACCTAGTAGATAGTGTGATGATGCTATAGTATACAGATAAGTTGCAGCATTAGAAAACTGCAACGAAATGCAGGAAGATCTGCAGCGGATAGGCACTTGGTGCAGGGAGTGGCAAGTGACCCTTAACATAGACATATGTAATGTATTGCGAATACATAGAAAGAAGGATCCTTTATTGTATGATTATATGATAACGGAACAAACACTGGTAGTAGTTACTTCTGTAAAGTATGTGGGAGTATGCGTACGGAACGATTTGAAGTGGAATGATCATATAAAATTAATTGCTGGTAAGGCGGGTACGAGGTTGAGATTCATTGGGAGAGTCCTTAGAAAATGTAGTCCATCAACAAAGGAAGTGGCTTACAAAACACTCGTTCGACCTATATTTGAGTATTGCTCATCAGTGTGGGATCCGTGCCAGCCAGGTCGGGTTGACAGAGGAGATAGAGAAGATCCAAAGAAGAGCGGCGCGTTTCGTCACAGGTTTATTTGGTAAGCGTGATAGCATTACGGAGATGTTTAGCAAACTCAAGTGGCAGACTGTGCAAGAGAGGCGCTCTGCATCGCGGCGTAGCTTGCTGTCCAGGTTTCGAGAGGGTGCGTTTCTGGATGAGGTATCGAATATATTGCTTGCTCCTACTTATACCTCCCGAGGAGATCACGAATGTAAAATTAGAGAGAGTCGAGCGCGCACGGAGGCTTTCCGGCAGTCGTTCTTCCCGCGAACTATACGCGACTGGAACAGGACAGGGAGGTAACGACAGTGGCACGTAAAGTGCCCTCCGCCACACACCGTTGGGTGGCTTGCGGAGTATCAATGTAAGTGTAGACTAAGTCCCGTTCATCCAATGTTTCGAAGAGGAGCGGCGGGGTTACTGCTGGCGCAGTGATGTGGGAAGTCATCGGATATGACTTCAGGTCACAGCTCCTAGTGACAAGGGACCCTGACGGCACAACGGTACGTCACGGACACACTGTGTCCCCACGTGTACCTTCTCAAGCGAAGGTGTCATGGTGTCACATTTCAATAATAGAATCCTCTTCTACACATGGCGCCTGTCACTGTGATCTGTGTGCGTGGTGCTGAGATATTACCACGGCCAGCAAAATCTGTAGATCTGTTGTGGAAAGTGTAATGTATAGTTATGTGGCATTTCAAACGTTATTACAAAGGAGTTCTCTCACAAGTTAGCATGAAGTCGTGTTATCTATTGTCTCGCAGAGCATTTGTTGTGTGTCACCCCAAAGTGAAATTTTGCTTGCAAAGATATTTGAATATATTGAAATCGGATAATGATCTAGTTTCTCCTGAATTGTTGGCACTGTTGTTCTTTAGTATCATTGTCTATGTCGCTGGTGGTTAGCACTGTCATGTACCTCATAGTGTATAAGACGCTGTGAACTACATTCCTATTTATACGTTTCTTGATTGAGTTTTGTATGATAAGATCAAAATACTGTAATGTTTTTAGGGTATCATCTACAATACAAATCAGTGACATTGTTAATTTTTTGTAACTGTTGCGATACCGAAACCAGGCAAAAGAATGAGAGGACTAACTTGGTTGAAATTAACAGTTTAGAAAAATTATGTGAACCCAAACCATGCTGGTATAACTAACTTTCAACAAGAGTCTTCGCGAGCATGAGTCGAATATTCTACCACTGCACTGCATCTTTTGCGACTGTGGAACGTTGATAGTTAGATTTGAAACGCCCGCTAAGCCCGCTGACCAGAACAGGTGCTTAGGAATGTGGAAAGGGCCCAATAAGGTTGGGGTCAGTTTCACCTTAAAATTGGTGTTTCTTGTAATTTAATAACACATGTACAACCAACACGGCACATAGCTGAACCTTTACCAAATGCAACTCTTTCACGGCTGAAGGCCTCCAAACAAGAAATCTTAAAAATCAACAAGATGAAAAAGCAGTTAAAATACCAAATAAAATAATGAAAAAAACATATCACAGGTAGGTGGAAAGCCTCAACGCAAAGTAGATAGAACAAACATACGTAAGGTACAATACAAATGGTTGAAGCCCACAATTAAATTTTAAAATTTCAAAATATATTACCAAAATCTTTTAAAGGCAGAATGCCGCAATGTTTAAGCTTGAAATATAATTTTAAGAATAAAGTTGCAAGGCTGAAATCCCACAATTAATTTTCCAAAATTGAAAAAAAAATATAACTATGAGCCTTAAATTTTAAATAGCTGAAAACAGATAATTAAACGCCATTGGGAAAGACAGTAAAGACAGTGGCACCCAGAAGCCTACAGGGAGGTCGGTCTGCCCTTGTTCACTTAGGTGAGACAGGTGGTGAGCCCAACTACACTTGATTCGTCGGAACCCAACCAGGGGACAGCCATGGACCGACCGATCCAACGACTTGCTTGCCATCAATCAGTACTTGAAAACTCAAACAAAAAGGTTATGAACGTGATAATCCACAATGCTGTATGCATTAGCTGTCAAAATTACACACCATGTTGGAGAGCGACAACAGGTGAGGAAAGGGCGCTGCTGAAATTACGTTAGTGGCCAGGGCAGGTAACCAGAACACTAACGGCCACAAGGCAGAAAAGTCCGCTGGTGCACTCGTATTCTAGTCAACCAATATAGTTAATTGCACCGTATGGCGGCTAAATTTCAGCAATAGAAACACTAGGTGTTGCTCACAGGAAAGCCTCTCCAACAGCGAACCACCGAAACGAACCACCACAACATGATTGGCGTGGCTTGGGTAGTTGAAACCACTACTCCACTTTGACGTCCTGGGTCGGTGAACCACGAAGCTCGTAGCGGTCAGAGAGCTCCACACACGCTCCGACACTGCGCAGGGACCGGCAGTGGACCCAGCCGACTGCACCGCACGGGGATCCTCCCTGGTCCGCACCAACAGATCGACTAACCTCCGAATGCCGACAATATCTAAACTAGTCGTCAGTGGAAATAACACCAACTACACACACAACCTGACAAACACTTGCACAAAGACCTGAACGATACTCAACAGTAACTAAGCACGCACGAAGACAAATCGGGAGTCCATGCACACACACACACACACACACACACACACACACACACACACACACAGCCGACTCATGAACGATCGGCGAGCCAAAACGCGTCGTCTGTTAGGACGACCGACCGACGATCCACCAAGACCGTGGCCCGGCTCAACTGATGCGTGGTGGCAATGGTCGGGCGAGCCATGTCGACGCAGACCTCACTGCTGCTCCAACCCGACTGCTCTAGTGCCGCATTGCAACTCCCCGACTGGCAGGTCCGGAATGCGCTCCAGACGCGTTCCAGCCGACTGGCAGACCCCAACTCGCGACCCGAACTGCTTACGACAGACAACAACCGCGAAGTAATAGCAGTCAAGCAAAGATACTACGAGGGGATATATCGATACGCGCTGCTATCGCCGCTCTGGGTCAGGCAAAGCAGCAACTCAGTGACAATAGTAATTTAAATGAACGTAGTGAGGTGGAAATACATTAATAACAGAGTGTAAAATACATTATGGCGCGAACACGAGCCACGCACGGCTCAAGATTGTAAAGACAAACACGGATCGAATTTGTTGACTGCATTAAAGGTAGTTCTGGAACTAGCGATCGTAGAAGCCATTTTTCGGACGTTTTCTGTATACATGGATGATTTCTGGGCGAGTTTCAAAATTTATAGTTTATAATAAGTACGTGGAAGTGCTTACAAAAGGGCTTACCCAAATGATATGCACAGTATAGCGTATATTTACGTGATTCATCGCACGTATTGAAGCTGTGCGCCGCATTGGCCCCTAAAATGGGTACCTGGCTGATAGTGTTGTAAAATTCCCGGGAATTTAAAATCGAAGAAATATTCCCAGGGAATATTGCCGGAAATATTTCCAAAATTCGTATATTCCTGGGAATTTATAATTAGTAAGATAGCTCAAAAACTGTTAATTAATAGCTAAAAGCAGTAATTATATGGTTACATTAAATTCATATGGATCTGGACATAACCTCCTTGTTAGAAATAAACACATATTTTGGATTTCAATGTTTTAAATGTCAAAGAATTAGTCGTAGAACTGCCAAGCGTCGAAATTTATGACACTTATGTTTCCTAGAACTGCCAACGTAGAAATAACATTTAGAAAACCGAGTTTATAATATTGATATGCCAACTAGTGAGTAACTAAAGTTACTAAAATACACAGGGAAGTTTGTCTATTCAATTTGTTAAGTTTTCTGTCGATGTTGGAGATATTTTAGGCTGTAAACTTTATTTTAAACTCGTGCGAAATTTGTATACATTAGTAATTGAAAATGGCATTTCGGGGAAAAATAATGCGAATAAACCGTCCGAGATTTATCATTTACCTGAAAATACAAGTGATTTTATTGATATAGAACGTAGTAAAATATTAAGTAACGATTCTAAAAGTGAAAGTGATAGCGACATTTCGGAAAATAAATTTACACACATTAAAAAACTTTTTGCATCACACCGGTTCCCAGAATTCCTGAAGAAGATGTTGACTGTGGATGTTGTATCACAGACACAGTCCCTTTGACTGTTCAGAGATGTCACTAGACCCACCCAAAGATGTTAACCACCATGCATGAGCAGCGCCTATTACACGGAGGGGGTCCGGCAGCCGATCAGTTCCAGTCATTCTAGCAGGAAGGAGGTATACGGCTCATGTTGTCTGTAGTTCAACCATGCCTAGACGGTCAATACCGCGGTTCGATCGCGCCCGCATTGTTTCTTTTGCCAGGAAGAGATCTCAACAGGGGAACTGTCGAAGCGTCTCGGAGTGAAACAAAGCATGTAAAGCATGTTGTTCTGACATGGAGGAGATACAAGGAGACAGGAACTGTCGATGACATGCCTCGCTCAGGTCAGAAGGAGAGCTTCTGTTAAGTTTGGAAGGTAGGCGACGAGGTACTGGCAGAAGTAAAGCTGTGAGGACGGGGCGTGAGTCGTGCTTGGGTAGCTCAGTTAGTAGAGCACTCGCCCGCGAAAGGAAAAGGTCCCGAGTTCGAGTCTCGGTACAGCACACAGTTTTAATCTGCCAGGAAGTTTCATATCAGCGCACACTCCGCTGCAGAGTGAAAATTTCATTCTAGAAGTTCCATAGTACTTGCTCAGAGCATTTGAACCAAACCTGGTATTTTTACGTTTTGCAAACAGTCACCTTCATCCCCCCCTACCCTCCGTCTGAGATGCATATGATAATTCTCAGGATATGTAGCCATGCAACATGAAAGAAAAAAATCATTTTACTACTTATAATGATCACATTCCTGCACTGAATTTGTGCAGAAACCAGACTGTACGAACTACTCGCATTATTTTATGTTATTAGTGACTTACACACATCAGTCGGTTCTGTTAAGAAGTTCATCAAAGGATTAGAAGAATTGACCTTACACTTTAGGTTCCTCTTAAGCTGAAATTAATTAATAGTTAAACTTTTTATGCCAACTGGCATGTTAGTGAAGATTATTCTTATTTCTAGTACTGATTCCATGTAACGAGTTGTTTGTTTGAAAGGCGATATATTTTAATAACAAATTTCACTGAGGCATAAATATATTGTGAAGCAGTAGTTGGTATCCCTAGTTTCCTAAACAGGACCCTCAGCACGTTCTTCAGTTCACACCAAAGATAGCACTTATTGCACTTTTTTGGACTCGGAAAACTTTAGCTTGGTTTGATGACTTACCCCAGAAAGTAATCCCGCATTGCATTATGGAATGAAAAAAGTAAGCATAGTATGTCAGCTTTTTTATTTTTGTATCTTCTATTACTGACAACATTCGCATTGCAAATAGAGATTTTTTTGGGCGCTTCAGCAGGTCTGTGGTGAGCTCCTACCAGTTGAATTTATTGTCAGACTGTAATACCAAGAATTTCGCACTGTCAGCTCCTTCTAACTGCTTGTCGTCATATGCTAGGCATATAAAATGGCGTGAAACCTCTTATATAATGTGTTTTCTCGAAGTTTACGGACAAAGAATTGACTAGAAACCTTGTATTAAGTCATGAAAACGTCATTAACCGATGTTTCTAAGACTGCACTGGATTTACTATTCGTTGCAATGGTTGTATCATTCATAAACGAAACATTCTTGACAAGCGCTATTACTTTTTATAGAGGTCACTGATGTACACAAAAAAAGTGAGGACCCTCTGATGGAACCTATTGCCACCCTATGTTTCCTAGCGGAGAGATACATTGAACCACTTGACAGTATTTTCTGTGACACAGTAACATCTAATTCACTTGAAAGGGTGTTGTGATTTACAGTCAAATGCCACTGACAGATCACAAAATATACCAGCAGCCTGTAACTTATTCTGTAATGAATTTAGTACATGCTCGCTGTACTCGTAGGTGGGCTTCTCAGTATTGGAACCCTTTAGAAGTTCAAAGTGTAGCATTGAAAATATATTATTTCTAAAATTCTAGAGAATACCGACAAAAGTAGAACAGGATGGAAATTTGACGGTATTTATTTATCTTCTTTCTTAAACGAAGGCTGAACTTCAGCGTATTTCTACCACGCAGGAAATGTTCCACTGATAAATGACTGGTTACTGATATAACTTAATGTCTTACTAAACTCAAAAGCACACTCTTTAATTAACCTTGCTGATATTTTATCCATTAGAATTTTTTTTTTCATTGTAAAGACATTATGATGGAAATTAATTCTTCTGGCGTAGTAAGGATGATATTCCCATTACTGAAGTTATTTGTAATGACTGGTCTGACATATTCCGTAGCAGCATTTACTGAACCTCACAATCCCATCATTTCATTAACAGTTATTACATGATAGTTAAAAAGTCTTGTAACACTGCCAAAATCTCTTGCAACATATAATTTACTTTCAATGCTATCTACTCCTCTTCATCTCCGGTTCTACTAGTTTTCTCGTTTACTATAACCTGTATCGTCTTCATTTTCTCATGTGATGCGACTACCTCTTTTTAGTAATGCATTTTCTTCGACGTCCATATTACTATCGTTAAAATTTTGCAGTATGTCCTGTAATGAGCTATAGCATCAACATTAGAGCTGTTTCTGACTGAGAGGTATAGTTTTCTTTTTGTCTTACAAGATACCCTTATTTCTCGAGTAATCCACGGCTTCTTTGTAGACTAGGTCTAATCTGAGTTAGTTTCGGAGGAAGACAGTTTTCAGGTAAGGTAAGGACATTATTAAGAAATGTACTGTATTTATCATTCAAGCCACGAGTAGTGTACACATCACTCCCCACCACTGGGGACTCACTCTACCAGCCGTGAAAACGCATATTGATGGCGGATGAACTCGGGTCCCAGTGAGCCAGAACTCTTGCTGTGGGAATTATTTAAAACATCGGGTTTTGAAGAAAACGGTAGACTGCGCAGAGTGCTCTACTTTTGATAAGCAAACTAATCGTGCTCATTTTCTCAATTTCGGGCAGATTGCTCAGATAATATGGGGTGCTGATAAATCATTGTTTTTTACTCGTTACAACTGATGTGGATTAATTCTGAAGTATTGGTATTAAACCTTGTCCTTTACATTATTTGTGATAGTAACTACGTACCAGTAACATTGATTTTTATTTTTCTGTGCACGTTGGAAGTGAACTTGGTGCCAGAAAAT
The DNA here is from genome assembly GCF_023864345.2 of Schistocerca serialis cubense. Taxonomy (NCBI): domain Eukaryota; kingdom Metazoa; phylum Arthropoda; class Insecta; order Orthoptera; family Acrididae; genus Schistocerca; species Schistocerca serialis. The sequence goes on from NC_064638.1 coordinate 943,587,027, forward strand.
AGAGAATTCACAGTGAAAGAGAGTCGTACTGTGATTAAGTATCTTTTTAAAATAGAAACACAGACGAACAAATGTATGGTGGTATGTCTGGTACAGGGAGTGGTAGATGCTCTTTGTAACGGGATATCCTCCTCTAGCATTACATTTCTTCAACAGTTGTTGTTGATACCAATACCAATTTTCGAATTTTGGACAGGTCAGTATTATCTCAGTTGCTTTTCTGAAAGCTTTCATACAGTTTTATACGCAGTATGTTATATTTCAAGCTAAAATTAATGAAAATAAATTATTTTATAAAATATTTTAGATTAGATACAATAATCGATAAGTACTATTTCTGAATGTACAGCTAAAATTATTTCTTTAGAAACGTTTGAAATTACGAATTATTGGCACACTTAAAATCTCTATTATTAACTACGCAATCCTATACAATTTACCATGTTTATTTCTGGACTCAGTTGTGAAATAATAATCGCCATTAATAATGTAACAAAAACTAGTAGGAACTAATTTGTTAAGAGAAATGGTAAATCCTTTGGAATATTGTGATTTCCGCAGAGTGTGGGAGTCGTAACCATGCCTCTGATGTGCTCGGACGTATTTTTGTGGGAACAATGTTATTTCGGCTTCGCTAATGTGAAAAATCAAAATACTGTATGATATACTAAAATGTGAGAAAATACGTTTACATAAAAAAGTGCTGCAACAACGATATTACATTTATTTAGTTCAAACCAACCGTGAGGACCTGATGTGACAATTTCAGCTTCAAGAATCAGACCCATAGACAAGAAGACCTGGAGCCATCTCAAGATGACAACCTAAGTAAACTAGAAAGTTTATTGTAATCTTCGCTCCTCTCAAATCTTCATAAAAGACTTTAATGCGAACAATAGACGGGATTAGGAAGGAGGGGGAAGATTACACCTTTCTGCTCCAGTATCAGGATTGGGCTGGTGCCTTTAAAACAGGGCATTTCAGCCCTGAAGATGAAGAACGTTCTGGAAGGCCAACTTAAGTCACAGTTCCAGAAACCGTAGATGCTGTTCATTCCCCGACCCTGGATATCGGGGATCGTCGTTAAAAGGCAACAAGACTCTGGGTGTATCCCGAGAGCGTGTAGGTCATATAATTAATGAGATTTTGGAAATGATAAAGCTCTCAGCGAACTGGGTTACCAAACGTCTGAATGCAGACCAAAAGCATGAACCAGTTGCTGCTTCACAGTGAATTTTGGTCCAATTTGGCGTGGATCATATGGGAATTTTGGATCGTCTCTTCACCATGGATGGAACATGGCTATACACTTATCATTCAGGGACTTAAAAACAGTTCAAAGAATGGAGACACAGTGGTTCTTCACGTGTAAAGAAGTCCAAGACTCAAAGATGAAAAGACAAGTCGTTTGAATTCGTATTTTGGGATAAAGATGGAATCCTTCGTACTTATTGCTTACAACATGGTAAAATCATCACAGCAAAGTACTATGCTGAACTTATCGACAATGGTCTCCAAAAATGGAGGAAATCTGGGAAAAGAGATCTTGTTTCTGCAACACTATGGCGCCCCTCACAAGGCGGCCATTACGCAACGAAAACCGACAGACATTCACTATGAAATAGTCAAACATCCACCCTATTCACCCAGTTTGGCCCCATCGGACTGCACCAGAACTTCAAGAGACATCTCCAGGGAAGACGATTTCTGAACAGTGAGGAAGCCAGAAAGGCTGCTAATGATTAGTTTGCAGCACAATCGAAGTATGTTTCTTAGATTGGTTAAAGAAACTGGAGCAAAGATGCCATACATGTGTTGATCTCTAGAGGAGATAAACTTTTTCAAACCCATAACAGCATTTTTTTCTTTATAAAGCTAAGGACTTATTAGCGTCTTCCCCCGCCCCCTTCCCGTACGTTAGGTTCCTAGACATTGCCGCTTCTCTAGCGTATTCATTCCACCAGCACAATGGACTCACTTATACCGGAAAACTATTTTTGCCAAAATTGCAAACTTCGAAATTAATTCCAATTACCTCCAGCACAAAAAATGGCTCTGAGCACTATGGGACTCAACTGCTGAGGTCATTAGTCCCCTAGAACTTAGAACTAGTTAAACCTAACTAACCTAAGGACATCACAAACATCCACGCCCGAGGCAGGATTCGAACCTGCGACCGTAGCGGTCTTGCGGTTCCAGACTGCAGCGCCTTTAACCGCACGGCCACTTCGGCCGGCTACCTCCAGCACAAATTTTGGACAGTGCATCTATGCCGGGCCGTCATTATCGTTTATTTGGTATCCCTCCTTAGCCATCGTACTAGTGGAATATTGGAACTTAATTAGTTATTTCATTAAATTTAGACTGTCTTAAAGAAATAAGTGAACCTTGATGTGTGGCTTGTGTAGTAGAAGTTTCTAGGAAGAAAGTACGTGTCTGTTGTTCCCAGCCACTATTCGTAGTGTCGTGTCAGAGAGTGTTCTCAGAGTTGTCGACTTGACAGTACGCTTTCTAAACGGGGTTCAGCTGCAATAGCAATTGTTGAGAGTGGCAAGTTGCGTATGATGCAACGTTTGTCGGTGTCAGGCGACGTGATCTGTACTCATGAGAGTGTCCCAGATAGTGATGTCTTACTTATACGGAATGCCGCGATCTCGTTTCCGAAGACAGAACCGGTGTGCAGAAGTGCTATCATTAATTCTTAGCACATCGCTGTTCTACGAGACGGTTACGTGCGTGCGGTGCACTGAAAGGAGAAGAAAGCTCCTCGCTGGAACAGTGTGGCTAATGCACGCAACTGTTTCTCAGAACAGCGCAAACGTGTCATGAGTAGAAATCTGTTTAAAATCTTCACTATGTAGTCGTACATCTGCGATTCGTCAAAGGGTCGTCATTAAACCTCATTATACAGAGCGAATAAAAATTCGTGCACTCGGACTTCGCAGCGCGATTCCTCACATACTGGCAATACAAAAATGTCTCTCACAAAATTTCGTCCTTCTTTCATTCTGACAAACAGTACTGTAGTATACAATTTTTCATAAGCCATATGTATCCGACAGTTCCATAGTTCATTCGAAACGAAATGTAATGGACCTGGACGTGGAAAGAATAATAATTGTTACTAATCGATGGGACCATTGGAGGATGGTACACAGAATACAGGTCTGGAATCTAGTAGATGCAGCGGTGAGAAACAATTCGCGTCCACGACGTGTAAGAGGTTTCTGTACCTCCATTTCTGTGTCTTAGTACGTAAATGCAAATGTTTTGTAGGAGACCCACCGTAATCTCTGGATGACGATTAAGGCGCCAGATACCGTGCCACGCAGACAACATGTAGCAAACAAATTGGCCTCGGTCCAGAATCGAACCCTCGACCTCCCGCATGCTAACTCAAAACGCTGTCCACTGCACTACCTGCACGGAACTACTCCTATTTACCGACAAAGGTAGTTACCGTACAGGTGATTACAGTGCTGCCAGACTGCAAACCTTTGACGTCCATTTACTGCCGGAAATATGCGCGAGACGTAATTTTCTGAGAGACATTATTGCATTGTTAGTATATGCGGAATCGCGTTGTGAAGACCGAGTGCGCGGATTTTGCTTCGCCTGCGGAGCTGTGTACGGGCGAACAGACGTGCAGTGTTGAGTAACTGACAGCCCAGACGAACCAAAGAGCTTCCAACAGTATTCCTCAACGACCGTTCGGAGAACGTTGCTGCCCATGGATCTTCGCAACAGGAGCCTTTTTCATGCATCCGTGCTGACTGCTGTTTATAGGCGACGAAGGCTGGAATTTGCACGCCAATACCGTAACTGGACGTTCGCCGAGTGGAGCAAGTAGTCTCTTCAGATGAATCACTTTTTACGCTCTATCAGGCATGAAAATTCTGAAAGCAAATACCCTGTAGGGTCGCCGGAAGGTCCAGGGCGGAGGTGTGTTATGGTATGGGGAATGTTTTCGTAGCATTCCTGGGTGATCACGTCATTCTGGAAAGCACAGTGGATCAACACAAGTATGCATCTATCCTTGTGACGATATCCACCCATACATGCAGTTTTTTTTCTCTCTCCTCGGCACGATGTCATCTACCGGCAGGACAATGGAGCGTGACACACAGCACGCAGTGAGCGTCCGTGGTTTGAAGAGCACCAACAAGAGTTTACGTACCCCTCTGGCCACCTAACTCCCCGGATTTAACCCCAATCGAGAATCTGTGGGACCACCTTGATAGAGCTGTTTGCACCACGGATTCTCAACTGAGGAACCTGGCTCAGCTGGCCGCGACACTTTAGTCGGCCTGGCTCCACATACCTGTCGCTACCTTCCAGAACCTCGTTCACTCTCTTCCTGCACGTCTCCCGCTGCGGAATGTGGTTATTCAGGCTTTTTACAGGTGGTCACATTAATGTGAATGGACAGTGTGCAAGTTAAAAGTATTACATATTAGTGTAAATGTGCATGTGTTCCATGTCACTCAAGATACTTTAAATATCGGGTGATCAAAAAGTCAGTGTAAATTTGAAAACTGAATAAATCACGGAATAATGTAGATAGAGAGGTACAAATTGACACACATGCTTGGAATGACTTGGGGTTTTATTAGAACCAAAAAAATACAAACGTTCACAAAATGTCCGACAGATGGCGCTTCATCTGATCAGAACAGCAATAATTCGCATAATAAAGTGAGACAAAGCAAAGATGATGTTCTTTACAGGAAATGCTCAATATGTCCACCATCATTCCTCAACAATAGCTGTGGTCGAGGAATAATGTTGTGAACAGCACTGTAAAGCATGTCCGGAGTTATGGTGAGGCATTGGCGTCGGATGTTGTCTTTCAGCATCCCTAGAGATGTCGGTCGATCACGATACACTTGCGACTTCACGTAACCCCAAAGCCAATAATCGCACGGACTGAGGTCTGGGGACCTGGGAGTCCAAGGATGACGAAAGTGGCGGCTGAGAACACGATCATCACCAAACGACGCGCACAAGACATCTTTCACGCGTCTAGCAATTTTTTTTGGTTCTAATAAAACCCCATATCATTCCAAGCATGTGTGTCAATTTTTACCTCACTATCTACATTATTCCGTGATTTATTAAGGTTTCAAATTTATACTGACTTTTTGATCACCCGGTAAATTGAGGCAAAATGCGCACTGCAAAATATGTAATGCATGTATTCAATTTTGTAGAGACGTAACACGAAGATCATTAATATGAACGCAATTTTGGTACGGAAGATATTTGACTCGTGGTTTAGCTTTTTGATGACTTGGTACCAAGCTGTAATTTTGAGCAGAAACAGATTAGTAATATTTAAACGAATGGAGGAACTTCCACAATTTCGTTCTCGATCACGTAAACAGCGTTTGATGCATTATTAGATGATGAGGTCCAATCGACGTGTGCGGAAAGGGTATATATAAAAGGAAATAGCCGTACATACCAGAAATTTTTGTTGTCTTTGTACATCCACAGGCATATGAAAAAAAGAAGATACTGCAAGTGACGTGTTCTGCTGGAGGGAGATACAGTAATTAAAAGGACTGGGAGGAGTTGTGATAGCTTCTTTATCTGGAAGTGAGAGTGTGAAAGTTACCTGAAGTTGTTAGCTATCGAATTCAAGGAAGCATTTGACGAAGAGAATGGAAATGCAGGAGAACGAATGGAATGATTGAAGAATTTAATTAGTGACGTTGGAAGAAAGTGGAAGAATATGAAATATGTTGGGATGAGGCTGGAGGAAGGCAAAAAGAGAAGAGCATAGTTTCTAATCCACTATTGAACCAATGGAGATCGTTCACTGCCTTCTTACTTTGCAACAGTGTATTTATTCTCACCGATTTTTTCATCTCTTATAGCATATAGTAATGAATTCACTAATCCTTGACATATACCACATTTCAGCTCCATAGTTTCCGTGGATAAGAATTTCTACTATCTCACATTACTGTCCTTGTATACACAAATAAGCAAGTTAAATTCGTTCGTGATGGCCCAAATGTTGAGAAATATTTTCCCTTTGTCAGATCGAACAAGTTACCAGATTTCCCCTCCTATGAACGGAATTGAGCGAATTATATCACAGATGAGTGCTCATCATCGCAGGAAATCTTTGCCCTAAGTTACTGCGGATGGGTCAGTCTGTAGGCTCTTTCTTCAGACGCTTCTTGTTAATTCTGTATCTACGTGTCAGTTTTTTAGCTGTTCTTGGTCGTGTGGAACTGCAAAAAAAGTAGTCAGACGTTTAACTTGCTCTTAAAGAGATTAACCCAGTATCAGGCGAGGTGATTTCTCTCTAACTCCAGTATCTTTCAGGACGCATTGTTCATGCTATCGGTCACACAGCCTTGACTATTCTCATGGTAGGAGGAACTGTCACAACTTTTAGGCTGGTCAGTGTATCTCGTTGGCATCAGCTTACTGTTTATTTTTATAGGTCGGAAGCAAACAAACACCGGGCGTACCTCGGTGAAGTGTGACAGGACGGCTGCTGTTCACTACTTACATAAATCACAAAACGGCAGTGTCATCGGATATCTAATATAATTTGAAGATCACTTTGACCTGTGGGTGACAGACTGTTTCCTTTGAAAACAATAATACCTTTCGTCCGCTTAGGATGGAGACCATAGTGATATAAGGACTCTTCAAATGAAAGGGCAAGGAACACTGTGACAACCAAACTGATTCAAATTTTCATACCCCATCACTTCGAGCCAGAGACAAAGCGGGACAGCATGCGATGGAAGCATGCGTCGTCACATCCCCTTCAAAAATTCTGAGCTTCGCCCTTAGCAGGCAAGGTGATGCACAGTCTTTTTCGAGGTCCGATACGCATCGAATCGAATTCCTGGAGCACGGAAAAACTATGAACAGTGAGGCGAACTGTGTGAGATCCGTAGCATATGTAACGCCATCAAGAGAAAACGACCTGGGCCGCTCACGGAGGGAGTAATTGTGCTTCACAATAACGCGCATGCATACGTCTCCGAGTACACAAAAAGCGTAACGGCAAACTTCAAGTGGGAGCAGCTTCAGCATCCGCCCTACAGCCCGAACCTGTCGCCCTGCGACATCTGTGTGTTTGGTCCGCTAAAAAACATCCCAAAGAGAAGCGCTTCACCTCGGACGACGAGCTGAAGGACACAGTGGGGGTCTGGCTCCTGTTACAGCCACAGCAATTCTGGGAACAGGAAATACTTCGGCCCATGAAACAGTGGGATAGTTTTGCCCAAGCATCTGATGGTTACTTTTATAAAAAGACTTCAATTAGATCAGCAGTGTTCATTCGTAACTTTTATTTTGAAAATCTCTCATACATTTTGAGAGATAAGGGCATATAGAGGAATAAAATACAGAAATGAAGGGAATACTCGAGAAGCAGATGGTATTCGGACACAAGTTAAAAAATTGTTACTCTGTTCTCTTTATACACTACTGGCCATTAAAATTGCTACACCACGAATATGACGTGCTACAGACGCGAAATTTAACCGACAGAAAGAAAATGCTGTGATATGCAAATGATTAGCTTTTCAGAGCGTTCACACAAGGTTGGCGCCGGTGGCGACACCTACAACGTGCTGACATGAGGAAAGTTTCCAACCGATTTCTCATACACAAACAGCAGTTGACCGGCGTTGCCTAGTGAAACGTTGTTGTGATGCTTCGTGTAAGGAGGAGAAATGCGTACCATCACGTTTCCGACTTTGATAAAGGTCGGATTGTAGCCTATCGCGATTGCGGTTTATCGTATCGCGACATTGCTGCTCGCGTTGGTCGATATCCAATGACTGTTAGCAGAATATGGAATCGATGGAACGCCGTGCTGGATCCCAACGGCCTCGTATCATTAGCAGTCGAGATGACAGGCATCTTATCCACATTTCTGTAATGGATCGTGCAGCCACGTCTCGATCCCTGAGACAACAGATGGGGACGTTTGCAAGACAACAACCATCTGCACGAACAGTTCGACGACGTTTGCAGCAGCATGGACTATCAGCTCGGAGACCCCATGGCTGCGGTTATCCTTGACGCTGCATCACAGACAGGAGCGCCTGCGATGGTGTACTCAACGACGAACCTGGATGCACGAATGGCAAAACGTCATTTTTTCGGATGAATCCAGGTTCTGTTTACAGCATCATGATGGTCACATCCGTGTTTGGCGACATCGCGCTGAACGCACATTTGGAAGCGTGTATTCGTCATCGCCATACTGGCGTATCACCCGGCGTGATGGTATGGGGTGCCATTGGTTACACGTCTCGGTCACCTCTTGTTCGCATTGACGGCACTTTGGACAGTGGCCGTTACATTTCAGATGTGTTACGACCTGTGGCTCTACCCTTCATTCGATCCTTGCGAAACCCTACATTTCAGCAGGATAATGCACGACCGCATGTTACAGGTCCTGTGCGGGCTTTTCTGGATACAGAAAATGTTCGACTGCTGCCCTGGCCAGCACATTCTCCACATCTCTCACCAATTGAAAACGTCTGGACAATGGTGGCCGAGCAACTGGCTCGTCACAGTAGGCCAGTCACTACTCTTAATGAACTGTGGTATCGTGTTGAAGGTGCATGGGCAGCTGTACCTGTACACGCCATCCAAGCTCTGTTTGACTTAATGACCAGGCGTATCAAGGCCGTTATTATGGCCAGAGGTGGTTGTTCCGGGTACTGATTTCTCAGGATCTGTGCACCCAAATTGCGTGAAAATGTAATCATGTGTCAGTTGTAGTATAATATATTTGCCCAATGAATACTCGTTTATCATCTGCATTTCTTCTTGGTGTAGCAATTTTAATGGCCAGTAGTAACAATTTCAAAAAAACTGGATGCTTTATTCGAGAGGAAGAGCTAGACAAATTGAGGAAGTTAGTAATGCGTTGGTCCACCTCTGGCTCCTATGCAGGCAGTTATTCGGCTCGGCATTCACGCATAGAAATGTTGGGTGTCACCGGTATGGATATCGTGTCAAATTCTGTCCAACAGGCGCGTTAGATCGCCAAAATCCCGAGATAGTTGGCAGGCCCTACCCATAATGCTCCAGACGTTCTCTGTTGGGGAGAGATCCGGCGACCTTACTAGGCGAGGTAGGATTTGGCAGGCATGAAGACGAAGCAGTAGAAACTCTCGGCGTGTGTAGGGAACACTATATTGTTGAAATGTAAGCCAGGATGACTTTCCATGCAGGGCAACATAATAGGGACGTATAATACCGTCGACGTACGCGATGCTGTAAAGGTGCCACCGCGGATGACAACCAATGGGGTCCTGCTACGGAAAGAAATGACACCCCAGATCTTCACTCCTAGTTGGCGGGCCGTATGGCAGCCGACACTCAGGTTGCACACAGCTGACCGGCGTATCTCCAGACACTTTTTCTGTCTGGAATCTCACTGACTGCAGTAAAATTAACTTCTGCGATAAAGTTCCACTTCGGTCTGGAGACGCACCGGACAGTGGAGGAATACCAACCTGGCTGCAGTCTACCAGACGGCCGAACAACCAGGAGTGGTGGTCTGGTATGCCGTTTCTTTTCATAGCAGGAACCCTTTGGTTGTCATCCGCAGCACCTTTATGGCACAGCGTTAGACCGACGATATTCTGCGACCCGTTTTGTTGTCCTTCATTGCATTTCAGCAATATAACGTCCTCCCGCACACGGCAACACTTTCTGCTGCTTCTCTTCGTGTTTGCCAAGTCCTAACTTGGCCAACAAGGTCGCCGAATGTGTCTATAATTGAGAACGTTTCGAGCATTATGGGCAGGGTCCTGGAACTAACTCGGGATTCTGACGCCAGTTGGGCTGAACATGTCGCTATATCCCACAGGAGGACATACAACAACTCTATCAATCAGTGCGAAGCCGAATAACTGTTTGCAAATGACCTAGAGGTGGATCAATGCGTTATTAACTAGCTCAGTTGTGAACCTGTTTCTCTTGAATACATGATTGAGATTTTCTGAAACTGTAATCATTTTTTCGTCTGTACACGTACATCCCATCTACGGAGTCCCGTCCCATTCGGATACTTCCTTCGTATTGAGTCGTTTATTTGTCTTAGAGTGTATATCAGAGCGTGGTTTCAAAATCTGGATTTAGAATTTATGTTATTGAAATTTGTGAACGTTTTTTGTTATTATCTTTCCGTATTAACCGGAACTTGTAATCAGAGTGTTATCGATATCTTGTGCAATTTGAATAATGCGCTTGAAATGTTTTGTAATGTGTTAATTGATTGTGAAAGTCATCCGAACATGCCCGGACAAAATGTTAATACCTTACGTACCATGCAAAATACATTCCTCTTTGTACTACACGTGGATTTTTAGGTTCAGTATCCAGTCCAGTGGACTTACTAGACAGACAAGATACATTAGACATGGCTACATCCGCGTTCGACGTGACCCCGTGTATGTGTACTGTTAGCGAGGCACAACACGTGTCCTCCCGCCCGACCCCAGCACGGCGAGCCACCCCGGGCCGCTCACACGCAAGTAAACAAGTTTCCAATCAGGCACCTACTCAGAAACTGAAATCATGTCCGAACTGCTTTCGTGCCCACCCACGGGACAGTTGCCCATCCCGTCAAGCACACTGTTGTTTATGTAATAGGACAGGACATCTCTTGCCCAACGTAAAGTCCCGAGCGACTGGAAAAAAGCGCAGGTGACGCCTGTATATAAGAAGGGTAGAAGGACGGATCCACAAAATTACAGACGAATATCCTTCACATCTCCCGCGCCAGGGTTCCCGGGTTGGATTCCCGGCGAGGTCAGGGATTTTCTCTGCCTCGTGATGACTGGGTGTTGTGTGATGTCCTTAGGTTAGTTAGGTTTAAGTAGTTCTAAGTTCTAGGGGACTGATGACCATAGATGTTAACTCCCATAGTGCTCAGAGCCATTTGAACCATTTTTTATCCTTAACATCGGTTATCGGATTCTCGAACATATTCTCAGTTCGAATATAATGAATTTCTTGAGACAGAGAAGTTGCTGTCCATGCATCAGCACGGCTTTAGAAAGCATCGCTCCTGCGAAACGCAACTCGCCCTTTTTTCACATGATATCTTGCGAACCATGGATGAAGGGTATCAGACGGATGCCATATTCCTTGACTTCCGGAAAGCGTTTGACTCGGTGCCCCACTGCAAACTAAGGTACGAGCATATGAGATTGGTTCCCAAGTATGTGAGTGGCTCGAAGACTTCTTAAGTAATAGAACCCAGTAAGTTGTACTCGATGGTGAGTGTTCATCGGAGGTGAGGGTATCATCTGGAGTACCCCAGGGAAGTGTGGTAGGTCCGCTGTTGTTTTCTGTCTACATAAATGATCTTTTGGATAGGGTGGATAGCAATGTGCGGCTGTTTGCTGATGATGCTGTGGTGTACGGGAAGGTGTCGTCGTTGAGTGACTGTAGGAGGATACAAGATGACTTGGTCAGGATTTGTGATTGGTGTAAAGAATGACAGCTAACTCTAAATGTAGATAAATGTAAATTAATGCAGATGAATAGGAAAAAGAATCCCGTAATGTTTGAATACTCCATTAGTAGGGTAGCGCTTGACACAGTCACGTCGATTAAATATTTGGGCGTAACATTGCAGAGCGATATGAAGTGGGACAAGCATGTAATGGCAGTTTTGGGGAAGGCGGATAGTCGTCTTCTGTTCATTGGTAGAATTTTGGGAAGATGTGGTTCATCTGTAAAGGAGACCGCTTATAAAACACTAATACGACCTATTCTTGAGTATTGCTCTAGCTTTTGGGATCCCTATAAGGTCGGATTGAGGGAGGACATAGAAGCAATTCAGAGGCGGGCTGCTAGATTTGTTACTGGTAGGTTTGATCATCACGCGAGTGTTACGGAAATGCTTCAGGAACTCGGGTGGGAGTCTCTGGAGGAAAGGAGGCGTTCTTTTCGTGAATCGCTGCTGAGGAAATTTAGAGAACCAGAATTTCAGGCTGAATGCAGTACAATTTTACTTCCGCCAACTTATATTTCGCGGAAAGGCCACAAAGATAAGATAAGAGAGATTAGGGCTCGTACAGAGGCATATAGGCAGTCGTTTTTCCCTCGTTCTGTTTGGGAGTGGAACAGAGAGAGAAGATGCTAGTACGAGGTACCCTCCGCCACGCACCGTATGGTGGATTGCGGAGTATGTATGTAGATGTAGATGTAGATGTAGATGTAGATATGTGCAAGCTGCGTGTAGCAAGAGAAACTCTAATTCACAACATGTCTCCCGTTCACGTGACTCGCGTGGGCATCACCGCAACGGAAACTCCTGTGATCAGGAACCACATCAGCCTATGGACGTTAATGCACTTAATTCAAAGCCTTCTGCTCCGTGTGCTTCTACAGCTCGTCGTGTGAATCAAGTTTTGCCAGACACTTACTCTCACATTCAGAGCAATGCAGGGAATCTTTTTGTGACTTTGAACATTTGTGGACGTTCTGTTCGCATGCAGCTGGACACTGGTGCGTTAGTTTCTTTACTGAACAGATCGACGTATGACTTGCTTGGTTCGCCCCCACTTCGTCGTTCACATTCCACACTGACTGCATTTACTGGACAGGAAATCTCAGTGCTCGGCATGTGTAGTTTGCAAGCCACGTCTGGTGCAACAAGCCGCTCTAGTGATGCTATGAACATTTTGGGCATGGACGCATTTGAACTTTTTGGCCTCGTGATTCAGGACAATGTACTTTGCATCACCGCTAGTGACCATGCAGACAGTGTCGCCGCACTCTACGATGATTTTGCTGCACTCTTTTCTGATGGCCTTGGTTCTGCCACAAACTTTGCAGCGAAGTTTGTAGTTAAAGACAATGCCTTGCCTGTTTTCCGGTGCACACGCCGGTACTGCACGCACTGCGCGACACTGTAGCTGCTGAACTTACGCATTTGCAAGACAGTGGTGTGAATGAACCTGTTTCTGCTTCGCCATGGGCTTCGCCTATAGTGCGTGTGAAAAAACCAAACGGTCTTCTTCGTATTTGTGCTGACTTTAAGTCTACAGTAAATCCCTAGACAGTGGTCGCTACGTTTCCCTTACCGCGTCCCGAAGACGTTTTTGATAAGCTTGGTGCGGGAAAATTCTTTTCCACGATTGACTTGCGGGATGCATACTTTCAAATTCTGCTCGACGAACAGGTGCAGCGCTATTTTGTGATCAACATTCACCTTCGCTTGTTCAAGTTTCGCCGCCTTCCGTTCGGTTGTGCTTCGGCTCCTGCTATTTTTCAGTCTTACTTGCAGTAGTTGTGTGCCGCTGTCCCTGGTTGCTCAAATTATCTGGATGATATAGTTGTGTCGGGTTAAACCCCTGGTGAACATTTGCAGAAGATGCGTGACTTATTTATTGTACTTTTGCAGGCAGGACCTAAGTGTAACAGAGACAAGTGCAAATTTTTTCAAACTGAGATACAGTATTTAGGACATACGATTAACGGACAGGGTATCCACCCCTTACTGTCACATCTCAGTGCGATTAGAGACTTGCCAGCACCCAGGAACTTGAAAGAACTTCAGTCTGTGTTGGGCAAAATTACATATTATATTCGGTTTATACCAAATGCAGTGCAGATTGCAGCGCCTTTGCATCGCCTTTGGCCCAAGAACGTTCATTTTGTATGGTCTTTGGAATGTGACGCTGCTTTCCACAAGCTCAAATCTGCTTTGTTGAATGATCGCTGTTTGATTCCTTTCGATCCCTCCAAACCAGTTGTTTTGGCTGTCGATGCATCGGAATGTTTCTCTGGCACCGCATTAATTCTGTCGATAGCCCGATCGCTTTTGCGTCTAAGTTGCTCAATTCTGCCCAGCAAAACTATTCTCAAATCAAGAAAGAAGCTTTAGCTGGAGTGACAGAGTTTCATGATTTTTTGTACGGTCGAAAGTTCTATTTGGTCACCGACCATAAGCCTTTGACGTCGTTGTTTCAACCGTCAAAGCCAGTTCGAACGCGTACTGCACAAAAGTTGCAACGGTGGTCTTTGTTTTTGTCTAACTACAGTAACGAAATTTTGTTTCTGCCCACAGCCCAGCATGGCAATACCAATGCTTTTGTTTCATTCTTCCAAATTGTCATGCATGTTTATTGATTCGCAAATTGAGGATTAGGTGATGGTTTTCCGGTGGATTTTCGTCCCATTGCTTCCGCGAAAATCGCCGATGCTTCTTTGCAGATACTTTTGCATTATATTCGTACTCAATGGCCTCCATCTGCCGCGCAGATTCGTGATCCACTTGTTCGACATTACTTTGCGCAACGTCACAACTTGTCTGTACACTACGGTGTTATCTTGTTATGAATTGACAATGATCAGTCTCGTGTGGTTGTACCTCGTTTGTTGCAGTCAGAAATCCTCTGATTGCTGCACGCTGGTCATTGGGATATTGTGTGGACGAAGCAATTATCCTGGTGAAGGTTCGAGTCCTCCCTCGGGCATGTGTGTGTGTGTGTTTGTCCTTAGGATAATTTAAGTAGTGTGTAAGCTTAGGGACTGATGACCTTAGCAGTTAAGTCCCATAAAATTTCACACACATTTGAACATTTGAACGAAGCAATTAGCGCGTCGTTACTGCACTTGGGTCGACACTGATAAACAAATTGAGAATTTGCTTGCTAATTGTCGCTCTTGCGCTGAGCATCAATCTGCTCCCTGCCTTCGCTTCTTTGTGTGGCCGACTCCTACTGCGCCTTGGCAGCCCATTTATATTGATGTTGCCAGTCCTTTCTTGGACACCTGCTAGTAGATAGTTATTGATGCATACAGCAACTTTCCGTTTGTTGTGCCTATGTCTTCTACTACATCTGCCAGTACTATTCGGGCTTTGACGTCTATTTTCTTATTGAGGGCCTTCCTGAAGTTATTGTCTCCAACAATGGCCCCCAATTAGTGTCCTCCGAGTTTGAAGCGTTCTGTGCTGCTAATGGCATTCGCCATCTGACCTCAGCCCTGTTCCACCCCCAGTCGAACGGCGAGGCTGAACGCTTTGTGCATACATTTAAATCGCAGATGAACAAGCTGACGATCACGCTGCCGCTTTACGGATACCCAGTTACGGCCGTGCTTCATGTAGCAAACTACTGTGATAGTGTATTTAATAATATTTTTTTACGTGATCCAGGATCGTCTTCAGAGTTTCGACGCGTTGTATTTGCGCTTATTTATTTTTTCGAGTATATTTCTGTTCCATGTGTACCTAGGTAGACAGTGCAGTGTTTCGTGTGCGAATATATTTCAAACAAATTGTTTAAAGCAACATTTGCACTTGTATTGAGGCGCTAAACACTTTTCCTAATTCGTTTATGCATGCATGTATTCCAGAGTGGAGGAGGAAGACTGAGAGTCTGTGTTCAAGTGTGGCAATATACACTGCAAAAATGAAGCAAACTACCGAACAGCGATCTTTTTGGAGGTGTATTTAGAGACATACTCAATTGGATTTAGCAACTCCTGAAGCAGCTCATGTTCAAAGACAAGGACATTTCTCACAAAAGCGCGCGAAGTGTCTCAGGGATGATTTCACAAGTGTGTAGTGATGTTTTTTTAGAGTCTGTGTTCAAGTTTAGTGGTGGTATTCCTCGGAATAAAACGTGTAATTACGTCGCAAATTGTTTAAAAATTCTTGCGTCATCTGTAGTGCTCTCTCTTTGTCCATTGAACACAGTAAACGGTTATGTCTGGCCTCCCAGTCTAGCAGCGAGACACAGACTGAGTCCTATTCCCGCCATTTTTTCTCCAGATCGCCATC
The DNA here is from genome assembly GCF_023864345.2 of Schistocerca serialis cubense. Classification (NCBI taxonomy): domain Eukaryota; kingdom Metazoa; phylum Arthropoda; class Insecta; order Orthoptera; family Acrididae; genus Schistocerca; species Schistocerca serialis. The sequence goes on from NC_064638.1 coordinate 943,602,823, forward strand.
TTGGATTACGACATGGGAGGGGAGAGGGGGGACGGCCGACAGCGCCCTCTGGTGGTGGTGTTGTGAACAAGGCCAATTGGAATCCAGTCCTCAAGGGGAACACAGTGGATGGAGCTACTGTCTACGACAACTCAAATAGTGTAAATACACAATGCATACAAAATAAAGACTTACGTCTATCCTACGCAGCAGCCCAGCACAGACTGAGACCTTTTCCCACCAATTTCCAGATGGGGGAGGGGAGGAGAGGGGAGCAATGCATACAAAATATCCTATCTGGCAGCGTGGCACAGACTGAGTCCTTTTACTGGCAGCTTCCAGATGAGTGAGAGGAGGGGAGTGGAGAGGGCAGCAGAGGGGTTAGGTTAGTGGAGGTAGCCCAATTGACCTATTTTGCAACCAAACATTGAACTTCCCGCCATGGCGTCACTGCAACATTGCCACATCTATGGTCACCATCTTGGACCTGCCATCTTGAATAAATTTGGCAACAATGCAGAGTGGGGCCATACGAAGTTTGTCCTACTACTTCCATGGAATACCAAGATGTACTGCCCAAATCATCGCAGAACCCCCGCAACGTTTCATTTTTGGGACGTAAACTCGGGCAGAAGTTGGAAACAGTGTTCAGCCAGACTCATCCGACCAAATGATTCTCTTCCAGTGCCCCATAGTCCACATTTTACGGCTTCAGCACTACGTTATCCCGTTACGGGCATTTGCGTAACGGATGTGTGGTTCCGGATTCCAGCATTCCTTACGATACTCGGCTTATGGAGCTGCCTTCTTGTTGTTTTGGTGCTGACAGGGTTCGCGAGGGTGACATTCACTTGTACAGTGAATGTCGCAGCTGTCGTCCTTTTATTTTTCATCACAATCCTCTTGAATGACCGCCGTCACGACCACTCAATACACACTTTCGTAAGTGTTCTGACTTAGCGGATGATGTGTCCCTGCTTTCCCTGTATGCAGTATAAATCTTCAGTGCAGGACCTCCTGAGTCAAACACTTCCGCTACCTTGGTTACGGAAGCACCCGCCGTATGAGCGCAAACCATTTGCCAACGTTCGAATCACTTATTTCCGTCATAATGTGCTCACAACTACACAGAACACTATCCTGACTACCACTGACACTGCAACGTATTAAGGATATTGCACAAGCGCCGTTCTTGGTCAAATACAACAGCGTGGCATGCAGGCGTGGCTAGCGTCTACATTTAAGTTCAGGCGTGCATTTCTCGTGCTGTTTCCATATTTTTGTTTAATCCCTGTACGTACATCGATGTCGGCCATTTTCTAAACTTCTACAGCGCTACCATCTGTTGAAGTTAAGACGCTGTTACTGGGTGGGCTGTAGAAGAAGGTTTACGGAAGCGCGCCACAGTTATGATTATCTCATTAACTTAATGAAGAACAAAAAAGGAGTCATTACTCTCTGAATGGCCATCGCACGTTGCAGATTACAAATGAAAGTCCTTATCTTCTCGTGTTATTGTCAGATTGCACTTTGGGCTTCTTGTTCGGTTTCTCGACATTGAAGATTTTTAGCATTGTTGGTGGAAAGACATACAGCTAAATCAAGAAGTGGTTGTCCTGAAAACTTGTCGCTAGCTCTTAGTTGGCAGATGGCCTGGCATACTTCTGTAAACTCTTAAGCACTGGATCCTGTGATCAGAAGCACTTTGAAATGAAACACGAAAATTGCAGTCGTATAGTGATTCTGTGGGAATTTATTTGGTTAATGCACAAAATGCCACCAAAGAGACACGGTGCAAGCAACGAGTTTGTAACGTCGTATTTCATTTGCTGGAGGACGTACAATGGAGGAAGCAGAAGAAGAAGAACAACAGCAGAAGTACACTTGGAGGGTTCAGATCGTTTGGGGCCTTGGGGGAGAACACTCGTCTATACAAGTCTTGGAGGTGTCAAGAGGACTCGCTAGCCCCCGCTGCTTGGACATGGCAGCCGTGCCGAAGGCTGTCTTTGTTGGTGACGACTTCTTCCGAACTAGCTGTCCCGATCGCTGGAGCTGAGCTGGTAGTAGTGCACATCGCCACTGCCTGTTCTGTTCTGAGAGCTGCCCTCTGCTTTCGAGGAACCTGTAAGCCGGTATAATATGTGTCTTTGGCCAATGCTCGTAAAACGCTCTAGGGATTCGTACAACGTGTGCAGCAGGTGAATTTTGGTTTCTGCCGTCAGTAATTCAAACGTAAATATTTTAACCTGTTGCTTATGCTTATTTGCAACTTTCAGTACACTCGGTTAGCAACCTTCATGTTTCAGTGCATGAGAGCCAAATTTCAGTGTCACATTCTTATCATCGCTCTTTCAGGATTATATCCACCCTGTAGCAAGTGTCAAACTACTTTTAGTGACCAACCTGGTGCCAATCTCAATAAGTAAATTGAACTCTTTAAGTATGAAATAATGACGTACACATTAAATATTCCAAAAATTAAAGTCTCAATATGTATTTCATCAAATAACAATTGTTGACATAGTATTTTGTCTCTCAAAACAACAAACACTACTCCTCACCTTGCACTTATAACACAATTCGTCTTCATACGCTAACGTGAAACTGCAGCTAGAAGGACCAGATACGCGATTTGAAGGGTAGGGATCTATTAATTGTCAGCAGTTCAAAAGTGCGGCTAATGATGGTACCCTTTAGGGAAACGGTAGCAATGCACAGGAAAGAACACTAGGTGCACTCAGTGTGTATGGATGGGGGCCTCATTCAACATGTTGAAGAGGCTATTCCGGCAGCCACTGAGAGGACCAACTGCAGATTGTGGCGCACGCTGGTACAAATATGACTGTCGTCTGGGCTCCGATGTCATTCTTGGGTCATTCCAGCGACTGGCATAGACGGTTGAGAAGGCCAGCCTTGTACGTGCAATTTCAACGGAGCACACAGTTTGCAGCATTGTCACCAGATCTGATTCTGGGTCGAGTGGAAGGACTGAACCAGATACTTCGAAGGTTCTGTGACAAGCTACGCTTCGACTTCCTGGACTTGCGCCAAAGGATTGAGGACTTTAATGGTCCCTTAAATAGGTCAGGTGTGCACAACATATGAGAGGCTGCTACTCAGATAGCTGACTGTGTGTGAGGTGCACACAAGGGTTTTTTAGATTAGGCGGCTCTCCATCCAATCCAGATAACGATAGTTGTAGGAAACCCGGAAGTATCAATGTAAGATCGAAGTAAATGCCTCCCACAGGTGAGAGTATTGAAATTCTTTTGGTAAACTGCTGAAGCATTCGCAATAAAGTGTCAAAGTTTGAAGCGCTCATGAAAAGCAGTGAAGCTCAAATAGTACTAGGAACAGAAGGCTGGTTGAAGCCTGAAGTTGATAGTAGTGAGATCTTTGGGGAAAATTTAAGTGTTTGTCGAAAGGATAGAAAAATTGGAAATGGAGGTGGTGTATTTGTCACAGTAGACAAGAAACTCAAATCCATCTAGACAGGAATTGAAGCTGCATGTCAGACTGTTTGGGGAAGACTCATTATCAGGGGTGGCTATAAAATGATAATTGGATTCTTCTACCGCCCATCAGACTCATCTCCTGGTGTAAACGAAATCTTTAGAGAAAACCTTAGTTCACTTCTACTTAAGTGCCCCAGTCATTCTCTAACCATCGGTGGACACTTTAATTATCCAACAATTAACTGGAAAAATTACAGTTTTATTAGTGCTGGGCGTGATATGACATCCTGTGAAACTTCACTAAATGCCTTCTCAGAAAGCTGTCTAGAACAGATAGTTAGGAGCCCCGCTCATGATGGAAATACGCTGGATCTAATGGCAACAAATAGACCTGACCTCTTTGAGGATGTCCACATTGTAATTGGTATCAGTGACCATCACACGGTTGTGGCAGCAATAATTACCAAAGTAAAAAGGACAATTAAAAGGAGCAGAAACATATACAGGTTCACTAAACTAGGTATAAAAGTCAGTAGCATCATATTTCATAGATAAACTTGAATCTTTTAGCACAGGGCAGGAGCATGTAGAGAAACTCTGGCTCAAGTTTAAAAGAATAGTTGACCATGCACTGGGTGGATGTATACCCAGTAGAACAGTTCGCAGTGGAAGGGAACCTGCGTGATATATAGCCACTGTAAAGAAACAGAGATTACTGCGTACAGCTATAGATAAAGATATGCTCAATGAAACTTGTTTGGCGGTCAAGAGCGTAATGCATGATGCCTTCAATGTCTACCGTAGCAGAATATTCTCAAGTGATCTTTCACAGAAGCCAAAGAAATCTGATAGTATCTAAAGACTGTTAGTGGCACCAAAGTTAATGTCCAGTCCCTAGCGAAAAGGCAAGAACTACAATTGAGGGTAGCAAAGAAAAAGATGAAATACTTAACTCCGTATTCAAATGTTCCTTTAAGGAGGAAAATGCAGGAGAATTGCTCCTATTTAATCCTCGTATCACTGAAAAGATGGATGAAATGAGTTTTAATGTCAGTGGTGTTGAGAAACAACTGGAATCATTAAAATTGAACAAAATTCCATACCCCAATGGGATCCCTGTCAGATTCCATACTGAATTTCCGGCTGAGTTAGCTCCCCTTTTCTAGCTATAATCTATCGTAGATCCGTCGAACAAAAAAGCGTGCCCAGTTCCTGGAAAAAGGCACAGGTCATACCCGTCTACAAGAAGGGGAATATGTAATATATTGATTATTCCTTGCTACTGTAGTGTTATCTTGAAGCTGTGAGAAAGGAGGACAGGCGTTCCAAGGCGCGGAAGCAGAGACGATGCTGAGGGCAGACGGAAGTAGGAGAGATATTGTTACGTGAAGTAAACCGTAAGGGGAGAGCCTTGCGAAAATTCAGACGCCCCCAGAAGCGGTCCCAGGGCGTTAGTTACTCTTCAAGGAATTAACATGTAACTACATATGTCGTCTAGACCCTGTAGTAGGTTGTCACCGCAGAACTTTGTAACACACAGGCACGTACTAGTGTATAAAGCCAGCTTGATACCAGCCCTGAGAACAGCAACGTCAGTAGATTCACAAGGGTTAGAAAGAGAGCGAAAACCCCAAAAATTGTTGACCTAGCAGTCCCTACTACGGGGAGCCCGAGGGGCGGGGCTAAATGACGTATAACAATAATGTTGGAAGCCTTATTTGGCAGAGCAGGTACTTTTAGCTTTCAACTGAACGATGTTGATACCAAATACGGACTCAGTTAGTGCAACTGCATTAACATCCCCACCTTAGGAGCAGTAGAGGGGACCTAACTAAACCGTGATTGGCAGGCACCTGCAAGAGACCTACGGGATTGGCTGGGTGGCTTTAAGTGAGGAAAACAGTGCCCCCACGCGACTCTTTAAAACCCCTAGATTCCGCATTTTGGCAGAGTTCTCAGTCAGACGTTCTGGGCGCCGAGTCCGCGTCCGTCGATTCCAGCCTCGGTCCAGCTCCGCGTAAGTCTGCTCTCTCTCTCTCTCTCTCTCTCTTGGAGTGCCTCAGTGAACGGTGTCACATTCAGTATGTTTTGTTTTGGAATTACGTTGTTGCCTTAAGATGCTGCTAGTGTTTGGTGCTGTGGTTAGCATCCACTCCTGGGACTTCTGCACTGGCTTCTGTTGTAACAGTGTTATTTATGCTTCTTCTAACCCTAGAACTAGCCTCCAGTGTATTAGTTAGTCCTGTCTGGAATAAACAACTATTTGAAAACCCTGTTCGTCCAAGAGTCTCCACAACGAGTTCCCTACCGAGTCTCACCAACTACATTTCCAGTAAATGCCTGTACCAATGTTGGCTCAGATAGAAGAAAACAATCAAATGCCTTCACTGTGAATTGTCATTCTGCCTTCTGCTCTACCTTCTGCTCTATACCGCTTGGGAGCGCAGACTGACCAGTAACCCCTTTTTCCCTCTCCCACCTATGTCAGGACATGACAACTAGAATTGATTCACAAAACTACCGTCCGATATCCTTGACATCGATTTGTTGTAGAATCTTGGAGCATGTTCTGAGCTCAAACTTCAAAAATGGGTTCAAATGGCTCTGAGCACTATGGGACTTAACATCTCTGGTTATCAGTCCTCTAGAACTTAGAACTACTTAAACCTAACTAACCTAAGGACATCACACACATCCATGCCCGAGGCAGGATTCGAACCTGCGACCGTAGCAGTCCGGACTGAGCGCCTAGAACCGCGAGACCACCGCGGCCGGCAGCTCAAACTTAATGTGGTATCTTGAACAGAATGACATCCTCAGTGGCAACCAGCATGGATTTCGAAAATATCAATCATGTGAAACCCAATTCGCACTTTTTTCATGTGACATACTGAAAGCTTTGGGTCAAGGCAACTAGATAGATGTAGTATTTCTTGATTTCCGAAAAGCCTTTGCCTCAGTGCGGCAACTACGTTTATTGTCAAAAGTACGATCATATGGGGAGTCAAGTGAAATTTGTGACTGGACTGACGACCTTTTGGTAGGGAGGACACAGCATGTTATCTTGGAAGGAGAGTCATCGTCAGACGTAGAAGCAACTTCCGGCGTGCCCCACGGAAGTGTGTTGGGACCCTTGCTGCTCATCTTGCATGTTAATTACCTTGCAGTAATGGTAAAATCAGACTTTTTGAAGATGAAGCAGTTATCTATAATGAAACATCATACGGAAGAAGTTGAATAAATATTCAGTCAGATCTTGATATGATTTCAAAGTGGTGGAATGATGGGAAACTTGATTTAAATGTTGAGAAATGTAAAATTGTGCACTTCACAAAACGAAAAAACGTACTATCCTATAATTATAATATCAATGAGTCACTGTTGACATCGGCCAACTCATACAAATACTTGGGAATAACACTTTGTAGGGATATGAAATGGACTTATCACTTAAGTTCAGCCGAGGGTAAAGCAGGTCGTAGACTTCAGTTTGTTGGTAGAATACTGGGGAAGTGCAATCAGTCTACAAAGGAGATGGCTAATAAATCAGTGCGACCGATTCTAGAATATTGCTCAAGTGTGTGGTACCCGTACCAGATGGGACTAACAGGAAATATTGAGCGTATACCGAAATGGCATCAGAAATGGTGACAGATTTGTTCGGCCCGTGGGAGAGTGTGACAGAGATACTGAAGGAATTGAACTGGAAGATTTTTGAAGATAGATGTAAACTATCCCGAGAAAGTATCAAAGTCTCAAGAACCGGCTTTAAATGATTAATCTAGAAATATACTACAACCCCCTACGTATCGCTCAAACAGCGATCGTGAGGATAAGATTATAATAATTACTGCAAGCACACAGGTTCAAACAAACATTCTCCCTGCGCTCCATACGTGAATGGAATAGGAAGAAGCTCTAATAACTGGTACAATGGAACGTACCCTCTGCCATGCACCTCAAGGTGATTTGCGGAGTATAGATGTAGATATAGAACAGGGACAGAACGTAAATGAATTCGGGGGAGAATTGATTATTTGAGGACAGTAGCTCCCCTTTTAGCGGATCATGAGATGCAGTAGTTCGTTGGTCCTGTGTTTAACTTCATGTAAACAAGCGACACGGTAATAGCCCCGCAGCCGACGTGTTTAGCAGCTATCGTGCGCTCTCCAAAAATAAACCCATCGATGTATAAGCCTCGCAAACTGGAATGCCTTTTCGTTTTATTCTATGCTAGTATTTCACCATGTGCAACGCATTAGCATTTTCTGAATGTGTGATGGACTGCCTTTTTCCACTCAACGACGCAGTACATAAACTTCTGTTTTATGGATTGGATAATTCAAAACGGAGGCAAACTGGATACATGTTTTTTTGTATAAATGACGGAAATGTTTCGCTGCTTTTAGAAATTTTGTGTTATTGTAGGCGGAGTACAGAAGGTGATAACGGTACATTACTTATTCGAAGCAGCTCCTCTTGGAAAATAGTTAACTGAGTCACCTGCATACGATGAAGGCGGTTATTTTATGTAGAAGTTTTTATTGAATAACCAACTTGGCGTGATTAGAACTGAAAAGAAATAGTACTTACCAACTCGCGTGAAAGTAAGTAGCAACATTCACGGTCTTGTAGAAAATGCGCAGTGGATTTCGGAAAAGAGGACACGACACTGCTAGTTTACACACGTTATAGCCGACAAAGCCGGAACTAGATTAACGTGCTCATGCGCTTCGTGAACATATTATTTCTCCATCTCATCTAGCCTCTGTGGAAAAAGAGTCTTTTTCCAATTATGTAGAAGTTCGGAAGAAACACATTCAGTAATGAAAACGTCCCATAAAAGGTGTCAGCGAGATGTGCTGGATGGTGTAATAATATTGGGTGCAAGGAGACATTATCAGACTTCATGAAGTGGGGCATCCAAGCTTAAGCTTCTAGAGTAAAATAACGACGAGTAAACTACATTTAATCATAGGTTTACCGCTTTATGAAGTTCTTCGTAATTATTTCTGAATGACGTGAACAGTTTACAAGTAACCGCATCCGCTAATTTTTCATGCGTTACGGTTGAAAGGTGTGTGTGAAAATTTCCATAGGCATTTTTCTTGTTTTGGATGTCTGGAGTCGCGGTCGTAATGTTTTAATTGCTCAGTCAGCCTCGAGAGAGAAGATGCAATGCACAGAGATGAGTTATAGATGATCTCTGCTCTGCGAAGATGTGCGCCAGATTTATCTGTTGACCGTGAGGAAAGGAGAGGAGACAGACAGAATGTTGAGCTTTGATGGCAGATGTGAACAATCAAGTTTTGATTTATTAGCTGTAAGCAGCGAACGATGGAGATGTTTCAGAAGTATATTATGGATTAATGGAAACTTTATTGTGGATAAAAAAAGAACTGAGTTTTACATTGCTACGCCTACACTTTTTGAAAGGAATGGATTACAGGTAATGAGTGAGTTTCTTTTATTTGCGGCAGCGTTTCTATAATGCAGCGTTCTCCGTCAGACAACCTGATCAGGAATCTTTTTGGTTTTAATTTTTTTGTTAGTATTTATCGATCGCTGTGAGAGAAATGGATTTAAGATATAGATTTTGAAATTTTGTTTAAGGTAAGATAATACACGTAAATTTTAATTTTTGTAATTCTTAGGTTATAGTTTGATGTTTGCGGAGAAAGGTTAACTATTGTTAAAGTGTCATTCAATGTTATCAAGTCAAATAATATGAGACTGCTATAGAGTTCATTTCATCCAGAGTCATTGTCCACATCCCAACAGTCAATTAATTTTCAATTTATTTCATACCATTACCAAAAATTACGAACCAAGAATGATTGTAATGTTTTTAGAGAACGCACTGCACCTTTGCTTATCTCAGTGGTTAGACTTCGCAGCTCTGTTATAGCTGTAGCTGTAGCTACGAGAGCAGTTTGCACAGCGTTACTCAGTGTGACTCAGGTAAGCCAGATAGTGTAGGAAACAAATTCTCTCTTTAATTAAATTTCACAGGGACCAACTTTATTTTTCAAAGTAATCAGTTTTTCTTGAAAGGCCATAGTCAAATTTTGCGATAACCATAAGTTTCAGCCAGAGCTGGACTATCGTAGAATTCTCGCAGTTAAATTTCTCTATGCATTCTGGCGTCTCAATCTTGTCACCAACAGTTGGCGTCCGTAAGCTATCAGCTTTAAGGTCTGGTATGCGCACCATTCAAAACAGGAAGCCCAAAGCTTAGCACGTAACAGACAATTTAACATTAAAAACAGAGTCAACATTACAGATCCATTTTCATCAAAACAACGTTAAACAGCGAACTTTCACTGTGTTCATCTACAAGTATTCTTCTGGGGCGACATGGTGTCACTCCAAAGTCTGGTGTTGTCGTTGGGTGTGTAGCACTGTCAACGCACCTCACTTCGCTGCCCCCTCGATGGTGGGCGAACGATGCTCGCCGTCCGGACGAACCTCAGCACTCCAGTACTGTGGGCGTAACCAGCAACACCGTGTTAAGCACCAGCTGATGGCAGGGCCTCATTACAACGCTAAATTCTTGTTTCACGAAGTCTCCTAGGCGAGTCACCTGGATCCCCTTTTGAAACACAGGTAAGTTTTTAATTTTGGGTCATTCATCTTATAACTGGTTTGACGTGGCCCGCCATGAATTCCTCTCCTGTGCCAACCATATCATTTCAGAGTAGCACCTGCAATCTACGTCCTCATTTATTTCCCGAATGTATTTAAATCTCTGTTTCCCTCTACAGTTATTACCCTCTACAGTTCGCTCTAGGGCCATGGAGGTTTGTTCCTTTTTCTTGTCAGTGTATATTGCTCTCCTCTCCGATTCTGCGGTCAACCTCCGTATTCCTTACCTTATCAGGTCATCAAATTTTCAACGATCTTCTGTAGCACCACATCTCAAATGCTTTGATTCTCTTCTGTTCAAGTTTTCCCACAGTCCATGTTTCACTGCTATGTAATGCTGTTCTCCAAACGTACATACTCAAAAATGTCTTCCTCAAATTAAGGCATATGCTAGTACTAGTAGATTTCTCTTGGTCAGGAGTGCCCTTTTTGCCAGTACTAGTCTGCTTTTTATGTCCTCCTTGTTCTGTCCGTCATGGGGTATTTTGGTGCCTATGTAGCAGAATTCCTTGACTTCGTCTACTTCCTGGTCACGTTTTGACGCTTAAATTTCTCACTATTCTCATTTCTACTGTTTCTCGTTACTTTCATCTTTTTCGATTTCCTCTCAAGTCATATAATTTGCTCATTGGACAGTTCATTCCATTCAACAGATCCTGTAATTCTTATTCACTTTCACTGAAGACAGCAATTACATCAACGAATTATATCATTGATACTCTTTCACCCTGAATTTTAACGTAACTCTTGAACCTACCTTTTATTTCCATCATTGCTTCTTCGATATTTAGTTTGAACAGCAGGATCGAAAGACTACATCCCTGCCTTACATCATTTTTAATCATAGCACTTCGTTCATGGTCTCCCACTCTTACTATACCTTCTCAATTCTTGTACACAATATACAGGGTGATCAAAAAATCAATATAAATATGAAAACTGAATAAGTCACGGAATAATGTAGATAGAGAGGTACAAATTAACACACATCCTTGGAATGACATGGGGTTTTATTAGAGCCAAAAAAAATACAAACGTTCAAAAATGTCCGACAGATGGCGCTTCATCTGATCAGAATAGCAATAATTAGCACAACAAGGTAAGACAAAGCAAAGATGATGTTCTTTACAGGAAATGCTCAATATGTCCACCATCATTCCTCAATAATAGCTGTAGTGGAGGAATAATGTTGTGAACAGCACTGTAAAGCATGTCCGGAGTTATGGTGAGGCATTGGCGTCGGATGTTGTCTTTCAGCATCCCTAGAGATGTCGGTCGATCACGATACACTTGCGACTTCACGTAACCCCAAAGCCAATAATCGCACGGACTGAGGCCTGGGGACCTGGGAGACCAAGTATGACGAAAGTGGCGGCTGTTCACACGATCATCACCAAACGACGCGCGCAAGAGATCTTTCACGGGTCTAGCAATACTTTTTTTTTGTTCTAATAAAACCCCATGTCATTCCAAGCATGTGTGTCAATTTTTACCTCTCTATCTACATTATTCCGTGGTTTATTAAGCTTTCAAATTTATACTGACTTTTTGATCACTCGGTATATTAACCATCTTTCCCTATAGCTTACTGCTACTTTTTTAAGAATTTCGAACATCTTGCACCATTTTACATTGTCGAGCGCTTTTTCAAGGCAGAAGAATCCTATGAACGTGTCTTCAGTCTTGGTTCCATTATCAACTGCAACGTCAGAACTGCCTCTCTTGTACCTTTGCCTTTTCTAAAGCCAAGCTGATCGTCGTCCACATATCCTAAGTTTCTTTCTCAAGTTTTTGTATATTATTCTTGTTAGCAAATTGGAGCATGAGCTGTTAAGGTGAATGTGTGATAACTCTCGCACTTGTCGACTCTTGCTATCTTCAGAATTGTGTGGACGATGCCTTACCGAAAGTCTGATGGTATATCGCCAGTCTCATGAAAAGTCGTTGGGCTGCTGTTTTCCCAACAACTTTAGAAATTATGATGGGATGTTATTCATCCCTTCTACCTTACTTAATATTAAACCTTCCAAAGCTCTTTTAAATTATGATTCTAGCTCTAGATACCCTATCTCTTCCCTAATGACTTCTGTCTCTTCTTCTACCACGTCCGCAGACAAGTCCATACCCCTCATACAGGCCCTCAGTGTCTCTTTCCACCTGTCCGCTCTTTCTTTTGTATTTAACAGTGGAATTCCCACCGCACTGTAAAGTTGCCGCCCTCACATTTAATTTCATCGAAGGTTGTTTTGATCTTTGTATATGCTGGGTCAGTCTTTCTGACAATCATTTCTTTTTCGATGTCTTCACATTATCCTGCAGCCATTTTGCCTTAGCTCAAAGAAGTGAAATGTGGAAGTACTGAGTAATAAAGAGATGCTGTTGAAGTTATCTGAGAGTATGGATACTGCGATAATGAATATCTCAGTACTTCAGTTGAAGAGATATGTACATCTCTAAAAAGAGCAATCACAGATGCTGGAAGGAAAAACATTGACGCATGGAAGGTAATTGAGAATAAACCGTGTGTAAATGGAGAAGTGATTCAGTTGATCGACGAAAGGCGTAAGTACAAAAATGTTCAAGGAAATTCATGAATACAGAGGAACTTATAGCTGTGGTATACCAGAGTATGCTTAATTAGATGTATAGAATATGGTACCAATCTGGACTATAGAAGATTTTCTGGGCGTCCTGAGAGTCCTGGAAGTATGGTGGATGGTACAGTACTTCTCAGTCCCTTCGACTGAACAGAGCAGCCACAGCTTGTGCTGTATGCGCCCTCGCATTGTCGTGCAAAATGATGGATGGTTTGCGCAGAAAGTGTCACCGCTTCTTTCGCAAAGCTGGTCGCTTTGTGATTTGATTTCGAAGATGAAGGAACCACTTCGTGGCATTAGCTTCAGAACTGTTCCAGGGATTCGACAGGCAGTAGACCGCTCCATTCGCACCATCAACAGAACAGGCTCTGCTAACGGTATACTACGCCTTCCACATTGCTGGCAACGGGTTCTGCACAACGCTGATGACTACTATGAAGGACAGTAACAGGTGCAAACATGTAACTCTTTTGTATCGGTTGTGAATAAATAGTTGCCACTATTTAAGTTCCAACCCTCGTAATTACACAATAGATAATGAATTTCTGCCTTATAACCATATGACAAAATAATATCCTCTTTGTGTGCTACCATTTTGCAAAATCTCATTTGCATATCTCAAACAGTTTATGAAATTTGAAGAATATTGTGGGCATTTCACCTTGGCTGCATCATTGGTAACAGACAGAGACCTCTAGCCAAGTCTAAAGAAAAATTCGATATGTTAAATAAATTTCATATGCAGTAACATTTTGTGTAATATGCACCAATCGCAAAATCAAGAGCCCTATTTTTCATTGCAAACTTCTTCGAATTTCACGCAGTGTGTTACTTCCTTGTGAATATCACAATAATTATGACCGTTAACGAAATGATGGGTTCATCATCATGAAGCTGACAAATAAAGCTACAAGTAATGCAAAATGAAAGTTTTTTACATAATAGTTTCTGTAAAATCGTTTGAGAAAGATTTGCCAGGTATGCACCTCGGTTCTGTCATCGCCGACCGGCCTAAATGTGGCAAACACTGTTGGCCTCTCCTACCGAACAAACGAATGCAGTCGTCCAACGTTCTGGACGAAAACTGGTCACTCTGCATCGCCACCATATCCTGCACGGACACTTAACATCGAAGGTGTTTCTGCTGTTTGGAGAAATGTTGCGCCGAGAAGTAATGAACAACGCACTGACCCGTGAGACAAAGAAGTACGTATACTTTATGCGAAGGGGGGCCCGAGGAGAAACAAGGGGCTCCGCTACAGTCCCTCACACATGACGACTTCTCCTGAAATTTTACTTGCTCCTTCAGAGATGGAAAACTGCTGCTAGACCTCCTGATTCTCCTGGTGGTCTACGGAGCAGAGGGAAAAACTGATGCCACTAGTCAAATAAATCAGGTGATGCTGAGGGAATTAGATTAGAAAAAGAGACCCTTTAAGTAGTAAATGAGTTTTGCTCTTTGGGGAGCAAAATAACTCATGATGGTCGAAGTAGAGAGCAGATAAAATGTGGACTGGCCACGGCAAGGAAAGCGTTTCTGAAGAAGAGAAATTTGTTGACATCGAGTATAGATTTAAGTCTCAGGAAGTCTTTTCTGAAAGTATTTGTATGGAGTGTTGCAGTGTATAGACGTGAAAGGTGGACGATAAATAGTTTAGACAATAAGAGAATAGAAGCTTTCGAAATGTGGTGCTACGGAGGAATGCTGAAGATTAGATGGGTAGATCACGTAACTAATGAGGAGGTATTGAATTGAATTGGGGAGAAGAAGAATTTGTGGCACAACTTGACCATAAGAAGGGATCGGTTGGTAGGACATGTTCTGAGGCATCAAGGGATCACTAATTTAGTATTGGAGGGCAGCGTGGAACGTAAAAATCGTAGAAGAAGACGAAGAGCTGAAGACACTAAGCAGATTCAGATGGAAGCAGGTTGCAGTAGGTACTTGGAGATGATGAAGCTTGAACAGAATAGAGTAGCATGGAGAGCTGCATCAAACCAGTCACTGGACTGAAGACCACAACAACAACAACAGCAACAGAGCTCACTTGACGATCTGCAGACACAGAAAATAGGAATGGATGAAAAACGCAAAAGACGATCGGTTGGTGCTCTAACAAGGAAAAAAATCACCAACTGAACCTCATATTTTAAGGAAAAAGAAAAGCACACTTGTAAGATATCAGCCCCAGAAATCGACCCCGCGCGACACTTTGGGCCACGGTTCTGGTAGCACCCTTTTATGATTTTCTGGAAGTGCAGCTTTTAGACTTTCGCTCGCCTCGCTTGTTTGTCACTTATTCTGCCCCAATGCAGCCACTTAAAGCTGTAGTGCGAAGCACTGTATAACGAGGTAACAATCAGAGCCCTCCTGTCTGCGGGATGTTGATGGTGAGGGAAAAGGCGGGGGAGGTGGACACATATACCCAATTTTTTTTTTGCATTCTTGTTGGAGAAAACGTGTTACTCTTCGTGAAAAATAGTCAGTAATATGAGCGTACTATATGACAAACCTCATACACGTGTATTTTCAATAGTATTTTAACAATTTTCTCGGCTGTATCCTGCAGCTAAATATACGTCTCAAAATTAAAATGCAGCTGAAGAATTATTTGAAGTGTAGCTAATGATTTTCAGTCCTGCAAATGTACTTCACTTTAACCATGTCAGCTTTCAGATCCAAAGAAAATAACGCACAAAAATGATCTTAATAATTAAATAAAGTTACGGTGCTTATCTAATGACGTACTCATTCGTTTCATTCTTTTATACTGTATTTGAGAATAGCAGCATAAAAATTTTCACGGCAAACACATCTCTGGCGGCAGCTACATGTTGAAACTGCGCACTTTCTCACAATGAACAAATCACGTTACCAATATCAAAATAATATTTCACAATCCTCTTATTCACTCCATGCACAGCACTTCACGCTCCGGCATTAAGCTGGTGCAGTGGGATGGAGCGGGTGACAAATGGTGCATGTGAATGTTTAAAACTTGTACTTCCAGAGGGTGCGTACTAAAACTAAAATTAAAGTTCTCCCGAACATGCCATGAAGGCCCAACGGTAGCGATAGGCCGCCGTGTCGTGCTCAGCTCCCAGGTGTCAGTGGATATGGATATGGAGGGGCATGTGGTCAGCACACCCCCCCTCCCGACTGTATGTGAGTTTACGAGACCGAAACCGCTACTTCTCGAATACTACTAGAATGAAATCCCAAATTTTCGATCGGCATTGATTGTTACTCTTGATATCTTGCAAGTGTGATTTTTTTCTGCTTGAAACATGAGGTCGAGTAGATGATGTTTCCTTGTAAGACAATAACGAAACAAGTTTTCTCCACTGTCTGTGGGGCGCCTCGAATGGTATCAGCCTGCCCGAGTGGTCCCAGGATTAGGGGCACAAATATTGTTAGGATGTGACTGACTAGTGGAGGCAGGTGTGATTATTAGTTGCGAGACAAAGCTATATCAGCGAAATCCGCTAATGGCAGGGTGACACTCGCCTTTTCTGATGAGTATAGTCAGGGGCAAATGGACACACTGGCGAGGCATAGGTTGCTTTATGCTCGCTCCCTAGGGGTGTGAAACAGTAGGGAAGCAGTGTTCCTACCTTTCCATTCCTAGGAAATCGCCTACGAGGAAAGGGCCCTGCAGAGGACACTGAGCGAACACAGAACATGAGAAAGGTGTTGAGAGGTGGCATGAGCCCACTCTCATATTTCTGTCTTACTCTGAGTAATTCGATTTGGGGAAGTACAGCCGAGTATGTTCATTACAAGGCTAGTACTGAGAACTCAGAAGATATGAATATTTTCCTCTCTTATTGAATGCGGTGAAAACTTGTTATTCCTTCATACGGCGACTTCCACTCAGCGTCTCTCGTCGCCCGGGTGGTCCGGTGACAGGTGGGTTATGCTGATCTTGAAAGGGTTATGCTGACGGGTGTGAGGGAGTCGAGTGGTTGGTGTCCGGACGCCGACATTGTCATAAGAGCGGGGAGCGACACGCCCACAGGGGCCTGAAGGAGCGGCTGGGGCTAGGGATTCCGTTACCCTGCAGAAACTTAGTGAAAACACTTTCTGACGGGCTAGCAGCGACGTGTGGGATTGACTTGTGGTCCCAGGCAGTCCTGGCAGGCAAATTCCTGAGTTTTCTGCAAAATCATAACTGTGATTGGCTTGCTCAGGGGATAGCTCCGTGACGTAGCAAAATCGGCGTAGAAATTGGCTCCAAGTATCTCCATTGGTCGAATAGTAGTGCTTCGGCAATAGAGTGAAATTTTCCGCCGGTTTTCGATTTGCTGATTGGCACGCTCAACCATGGCCACTATTGTGGGGGCGGGAATGTTCTGTGTTCAGCTTGTACGGGTGCTCTTGAGTGGATTTTGCTCTCGACTTTCGGTCGGAGTAGGTTACAAGACTGAGCTCTCGCTGCTCTGGACAGCCTGCCTTCCGTTGGCTGTCTAATATACTTTCATTTAATTTTAACTGTTTGACGAAGTTGCTGAAGTTTCGACTTCAACGTAACTTTCCGAGTACAGTTGGCAATTGAGCGTTGTGCGTACAAGCGGCCTATGTTGTCTGTCTTGAGCAGTTTTGGCTAAAGTTGTCTGTATCGGAATTACTGTGTGACTTCGCTTGTTAAAATCAATCACTGTACTGTCAGTGATTGTGTAGCGAGCCTTCTTCGTCTCCCTAAAAAAAATGGTTCAAATGGCTCTAAGCACTATGGGACTCAACATCTGAGGTCATCAGTCTCCTAGACTTACAAACTACTTAAACCTAACTAACCTAAGGACATCACACACATCCATGCCCGAGGCAGGATTCGAACCTGCGACCGTAGCAGGTACGTGGTTCCGGACTGAAGCGCATAGAACCGCTCGGCCACCACGGCCGGCCGTCTCCCTCAGAGGCACATTTGTGTTGCTAGGAAGTCTTTAGTCTGGAACAACCAGATCAGGATAATTTGTTTCGAGCTATACTCGCGACATTACCGTCACCACGACGGGACATCGAAGCAACCATCCTTCGCCTCCGGTATGCCAGATCGTGTCCTTGCAGTTAAGAAGACAGCTTGGTAAGGTATGTCCACAGCACCGGCAGATTAGGGCATTTTGCTATGTGACAATCAGAGCTGAGCAGAGCGCGCCTGTTCCCATCTTTTCTAACGTGGTTCTGTCTTGGGTGTTCATTGACTGAGTTCTCACTACTGTAGCAGCAATTAATGTTGGGTTGGCTGGGTGTTTCTCTTAAGATTTGAGTTGCAAGGAATTGGCTCCACATACCACTTATTCATAAATGTCACGATCTAGTTTATGGACAAATTCACATTCACAGCATTTATTTGAGTATCCAATTTGATGTATATGTTTCATTTGTTGTGTTTATTATTTTGAGTTTAGTCATAATAAATAAATTTGTTATTTTGGACAGAACTTTCATTCTGTTGATCGGTAGAGCAACCCTTTCATTTCTCACTGCGTTAATGAAACTTTCCTTAATCAAATTAATTTCTATCAAATTAAATTACTGCAGGTACCAAACTCTTTTCTACTCCATTTGCAGGGTCGATTACAGTCAGTTCGCGTTTCTTCTTAATCCATGTGCAACAGCAAAAGCGGAGTTAGAAGAGGGGAGGCGTAGAGCATCATTTCCATATGAAGATTCTAGAAGAATTTAATGTTAAATACACTGCTAGCCCCGGCACCTCGCAGTGTTTGAGCGCGGAACAGGAGATATAGATGGACGAAACTGTAAGCTGCTTTGTGGGGCATTACAAGATAAACCTGGCTGACTGTCTTCATATTTTTATCATTGGAAGGTGAAAGCAGAGGAATATTTCGTTATTAGACCCTACTGTATCCGCACCGCCAAATGAGAAGCTGTAGAGGTGGCAGTTCCGGTGATTGTAGGATGGGGGGGGGGGGGGAGGGGGGAGACAATCACTAGATCCTCGAGCATGTATAACAGAGCTGTATTGAGTGTAAACAAACTAGGAGGCGGAATACATCTCGTGTCAGACGCTTGCCTCCTGAACAAAATTTTATTGACTAAAAGAGATGACGCACTCAGTGAAGTAGTTGTTAGAGTAAAGGACAAGGACAGTGTTCTGCTCATGGGTGATTTTAATGCCAGGATTGTAAATCGAACAGAAGGGTATGAAAAGGTTATGGGTAAATTTGGAGAGGATATGGAGGCCAACAGGAACGGGAAACAACTCTTGGATTTCTGTGCCAGTATGGGCTTAGTAATCACAAACTCCTTTTTTAAACATAAGAACATTCACCGGTATACTTGGGAAGGCAGGGGAACCAGATCTGTCATTGACTATATAATAACAGATCAGGAATTCAGTAATGGCTGCGAGGGACACACGTATATTCAGGGGATTCTTTGATGACACTGATCACTATTTAATCTGCAGTGAAATTGGTATTATGAGGCCGAAAGTGCAGCAGGTCAGGTCCATATGTAGGAGGATAAGAGTGGAGAAACTTCAGGATAAGGAAATCAGGCACAAGTACATAACAGCGATCTCAGAAAGGTACCGGTTAGTTGAATGTAGTCAATTACAGTCATTGGAAAAGGAATGGACAAGGTACAGGGACACAGTACTAGAAGTGGCTAAAGAATGTCTTGGAACAGTAGTGTGTAAAAGTAGGATGAAGCAAACAGCTTGGTGGAATGACACAGTCAAGGCAGCCTGTAAAAGGAAAAAGATGGCGTATCAAAAATGGCTACATACTAGAACTCAGGTAGACAGGGAGAGTTATGTTGAAGAAAGAAACAAAGCCAAACAGATAATTGCAGCATCCAAGAAGAAATCTTGGGAAGACTTAGGAAACAGGTTGGAGACTTTGGGTCAAGCAGCTGGAAAACCATTCTGGAGTGTAATTAGTAATCTTCGAAAGGGAGGTAAGAAGGAACTGAAAAGTATTTTGGACAGGTCAGGAAAACTGCTGGTGAATCCTGTTGATGCCTTGGGCAGATGGAGGGAATATTTTGAAGAGTTGCTCAATGTAGGTGAAAATACGATCAGTAATGTTTCAGATTTCGATGTACAATGGGATAGGAATGATGATGGAAATAGGATCACATTTGAGGAAGTGGAGAAAATGGTCAATATATTGGAGTGAAATAAAGCGGCTGGGGTGGATGAAATTAAGTCGGAACTCATCAAATACAGTGGAATGTCAGGTCTTAAATGGCTACACAGGATAATTGAAATGGCGTGGGAGTCGGGACAGGTTCCATCAGACTGGACGAAAGCAGTAATCACACCAATCTTTAAACATGGAAACAGAAAAGATTGTAACAACTACAGAGGTATCTCATTAATCAGCGTTGTGGATAAAATCTTCTGAGGTATTGTTGAAAGGAAAGTGCGAGTATTAGTTGAGGACAAATTGCATGAAAATCAGTGTGGGTTTAGGCCTCTTAGAGGTTGTCAGGACCAGATCTTTAGCGTAGGGCAAAAAATGGAGAAGTGTTACGAGTGAAACAGGGAATTGTATCTATGCTTTATAGATCTAGAAAAGGCATATGATCGGGTTCCTAGAAGGAAGTTATTGTTTGTTCTACGAGATTATGGAATAGGAGGCAAACTTTTGCAAGCAATTAATGGCCTTTACATAGATAGTCAGGCAGCAGTTAGAGTTGACGGTAAACTGAGTTCATGGTTCAGAGTAGTTTCAGGGGTAAGACAAGGCTGCAACCTGTCTCCACTGTTGTTCATATTATTTATGGATCATATGTTGAAAACAATACATCTTTCGACCAACTTTGTTGTATGGGAGCGAAAGCTGGGTGGATTCAGGTTACCTTATCAATAAGGTTGAGGTTACGGATACGAAAGTAGCTAGGATGATTACAGGTACTAGTAGATGGGAACAATGGCAGGAGGGTGTCCACAATGAGGAAATCAAAGAAAAACTGGGAATGAACTCTATACTCGTAGATGTAGCAGTCAGGGCGAACTGGCTTGATGGTGGGGGCATGTTACACGCAAGGGAGAAGCAAGGTTGTAACGCCGGAAATGCATCTCCTCCTATTTCCATCTATTGTGCTATAATTTTTTTTCCTTGTTTTGTTACCTCAAGATATGACATTTCTGTGTCTTTATATATTGTAATTGTTTTACTGTTTGTATATATATATTTATGCATTTATGTTGGTTTGTTTTGTGAATATTATTTGTATTTATACGCTGGGTCTGGCCTAGGGAAAACTATGCTATCGAACGAATACATCGATAGGTCGTGTGGAGAACCAAAGTGTTTAGGATCTTTGGTAGTGATTAACTCTGTCGCGTGGAGCGCGGGCAGAAGGAGAGTCTGGCTGGGGTGGTGCAGTGGAGCAGGTGTGTTGTGTGACGCTCCCGCGAGTTACCGCACTTTGGGGGTTGGGCAGCAAGTAATTGCGCTCGACTTGCTATGATAGCTTCTGACACGGTGTCGCGGACGGGAAGCATTAGCTGGCGCACATCAAGAGCCCGTTTCGCCTGGTGACCGTGTCGAGAAGAAGGGGCGCCAACATCCAGCTTCTGCAACAGCGACGGCCGACAATGAGTGACTGTCGCCACCTCCTCGATCGACGGCTTCAAACCTTCAATCAACCAACAAGGAAGACTGGAAGCACGTAAAGTTTTAGAACTGTATGGCAGACCTCAGCTTTTCAAACTGTTCAAATCACAAAATTACAGCAACGTAGCATGAACGTTTGTTGCTCATTGTCCCAATTGCATTACCAAGTAGGGTCCCTTCCTTTTCCGGAATGAACCCGAGTGTCGTTGAAATTCAAACGCCAGCATCATTCGATTTCACTGCTTTAATTTCAAAGTTCCGTTAAGGTATTCATAGCTGGCTACAATATTTAGATTACACAAGCACAAATTAAGAGTGCGAGTTTTGTTACCGTATTTTAGCTTACCTGTGACTGCAGCTCAGCTTGGTACGTACTAAATTTTACTATTGTTAATTGTTCAGAATCATTTAATTCAAGTTCAAAGTTAAATCTCTTATTTCTAAATTGCGTAGGTTCAAGTAGCTTTTGAAATGATTGTTGAGGCAGTCCAGACTAACCGTATTTTACTGAATTTCGATGGGCTTCAGAAAGAAAGCTCACTATTAACTTCAGTCACTAAATTAACTTTCGATTTACCGGTTTTATTAATTCTTTTGCTAAATTAAGTCAGAGTGTAGCGAAATTTATTACTTCTGACAAACTTTCAGTTTTCACACTACACGTGTCAACCTTCAGTTACCACGCTTCTAGTGCTAATTATAGTGTAATAACCCTTCTTTTTCAGTTACTATAGTAATTGTCCTTACGACTGGCGACCGTAATTTCCCCCAAATCTCAAATATCTAATTACCGCTAGTTAATTGTTAACGTAACGGCCGCACATTTACTTTCTTTATTAACTTTACCCCTTTTCAAAATTAATTTCCACCAGTTTCATTTGCATTTTTCCTTTCATTTAGATGTAACCCTTTCCTCCCTCTTTACCGACAAATTAACTTCGGTGACGATCGCTTTTCCCAAATTTCCACTAGGTACACGCGGTTTAATTTTTCACTGTCATTAAGGTCGATAAGTGAGGCGGAGGTTACAAGGTTACCCAACAGACTCATGGGTTCAGCAGTAGAGGGTAGGAGGTGTCGGGGTAGACCAAAGAGAAGGTACCTGGATACGGTTAAGAATGATTTTGAAGTAATAGGCTTAACATCAGAAGAGGCATCAATTAACATTGATAGGGGATCATGGAGGAATTTTATAAGGGGGACTATGCTCCAGACTGAACGCTGAAAGGCATAATCAGTCTTAAATGATGATGATGATGATGATGAAAGAGATCGACCCGAAGTTGTAGAGGCCCTGCTGGCACAATATAAAGAGGAGAAATGCTTTACGACGCTGGACATGACGGAGTCATATTGGAAGATTCCACTCTTGGAGAAGTTCAGGAAGTATATGGCTGTTTTGATTCAACGGGAGTCGTTTGTGTATGTTCTCCCTTTTGGCCGCAGTTTAAGTGTAGCTGTTTTCATACTTGCGTTAGGTCGGTCTTCGGCCCAAACCATGCCAGTCGTCTGACCCTTTTCGATGAAGGCGTAGTAGCAGCCTCAAAAAATTCCGAGGAGCGCCGTGAAACTGTTCCAGAGGTGTTGCGAGCCGTGTCGCAGGCAAGAATGACCTAGAGGTTAGGATTTCCTTGCTGGCAGATGCACTTCCTAGGCCACATACTCAGTGCTACTGGAGTCAGAGCAGAGAAAGATAAGGTGGCAACTATGAAAAACTTTCCTTCACCCAGCAGTCAAACGCAGTTAAGAGCAGTTTTAGGACTAACCGGATATTTCCGTAAATGCGTTAGAAACTGTATAGAAAACGGGTCACCACTTCCACGCAAGCTAATGTTAGTGACCTATCACAAGGAATTGATCTTCCTAAATAGGTCTCAGTACCTAAACGCTCAGCTGCTAATAATGGGCTTTGGTTCTCCAGGTATTCGACTATTCAGTGGAATAAGTCCCAAGCAAGGAAAAATGTCTTACCAGGTGCTGTCTCCCAGCTGCTAGCTGATATGCCTAATGAAGATGTGGAACACCCTGAGAGCAGGTAGTTAGATATTAGAGTGATTAAAAACGTGTCTGGCTATGCAGAGATTAAAAACTGAAAAACGTTAAAAAAACTAAAAAAAATTCTCTAATATTCTAATTAGAATCCAAATACAAGATCGATTAACTGATGTAGTTCCCTCATGCTACGAGGTGGAAAACAACATGTTGTTCACCAGGGACTAAAACAATAGCGACAACTGGAAGTTGTGCATTCCAGAACAAGAGCAGATCATTTCGACTCACTTCCTTCTTGGTTACTTTGAAGAGGCTTCAAGAATATAGAACGAGCAACGACGAGGCGACAGAGTAATGCGTATTATGTCAGAAGATGAAACCCCATGAAACAGACCCTATATGGGAACATGTAGCGTGTCTCTGCCTCTAAATTGAGTGTGTTGGTTTTACTGGATGTAGGCTCATTAGGGAAAAAGCCAGCTTCCGGCCTGGGGGTCCTGCACAGGGCAGATAATGAATCTTACCCAGCATATCGAAGTGGGCTTGAGAGAGGTTTTGCCTTTGCTGATCTGAGTGCGGCCTACGACACGGTAAGCACCAGAAAATGTCCCCCAAAGATGTACAACAGATCCAAAGGTTGCAGATTTATGAAGATCCCAGTAGAGCTGCACAACAAAAGAGGATTCTATGCTAGTTTTCAAAACATCAGAACTCGATGGCGCAAAATAAAAAAAGGTCTTCCCCAAGGAAGTGTTCTTGCTCTCACACTATTTAACTTGTACACCAACGACGGACAACGTAACAAGTCTTGCACCTCATTTATTTAAGCCGACGTTCTGGCGCTCCCTACGCAGCATAAGACATTTGAAGGCGTTGAAAGATAACTTCCGTATGATCTTGGCGCCATGGGAAAGTATTACGAGGCCAACGACCTGAAGCCAAACAAAATAGTAGTCAGCGCTTTCCATCTTCGTAACATATATGCTAATACAGGTTAAAAGACTCATGGCTGGGAGTTCCTCTCAGTCACAACTCTACCGCGAAACATCTCGTGGTTATTCTTGATAGGAGCCTGACATTCAAGCAATATTGTGAGTGTGTCAGAATGAAGGTCGCAGCACGAAACAAAATGTTAAAAAACTCAAAGGTGCAAGTTGGGGAGCGAGCTCACATGCACTTCGGACGTCGGCTCTAGCCTTGTGCTACTCGACATGAGAATGTGCTCCTCCTCTGTCATACCAGTCCTGCCACTGGAAACAGGTTGATATCGCTCTTCACAGGACTCACCACCAGGTTACAGGATGCTTGACACTAACACCAGTCGAGAAGGTCCAGGTCCTGGCTGGAACAGCTCCATCCGATATCAGGCGGATAGTAACAGCGAAATCCGAAAGGAGCAAAGTCAACACTGGTGACAGACACCTACTTCCTGGGCGTGAACCTGGTGCTCGACGTCTTCGCAGCAGAAAAAGCTTCTTCTCAAGTACCTCCCTTTTAATGAAGTCAAAGGCGGAAGAGAGACTTCAACGTTAGCAGGAAAGAGCTAGAAGTGACTGGATACCAACAAAAGAGGAGCTACCCCCAGGAAACAGCCTATTATGGTCAAAATGAAGATCACTAATCGTCTTCGTGTGGGCACGCTGAAGTAAAACGCCCATGTTGAAATGGGGACTCTGCAATAATCAAGATGTGTCTTGTGCCTGTGGTGTTGAGCCGACGATGATCCATTTCCTTTGCTGCCCTGTTCACGCCATCTCCTCAGGTATCGTGACGCAAGAGGATCCGGCATCAAGAAGTTCAAAATCATTGCAACTTGCTGAGGTACTATGCTTCATTTAAATGGTTATTGTCGACACGCTAAGAAGAAGAAGAAGAAGAAGAAGAAGAAGATTGGATGTAACGGGCCGTGCACCGACTGGTCGCGGCAGGATGGAATACACCTTTGCCGCTCTTGATATATTTACCGAGCGAATACGGGTTTATCCATTGAGAACCGCCTCTACCGTCGTCCTTGTCCGATACAGGAAGCGCTATATAGATGAGCTAGGGTGTCTGGGGGCGGGCTGTCAGACAACGGGGCACAACGAAGTTGTGTATAACCATACACAATATCAGTTATTCAAACGGTGCAAATGGCTCTGAGCACTCTTGGACTTAACGTTTGAGGTCATCAGTCCCCTAGACTTAGAACTACTGAAACCTAACTAACCTAAGGGCATCACACACATCCAAGCCCGAGGCAGGATTCGAACCTGCGACCGTAACAGCAGCGTGGTTCCGGACTGAAGCGCCTAGAACCGTTCGGCCATCATTGAGCTGGGAATCTCATGTAATCGTGTGGAACCGTGTGGAACAGCGTTTTTTATTTTTTTTTTTTATTTTTTTTTTTTTTATTTAGGTGGGGAGACTCGCCAGAATGCACTGCTTCCATTAACATACGAACAAGGCCGAATTCCTCCCACAGTTCGAAGAGATCTTGAATGCCAAACAGGTAATGGCAACCTAACGTATCTGCAGGGTTCCCTTAGAGCTCGCTGGTAAGACAGACATAGCTTTTTGTGGGAATGGCTGTTTAGGATGCAACAGAAAATATTGCCCGCCCTGACAGTCTGCTTATTTTCTCGCTGGGCCCAACTTTTAAGTAGGACCCAACAGGGTCTCTGACCCCTTCTTTTGTCGGTGTCCTGGAGCGTCAACACATAGAGTCCGTGTCCATCACAGAGGACCATGTCGATAACCGCTAGTTGCCGTCTGCACAACACGGCGAGACGACCCGCACCCTATTGTTCCCCCTTAAATGCTTTATGTGACGTTACACACTACTGAATCCAAGACAGTTAAATAATGACCACCGTTCAAATTTAAAGCTACACTAGAAAACAGTATAAATTATTGTTGCCATCATACTTTCTTTCTTTCACTTGTGCCATAGTCCCACAGCGATCGCAGGGTCGGCGTGGTTACAACGGATTTGTCAGTGTTAGTTTTAGGGATGGCCAGATGCCCTTCCCGCCGCCACCGCGTACCCCCCACGACGGAATCAGTGCACCCCAACTGTCTTCGTCTAGTGTAAATCGTGAAATAGTGCGGACGTGTTTCAAATGTCTGCGACGTGTGTAACTGAGGCGGAACGTGGGGACCAGCCCGGTATTCACTTAGCGGGATGTGGAAAACTGCCTAAAAACCACATCCAGGCTGGCCGGCGCGCCGTCCCCGGATCGAATCCGCCCGGCGGATGAACGACGAGGGCCGGTGTGCCGGCCAGCCTGGATGTGGTTTTTAGGCAGTTTTCCACATCCTGCTAGGTGAATACCGGGCTGGTCCCCACGTTCCGCCTCAGTTACACAGTTCGATCCGGGGCCGGCGCGCCTACCCTAGACCAGGAAGCAGCGCGTTAGCGCGCTCGGCTAACCTGGCGGGTTCTATTGTTGCCATCATACTGCGGAGGGTTTATTAGTAAGCCCTACTTGAACATCTGGATATCAACTTTTAATATACTTGTTTGTAATTCTTTACAGAGATGTATGACTTGAAAAGTACCTTATTGTGGTGTTTACTGATGTCGTCAGCTTTAATTTTGTACTTCATATGTTAATATTGCTCCAGTGGTTCAGTTGTTATAAATTTTATAATCTATCGTAATTGCTGGAATGTTATCTTTCTTAATATTTACACTAGAGTTATGCTTGAAGTTGGAATGAGCTCGTCTCATCACCATGATCTTTTAGGTGTACTTGGTTTTTCTGAATAATATTTGTAATGTCTGTAGCGAAGTTTCCTTGAAATTAATAATCACCTCCCCCTTCAACCACCTACACAACCATTGAGTCGTCCCCAGCCCTTCAGCTAGACACTCACGCTTCAGCTTCGGGAAAACCGCGTGCCTTCTGGCGTCCAGCTACTAGCTTACCCGCGTCCTCGCTAGTTTGACCAAATTGCCGCGAGATGTGAAAACACTCAACGCTGACTCTCGCTTCTAGAGCTGGCGTCTCGTAGTGCCACATAATCCTGTCGAGTCAAGTTATACGATAAGTTATCCAAGTAGTTTATATGAGAATAGTTTGTGGGGATCAGAATAAACAGAGGACTGCGATCTACGTGCGTGCGCGAGAGCGCGTGGGCGCGCGCGCGTGCTCGTGTGTGTGTGTGTGTGTGTGTGTGTGTGTGTGTACGTGTGTGTGAGTGCTTGTGCACGTGGAAGAAACGGACTGACTGTTGCTATGGAATGCGGGCCGTGTTTATTTTGACTGGAGTGCATGCGTTGCTCAGCCCGGCTCTGAGACGCCATTTATTTTCGCCCTAAGGAAACATTGGCAGCCGAACCGTTTTGCCGGCGGTATAAATGGACTTCCTGAGCGCAGACTTTTACCTCGCACTCAAGGATCACCCGTAAATAGCATGCCGATCGGACCACAAAAAAGTGGAAACTAAGTGCTCTGTTACATTCATCGTTCATCACGATTCTTCTCCTGTGCAAAAAAATTGTATAGACCTTCAGCTTACTTTCTGCAAATTTTCGGGAAAGTGCTTAGCTTTGGCAAGATATTATTTCAACCTGTAAAAGATGTACTTCTACCATAAAAGCGGATTAGTTTAGTCTTTTTTTACAATTGGCGTGGTATCGCGGTTTTCAGTGCGCCTTGCCGCAAAAACACATTTCCTCAACAGAAAACGGATTGTAGAAAAATTTCCGCCACCAGTCACAATAAAAGATTATTTATGCGTCATACAGAAACATGTAGGTTATGGTCAAACAACTTAGCCATCTTGGTTTGGCAACAGAGCGCAATTTTTTCTGCACCCTATAAAGGAACAGTCGCAGAGTTCAACAGCACGCACTCTGAATAAAATTCACAGAAAACAAGTTTCTTCCCATTCTCTATTTACATTTTACAATAATCCTTGCAGTGGTAGTTCAGTCGTTCCAGATTTCTTGGAAATGTTTCCCATTATTCCATCTCCTATCTTTCGATACTTCTTTAAAATTGTTTTCCTTCCTTTCCAATCGTCCAGTCACTTCGTATTTTCGAGTGCCATGCAAATCATAATGACTTTATTTTTGTTAGGTCAAATACAAGTTTGTATTCATTTTATTATTACTCGTCTACAGAAAAGTCAACATTATAGACGCGAAAGTTCATCTTCATGAGCCGAGCGGTCTAAGGCGCTGCAGTCATGGACTGTGTGGCTGATCCCGGCGGAGATTCGAGTCCTCCCTCGGGCATGGGTGTGTGTGTTTGTCCTTAGGATAATTTAGGTTAAGTAGTGTGTAAGCTTAGGGACTGATGACTTTAGCAGTTAAGTCCCATAAGATTTCACACACATTTGAACATTTCTTTTTTCATCTTCATGTTCAGTGTAGAAATCTTGAATACTAGTTTGATGCAGCTCTTTATTCTACTCTATCCTCTAAAAGCCTTATCTCCGAATAACTGCTGCAACCTACATCCTTCCGAATCAGCTTACTGTATTCATCTCTCGGTCTCTGTCTACCTCAGAAATAAGCAGAGCCGTCGATAATAGTCCGTCCTTTCATTTTAACCACTGTAGTTTTAATTCTTCGTGATTTCCCTGTAATACCGTTGACGAACCCTGAAAATTTACCCATGCTAGAGCTGTGAACACCCTCTTGTGATTTTCAGTTTGATTAAAATGGAAAGCTCCGACCCCACGACCGACGTAAGTGCTAACCTTGAACCGTTCGACAAGGCCAATAGACCTCGCGTAGCCCCATGCCCCACTCTGCCCTAAGTTGTTAACGCCTCAGCCATTTCACGAATTGAGGAGGTCAGAGACGTCTTGTGTGGCACAGGCTGTGTCTATAGTTGACGTCATTCTCCACTCCGTACCGGCACTGAAATATACTCTCTTTTCCCGTACTAAAAGTAACACTTTGCGTTTCTGTTTGTTTGATTACGAGATGCTATCGTGAACCTGGCCGTACCTCTCCAGATAAGGAAACCAGTAGCCATTAGTCCATCTTTCCCGTGTCCCTATAGACAACAGAGAAATCCTCAGTCGGATTCTGTGAGACTGAAGTAGCTACAGAAAATGAGAAAACAGTAGACTCTTCTGATCTTCTCTTTCTAGTTCTTAGTACTGTGGGGTCTGCAGACTGGTGGCACTGATATTGTGAATTTTCTTGCTCGACCTTCAGTTTTCTAACAATAACTGACTGTGGCGGTTCGGCATTTGGAATAGCGGGAATCGTGTCCCCGTCCCTCCATCCTGATTTTGCTTCCTGTGCTTTAAATAGATTACTCCAAACGAATGCTGGAATGGTTTCTTAAACAAAGTTTGGCATAAGTCTCTTGTCGTCAGTCGTTAGCAACACGCTCCGCACTTCAGCAGTTCAGACGATCTTTCACCTCTCATCGAGCACTGTTGAATTTCTTCAAGTGGGCTATAGATGAGAAATGTCACGTCTACGTAATTACAATGATGGAATGCGTTCATTGGTTCAGTGATCGTCATTAATGAATAAGCGGAAGATCGCTTTTGGTGTTTTTTATTTCGAAAATATTGTCAGCCATTGTTCATTTTACAGATAAGAAGCTTTAATCTCTTACTATTCTCAGAGTCTCCGATTTTTTTTAAGATTGCCGCACTTTTCACGAATAAGAGGTTCGTATTTACCTTTTTCTTTTTTTTTTTTAAAAAAAAAAAGAATGAGTCGCTTGCTTGACACAAAGTGTTATTTCTCCAAGGCTGACTACAGTACCGTAGCTCAAAAGTGTTAATTAGCGCTTAGCAGTTTTTCGAGCTATTGTCTCTAATATCAATAAGCCTATCCTTCCCATCAACCAGACGGAGAACCCTGAGACGGTGCGGAGAATATTCCGGAAGTTTCCTGTCTGTTGATCAAGAACTGTTAACATACACACAATTGCACACACATGCAATAGCCATAACTGATACTTTTACCTATACTACAATACAAAGACAATTTGCAGTTTACCGTTATTACCAAATATTTCGAAAAATTATTGACTGTTTTTCTTCAGGTTTTTACGCGATACTCTAATAAGCGTTCGGACGCACATAGGCTACACTTTTTTTTACGGGAAAGGCTTTTTGCAAAAATCTCGGGAAGTTCTTGACCGATTTAATTCAGATTTCTACGTGGTACTCTTATATACTTTCAGGCAGACATAAGTGACACGTACTCCATATCAACGATCTCAGTAGTCATCAAACATCGTGAGAGAGCAGAATGGGGCACTCCGTGGAACTCACGGACTTCAACGTGGTCAAGTGATTGGGTGTCACTTGTGTAATACGTCTGTACGCGAGATTTCCACACTCCTAAACATCCCTAGGTCCACTGTTTCCGATGTGATAGTCAAGTGGAAACGTGAAGGGACACCTACAGCACAAAAGCGTACAGGCCGACCTCGTCTGTTGACTGACAGAGACCGCCGACAGTTGAGGAGGGTTGTAATGTGTAATAGGCAGACATCTATCCAGAACATCACACAGGAATTCCAAATTGCATCAGGATCCACTGTAAGCACTATCACAGCGAACAGTGGAGAAACGTTGTGTGGAATGACGAATTACGGTACACAATGTGGCGATCCGATATCACGGTGTGGGTATGGAGAAAGCGCACTGAACATCATCTGCCAGCGTGAGTAGTGTCAACAGTAAAATTTGGAGGCGGTGGTATTATGGTGTGGTCGTGTTTTCCATGGAGGGGGCTTGCACGCCTTGTTGTTTTGCATGACACTATCACAGCACAGGGCTGTATTGATGTTTTAAGCATCTTCCAGCTTCCCACTCTTGAAGAGTAATTCGGGGATGGAGATTGCACCTTTCAACACGATCGACTACCTGTTCATAATGCACAGCCTGTGACGGAGTGGTTGCACGACCGTAACATCCTCGTAATGGACTGGCTTCCACAGAGTCCTGACCTGAATGCTATACAAACACCTTTCGGGTGTTTTGGAACGCCGTCTTCGTGTCAGGCCTCACCGACCGACATCGATACCTCTTCTCAGTGCAGCACTCCGTGAAGAATGGGTGCCGGACTGGGTGGCCGAGCGGTTCTAGGCGCTACAGTCTGGAACCGCGCGACCGCTGCAGTCGCAAGTTCGAATCCTGCCTCGGGCATGGACGTGTGTGATGTCCTTAGGTTAGTTAGGCTTAAGTAGTTCTAAGTTCTAGGGAACTGATGACCTCAGAAGTTAAGTCGCATAGTGCTCAGAGCCATCTGAACCATTTTTGAAGAATGGGTGCAGTTCCCCATGAAACTTTCCAGTCCCTGATTTTTGCCTACGAGAGTGGAAGCTGTCATCAAGGCTAAGAGTGGGCCAACACCATACTGAATTCCAGCATTACCGATGGAGGGCACGACCAGCTTGTAAGTAATTTTCAGCCAGGTGACCGGATACTTTTGATCATATAATGTATTTAGCAATTGCCAAGCATTACCGGGTTCGATAGCATATCTATAAAGTATTAATGCGTGTACAAGATCCAGTAACTTCAGAAAGACCAGAAATGAGAGCTCCCTCCAACTGTCAGTGGTGTGCTGCTGTCGTTTCTGGTCTTGTACAAACATCACGACTTTATGCACAAACTGTTGGAAATGTGCACTGAGGTAACAAAAGTCAGGGATACATCTTAATATCGTGTCGGACCTCTTTCTGCCCGGCGTAGTGCAGTGGCGTGAGCTCAAATCGCAGGAAGTTCCCCGCAGAAATGTTTAGCTATCTTGCCTCGATAGCCATCCATGATTGCAAAGGTATTGCCAGTGTGCAGGATTTGTCCAGGAAATGACCTCTCGATTATGTCCCATAACTGTTCGAAGGGATTCCTGTTGGGCCATCTGGGTAGCCAAAGGTAGCCAAATCGTTCGCTCAAACTGTCCAGAATGTTCTTCAAACCAATCGCGAACAGTTGTGGCCCTGTGACATGGCGCATTGTCATCCGTGAAAATTCCACAGTTGTTTGGGAACACGAAGTCCATGAGTGAATGTAAATGGGCTCCAAGCAGCCCAACACAGCAACTTCCAGTCAATGATCGGTTCAGTACCTAGCTCATTCAATGTAAACACAGACCCCACCACTATGCAGCCAACACCCGATTGCACATTGCCTTGTTGACAACTTGGGTCCACGGCATCGTGGGGTGTGCGATACACTCGAACCTTACCCGCAGTTCTTACGAAATGCAACTGGGACTCTTCTGACCAGACCACGGATTTTACAAACGTGTAGGATTCAACCGGTATGGCCACGAATCCAGAAGAGGTGCTGCAGGCGATGTAGTGCTGTCAGCGAAACCACTCGCGTCAGTCGTCTGCTGCCACAGCCCATTGACGACAAATTTCTTTTAGCACTGGTTACTCGAGCCAAACGCCGCTGTTCTCGATCGTTAAGTGACGACCGTCGGCCACTGCGTTGTCCGTGCTGAGAGATAATGCTTGAAATTTGGTATTCTTAGCACACTCTTGACTATGTGAATCTCGGAATGTTGAATTCCGTAACGATTTTCGAAATGAAATGTTTCATGTCTCTAGCTCCAGCTACTATTCCGCGTTCAAAGTCTGTTAACTTCCGGTCGTGCGGTAGCGTTCTCGCTTCCCACGCCCGGGTTCACGGGTTCGATTCCCGGCGGGGTCAGGGATTTTCTCTGCCTCGTGATGACTGGGTGTTGTGTGCTGTCCTTAGGTTAGTTAGGTTTAAGTAGTTCTAAGTTCTAGGGGACTGATGACCAAAGATGTTAAGTCCCATAGTGCTCAGAGCCATTTGTTAACTTCCTTCGTGCGGTCATAATGACGCCGTAAACCTTTTCACAGGAATTACCTGAGTACAAATGACAACCCCGCCAATGCACTGCCTTTTTATACCTTGTGTATGCGATACACAAGGGATTTGTACGTGTGCATATCGCTATCCCATAACTTCAGCTCAATGTATGTTAATACGCAATGTAGTCCGAAACTAGCCACCATAAAGAATAATTTTTCAGTGCAGTTGTGACAGAAAGTGAAAAAACGATTTAATATTATTTTGCTTCTAACGGAGGAGTGCTAGTTTTTAGAACGCACTCTTTAATTGAAATAAACATATATAGACCACATACTATAAAGTACAAACGTCTGTAACAGAAATTTCGAATTAGCCATTAACAGTCTGAGACTTTCGCCAGTTTCGTTCAAATAAACTGCTTCCCCATTTTTCCCCGTATATTTATACCTAAAAAAGACATACAGTTTTCCTCATTTCTTTCCTCTGTGTAGTTTCAAAATCTCTTAAGTAAACGAAGTTGCAACCATGAAACTTAGTGAATCTCCTTGTCCTTCCCCCTACATCTGCATCTACATCGACACACACATTGTGCAAGCCCCACATGGTGCGTGGGGTTGGGTACCTAGCACCACTGCTAGTCATTTCCTTTCCTGTTACGCTCGCTAATAGAATGAGGGAAAAACGACTGTCTATACGCCTCCGTACAAGCCCTGATTTCTCTTCTCTTATTTTAATGATCCTTATGCAAAATGTGCGTTGGAGGAAGTAGAATCGTTCTGCAGGCAGTTTCAAATGCTGATTCTCTAAATATAATCAACAGCGTTTCGTGAAAAGAATGTCGCCTTCTCTCCAGAGATCCCCATTTCAGTTCCCGCAGTATGTGCTTAATATTTGCGTATTGTTCGAACCAACCGGTAGCAAACCTAGCAATCCGCCTCTGAATTGCTTCGAAGACTTCCTTTAATCCGACCTAGTGGGGATCCCAAACACTCGAACATTACTCAAGAATGAGTCGCACTAGTCTGCTATACGCGGTCTCCCATACACTTTTCCAAAATTCTCCCAATAAATCGAAATCGACCATTCATCTTCCCTACTACAACTAGATTTTCATCGTTCAATGCGAGTCGTTTTACGCAACGATGGATTACTTGGCGGAGATCTAGATTGTAGAAGACTGCATTTTGGCTGTTCAGGAAATTTTTCGCCTCGAAAATTGCTTCGTAGTTTTGGAAATGTCTGCCATACCATGGTTTCTTGATCCGAAGACAGAAGGAGAAGGTACTAGGTGCAACGTCAGAAGAAAACGACGGGGAGGAGGGGCTCTTCGCTTTTTTCGGAGCTGGTAAATCGACATGTTTCCTCTACTTGCTTGCTCCTTCATCTCGGAGTCATAGTGAAACCCAGCAGTTTTCCATTATAATTAGGCGATTAAGACAGTTATTTGCATTAGCGTAACAGAGCTGGAGCGTTTGGGCAGCACTTTCGGTTCAAAAATGGCTCTGAGCACTATGGGACTTATCTTCTGAGGTCATCAGTCCCCTAGAACTCATCACACACATCCATTCCCGAGGCAGGATTCGAACCTGCGACCGTAGCGGTCGCGCGGTTCCAGACTGTAGCGCCTAGAACCGCTCGGCCACCCTGGCCGGCACTTTCGGTTCGCTAGGCTTTTTGAATAGGTGCAAGCAATAGTGGAACCCACTGAGAGTCGACCATTATCATTTTCACGTGTCGCGCAGTTTGCTAAAAACCGTTCCACGACTGATTTTAACTTTTTCCACGACAGCCTTGTTTGTGATACGCCGTCTTCGAGCACTAGCGACAACAGTTCTCTTGCGATTCCCGGTCCTTCACAAAAAGATGGCCTGTCACTTCGTTCTCGTAATTTCAGTATTTGATCACATCGGGAGCTTCTGTGCCACCTAATGAGTGTGAGATAAGATGGAGCGTTGTTTGCATATAGTTTCACCGACTCGGCCTGGATTATTGCAGCGTTTTTCTCTTTAAAATGCAGGAAACGATTCACTGGACGATATTCCACTTTGTCAATGGTCTGCACCGTTTAGTTTTGGCTCCTCTACCGCCGCACTACGGTGCTGTGTTGCGGGAATTTCATTGTGCACCATGACTCTAAACATGTTCCTGCAAACAATCAAAAAATACGCTGCCTGACAGAAAAAAGTGAAGTAGCCATACGGTGAGGAGGAAACGAAGTGAAACTTCGCCGTTTGACAGAGTACGTGATGCTACGTCAGTGACTACACTCTCGAGGCAAACTTCGAAAGAACTTGACAATGTGAGCCCACGTATGAGTGTGACATCACACCCCCTTTGGCCTGGATGCATGCACTGATTCCACTGGGAATGGTGTCCTGGGCCGTTCTATCCGTTCCTGAGGCAAGCTGGCACACAACTGTTATAACTGATCCTTCATATTCTGATTACTGACACAGGGGCAGCATAGATGTCCGAGCTAATCCCTCAAAAGCTCCAACTTGCTGGCTATTGGAATAACTGAACATAAAGCGGACAGTTGAGACAGACATTTTCCATGTGTGGACAGGCATTATCTTGTTGAGAACGGCAACTCTATAGGGTGGCTTGACCGGTAACAGCTGAGGATGCAGTCCGTCCGTGACGTACCGTTGTGCAGTCATAATTCCCTCATTCACCCATGACGGCTATCTACACCTCCATACCGGGAGTAATACAACTGTGTCTCTCTCAAACACTGCAAGATTAGGACCTGTCCCTGGGTCTCCGCCATACTCGCCGACCATGGTCATCCCGCACGGTGCAGAACCGCAATTCATCGCTGAACGCAGTGCGACGGTATTCATCAGCAGTCGATCCTCGCCCCCCTCCTCCCGCCCCCCCCCCCCCCCCCGGCCACGGCGATATTCCAAACTTCAACATTTTGTCTTGTGATGTTACCTGTTACCTGTAACCTACGTATGAGGGAAATCCCCTAGTCCGGCAGCTGCTAGTCTCCGGCCAATCAAGCAGTATAACATAGAACGTTGCAGGATGTACATTACTTGTTCTCGGAGGGCAGACGGACATGTGAAACGGCTACCATATGGTTGGTGCACAATATGGCGATCCTCCCTTGCGATGATCGGACGTGGTCGACCGAAACCTAGACGACGAGTATGCCTGCCCCCACGTTCCTGAGCCGTGGCGGCTCGGGTTTGATCTATCGAACGTACCGCGTATAATACAGGGTGATTCAAAAAGAATACCACAACTTTAGGAATTTAAAACTCTGCAACGACAAAAGGCAGAGCTAAGCACTATCTGTCGGCGAATTAAGGGAGCTATAAAGTTTCATTTAGTTGTACATTTGTTCGCCATTTCAGCCAATAAAGTTATTGGTCCCTTTTTCCTCGAAGGTGCTACTGTAACTGGACTACAGTATCTGGAGATGTTAGAGAATTGGCTGTTCCCTCAGCTCGAACAAGAAGCACAACAATTAATATTTCAGCAGGATGGAGCGCCACCGCATTGGCACTTATCTGTCCGTAACTACCTGAACGTCAACTACTCGAGGCGATGGATCGGCCGCCAGGCAGCCCGTGACAGAGCACGTCATCACTGGCCTCCAAGAAGCCCTGATCTTACCCCCTGCGATTTTTTCTTATGGGGGTATGTTAAGGATATGGTGTTTCGGCCACCTCTCCCAGCCACCATTGATGATTTGAAACGAGAAATAACAGCAGCTATCCAAACTGTTACGCCTGATATGCTACAGAGAGTGTGGAACGAGTTGGAGTATCGGGTTGATATTGCTCGTGTGTCTGGAGGGGGCCATATTGAACATCTCTGAACTTGTTTTTGAGTGAAAAAAACCTTTTTAAATACTCTTTGTAATGATGTATAACAGAAGGTTATATTATGTTTCTTTCTTTAAATACACATTTTTAAAGTTGTGGTATTCATTTTGAATCACCCTGTATTATCGCTGTATCGCGGAGGAAAGAGAGAAGTGGCGCCCCCTCGTGGGGGAAGTTGGTGAGGCACCTGTGACAGTCGAGTAGTTGTATTTCG
Source organism: Schistocerca serialis cubense (assembly GCF_023864345.2). Lineage (NCBI taxonomy): Eukaryota > Metazoa > Arthropoda > Insecta > Orthoptera > Acrididae > Schistocerca > Schistocerca serialis. The sequence goes on from NC_064638.1 coordinate 943,639,889, forward strand.
GAGGGCGAGCAGAAACTGTGAGATAGGCACTAGTGCGCGGAGCGTGAAGCCGTGTCTGCCGACGCCGTGTGTGGTGGCAAGAGGAAAGTTTGCCACGTTACCTGATTGTGTTTGGACGTTTGCGGCGGACTTGGTGGGTAGAGGCGCCGATGCTGTCGGGATCATGCTGCTTCCTTGTTTATGATGGATTTACCGTATGCTTCTAGTGACTACATTCTCGTCTCTATGGCTCCGTGACTGATGTGATGCCATTGCGAGCACAGTTGGTTTGGATATAAGCAGCATTTTGTTCTCAGCGTCCATCGTTCTGGCGATTACTGAGTGTGCTTGCCGTTGTGGTGTATTTATTGAGCAGTGTGCTTTGCACGCTTGACCTTACTATTAGGAGTCCATTGCGTAAGGCCGCGTTTATCCTGTGAGGACTTGTGTTCTGCATTTAAAAACTTAGTTGTTGTCAGTCACTGAATTGCTAAAATGCATTCATACTTCTCTGCTTAAGTGTTATTGTTTTACGCCCCTCTGAATGGGAAAATGACCTTCTTGTGTGCCACTGACTTGGTTGTGTTTTTCAGCCACGTAATTTGTGCGTTTTTTGTAACGAACCGATGTCTGTTTCTGAATAATGTTTCCCTGTGACATTGAGTGTTAATCTTGTAACGAACACTGTTTTAGGTATTTTAATCAGTGTGTTGCAGGACATATCCTATTTGTACTTCGCAAGTGTGTTAACTTAATACTCCTTATTTTAAGCGTAGTGCGCTCATGCAGGAAGTTATGTGGTTTTGCGCAGATTGCGCGGTATGTTTAGATGACTCTGAATTCAGTGCGTTAAGTTAGTACTCCTTATCTTAAGGTTAGTGTGCTCATGCACAGGAAGTTTATGTGGTTTTGCGCAGATTGCGCGGTATGTTTATATGACTCTGAATTCACTGTGTTAAGTGATGTCCTCTGAGTTGCTGGAAGTAGTGGATAGACAGCTGTTTTGGACACATTGTATATGCAAATAATGTATGTCCTTATTACGTTGGTGAGTTGCTTGCCCTTTGTGTCACAGGTGGTGCTAATTTCATTAATTTCGCCACCGGTCTTCGCAGAGGCTGCAGGAGGAACCGACCCACTGTGGCAAGCAGTTACGTAGTCGCGCCCGCCCACCGGAGCGGGCATTGTTTACTAGCCCTACGCCTTCCTGTACTTGGTGGCGGGAGCGTGTTGACTGGTTTCTTACGGCTTGCAGTCTGGGAAACCGTGCCTATGCTGTACACGTGGAAGACTTATGTTTTGCTTCCAGTACCTCGGAGTGGCTCTATTTGGGTAATGAGAACGACTTATGTTGTTGGTTGCTCAGGCCGAAAGTGGTTCATTTGATAAACAGAAGGTGTATATGCATTTCTTTCCCATAATTCTGTAAACATGTTTAGGTGGTTGTGTTTTTTTTTAAGTCAGTTGAATTGTTGTTCAGAGGTACTATGCATGGCCATTAACTTACGCAGACATTTAATAGCAAGGAACTGTATTCAATTCTGGTTTCAAGTTGTGTTGATTATGTGGGGAAATTGCTTTGAACAGACGTTTAATTAATTAGTAAACAACTGAATGCTATTTGTGAGTTGAAGTTTATTGTGTTCCTAAACATATTAACGATTAATTTTAGTAGTTCACTTATGCAGTTAGGCGATTTACCAGGCCTGTTGTGTTGTTACCTTTTAAAAGTATTATCAATGTTATTAATAAAGAAGTGTGTTGTAAAAAAATAAACAATGAATGAAGTGCCTCAAATCCCTTTGGTCCACACCTTCCGTCATTCAGCCTTGGGTGGTATTAACAAACCGTGAAAGCCCATTTCAGTTCCCATGCAGTTCAATATCAGGCCGTTGTCACATCGAATGCCCCAGTGAATCTGAATACTCCACGATTCCATCAGTCGTCATATTGTGACCTACAATGAGGCCACTTTCAAACCTGTCAGGTGCAGACAATACTGTGTCGCACGAATATGCGCCATTTCCCTGTCCTTTACAGCGATCACTCAACTCTTGCGCTGTTCACACCACTTATGTACCGCACCGGGCATGGTAACAATCATGAACAAGAAAAACACTGATCTCCTGCCTGTTAAGGGGAATTGCAACTGAAGCGACTTAAACCAGCTCATGTATGTGTCTGTACGAAGTTCCTTGACATCCGATTATGTCTCCTGGTTGCTTTGCTTTTTTATCGGGCAGCGTAATAACGTAAGTATTTCTCGAGGTTGTGTTGTTCTTGTTGTTGTGGTCCTCAGTCCAGAGACTGGTTTGATGCGGCTCTTCATGCTACTCTATCCTGTGCAAGCCTCTTCATCTCCGAATAACTACAGCAGCCTACATCCTTCTGAATCTGCATGGTGTATTTATCTCTTGGTCTCTCCCTACGACTTTTACCCTCCATACTGCCCTCCAGTACTCAACTGGTGAGCCCTTGATACCTCAGAACATGTCCTACCGACCGATCCCTTCTTCTAGTCAAGTTGTGTCACAAATTCCTCTTCTCCACAATTCTGTTCAGTACCTCCTCATTAGTTACGTGATCTACCCATCTAACATTCAGCATTCTTTTGTAGCACCACATTTCGAAAACTTCTATTCTCTTCGTGTCTAAACTATTTATCGTCCATGTTTCACTTCCAAACATGGCTACAGTCCATACAAATACTTTCAGAAAAGACTTCCTCACATTTATATCTGTACTTAATGTTAACAAAGCTCTATTCTCCAGAAACGCTTTCCTTGCCATTGCCAGTCTACATTTTATATCCTCTCTACACTACCATCATCAGTTATTTTTCTCCCCAAATAGCAAAACTCATCTACTACTTTAAGAGCCTCGTTTCCTAATCTAATTCCCTGAGCATGACCTGAATTCATTCGACTACATCTCATTATCCTCGTTTTGCTTTTATTGATGTTCATCTTATATCATCCTTTCAACACACTGTCCATTCCAGGTCCTTTGCTGTCTGTGACAGAATTACAATGTCATCGGCAAACCTCTAAGTTATTATTTCTTCTGCATGGATATTAATTTGTACTCAAAATTTTTCTTTTGTTTCCTTTACTGGTTGCTCAATATACAGATTGAATAACATGGGGAAAAGCTACAACCCTATCTCACTCCCTTCTCAACCACTGCTCCCTCTCGTGCCCCTCGACTCTTATAACTCCCATCTGGTTTATGTACGAATTGTAAGTAGCTTTTCTCTCCCTGTATTTTATACCTGCCACCTCCAGAATTCGAAAGAGAGTATTCCAGTCAACATTTTCAAAAGCTTTCTCTAAGTCAACAAATGCTAAAAACTAGGTTTTCCTTTCCTTAATCTACGATCTAAGATAAGTCGTAGGGTCAGTATTGCCTCACGTGTTCCAGCATTTCTACGGAATCCGAACTGATCTTCCCCGAGATCGACTTCTACCAGTTTTTCCATTCGTCTGTAAAGAATTCATGTTGTATTTTGCAGCTGTGACTTATTAAACTGATACCTTGGTAATTTTCACACCTGTCAACACCTGCTTTCTTTGGGATTGGAATTATTATATTCTTCTTGAAGTCTGAGAGTATTTCGCCTGTCTCATACATCTTGCTCGCCAGATGCTAGAGTTTTGTCAGGGCTGGCTCTCCCAAATCAATCAGTAGTTCTAATGGATTGTTTCGTCTTAGGTCTTTCAGTGCTCTGTCAAATTCTTCACGCAGTATCATATCTCTCATTTCATCGTCATCTACGTCCTGTTCCATTTCCATAATATTGTTCTCAAGTACATCGCCCTTGTATAGACCCTTGTATATTCTCCTTCCACCTTTCTGCTTTCCCATCTTTGCTTAGAGCTGGTTTTCGATCTGAGCTATTGATATTCATAGAAGTGGTTCTCTTTTCTCCAAATGTCTCTTTAATTTTCCTGTAGGCCGTATCTATCTTACCCCTAGTAATATATTTCCTTCATCCTTGCATTTGTCCTCTATCCATTCCTGTTTAGCCATTTTGCACTTCCTGTCGATGTCATTTTTGAGACGTTTGTATTCCTTTTTGCCTGCTTCATTTACTGCATTTTTATATTTTCTGCATTTTTATGTTTTCTCGAGGCTATAACTGAAAATTTATGACTACCTTTAGTATGAGCATGTCAGCGATAAAACAGTCAAGATGATGTCACGTGGAACTGCTAATTGGCCCAGCGAGTAGACACCGTGTGAGACGGAGCAGTGCTAAGAGACTGTACTCGCATTGGTGAAGGAAGGTTTCAATCTCCTGTCCGGTCTTCCAGATTTAGGTTTTCTTCTGGTTTTTCTAAATAGGGTAACACAAGTAGACGATAAAAAGGGCAAGGCCGATTTCGTTTCGAGTTCTCAGTCGGAGCAAGTGGTCGTACTTGTAATGACATTATCGTCGAAACGACATTTTTTGCAAGGGGACACTCACCCAGAAACGCGAGGCATCCTGCACAACGATGAAGACAAACAATTCGTGTTGTAGACTAGGCGGCTCCCTCTGCTCTTGCAGCCGTCATGATTTTCGTTTTCTGTGTTGCCCATATATCTCTTCATGCAAATCCCGAGATAATTTCTTCAAGAAAACTATGTGCGTTTGGCTCCTCTGCCACTACCCAAAGAAACTAACACTCCGTCTGTACCGACCTCGACGTGACGGTACGTTAGATCTCGATCTCCGTGATCTTCGTTCCACGCCCGCTGCGTCGGCACGCCGACTGCCAAGCAGCCTGCGACGCAGCCGGGGAACGGCACCTCCTGTCAGCAGCTGGACGTGCCAGCCTGGATTAGTCTACACTGCGAGCGTGACTGGCGCGGCAATTGTGCGCTTCGCAGCCTGGCGTGGCGTGGCGTGGCTGTTCTACGAACCGAGGGCCAACTCCTGTACGTGGAATACACGGGGACTAATTCTCCTTATGATGTCACAGAGCGGAAATGTGACGACACCAGTTCCGTCCTTCGGTGTCTGTAGGCTTAAAATAGACGCTCCATAAATGGACGTAACATGTTACTGGCAGTATGCCAAGGCACCGCCCTCACTCCTCCTGCTAAGGAATACAGCTGGACGATTATGAGCACGAGTCGATTAATTGGCCTTTCCGATTATTTAATTCGGTTAATAGTATCCCAATAATCTATTACTCGACTAATTGAAATGTTACGTCTTCATTCTTAAATTTTTGAAGTATTTCCCTAAAATCATTGTTTATGTTAAAAGGGTCTGTTCTGCAAAAAATAAAGAGATAGTATCACACCATATTTACCATTTTAAGTAATTACACTACTTGTTGTTGTTGTTGTGGTCTTCAGTCCAGAGACTGGTTTGATGCAGCTCTCCATGCTACTCTATCCTGTGCAAGCTTCTTCATCTCCCAGTACCTACTGCAACCTACATCCTTCTGAATCTGCTTAGTGTATTTATCTCTTGGTCTCCCTCTACGATTTTTACCCTCCACGCTGCCGTCCAATACTAAATTGGTGATCCCTTGATGCCTCAGAACATGTCCTACCAACCGATCCCTTCTTCTGGTCAAGTTGTGCCACAAACTTCTCTTCTCCCTAATTCTATTCAATACCTCCTCATTAGTTATGTCATCTACCCATCCAATCTTCAGCATTCTTCTGTAGCACCTGCCGGCCGGTGTGGCCGAGCGTTTCTAGGCGCGTCAGTCTGGAACCGCGCGACCGCTACGGTCGCAGGTTCGACTCCTGCCTCGGGCATGGATGTGTGTGATGTCCTTAGGTTAGTTAGGTTTAAGTAGTTCTAAGTTTTAGGCGACTGATGACCTCAGATGTTAAGTCCCATAGTGCTCAGAGCCATTTGAACCATTTTTTTGTAGCACATCATTTCGAAAGCTTCTATTCTCTTCTTGTCCAAACTATTTATTATCCACGTTTCACTTCCATACATGGCCGTACAAATACTTTCAGAAACGACTTCCTGATACTTAAATCTATACTCGATGTTAACAAATTTCTCTTCTTCAGAAACGCTTTACTTGCCATTGCCAGTCTACATTTTATATCCTCTCTACTTCGACCATCATCAGTTATTTTGCTCCCGAAGTAGCAAAACTCCTTTACTACTTTAAGTGTCTGATTTCCTAATCTAATTCCCTCAGCATCACCCGACTTAATTCGACTACATTCCATTATCCTCGTTTTGCTTTTGTTGATGTTCATCTTATACCCTCCTTTCAAGACACTGTCCATTCCATTCAACTGCTCTTCCAAGTCCTTTGCTGTCTCTGACAGAATTACAATGTCATCGGCGAACCTCAAAGTTTTTATTTCTTCTCCATGGATTTTAATACCTACTCCGAATTTTTCTTTTGTTTCCTTTACTGCTTGCTCAATATACAGATTGAACAACATCGGGGAGAGGCTACAACCCTGTCTTACTCCCTTCCCAACCACTGCTTCCTTTTCATGTCCCTCGACTCTTATAACTGCTATCTGGTTTCTGTACAAATTGTAAATAGCCTTTCGCTCCCTGTATTTTACCCCTGCCACCTTTAGAATTTGAAAGAGAGTATTCCAGTCAACATTGTCAAAAGCTTTCTCTAAGTCTACAAATGCTAGAAACTTAGGTTTGCCTTTCCTTAATCTTTCTTCTAAGATAAGTCGTAAGGTCAGTATTGCCTCACGTGTTCCAACATTTCTACGGAATCCAAACTGATCTTCTCCGAGGTTGGCTTCTACCAGTTTTTCCATTCGTCTGTAAAGAATTCGTGTTAGTATTTTGCAGCTGTGACTTATTAAACTGATAGTTCGGTAATTTTCACATCTGTCAACACCTGCTTTCTTTGGGATTGGAATTATTATATTCTTCTTGAAGTCTGAGGGTATTTCGCCTGTTTCACACATCTTCCTCTCCAGATGGTAGAGTTTTGTCAGGACTGGCTCTCGCAAGGCCGACAGTAGTTCTAATGGAATGTTGCCTATTCCCGGGGCCTTGTTTAGGCTCAGGTCTTTCAGTGCTCTGTCAAAATCTTCACGCAGTATCGTATCTCCCATTTCATCTTCATCTACATCCTCTTCCATTTCCATAATATTGTCCTCAAGTACATCGCCCTTGTATAGACCCTCTATATACTCCTTCCACCCTGCTTTCCCTTCTTTGCTTAGAACTGGGTTTCCATCAAAGCTCTTGATATTCATACAAGTCGTTCTCTTATCTCCAAAGGTCTCTTTAATTTTCCTGTAGGCATTATCTGTCTTACCCCTAGTGAGATAAGCCTCTACATCCTTACATTTGTCCTCTAGCCATCCCTGCTTAGCCATATTGCACTTCCTGTTGATCTCATTTTTGAGACGTTTGTATTCCTTTTTGCCTGCTTCATTTACCGCATTTTTATATTTTCTCCTTTCATCATTTAAATTCAATATTTCTTCTGTTACCCAAGGATTTCTACTAGCCCTCGTCTTTTTACCTACTTGATCCTCTGCTGCCTTCACTACTTCATCCCTCAGAGCTACCCATTCTTCTTCTACTGTATTTCTTTCCCCCATTCCTGTCAATTGTTCCCTTATGCTCTCCCTGAAACTCTGTACAATCTCTGGTTCTTTCAGTTTATCCGGGTCCCATCTCCTTAAATTCCCACCTTTTTGCAGTTTCTTCAGTTTTAATCTACAGGTCGTAACCAATAGATTGTGGTCAGAGTCCACATCTGCCCCTGGAAATGTCTTACAATTTAAAACCTGGTTCCTAAATCTCTGTCTTACCATTATATAATCTGTCTGATACCTTTTAGTATCTCCAGGGTTCTTCCATGTGTACAATCTTCTTTCATCATTCTTAAACCAAATGTTAGCTATGATTATGTTATGCTCTGTGCAAACTTCTACCAGACGGCTTCCTCTTTCATTTCTTAGCCCCAATCCATATTCACCTACTACGTTTCCTTCTCTCCCTTTTCCTACACTCGAATTCCAGTCACCCATGACTATTAAATTTTCGTCTCCCTTCACTATCTGAATAATTTCTTTTATCTCATCATACATTTCTTCAATTTCTTCGTCATCTGCAGAGTTAGTTGGCATATAAACTTGTACTACTGTAGTAGGTGTGGTCTTCGTATCTATCTTGGCCACGATAATGGGTTCACTATGCTGTTTGTAGTAGCTTACCCGCATTCCTATTTTCCTATTCATTATTAAACCTACTCCTGCTTTACCCCTATTTGATTTTGTGTTTATAACCCTGTAGTCACCTGACCAGAAGTCTTGTTCCTCCTGCCACCGAACTTCACTAATTCCCACTGTATCCAACTTTAACCTATCCATTTCCCTTTTTAACTTTACTAACCTACCTGGCCGATTAAGGGATCTGACATTCCACGCTCCGATCCGTAGAACGCCAGTTTTCTTTCTCCTGATAACGACATCCTCTTGAGTAGTCCCCGCCCGGAGATCCGAATGGGGGACTATTTTACCTCCGGAATATTTGACCCAAGAGGACGCCATCATCATTTAATAATGCAGTAAAGCTGGATGCCCCCGGGAAAAATTACGGCCGTAGTTTCCCCTTGCTTTCAGCCTTTCGCAGTACCAGCACAGCAAGGCCGTTTTGGTTATTGTTACAAAGCCAGATAAGTCAATCATCCAGACTGTTGCCCTTGCAACTACTGGAAAGGCTGCTGCCCCTCTTCAGGAACCACACGTTTGTCTGGCCTCTCAACAGGCACCCCTCCGTTGTGGTTGCACCTACGGTACGGCTATCAGATCCTGAGAAATCAGTACCCAGAACATCCACCTCTGGCCGTAATAATTGCCTTGATACGCCTGGGCATTGAGTCAAACAGCTTGGATGGCGTGTACAGGTACAGTTGCCCATGCACCTTCAACACGATACCACAGATCATCAGAAGTAGTGACCGGCGTATTGTGACGAGCCAGTCGCTCGGCTACCATTGACCAAACGTTTTCAATTGGTGAGAGATCTAGAGAATGTGCTGGCCAAGGCCGCAGTCGAACATTTTCTGTATCCAGAAAGGCCCGTACAGGACCTGCAACATGCGGTCGTGCATTATCCTGCTGAAATGTAGGGTTTCGCAGGGATCGAATGAAGGGTAGAGCCACGGGTCGTAACACATCTGAAATGTACGTCCACTGTTCAAAGCGCCGTCAGTGCGAACAAGAGGTGACCGAGACGTGTAACCAATGACACCCCATACCATCACGCCGGGTAATAAGCCAGTATGGCAAAGACGAATACACGCTTCCAATGTGCGTTCACCGCGATGTCACCAAACACGGATGCGACCATCATGATGCTGTAAACAGAACCTGGATTCATCAGAAAAAATGACGTTTTGCCATTCGCGCACCCAAGTTCGTCGTTGAGTACACCATCGCAGGCGCTCCTGTCTGTGATGCAGCGTCAAGGGTAACCGCAGCCATGGTCTCCGAGCTGATAGTCCATGCTGCTGTAAACGTCGTCGAACTGTTCGTGCAGATGGTTGTTGTCTTGCAAACGTCCCCATCTGTTGACTCAGGGATCCAGACGTGGCTGCACGATCCGTTACAGCCATGCGGATAAGATGCCTGTCATCTCGACTGCTAGTGATACGAGGCCGTTGGGATCCAGCACGGCATTCCGTATTACCCTCCTGAACGCACCGATTCCATATTCTGCTAACAGTCATTGGTTCTCTACCAATGTGAGCAGCAATGTCGCGATACCATAAACCGCAATCGGGATAGGCTACAATCCGACATTCGTCAAAGTCGGAAACGTGGTGGCACGCATTTCTCCTCCTTACACGAGGCATCACAACAACGTTTCACCGGCGCCAAACTTGTGTGAATGTTCTGAAAAACTAATCATTTGCATATCACAGCATTTCGTGTCTGTAGCACGTCATCTTCGTGGTGTAGCAATTTCAACGGCCAGTAGTGTATTTTACATGTAAATTGTTTTTAGAACTTTACAATGTAATGGGAAATAGGCTACCAGAGTACCTACGTAACCTTTTTTTTTTTTTTTGGGACGCACGGTTAATTTGCAAGTGGTTTGTCACTTGAATGGTCTTGAAACACGGCTTACGTTTACATAAAGCTTTGTCACCGTTCACAAAAATTTTTTTGTTGGCTTATTTGGTGTCACGAATTTTAACATAGCGAGTATCTGCAGACGATAATTTGGAAGACGACACGACAATTAGGGTTCGTTACGGATGGAAATCCGACTGGTTCATTGGCGGGCGAGGCGCTTGGGGAGATTTGCATTGCCGCCCTGTGGTTAAAGGAGGAATGTTTGTTTACTTCCGTCCAGTGGTGACGACCCGCGGATTCACGTGCCTCGTACCGATCAGCAGATGTGATATAAATTACGACAGAAGTAACAAGTTTTGATAAAAGCTTATCATAGGGATGTTCATGTGCAAGGACACTTGTTATATTACTCACTTCTGAACTGAGATACGCAACACAAGACTTCGCCGAGCTGTCGAAGAGCCACTATTGTTAGATCGCTGAGATTGACAGGAAACGTAAACAGAACACAATCGACAGGAAACGTTCCGACTTGTGCCGACGTTACACGTTAGTACTATCAGACAGTCGGACTTCTTTCTGCAACAAACTGTAGAGAACAAGTAACACTGAACAGACTTTAAAACAAAAATAGAAATTAATAGTTTGCATAACTGACCGTAGAGATAATAGATTATATACGATTAATTGACATGAAAGAAATATCGGTAAATCTATAATCGATTACAAGAATAGTTACGATTAATCGATTAATTAAAATTAATTGCTCATTACTAATAACGAAGAGTTGTCGCGAGATCTAGTTACCAGTTGTTATTTTTGAACATGACGTTCGGTTGATCAATCAGAATCCTATGTTGGTTATAGGATCTGGTGAAATTACAAACTAATGTTGCTTATTTAGCTTCGGCAGGGTCCACGGCCGTGATATACTTCTTGAAATATAATAAATTCTCTGAAACGAATGTTATTTGCGTTTTATTTTTATCTTGTATACTCTGACGTTTCACCTGTGTAACCACTTTCCAGCAAAATGTTTAAGCCGTTTGCTGCATACGTTTTGCATGAAGTCATATAATTTCATGAGTTTTCCGTGGTTGGCCGAGCGTGAGAGCTGTTCCTGTGATGTTGGTTTGTCAAGCGAGGCCAACCACGGACGACTCGTGGAGTTATATGACTGTAGCCCAAAACGTATGTAGCAAACGGGCTAAACATTTTGCTTGAAAATGGCTTTGCAGCCCAGATGGCGCAGTACACAAAACAAAAGTAAAATGTAAATGAACAAGAGTCAACGCTGGAAACGTGTTGAGCCGTGGTCGGCTCACGTTAATGCCGTTTTCCCTTTTGGGCATTTTGTCACCATCGAGTGGCGTGTTATTCCTCCCTCAGTTACTATCTGAACGAGTTGCTCGCTTGCCTCCGTCAGTGATAGCAGCAGCAGCGTTTATCGATACTAGTACTGCTGTAACTTCTTTGGTGTGGCAGCTATATTTCCGTGTCGTGGTATGTGCGTGGCAGTTGGTCGGTCGCGGCGGAGCAGCGAGGAAGTCTGCGGCTTGGGATCAGTCTGGGGCCGCTGGCGGCGTGCACGTACGGGCGGAGTTGTGTGGCAGTAGCTGCGAGAACTGCTAAAAAGTTCGTTGCCCACCGATATACTGGAGTCGAGTAAGCAGTGAACCTGTCATGAAAACTCAACCGTTGTGACATCTCTTCGTAGATCGCTGGTTATTGCATCCTGGGCTGTCCCCGCAAGCAGCAAAGTGATGGTATGTTGGAGTCGGCAAATTTTGCAGCCGTTTCCCTGTATGGTGTTTAACCTTTGAAATGATTACAATTTATTACTGAAGCGCACCAGCGGTATCTTCTGCCTTGTGGCCGTTAACGTTCCGGTGACCTGCCTTGGTCGTTAGCGTAGTTTTGCGGCAGTGTGTTTTCCTCGCCGTGTTGATGCTGTCCGGCACGGCGTATAGTTCGACAGCTTGGTGCTGTTCTCTTTTCTCTTTGACTTTTTATTGTGCCTTGACTGTGTTTATACGCCAGTTATTATTACGACATAATCCTGCTGCGATCCTCGTCTTCGCTGATACTTTTGGTTGTCGTGCTGCTGGTCGCGTGGAAGGGAATTGATTAGGCGGTTGGTTGGTTTGTCAGCCGTCCGTAGGTTGTGCTGCAACCCGATTTTAAGCTTGGCTGCCTGTCTCACGTAAACTGTGATTAGAGTTTCCTCCCCAAGCAGAACCTTGAAACACTTCTAAGCACCACTGTTTGTTGTTTGTGATTATTTTATTTGGTCCCAGGTACTGTGCCAGGCCTTCAGCCATGTAATATTATTGTCTGTTTTGTATTTAGTATATGGCCTTCAGCCGAACTTCATAACAACTTAAGATTAGGCCTTCAGCCGTGTTTAATTGAAAATTCTTGTTGCTCTGTATTTAGGCCTTCAGCCGCGTGTGTTTCAGAATCTGTGGTTTTAATATGTAAATCCTTGTCTGAATGGTTTCTCTTTAATTATCTTGAATTCTTGAAACGGCCTTCAGCCGTGTTCTGTAAATGTTTATCTTAAGGTTGTCTTTACTTATTCTTGAGTAATTGTTTGGGCCTTCAAGATAGTGCAAGTTATCTTAAGATGTTTTTCTGTTGTACTGTGTAAAAGCTTATCTTTAAAGCCTCTCTTTTATTATATGAAGAAAATTTTTTTAGTTGGGCTTTCAGCCGAAGATTTAACTTGAATTGTCCTTAATATGGCCTTTAGCCGGAATTTGTAAATGCTTGGCTTTTAAAGAATTTCCTTAGCTGATCTGAAATATTATTTCGGCCTTTAGCCGAGAAGATATTGTAATTTTACTTAAGTAAGGCCTCAAGCTGTCACTATAAATCCTGGTGTTTTAAAAGCAATCATTTAAACTTATTCTGCAAAAGTTACCTGGGCCCTCAGCCGTGAATTGATGTTTGTTGTTTTAAAGAGAAAACTGTGCATTGGTTTGAGGAATAAAGTTGTATGTGTTCTTGTATAACTAACAGTAATTGATCTTGGCCCCTTTCCACAACCTGATCCCCTCTGTCCTGCGAAACCAGATTTCACTTATTTAATTTACTAATATTGCTAACTCATCTGGAAGATGCTGTGATGTACTTGTGTCTTTACTTGTAAGTTGGGCAATGAAAATAAGTACATGAAATGTATTCGCAGTTGCAAATACGGACACCCATCAGCTCTATGAGGGAATGACGACAGCGAAAATTTTTGTTGTACCGAGACTCGAACCCGGATTTCCCCCTTTAAGCGAGCGGTCGCCTTAACCGCTTTCACTATCCGTGCATGACTAACCGTCAGACCTGAACTTCCACATGTCCTTATTCCTCCAACACAACCTGTACTCCTATACACGTTCTGTAATTCCTATACAGGGGAGGACATTTTAAATGAAAGTCGCTGCCTGTTAGCGGCGAATAAATACCATATGGTAGTGCCTGTGTTTTAATAAGAACGATGCAATGTCCCTTCGGACATGCATGCGTGTCTTGAAGAACGTTGCATTCTTCTGAACAACACAAGCACTGCGATATTGCATAATTAAATCAAGAGTAGAAGGTGGTAGAAACTGAAGTTGTTTTCATCTACATCTACATCTACATTTATACTCCGCAAGCCACCCAACGGTGTGTGGCGGGGGGACTTTAGGCACCACTGTCATTACCTCCCTTTCCCGTTCCAGTCGCGTATGTTTCGCGGGAAGAACGACTGCCGGAAAGCCTCCGTGCGCTCTCGAATCTCTCTAATTTTACATTCGTGATCTCCTCGGGAGGTATAAGTAGGGGGAAGCAATATATTCGATACCTCATCCAGAAACGCACCCTCTCGAAACCTGGACAGCAAGCTACACCGCGATGCAGAGCGCCTCTCTTGCAGAGTCTACCACTTGAGTTTGTTAAACATCTCCGTAACGCTATCACGCTTACCAAATAACCCTGTGACGAAACGCACCGCTTTTCTTTCGATCTTCTCTATCTCCTCTGTCAACCCTACCTGGTACAGATCCCACACTGATGAGCAATACTCAAGTGTAGGTCGAACGAGTGTTTTGTAAGCCACCTCCTTTGTTGACGGACTACATTTTCTAAGGACTCTCCCAATGAACCTCAACCTGGCACCCGCCTTACCAACAATTAATTTTATATGATCATTCCACTTCAAATCGTTCCGTACGCATACTCCCAGATATTTTACAGAAGTAACTGCTACCAGTGTTTGTTCCGCTATCATATAATCATACAATAAAGGATCCTTCTTTCTATGTATTCGCACTACATTACATTTGTCCATGTTAAGGGTCAGTTGCCACTCCCTGTACCAAGTGCCTATCCGCTGCAGATCTTCCTGCATTGCACTACAATTTTCTAATACTGCAACTTCTGTGTATACTATAGCATCATCTGCGAAAAGCCGCATGGAACTTCCGACACTATCTACTACTCTCCTGTGGCACGCCAGAGGTTACTTTAACTTCTGTAGATGTCTCTCCATTGAGAACAACATGCTGTGTTCTGTTTGCTAAAAATTCTTGAATCCAGCCACACAGCTGGTCTGATATTCCGTAGGCTCTTACTTAGTTCATCAGGCGACAGTGCGGAACTGTATCGAACGCCTTCCGGAAGTCAAGGAAAATGGCATCTACCTGGGTGCCTGCATCTAATATTTTCCGGGTCTCATGAAACGAGTTGGGTCTCACACGATCGCTGTTTCCGGAATCCATGTTGATTCCTACAGAGTAGGATTTCCAGAAATGACATGATACGCGAGCAAAAAACATGTTCTAAAATTCTACAACAGATCGATGTCAGAGATAGTTTTGCGCATCTGCTCGACGACCCTTCTTGAAGACTGGGACTACCTGCGCTCTTTTCCAATCATTTGGAACCTTCCGTTCCTCTAGAGACTTGCGGTACACGGCTGTTACAAGGGGGGCGAGTTTTTGCGCGTTTTCTGTGTAGAATTTAATTACTTTCTAGAGTATTTTACTGAAAATGTATTCGTTTATGTTGCTGCATAGTACAGTCATCTTTGGAAGTCTCTTACATAACACTTGGTTCAGTGTCTGATTATTTAGCAGCTACAACGACGTTGTTATATGGATTAACGCCATCTTGGATGTCACATAGCGCAAATATCGCTTTTATGTAATGTGACGGTGAAACGTGTCTTGGGACGAAGATGACGGAATGTGGTCTCACACCAGTTTGAGACAAGCATACCGAAAATACGTGGAATGTAGAAAATGTTTTTACAGAATTATTCAAACACTTCTAGTGCGAGAAAGAAACACAATAATATTTCTTCTTTGTACTGACAATCAACAGCCGTAGTGACAGCCAAAGGAGCGCAACTTCGACAGATGTTTATATATGAAGATGGTATCTGTCCTTTCGGACATGTCCGGAAGAACAGATACCACCTATATATATATATTCCCTGCAGTTGCACTGTTTGTGCATCCGCACAGAAGAAGAAGGTCAAATGGCAGGTGAGCCAAAAGAAACAGTGCCCAAACTCTTACGGGAATCGGCAAAAATCCCGCGAGTAATGAGTATAATGGGCAGGGGCACTATGAATATAGTGCGGGACAAAAAGTTGGGAACGTGGGTCTCGCGGGAGACGTGCCAGAGATAATTCCCTACAGGTGCACTATCGTCTGTGTCCTCGGTGGCTCAGACGGATAGAGCGTCTGCCATGTAAGCAGGTGATCCCGGGTTCGAGTCCCGGTCGGGGCACACATTTTCAACTGTCCCCGTTGACTTATATCAACGGCTGTATGCAGCTAGGTGTATTCACTTCCTTATTTCATTCGACAGATGTTGCCACAAAAAGGATGACCGTCTCCCAACTCATAGTAATGGAATTGGTGACTTGCAAGGTCGGTGGGTAACATCATCATTTATTAAGATTCGAACAAGCGAAAAACCGAAAGATCTGTTTCCGATTTGCACCTAACAAATTGGCTAACAAGTCGAATGCATTACGGATGGGAAATACTACTGATTTTTTTTGACACGTGTGAATGAGATCTGTCTTTAGTGCAACCCACCCCAAAAAATAGTCACTCCCAAAAGCACAGAGTAAAAATAATGTTGATCACCTTATTCGACAGCAGTGGCAACATATAGCGGAAATTCGGTAACTGTAGGCCACACTAACAATACTGAAATCTACGAAGCAGTTCTGAAACGTTTTCTGTCGAGTATTCAGTGTCTTCAGTCAGAATTTCACAGGACAAAAAGTGAAATCAGTTGCGAGACAACGCTTATCCACTCGTTACGACCCTCGAGCGCAACTCCAAGTCCAAAAGCCATGTAATTACTCGTGCTCACCGAATCTAATGCCACACACCTCGTTCCTTCACTTACAAGAAATCCTAAAAGCAACATTTTCTTTTTCAAATGATTCAATTAAAGCCTTGAGAATCCATCACTAACGGTTTTAAAGACTTCAGAAACGTTGCCGAAAGTTTATTATGGTCAATAGACATGACTTTCAGGGACAGCAACGGTATTTTGCAAGTGTCTTTCATTTCCTCTGTTTCGTGACCGTATTTACCGGACGTTTTAGACATATAACATAGTCTAATTTGTTTGCGATCTCGCGGACAGTATCTGAATTTGATGTACAGGGTTTCAGAAGGATGCTGAATCGATTCGCCGTTACGAGGACGGGAAGTAAGAAACCACTCGTTTCACAAGGGAGGCAAAAGAAAAAAAAAAGGTTCGCACACAGATCACATGTGTCTCGCCCTGGCAGGAAGGGTAATAGACGAAAGCAGCATCACTTGTACACGGAGCGTTGTTACAGTGAAGTGCTCGGTAAACTCGAGTGATGTGCTATTTAAATGGCCTGTAACAATTCTGCGGACTTATTTGGGCTCTTGTTATAGATATTACCTATGGTATCCGTCAATGGACGAGGACATAACACAGCTACTCTTAGTGCAGTGTCTGCCTTCGGTTGTGGTGACACGATGTGACTTGGGCTTTGTGTACCTCTGTTCGTAGGCGCACTGTATGTGCAGGCTGTATAAATGGCTACATTTAGGTTATGCCTTAATGGTAACAGTGCATAAAACATCAAGCGTATGCCCTGAATTAAATTAGTAGAGTGTGTCTGTGAAACAAAGAGTTGTAATGTCAAACAGATCATGCAAATTAACTGAAATTTCCAACACAGTAATTATCTATTGTGTAGCACTCAAATATCTCGACAGTACCGCGTAAAATAACAATATTTTATTTGTTATTTATTACTTATTTCTCAAGTTAAGACCTGTTGCCTTTTATTATATAGCAGGTCGTACATTGTGTGATTTTACATGTTCTGTCATATAAATTCAGTTTTATTACTAGTACATTTTTTGTTGAAAATTTAAAAAAAAGGATAAATTATATATATATATATATATATATATATATATATATATATTCTAATTTTTTAAAATTTATCCTTTTCTAAAATTTTCAACAAAAATTGTTTATGTGTGTTTGTACTTTATATATACGAGAGTGAGTCAAATGAAAACCTTAAATTTGTAATAACAAATCGAAATTTCGCGCCGTTATCCTGTAGGTTGGTAAGCCTGCTACAAACAGCGTGAAGAATGGCCTGTAGGTGGCAGTATGGTCCAGATGCACACATACCGTCGCAGTATCAGTATAAAGATGGCAGCCCCACTTGCGACTTGCACCACGGATGAACAGCGTTCTGTTATTCGGTTTTTGCGTAGTGAAGGTGTGAACCCTACTGAAATTCATCGACGAATGAAGGTTCACTACGGTGATGCATGTCTGTCAGAGCAGCAAGTCTACGAATAGAGTAGGAAGTTCGTAAATGGTGTGACTTCAGTGGAACATCCTCCTCGTCCATGTCAGGCACAACGAGTTGTCACTCCACAGAACATTGCAGCAGGTGAAGCCATAGTGAAGGAAAACCGCAGAGTGACACTGAATGACACTGCAGCATGTTTACAGATTAGTCATGAGTCAGCACACCACATTGTGCATGATGTGCTCCAGTTTCACAAAGTGTCTGCAAGATGGGTACCACGGCAGCTGCCTCCTGAAATGAGAGAACAACCTGTTGATGCTTGTGAAGAACTTCTTCGGTGCTTTGAACGAGAGGGTGATGGCTTCCTTGCAAGAATCGTTACTGGAGACGAAGCCTGGCTTCACTTCCACCAACCGGAAACGAAGTGAGTGAGCAAGGAATGGCGCCATTCCTCATCACCAAAACCAAAGAAGTTTCGAACTGAACCATCAGCAGGGAAGGTTATGCTGACTCTCTTTCGGGACGAAAAAGGCGTCTTTTGGAGCATTAGATACCTAGAGGGACCACTGTCACTAGTGCATCGTACACAGATCTCCTAAAAAATCATCCACGGCCTACAATCAAATCAAAGCGACGTGGATTGCCGTCTGCAGGTGTCCTTTTGCAACATGACAATGGAAGACCCCACACTGCCCGTACAACGGCTGCAACGATTACAGATCTGCATTTTGAGTGTCTTCCTCATCCACCATATCACCGGATCTTGCCCCAAGTGATTTCCATACGTTTGGACCACTCAAAGACGCAATGGAAGGAAAGAAGTTCCGTTCTGGTGAGGAGGTACGCCACGCGGTGCATGAGTGTTTGTGCGGACTACCAAAAGAATTTTTTTCTAAAGGAATTTATGCACTTTGTAAGCGCTGGAGGACTTGCATTGAGCGTGGGGGAGATTATGTTGAAAAATGATAAATCTTTGTATCACTTCTGCACAATAAATAATATTTAAAAAAATATTTAAGGTTTTCATTTGACTCACCCTCGTATATACAGTCGCTAACTTAATAATGATAATGAATAAGACACATAATTATGGATGTATTTTAATTTAAAATTAAAAGTGTGTTTAATGGAAGAAACAAGAGCTGGAAATTAAACTTAGACATGATGTGACATTTCTTTTATTTATTCTTTCAATGTGTATTGTTACGTCTGTTAAAAATGTGTTGTCTTGACAGTAGTAATACTTAATTTAATGTGTTGATTAGTTACATAATATCAATAAGGTAACTACCGGTGTTACATACATCCATAGTTAGAAGTAAATGGAATGTATTGTTACGTCTGTTAAAAATGTGTTGTCTTGACAGTGGTAATACTTAATTTAATGTGTTGATTAGTTACATAATATCAATAACGTAACTACCGGTGTTACATACATTCATAGTTAGAAGTAAATGGAAATCCAGATTTATGAGTATGATGACAAAAAACAGCACCTCAGTTGCGTGGTAATGACTGACGGGAATGACAAGAAATTTAGCAGAAGGGAGTCGTTATCCTTAGTTTCAAAGTTTTAAATCAGACCTGTTGGCCACATGTTCGTTTCCAGCGTATTTGGAATTCGTCCTCGGTTTTCCATGTGCATGCCTCTGACTTTCATTCAGAGTTTGGTTTTAACATTTTCTGTTTTCGCAACATCGTCAAAGATAACTTTTCTCTGCGATTTTTCCGCCAGGTCTTTAGGCTGTAGTACCCGTTTTCTACAGCATTCCACTACGACAACAAGTAACTGTTGTCAGGCGGTGATGCTGTAAGCTGGAAACCGCTCGACAACAACATTTTCTGTTGTAGAACATTCACAATTTGTGTTCATCATTTGAACTTCACTTACGAAACATCATCGAATGAACTCTTTAAAAATCGTCACAGTACACAATGATCATTGTGTTTATTTGACGTGCATGACGTCACGTCTGAAGTGTGGGACAGACGCAGTTCCCAGGGGGACTGGCGCTGCCGTCAGCTGTTTGCTATGCAGGCTGGCCGGCCTCCTGGTAACGCGCTGGATGAAGACTGGCGGAGGACCTAGGTCACGACTCTTCACTCTCCATTCAGCGCTAACAGCCAATGTCGCAAGCTGGCGCTCTTGCCCAATTGTCGCGCCGTTCTAGTGCGATACGGCTGGCACGTCCTCCGTGCTAGGTGCCCTCAACGTGTAGCCACAGAGAAATAAAGCAAAGCGGAATTATTGATCAATACACCAAAAGAATACCAGGAGCCCTTATTGCCAGAAATTTGGTACTTAAGTCTCCAATTTTGACTGAAACAAAGTCTCCCGTGTCTACCGGTCTGGCGTCTAAACATACACTGAGGTGACAGAAGTCATGGATACCTCCTAATATCGTGTCTGATCTCCTTCTGCCCGCATAAAACAGCTACTCTACGTGGAACGAACTCAACAAGTCGTTGGAAGTCCTCTGCAGAAATACTGAGCCACTGTGTCTCTACAGACGTCCATACCGCAAAAGTGTTGCCGGTGCAGAGTTTTGTACATGGACTGATCTCCTGATTATGCCCCACAAATTTTCGATGGGATTCATGTTGGGCGATCTGGGTGGCCAACTCATTAGCTCGAACTGTCCACAAAGTTCTTCAAACACATCCCAAACAACTGTGGCCCAGTTACAGCGTTGTTTGGGAACGTGAAGTCTATGAAATCAGATTGTCTCGAATTGGCCGAACATAACCATTTCCAATCAATCATCGGTTCAGTTGGACCAGAGGACTCAGCCCTTTCCACGTGAACACAGACCAACCTATTATTATGGAGACACCACCAGATTGCACAATACCTTGTTGACAACTTGGCTCACAGTTTCGGGGGTCTAACCCACACTCGAGCTCTACTATCAGCTCTTACCAACAGAAATTGAGACATGTCTAACCAGGCCACAGGTTTCCAGTCGTGGGCAGTCGAACAGTCATGAACCCAGGAGAGGTGCCGGTGTTAGCAAAAGCCCAAGTTGTCAACAAGGCACTGTGCAATCTGGTGGTGTGTGTTCACGTGAAATGGACTGGGTCCTCTGGTCCAAATGAACCGATCATTCACTGGAAATGGTTGTATTCGGCCAAATCGAGACGTCAGCTGCCAGAGCCCATTAACGCCACATTTCGCCGCACTGTCCAACCGATAGGTTCGTCGTGCATCCCACGTTTATTCAAATGGTTCAAATGGTTCTGAGCACTATGGGACTTAACATCTGAGGACATCACACACATCCATGCCCGAGGCAGGATTCGAACTTGCGACCGTAGCGGTCACGCGGTTCCAGACTGAAGCGCCTAGAACCGCTCTTCCACAGCGGCCAGTCCCTACGTTTATTTCTACGGTTATTTATGGCAGTGTTGTTTGTCTGTTAAGCACTGACAACTCTACACAAATGCTGCTGCTTTCGGTCGTTAAGAGAAGGCCGTCGGACGCTGTGTAGTCTGTGGTGAGAGGTAATGTCTGAAATTTGGTATTCTCGGCGTACTCTTGACACTGTGAATCTCGGAAAATTTAATTCCCTAATGATTTCCGAAATGGAATGTCCCCTCCATCTAGTTTCAACTACCATTCCGAGTTCAAATCTGTTAATCCCCATTGGGCGGTCATAATCACGTCGGAAACCTTTTCACATAAATCACCCGAATACAAATGACACCTCCGATAAAGGACTGTCCATTTATAACCTGTGCACGCGATACTACCGCTATCTGTATTTGTGCACACTGATATCGTATGACTTTTGTCACTTCATTGTAATACACTACTGGCCATTAAAATTGCCACACCACGAAGATGACGTACTACAGACGCGAAATTTAAGCGACAGAAAGAAGATGCTGTGACATGCAAATGATTAGCTTTTCAGAAAATTCACACAAGGTTGGCGCCGGTGGCGACACCTACAACATGCTGACATGAGGAAAGTTTCCAACCGGTTTCTCATACACAAACAGCAGTTGACCGGCGTTGCCTGGTGAAAGGTTGTTGTGATGCCTCGTGTAAGGAGGAGAAATGCGTACCATCACGTTTCCCACTTTGATAAAGGTCGGATTGTAGCCTATCGCGATTGCGGTTTATCGTATCGCGACTTTGCTGCTCGCGTTGGTCGAGATCCAATGATTGTTAGCAGAATATGGAATCGGTGGGTTCAGGAGGGTAATAAGGAACGCCGTGCTGGATCCCAACGGCCTCGTATCACTATCAGTCGAGATGACAGGCATCTTATCCCCATGGCTGTAACGGATCGTGCAGACACGTCTGGATCCCTGAGTCAACGTTTGCAAGACAACAACCATCTGCACGAACAGTTCGACGACGATTGCAGCAGCATGGACTATCAGCTCGGAGACCATGGCTGCGCTTGCCCTTGACGCTGCATCACCGACAGGAGCGCCTGCGATAGTGTACTGAACGACGAACCTAGGTACGCGAATGGCAAAACGTCATTTTTTCGGATGAATCCAGGTTCTGTTTACAGCATCATGATGGTTGCATCCGTGTTTGGCAAAATCGCGGTGAACGCACATTGGAAGCGTGTATTCGTCATCGCCATACTGGCGTATCACCCGGCGTGATGGTATGGGGTGCTATTGGTTACACGTCTCGGTCACCTCTTGTTCGCATTGACGGCACTCTGAACAGTGGCCGTTACATTTCAGATGTGTTACGAACCGTGGCTCTACCCTTCATTCGATCCCTGTGAAACCCTACATTTCAGCAGGATAATGCACGACCGCATGTTGCAGGTCCTGTACGGGCCTTTCTGGATACAGAAAATGTTTGACTCCTGCCCTGGCCAGCATATTCTCCAGATCTCTCACCAATTGAAAACGTCTGGTCAATGGTGGCCGAGCAACTGGCTCGTCAGAATACGCCAGTCATTACTCTTGATGAACTGTGGTGTCGTGTTGAAGCTGCATGAGAAGCTGTACCTGTCCACGCCATCCAAGCTCTGTTTGACTCAATGCCCAGGCGTATCAAGGCCGTTATTACGGCCAGAGGTGGTTGTTCTGGGTACTGATTTCTCAGGATCTATGCATCCAAATTGCGTGAAAATGAAATCACATGTCAGTTCTAGTATAATAGATTTGTCCAATGAATACCCGTTTATCATCTGCATTTCTTCTTGGTGTAGCAATTTTAATGGCCAGTAGTGTAATACAATGCATAGCCACAAATACCCACAGAAATATCTAATCAACCCCAGTCAGTATGAGGCTATGTTTTCCCGTTGTATCCGACACGTTTCTCACCTTCTAAGATCCTTTGGAGATTTATTTCACTTGAAGCTATCACATCTACGACATTCGAAAACCTAATGTGGCTTAGTAGTAATGGATGTTATCCTCACACTAAGTTTCGCTGAAATCGATATATTTTGTGGTACTGAACGAGTAGTCTACTACAGAACGGGTAACTGGACTCTGCAGGGAAATGTAGGCCTATAAGGGAACTTATATACACTCCTGGAAATTGAAATAAGAACACCGTGAATTCATTGTCCCAGGAAGGGGAAACTTTATTGACACATTCCTGGGGTCAGATACATCACATGATCACACTGACAGAACCACAGGCACATAGACACAGGCAACAGAGCATGCACAATGTCGGCACTAGTACAGTGTATATCCACCTTTCGCAGCAATGCAGGCTGCTATTCTCCCATGGAGACGATCGTAGAGATGCTGGATGTAGTCCTGTGGAACGGCTTGCCATGCCATTTCCACCTGGCGCCTCAGTTGGACCAGCGTTCGTGCTGGACGTGCAGACCGCGTGAGACGACGCTTCATCCAGTCCCAAACATGCTCAATGGGGGACAGATCCGGAGATCTTGCTGGCCAGAGTAGTTGACTTACACCTTCTAGAGCACGTTGGGTGGCACGGGATACATGCGGACGTGCATTGTCCTGTTGGAACAGCAAGTTCCCTTGCCGGTCTAGGAATGGTAGAACGATGGGTTCGATGACGGTTTGGATGTACCGTGCTCTATTCAGTGTCCCCTCGACGATCACCAGTGGTGTACGGCCAGTGTAGGAGATCGCTCCCCACACCATGATGCCGGGTGTTGGCCCTGTGTGCCTCGGTCGTATGCAGTCCTGATTGTGGCGCTCACCTGCACGGCGCCAAACACGCATACGACCATCATTGGCACCAAGGCAGAAGCGACTCTCATCGCTGAAGACGACACGTCTCCATTCGTCCCTCCATTCACGCCTGTCGCGACACCACTGGAGGCGGGCTGCACGATGTTGGGGCGTGAGCGGAAGACGGCCTAACGGTGTGCGGGACCGTAGCCCAGCTTCATGGAGAAGGTTGCGAATGGTCCTCGCCGATACCCCAGGAGCAACAGTGTCCCTAATTTGCTGGGAAGTGGCGGTGCGGTCCCCTACGGCACTGCGTAGGATCCTACGGTCTTGGTGTGCATCCGTGCGTCGCTGCGGTCCGGTCCCAGGTCGACGGGCACGTGCACCTTCCGCCGACCACTGGCGACAACATCGATGTACTGTGGAGACCTCACGCCCCACGTGTTGAGCAATTCGGCGGTACGTCCACCCGGCCTCCCGCATGCCCACTATACGCCCTCGCTCAAAGTCCGTCAACTGCACATACGGTTCACGTCCACGCTGTCGCGGCATGCTACCAGTGTTAAAGACTGCGATGGAGCTCCGTATGCCACGGCAAACTGGCTGACACTGACGGCGGCGGTGCACAAATGCTGCGCAGCTAGCGCCATTCGACGGCCAACACCGCGGTTCCTGGTGTGTCCGCTGTGCCGTGCGTGTGATCATTGCTTGTACAGCCCTCTCGCAGTGTCCGGAGCAAGTATGGTGGGTCTGACACACCGGTGTCAATGTGTTCTCTTTTCCATTTCCAGGAGTGTATATGTAAGGGGAAAGATACTGCAGATTAGTTTACTTGCTAAAAATGTACAATTAGCGCCTTCAAAGTAGGATGAATTTTGAATTCCTGTATATCTAAGTTCTTGCATTACTCTGCTAAAAACATTTTCGCTGTCATGATTGTTTGTATTTTAATAATTTTGTAAGACAAGTAAAAAGTGTGACAAGCTTTCTTGAAACTATAATCTATTCTGCGTTTAATTTACCCCATCGACCTCCCCGTGAACCATGAACCTTACCGTCGGTGGAGTGGGTTCCATGCTGCTGCGATACAGATGGCCGTACCTTAATTGCAACCACAACGGAAGGGTATCAGTTAAGAGACCAGACAAACGTGTGGTTCCTGAAGGGGAGCAGCAGCCTATTCAGTAGTTGCGAGGGCAACAGTTTGGATGATTTACTGGTCTGGCCTTGTAACATTAACCAAAACGGTCTTGCTGTGCTGGTACTGCCAACGGCTGAAAGCAAGGGGAAACTAAAGCCGTAATTCCTTCGGAGGGCATGATGGTCTACTGTATGGTTAAATGACAATGGAATCCTCATTGGTAAAATATTCTGCAGGTAAAATAGTCCCTATTCGTATCTCCGGGTAGGGACTACTCATGTGGATATCGTCATCAGGAGAGACAAAACCGGCTTTCTACGGATCGGAGCGTGGAATGTTAAATCCGTTAATCTTGCAAATAGGTTAGCAAATTTAAAAAGGGAGATGAATAATTTAGAGTTAGATGAAATGGGAATTAGTGTAGTTCGGCGGCAGAAGGAACAGGAATCCTGGTCAGGCGAGTACAGGGTTATCAATGCATCAGATAGGGATAATACAGGACTAGGTTTAATAATGAATAAGAAAACAGCAGCGCGGGCAAGCTACTATGAACAGCACAGTGAACGCATTATTGTAGCCAAGACAGACAAGAAGCGCTTACCCACCACACTAGTCCAAGTTTATATGGCAGCTAGCTCTGCACATGAAGAGACTGGACTGAGGTAATACATGATGAGATAAAAGAAATTATTCAGATACGGCAGACGAAAATTGAATTCTGGTGGGGGACTGGTAGTCCACAGTAGGAAATGGAGGAGAAGAGAAAATAGGTGAATATGGTGTAGGCGAAATGAATGGAAGAGGAATCCGCCTGGTAGAATTTTATACAGAGCAGAATTTGATCATCGCTAACACTTCGTTTGACAGTCCTTGGAAGAGGGCTGCACACGAGGGAGAGAATTTTCTTAACCAGGTTTTAAACTGCAAGACATATCCAGAGCCAGATGGGCACTCCGACTATAAGTTACTGGTTATGGGCTGTAAAATGAAACTGAATAAATTGCAAAAAGATAGGAAATGAATGAGCTGGGAGATGGATAAGTTGAAAGAACCGGAGGTTGCTGAGAGTTTCAGAGGGAGCATTAGGCAGCAGAGGACTAGAACAGGGGAAAGTAATACAGTGCAAGATGAATGTGTGGCTTTAAGAGATGAAATAGGGAAGGCAGCAGAGAATCACATAGGTAAAAAGACGAAGGCTTGTAGAAATCCTTGGGTAACACAAGACACTGAATTTAAGTGATGAAACGAGAAAATATAAAAATGTAATAAACGAAGCAGGCGAAAGGGAATCTAAACATCTAAATAATGAGATTGACAGGAAGCTCAAATGGCTAACCAGAAATGGCTAGAGGACAGAAGTAAGGATTTAGAAGCATGTACCACTAGGGGAAAGATAGATGCCGCCTACCGGAAAATCAAGAGAGACCTTTGGAGAAAAGAGAAGCAGCTGTATAAATATCAAGAGCTCAGATGGAAAAACAGTCCTAAGCAAAGGAAGGAAAGCTGGAAGGAGTATAGAGAGGGTTTGTACAAAGGAGACTAACTCGAAGGCAATATTATAGAAAGGGAAGTGGACGTAGATGAAGATGAGATGGGGTATATGATACTGCGAGAAGAATCTCACAGAGCTCTGGAAGATCTAAGGCGAAACAAGGCCCCAACGGTTGATGATATTCCATCAAAACTATTGATAGCCTTGGGAGAGCCAGCCATGACAAAACTCTTCTACCTGGTGTGCAAGATACGTGAAACAGGCGAAGTACTCCCAGATTTCAAGAAGGATGTAATAATTCCAATTCCAAAGAAAGCAGTTGCTGACACATGTGAAAATTACGTAACTATCAGTTTAATAAGTCTGGTTGCAAAATACTAACACAAATTCTTTACATAAGAATGGAGAAACTGGTAAAAGCCGACCTTGGGGAAGATCAGTTTGGATTCCGGAGAAGTGTAAGAACACGCGAGGCATTACTGACGTTACGACCTATCTTAGAAAATAGTTTTTTGTAGCATTTTAAACTTAGAGAAAGCTTTCGACGATGTTAACTGGAATACTGTCTTTGAAATTCTGAATATAGCTGGAGTAAAACACAGGGACCGGATGGGCTATTTACAACTTGCATAGAAACCAGATGGCTGTTACAGGAGTCGAGGGTCATGAAAAGGACCAATGGTTGAGAAGGGAGTGAGACAGGCTTGTAGCCTATCTCCGATGTTATTCAATCTGTACACTGAGCAAGCAGTAAGGGACACCAAAGAACAGTTTGGAGTAGGAATTAAAATTCAGGGAGGAGAGATAAAAACTTTGAGGTTAGCCAGTAACATTGCAATTCTGTCACAGGCAGCAAAAGACTTGAAAGAGCATTTGAACGCAATGGACAATGTCTTGGAAGGATGATATAACATGAACACCAATAAAAACAAAACGATGGTAATGGAATGTAGTCGAATTAAATCAGGTGGTGATAAGGGAACTAGATTAGGAAACGAGACACTTAAAGTAGTAGACGATTTTGCTAAGTGAGCGGCAAAATAACTGATAAAGACAGAAGTAGAGAGGATATAAAATGTAGACTGGCAATGGCAAGTATGGCATTTCTGAAGAAAAGAAATCTGTTAACATCGAAGATAAATTTAAGTAATAGGAAGTCTGTTCTGAAGCTATTTATCTGGAGTGTAGCCATCTTTGGAAGTGAAACATGGACGATAAGCCGTTTAGACAAAAAAGAATAGAAGCTTTCAAAATGTGGTGCTACAGAAGAATGTTGGAGATCAAATTAGATCACATAACTAATGGGCAGGTATTGAATAAAATTGGGGAGACAAGGAATTTGTGGCACAACTTGACCAAAAGAAGGGATCGGTTGATATTCTGTGTCAAGGTATCACCAATTTAGTACCGGGGGGTGGGGGGGGGGGGGGGGAGGGGGACGTGGGGGGAGAGAAAAATCGCAGAGGGAGACTAAGAGATGAATACAGTAAGCAGATTCAGAAGGAGGTAGGTTGCAGTAGTTATTCGGATATGAAGAGGCTCGCACAGGATAGAGTAGCATGGAGACCTGCGTTGAACCTGTCTTCGAACTGAAGACCACAACCCTCAACAACAGCCGGACGATGTGGCAGAGCGGTTCTAGGCTCTTCAGTTTGGAACCGCGAGACCGCTACGGTCGCAGGTTCGAATCTTGCCTCGGGCATGGATGTGTGTGATGTCCTTAGGTTAGTTAGGTTTAAGTAGTTCTAAGTTCTAGGGGACTGATGACCACGGTAGTTAAGTCCCATAGTGCTCAGAGCCATTTGAACCATTTTTGAACCACAACAACAGGTTTGCAAAACAGGCAGCAACAAACTGAATCTCATGCTATTCTCACTAAATCACTCTTTCACGTGTTTGTTACTGCCACAGGTGAAACCATGAAAATATTGTTGCTGTTTCGAAATGCAGCCGTCTTGCAGCAGTCAAAAGGTTCTAATCAATATTGGGGAAGGCGTCACTAAGTTAAAATAACTTTAGCTCATAGTCTCACGACGAAAAAATGTTGTCCGTCGATTGGCGGGACCGGGTGTTTCCACGTATAACTTTCGCTTTAGGTTGGTTTTTGAGTTCACAATAAATTCCTGGTACTCGACTGAAGGTTGAAGAAACATACAATTCGATAAATTGCATTTAATGCTAGCTGATACTATTGGTGAAAGTGGGAGTACAAATTTTGTGCTGTAGCGGCTGTTTGCAGTTTTTTAGTTTATCACCCACGTTTACGAACAGTTCTTTAATAAGATGTTTAAGTTACGTCCAAATCAAAATGCCGCAACGCTCTGTGGCGCGAGGATGGAAACGATCCGCATGACAAATTCAACGCGATATACAGCATCTACAAGGGCGATTTCTTTCCTGATATTATATTATTTATTACATTACTTAATGAAATTGAAGGAAAAGTAAAGTCTCGTAATTTCGAGTAATAGGTTCCAAATTTCTATTCCCAAACAGGTAACAGGCCCCCCGCAGTGTATTAATTATGTAATAGGTTCAATGTAGACTATGATGCACACTGAACCCTGCGATCACGAATGCAGAACACAGAAATGAATGAAATCTGAGCTAGTGCCTCTTATGACAGTTAAAAGTGTCAGCGTGACCACAGATACATACATGTACGCGTAAATACACTACTGGCCACTAAAATTGCTACACCAAGGAGAAATGCAGATCATAAACGGGTATTCACTGGACAAAGATATTATACTAGAACTGACATGTGATTACATTTTCACGCAATTTGGGTCCATAGATCTTGAGAAATCAGTATCCAGAACAACCAACTCTGGCCGTAATAACGTCCTTGATACGCCTGGGCATTGAGTCAAACAGAGCTTGGATGGCGTGGACAGGTACAGCTGCCCATGCAGCTTCATACCACAGTTCATCAAGAGTAGTGACTGGCGTATTGTGACGAGCCAGTTGCTCGAACGCCACTGACCAGGCGTTTTCAATTGGTGAGAGACCTGGAGAATGTGCTGGCCAGGGCAGCGGTCAAACATTTTCTGTATCCAGAAAGGCCCGTACAGGGCCTGCAACATGCAGTCGTGCATTATCCTGCTGAAATGTAGTGTTTCACAGGGATCGAATGAAGGGTAGAGCCACGGGTCGTAACACATCTGAAATGTAACGTCCACTGTTCAAAGTCCCGTCAGTGCGAACAAGAGGTGACCGAGACGTGTAACCAATAGCACCCCATACCATCACGCCGGGTGATACGCCAGTATGGCGATGACGATTACACGCTTCCAATGTGCGTTCACCGCGATGTCGCCAAACACGGATGCGACCATCATGATGCTGTAAACAGAACCTGGATTCATCCGAAAAAATGTAGTTTTGCCATTCGTGGACCCAGGTTCGTCGTTGTGTACACCATCGCAGGCGCTCCTGTCTGTGATGCAGCGTCAAGGGTAACCACAGCCATGGTCTCCGAGCTGATAGTCCATGCTGTTGCAAACGTCGTCGAACTGTTCGTGCAGATGGTTGTTGTCTTGCAAACGTCCCCGTCTGTTGACTCAGGGATCGAGACGTGTCTGCACGATGCGCTACACCCATGCGGATAAGTCGCCTGTCATCTCGACTGCTAGTGTTACGAGGCCGTTGGGATGCAGCACTGCGTTCCGTGTTACCCTCCTGAACCCACCGATTCCATATTCTGCTAACAGTCATTGGATCTCGACCAACGCGAGCAGCAATGTCGCGATACGATAAACCGCAATCACGATAGCCTACAATCCGACCTTTATCAAAGTCGGAAACATGATGGTACGCATTTCTCCTCCTTACACAAGGCATCACAACAACGTTTCACCAGGCAACGCCGGTCAACTGCTGTTTGACTATGAGAAATAGGGTCGGCCGAGGTGGCCGAGCGGTTCTAGGCGCTACTGTCTGGAACCGCGCGCCCGCTACGATCACTGGTTCGAATCCTGCCTCAGGCATGGATGTTTGTTAGTTAGGTTTAAGTAGTTCTATGTTCTAGGGGACTGATGACCTCAGAAGTTAAGTCCCATAGTGCTCAGAGCCATTTGAACCATTTTTTGAGAAATCGGTTGGAATCTTTCCTCATGTCAGTACGTTGTAGGTGTCGCCACCGGCGCCAACGTTGTGTGAATGCTCTGAAAAGCTAATCATTTGGATATCACAGCATCTTCTTCCTGTCGGTTAAATTTCGCGTCTGTAGCACGTCATCTTCGTGGTGTAGCAATTTTAATGGCCAGTAGTCTATATGCAGTGTAGACAGCACATTTCACAGCTAGTTTTATGAAAAATAAATCTTTGAGCACAAATATCACATTGTGCGATTTTGAAAATTCAGCCTCTTACGGAAAAATATCCAGCAAATTGCGAGATTTATGTACTTTCTTCATTGTTTAGAAACGCAAGAATCTGAATGTAAAATTTTAATGCTTGACTTTCATATAGTTTATTATGTTTGCATAATATTCGAGTACGATACTGTGTTCAAAAAAGCACAACACAATTGGAGTTGTAAATGCTGTGAAGTTATTCTCTCGTATTGCTTGGGGATGTTAATTCACTCTCTGCTGCTGTTTCATTCTTACTTTAGTGAGAATATGGAGCTTTGTGTTTGGAAAGGTATCTTTGAGCCTTCCACTCTGTAGTGATCTGTCACCGGAAGCATTTCTGTGGTCTCTTTTGTCTGCAGAAGGTAGTCTTTCAGTATCATTAGATAAAGAGTGGCTCCGTTGTGGATATGGGCAGTTTTCGGAGAAGCCGGGTAGTCATCCAATTCCTGGCTTTTGAAAGCCTGCACCACCTGTGGTCAGTGATTACCGCGGCCACTTGTCAATCGCTAAAGAATGACTGAGGAAAATATTTTTGCTTCTCTGTTTGATCATCAGAGAGCAAGACACCGCAGCAGCAGCCGACCAGCGTGGAGAAGTCATTGAAATTTTTTTCAGGTAATGGAACTGCGCCTCTCTAGACAGTGGTTCTTGGCGCATAAGGCTGACCAGTCGGGAAGACATTGCTTCGGCTCCGTACCAACTTTATTTTTTAAAATGTGCGCCTTGTCTGCAAAAGGAGGGAAATTCATGAGCAGTTCTCACCCATTACATTGGCAACAGATTACAATCGTACCTTCCATGTAGAGTTTTTTGAAATAAGGAGTTGTAAAGCAGCAAATACTTTAGAATCAATCGACGGTCAGATACTGTAGAGGTAATTTGGACAGACAGCATCGTAGTGGCCATCTGGTGTTTTTCGGCGCAATTTGTTGTTATTGGGGAAGCGTAAATTCGCAAATTGCGGTAGCGCGATCCTCATTCTGAGCAACTAACTTACTTCTGTGTTTCTAATACGCAGCTTATATTGCTCTTTTGATTTATTGCAAATTGTAGTTTTTGGGTACTTTAACTCTGAATTCGCAAGCTGCACAGATGAGAATTTTGGTGTTTTATTCTCCTTACAGGTCTTCAGGTAAATTTTGGTACCTTAACAGTATTAGCGTAAAATGTTTTATTTACTTAACTGTTACGAACACCATCAAAGGACACTCGAAGCACAGAAAGCAATAAAAACGTCGTCTGGATTAGTTAGTTCTAGAACACGTTGATAAACACCACATTCAGCGTTCTAATATCTCGGAAACGTGCTTGCCAATAAGATACCGTTGGAGCAGACAATATTTGTACAGTAGCCCGCAGGCAACACGCAGCGCGTCATCGTATCGCTCCCTAATTGTGTCACAGTGGTTTGAGGATCAACTCAAGAACTTAAGGGTGTGTAGTTCTGCCCACAAGTCATTTGGCTTCAATCCTTTTAAAG
Source organism: Schistocerca serialis cubense (assembly GCF_023864345.2). Lineage (NCBI taxonomy): Eukaryota > Metazoa > Arthropoda > Insecta > Orthoptera > Acrididae > Schistocerca > Schistocerca serialis. The sequence goes on from NC_064638.1 coordinate 943,672,316, forward strand.
GCATCTGGGACGCTATGGGGAAGATTGTGTGAGGCTCTGGTTCAGTACCAACCAATCACCGAAGACGTTGAAAAATACATAATAACTCTACAACTACGAATCGTAGCCAATCATGTGGGTGAATGTGTATATGGCATTGGAACCTTACTGTCGGATGTGTGAAAGAAATGATTTTCCGCTTCCATACAGCGCATTTGAACAATGATAATTTTGCATTTCTGGACTTGGGCAACCTGAAAGACAGAATTGATCTTCCTGAATTTCACAAGTACAGAGCTGAAGAATGCTTCTCTATTCGTCGTACTTAAAAGTTCTGGTTGGGGATCTGACCAGACATGACCGTATAGCAGCTGGGATGACTCATCGTCGCGGCGTAACAGATATTGTGCTGTCCCGATGGAGTTTGGGTATACTATGCCTCCAATACATCTATAAGCAAATAAATTTGCTCACTGAAGTTGATGGATATCTGAACAAAATGGCTCTGAGCACTATGGGACTTAACTGCTGTGGTCATCAGTCCCCTAGAACTTAGAACCACTTAAACCTAACTAACCTAAGGACATCACACACATCCATGCCCGAGACAGGATTCGAACCTGCGACCGTAGCGGTCACGCGGCTCCAGACTGTAGCGCTTAGAACCGCACGGCCACTCCGGCGGCGATATCTGAACAACTTGTGGACTGTGTGACTAGGGTTCTTTGAACATCCAACATTCCTTGAGATGGAGATATGAACTATTATAAAAGTTGAGGAACTTGTGGCAACTGTGTGGAGAAAATTGCGCGAGAAAATTTTGAAAATTTGAAGTCCAAACGAAATAATAAGTTTATTAGTCTAGCCTCTGAAAATTGCAGTCAAAAATGGGACAGTCGATCCTGTTACTCTCTTCCAACGTGCTTTCACTGCCGGTCAATCTGATCTTAAGAGAGAATTGTTCAAATCTGAACTTGCGCCCTTTCCATGGCGTCTTCTAACTGGGAACGGTATCCGCAGAAGCACAAAGTCTGTGTTGTTCGCAGCGTTCGCTCCAGTACACGATTAAGTAGATATTGAGACGCGCAAATGTGCTGTAATAGATGCACACACTTTCTACATTAAGCTGTACGGAGAACGACTACAACACCCACGTTTCAGAGTGCAATATATATGTGAACTACGTACGAAAAGTATGCAAGTACGGAAGTAGCGCCATAGTAATTTTTGATGTATTCTAGCGACGTCCGTTAGCAAAGCACCAAAGAAGTTGGTTTTACTGCACTCATTCACAAACTTTGTCTTCCCCACAACAGTCGTTGCAGATATTTTTTTATCCAATAGCACCAACAAAAGGAACTTACTTCAGTGTTGGTAACTGAAATGGCTGCAAAGGGCATTCTGGTTAACTGGGAAATAGATGATTCCGTGTGATGACAATGAACACGCTGTCTCAGAGGCTGCTGACTTCGGTAGTGCTGTCATCAGAAGTAAAAATGTAGATATCTTGCTATTGCAGAAAGCATTAGTCTGGTCTCAAAATGGCATCTATTCATAGAAGAGTTCACCTCGACATCATTCAATTCAGTCCACGGGATACTATATTCCATCATGCAGCAAGCGATTGTGAAAGGCCAGACTCAACATTACGCCGAATTTATGAAGCAGGGGAAAGATTTCTTGTGACATTGTACGCTGGAGATATGAACAGAGATCTTCGTTTTATGTTTTAACTACTGACGACGCCTTCGGCATAATTGTTTTATGTATCTCCACTGCAGGATGTGATTTTAGTGTATTTTACTTCTGATGAAGGTATATTTAGATATACCGAAACCGTGGTCAAGAATTTTAATAAATCTTTATCCTGCAGCTGTTTGGCTGTTATCATTTACCGTGAAGAATTCCAACAGTTGCTGTTTCAGCCATGTTTAAAATTGCCATGTTTCCAAAATTGGCGGCAGATTCCAACTTGCGACACTTCCGCCTACTCGAGATGCAGCCCACTATCACTCTTTCAGTACCTACCTACAGGTATAGTCTTCGCTAGTTAATGGTAGATTCCATCAGTTTGTTGCCGGACACTTAACGAGAGAAGGGATGATACCCATCACAACAATCAAAAAGGCAGTTTCATTTTCCTTCCCAAGAATCATTTTTTTCAAATGTACGTAACCATAGGGACCTGTAGCTGCAAAAAAAGCACGATTCCGGTTCTCCGCTATTTGCAAACGCTGTTATGACCACGAATGCGAGTATTCAGAATTCACTTGATTGTAGATCGAAGGGGTCAAGGCGTTGATTCATTTGAATGTAGATCGAAGGGGTCAAGGCGTTAACTTTTTCTGTATTTTGTTGGATGGTATTTTCATTCACAGTAGTTTTCATTTTGTAAATATTCTTTTAACTTGTAAGAAATGACACGTATCATAGGTAATCGGAAATTTCAGTAAAATATGCGTTGTACAGATCAAAAATTGTACCCACTGCAGGCGGGGAGGGGGCGGGGGGAGGGCTTTCGTGGTTGCTAAACGTTGATAGTTAGAAATACCTACCAAGGAAAACTTAGCTTTTTTTCTGTTTTTACGCAGACCTATCAGAAACGAGCATCTTGTTGGTAAAAGGGGTGAGGGAGGTGGGGGTTGGGGGGGGGGGGGGGGTGGACGTTTCATGATGTTAGGCGTAGACCATTAGAGGCACCGTGTATTATCCTTTTTTTTAAAAAGTTGTACAGTTAGCATTAAAATCCATAAACCTCTCCTTTATGTAGTTCTTTTCATAATTTTCTTTCCTTTTATTCTCTATATCTTTAGTAGTTTGTGGAATAAAAATACGTTTCATCAGTGGAAATTATAGAAAATGTTGCGATGTGTAAGATAGGTCTGCGTGCTTTTTGTCGCAGGGAGCATGGGAAAATATTGTAGAGAAACAACAGAAAAAAGAAAATGCCATAGTTTCCCGTTTTTTCGGCTCCCTCCAGTCTAGCACAAGGTTCTCAACGTTGAAAACTTGGATTCTGCGCTACATACCACCTACATATAACGTACTAAACGTTTATAAAATTCGGACCTGTTGTAAGGTCCATTGAACCTGCTGACAGGACTGTCTGGTGCAGTCAGTAATCACTAGATTGCAGAAGATGACCCCGTTGCTAGATAAGTTACATTTACCTTTTCGGCAATCTCGATAACGAGAAGCATAGAAGTATCCGTTACCTCGGCGTAATCGTTGTTCGGTAGAAGACCAGACGGATTAAGATGCAGTAAATTAAAAGCAGATTATTCAGCTGGATTCGCAGGTTAACAAAGGGAAGTCCCCACAGGCTTACCTGTCCTCGTGTAGTGTGATAAAGGCAGTGTGCTGAGAAATTTCGAGTGAACATCGTCAACAGAGTTTCCTCAGATAATAGAACAACTATAATACTCGTAATAGCTACCAACAGACTTCTGTTCGATGAATTCATGTGTTAATAGTGAGTCATTTTACTTTAGATAACAAGAGGTATCTAGAATCTTTGAGGCTGTCGGACTGTGTAGTTGCATATAATGTGAACTCGCCATGTGATCTACTTTAATTAATTTACTGATCAGCACTTTAATGTATAACTTGACCCATACCACATCCCTGGGTTCCCCTTCATGAAGAGATCTATACAAAATGACTAATGAATAAATGAATGATTTCTGTGAAGAAATATTTGTTAGAAGATTTCCCTGAAGGAAGCAACTGCAGTTAGTATAGAGTATCAGAATTTTTTAACAATGATTAACGTAGGACACCGAATAAAAATGAATAAAATAATGCCTAGGACAGGAACCCTAGAAAAAACGTTATACGACAGCAACACAAACTATCTTTTGATTAATAACAGCACACCCGGAAGAATGCAAAACGGTCTGCTTCAGTATACCTCACAATAACGTTGTGAGTCTCCATGAGGTCGTGCCCTTTGACGGATATATTTTTGAACTGTAGCGATAACTACTGACGTGGAAATGAGCTATGTGCAACTGATACAAATGAGATTATCATTGAGTACCGAGTCTGTGAGTATATCAGCATGCTTTTGGGCAAAATGAGGTACGACACTGAATGGTGGGTGTGGCAGATCTGAAATGAAAAGTCCGCAACATCAGGAATCTTCCATTTCGTAAGTAACCAAGTTACGGACGGATGGAGAGTGACGTTGCATTTAACGTAGTAAAGGAAGAACGGCTTAAGTTCAGTGTCCTGTCGACATCCGTATCATTAGAGGCAGAACACAGGCTCTAGTGAACAAGAAGAGAGGAGGAAATCGGCCACAGTCTTTTTGACTCAATCAGACTGTTATTAACCTCTTGAGATATTGAAAAACCAAGGATATTCTAAGTATGACAATCGAACGAAGATTTAAGCCTCGCTACTCAAGAATACTGCTTGGATGCGTGCAATGAAGTCTGACCCGCGAGTTTGATCAGAAACTACTGTCACAGACCACCAATTAGTACCTTAGAAGTCTGTATGTATGATAACGTAAGTCTGTTCTTCGAGAGGAGCCTGAAACTTGTTTCCTTAGGTGAACTGCAGTAGATAGTGGAACATCATCGTGTCGAGCGACGAACCACATCGCAGATGCTGCTAGCCGAGTTAACTTGTATGATCCTGACAATGCCAGGTGGGACTCACCTAGCGAAGTGAGTCGTTCAGGGTGTGCAACATGGCAGAGGCGGTGTATGGTAAGGTTCGTTTTCACTTCTTTCACTTCGTAGAGCCAAGGTAATTCAAACTTATCAGGCAATAAATAACTTTTTTCTACCGAGCAAAATTTTGGAGCTAATCTTTTCCATTTTAATATGAGACTGTTGCTCTGTAAGAGCGAAGTCACATTTAAGTGATATGAGGGAATGCAACGCAATGAAATCGAACGACTGAGTTTTACTGAGACTGAATAGCATCTAAACGAGACCATCACATAATAATTATAGGTGTTTTCGATATTTTGCAGCAAAAGCAAATATATGTCACCATGGAAAAACATTAGGAAAAGTGCACAATATCAATTATGAACACGGTCTTTGTTTCTCAAGATTTTGGAGTAAACATTCTGTGTAGAACTATAGAGAAGGCAAAGACATGACTGTTTTGTACCTGCTGACTTGGTTGTGCAATCAATAAATTCCTAATCATGTGACGGCAAGAAGGGTTTATATGTAGACGGAGAGAGAAAAAACAGGTACAGGGTGATTCAAAAAGAATACCACAACTTTCGGAATTTAAAACTCTGCAACGACAAAAGGCAGAGCTAAGCACTATCTGTCGGCGAATTAAGGGAGCTATAAAGTTTCATTTAGTTGTACATTTGTTCGCTTGAGGCGTTGTTGACTAGGCGTCAGCGTCAGTTGATGCTAAGATGGCGACCGCTCAACAGAAAGCTTTTTGTGTTATTGAGTACGGCAGAAGTGAATCGACGACAGTTGTTCAGCGTGCATTTCGAACGAAGTATGGTGTTAAACCTCCTGATAGGTGGTGTATTAAACGTTGGTATAAACAGTTTACAGAGAATGGGTGTTTGTGCAAAGGGAAAAGTTCTGGACGGCCGAGAACGAGTGATGAAAATGTAGCACGCATCCAGCAAGCATTTGTTCGCAGCCCAGGAAAATCGACTCGCAGAGCTAGCAGAGAGCTGCAAATTCCGCAATCAACTGTATGGAGAGTCCTACGAAAAAGGTTAGTTATGAAACCCTATCGTCTGAAATTGGTTCAAGCACTGTCTGCAGCTGATAAGATTAAAAGAATCGATTTCTGTGATTTTATCCTTGCTCAAATGGAAACAGATGAATCTTTCGTTTCAAAGATTGTGTTTAGTGATGAAGCAACTTTCCACACTAACGGGAAAGTCAACCGTCACAATGTCAGTATATGGGGCACTGAGAATCCGCGGGAAACAACTCAGTATGAACGTGACTCGCCTAAGGTGAACGTTTTCTGTGCCATTTCAGCCAATAAAGTTTTTGGTCCCTTTTTCTTCGAAGGTGCTACTGTAACTGGACTACAGTATCTGGAGATGTTAGAGAATTGGCTGTTCCCTCAGCTCGAACAAGAAGCACAACAATTCATATTTCAGCAGGATGGAGCGCCACCACATTGGCACTTATCTGTCCGTAACTACCTGAACGTCAACTATCCGAGGCGATGGATCGGCCGCCAGGCAGCCCGTGACAGAGCACTTCATCACTGGCCTCCAAGAAGCCCTGATCTTACCCCCTGCGATTTTTTCTTATGGGGGTATGTTAAGGATATGGTGTTTCGGCCACCTCTCCCAGCCACCATTGATGATTTGAAACGAGAAATAACAGCAGCTATCCAAACTGTTACGCCTGATATGCTACAGAGGGTGTGGAACGAGTTGGAGTATCGGGTTGATATTGCTCGTGTGTCTGGAGGGGGCCATATTGAACATCTCTGAACTTGTTTTTGAGTGAAAAAAAAAAAACCTTTTTAAATACTCTTTGTAATGATGTATAACAGAAGGTTATATTATGTTTCTTTCATTAAATACATATTTTTAAAGTTGTGGTATTCTTTTTGAATCACCCTGTATTATTAGGCACGTTGGAACCAAGGAGTCACGTCAGAGATGGTAATCTACTGATGGAGCAGAACCGCGATTAAAAATCACTTTCGTTTTCAGCCAGTCGGCACTGAGAACGGCACAGGTAACCAAATACACCAACGGAACAGGCAGATAGAAAACTGTCTTTGTCTACGCTATAGCCGCTATTTCATGCACTGACGGCTAAAACACGTCCACACAGCGGTCATCAGGGAATCCCAGCTATGACTAATGCTTGAAAAACAGATTCATAAGACAGGGCTCAAGAAAAGCATACGTATATGAAGAAAGATATATGTGCTCTGCTCATAAAACCGATATTATTTCGTTCCAACGGAAGTCTAGATTTTTCTTAATTTTAATCCGTACAAGCAACTGTGCACAAGATCGCATCTGACCTGTCTATTCATCGTTAGTACTAGGTGTAGTTAAACAGTTGCAGTTATGTTGTCGAACTTTTAAATAACGAGTAGATAACAATCGCTACAGTTTCATGTAACTGAAATCTAATTCTATTCTTGTTTGTATGTAAACCCTTACGTTAGGTGCCATATTGAAGAATATACTACTGTTGCACTTTTGTGCAGTTATGTTGTCGAACTTTTAAATAACGAGTAGATAACAATCGCTACAGTTTCATGTAACTGAAATCTAATTCTATTCTTGTTTGTATGTAAACCCTTACGTTAGGTGCCATATTGAAGAATATACTACTGTTGCACTTTTGTTTTCATTTTCTGTAAAGTAACACGTGTTGATACGTAATCAGCAATATCCACTGAGATTCAGAATGCTATATCTACGACTTAGTAGTAACTACCACTGTACTCATCTGTATTATTCGTGAATATCTTTTATGCTGATTTCACAAGATGTAGTCACATTCGATTTATTTAGAATAATAGTCGATTAAGAATCATTTTAATCCCGATTTTTAGGATCAGACCATAATGAGAAGCGCGTATTAATGCTCAGTTCAATCACAGTTACATCGTTGACTACTGTAAACGATTCTAATTACGTAATCATCAATATATCTAAACTTAAAAACCAACCGCTGCATATCAACCAAACTTAATCAATACTGCACCGACAAACCGCTTAAGGACTTTGATTTACGTAAAGTATTTTACGATAGATAATGTTACAGCTTCTCCTTAAATTATAAACTAACGTCGACCATGTAAACCAAAGAGAGAATTTAACACTGCGTCAATTTTACTCGACACTGATTAATTTCTGTTTTGTTTCAGTGTAAACTAAATGTCTTTTCTATCTTCTCACTTTATTTTTCAAAATATAGCCTATGAAGTATTACTGTAAATATTAAATAGCTGTACGGCTAATATGTTCCCTTCTTTATTCCTTTTTATGCATAAAAGTCCACTAAAATAAAGTTGTCTAGCTAGACGTAATACTAAATAACTGCATCTCTGAACTTTGTTTCTTTAGAACTTATTGAAGTTTCGTTTCTTGACGTTAATTTTATTACAGTTTTCTTTATCGGATTCAAGTTACTTAAGGGACAATTCTATCATTTCTAAATAATATTCGGTGACTTCTTAATTCAGATTAACTTATCGAAGCTTTATTCGCATTTTAGTGTACATCTAAAATTGACGTCAGTCCTGTGTTCCCCAGTACACCGATCTAAAATAATAAAAAATAAATAAAAAAAAATGCAAACAAGAAACCTAAGTTCCACCACCCCTTTGCACTCTGAAATTAAACAATTCAAGCAAAATTAAGCCTCTTCAGGTGTTGGCGAATCGCATCCCACTATCGTTTCCTAATTTAATGGTCACTTGCCACCTCTAAGCAGAAAGTAATGATAATACTGTGATGTGCTTGCACAAATGATTCCAATGATTTACAGTGTATCGTTACGGGAAATGTCTTAATCGTTTACGGGCAGTCCACACCGTATGACAAAATATAGCTTTTTTCCGAGATTCTCTAGTATCTGTCGAGTCAAATACGTTGCAAATTGAGCCACTATCGCTCAGTGCAACCACAAATGAATTCTGTACACAAACATCACATGATGATCTTAGTATGCAAATCTTCCAAATAAACACAGCAAAACCCTCGATTCCCTCAGAGCGTGCTAACCACATGTACCAAAACACAGCAACATATAATTTCCTCTGCGTTTGCTACACAGGAAGACTAGCCAAAATGTACAGAGCAATCCTTATCAGTACTTGACGGTAAATGCAATCTCCGCAATAAGTGTTTGGTCTGAGCAAAGTCCTCTCAGTGAAAGATTTCCATTATGCAACGAATTATTTAAGGCTGCTCTTTACACCATTACCTAGCCAGATCTTCCTGATTAGCAAATCAGTGATTGACATTGGAAACCAATAGATAACAATTAATAGGCGGAAGCTCGCAGAGCTAAACTAATCAAATATCGGGCCAGTAATCACTCTGACCCGGCAGTACCTAAACTCTGTTACTACTGAGAGCTCCATCACTTCATTGCGACTATCCATCCTGCAGCGTACTTCTGTATAACTGCCAGCACGACCGATACACTGAGAACTCCTCAGTGTGAACTTGACTGTCCAGCACGACTCCTTCACTATAACTGATCATAAGACCCACGATAAACAAATTTGGAACCATTTATACAAGCAAAACTGCAGCGATACCATTACTTTTAACAATTACATCATTATTTTAAATGCCCGTCGTATCCTCTTCTCGTGGCCAGCTTCCACTATTGTAACATCTTTGCTGCTCTAACTGCTGTTACTGCCGGCCACCGAGGCAGGTAATATCTTTGCCGCTTGAATCATTAATATAGGTCATAGCTTCTGCACTGGCATTCTACAACATATTTTAAATAATCACATATAAAGAAAATTATAATAATAAACGTTGAATACTCTACCCATATCATCGTAAATCTAGCTGTTGCACCAACAAGTTAAGGCGACGAAACTACCGTGACGACAATTATAATATATCAAATATTTCTTCAATCCGTCACAATATGGGAGTGCTGTAGTAACATCTCTGCTGTTATGTTGCTTTATAAAATCCGAGTTCAACACGTGAACCGTATATCATATTCCCCGTAAGATACCATAGTCATACAAAGTTTCTTTTACTTCAATATACGAACACTGTAAGTAGGCTGTTTAGGTTTTTATGTTGGTAATGCCACGTAGTGCTCTGTATGAAAATCACTGGCTGTGCTGTGTGCAGTCTGTGGCTGGTTGGCATTGTTGTAATACTCGCCATTGTAGCGTTGGGCAGTTGGCTGTTAACAGCGCGTAGCGTTGCGCAGTTGGAGGTGAGCCGCCAGCAGTGGTGGATGTGGGGAGAGAAATGGTGGAGTTTTGAGAGCGGATGATCTGGACGTGTGTCCATCAGAGACAGTAAATTTGTAAGACTGGATGCCATGAACTGATATATATATATATATATTACGACTTTTGAACACTATTAAGGTAAATACATTGTTTGTTCTCTATCAAAATCTTCCATTTGCTAACTATGTCTATCAGTAGTTAGTGCTTTCAGTAGTTTGAATCTTTTATTTAGCAGGCAGTAGTGGCGCTCGCTGTATTGCAGTAGTTCGAGTAACGAAGGTGAAAGGTATAGCTTAATGTCAGTCAGGGCCATTCTTTTGTAGGGATTATTGAAAGTCAGACTGCGTTGTGTTAATAATCAAATTGTGTGTCGGTTTAGTGTTGATCAGAATAGGTAAAGATCTAAATGTCTGAGTACGTTCAGTTCTGCTCAGCTGTTTGAAAATCAAATAATGTAAGAGGTTTATCAGCACAGTAATTCATTAATTTTTCTAAGGGGACGTTTCAACACCTAAACGTTTTGGTGAAATGTCTGAAGTAATATAGAAGTCATAAAGTAAACAAACCGAAGAGCAGCTTTTTTCCCCAATGACACTAACAACGTCTTTTCTTGAATTTGTCCTGATGAAATCACTTCTTAAATTAATAAATCTATAAATTGTGATGGAAGATATGACAATGTTGGAATTTTTGAGATAGCTGTGCGTTTATGGAAAGGAAGCCTACCTACCAATGCCATATCTAGACAGGCGGTGGTAAACGTTGATTCCACAGGTAGCGGCCGAATCCCTTGTATCCGATATCGTAGCCGGTGGCAAGGTTCAAACTCTGCTTTATGTTACGGCGGCTCTTGTGCCAAATGGCCGCACCCCGTGACTCATCAGGTACGGAAACTCGGCGCGTCTGTGTCAACAACGCCATCCGGCTCTTTATCACCATGAGGACTTTCAGGGCGACGGCCGTGACGCAACATCTGCGACGTCACGATTACGTAAACAGAATGTTACGTGTTTCTGCAGATGAGTTCCATAACTTCCATATCAGGAAAAAAGATCTACTCTTGCGTTTTAGATAATTTATTTTACAATATGACATAAATCCCATACCTTGTACCTCGAAATACTAGCATTTTGGAATGTAACGACTGTGCGTTTCTCCAAATGAGAGTTATATACGAAAAACACGAAGTAACATTGGCGAGGTCATGTATAAAATAATACTTTTAATAACAAATTACGTATCTTTGAGAACAGTACACTACTAGCCATTAAAATTGCTACACCACGAAGATGACGTGCTACAGACGCGAAATTTTACCGACAGGAAGAAGATGCAGTGATTTGCAAATGATTAGTTCTCAGAGCTTTCACACAAGGTTGGTGGCCGGTGGCGATACCTACAACGTGCTGACATGAGGAAAGTTTCCAATCGATTTCTCATACACAAACAGCAGTTGACCGGCGTTGCCTGGTGAAACATTGTTGTGATGCCTCGTGTAACGAGGACACATGCGTACCATCACGTTTCCGACTTTGATCAAGGTCGGATTGTAGCCTATCGCGATTGCGGTTTATCGTATCGCGACATTGCTGCTCTCGTTGGTCGAGATCCAATGACTGTTAGCAGAATATAAAATCAGTGGGTTCAGGAGGGTAATACGGAACGCCAGCGGCCTCGTATCACTATCAGTCGAGATGACAGGCATCTTATCCGCATGGCTGTAACGGATCGTGCAGCCACGTCTCGATACCTGAGTCAACAAATGGGGACGTTTGCGAGACAACAACCATCTGCACGAACAGTTCGACGACGTTTGCAGCAGCATGGACTATCAGCTCGGAGACCATGGCTGCGGTTACCCTTGACGCTGCATCACAGACGTTGTTTACAGCATCATAATGGTCGCATCCATGTTTGGCGACATCGCGGTGAACGCACATTGGAAGCGTGTATTTGTCATCGCCATACTGGCGTATCACCCGGGATGATGGTACGGGGTGCCATTGGTTACACGTCTCGGTCATCTCTTGTTCGCACTTACGACACTTTGAACAGTGGACGTTACATTTCAGATGTGTTACGACCCGTGGCTCTACCCTACATTCGATCCCTGCGAAACCCTACATTTCAGCAGGATAATGCATACCGCATGTTGCAGGTCCTGTACGGGGCTTTCTGGGTACAGAAAATGTTCGACTGCTGCCCTGGCCAGCACATTCTCCAGATCTCTCACCAACTGAAAACGTCTGGTCAATGGTGGCCGAGCAACTGGCCGAGCAACTACTCTTGATGAACTGTGGTATTGTGTTGAACTTGCATGGGCAGCTGTACCTGTACACGCCGTCTAAGCTCTGTTTGACTCAATGCCCAGGCGTATCAAGGCCGTTATTACTGCCAGAGGTGGATGTTCTGGGTACTGATTTCTTGGGATCTATGCACCCAAATTGCGTGAAAATGTAATCACATGTCAGTTCTAGTATAATATACTTGTCCAATCAGTACCCATTTATCATCTGCATTTCTTCTTGGTGTAGCAATTTTAGTGGCCAGTAATGTATGTCTTATATGCCTTCAGATACCCTTACTTGTGAACTATACAGGGTAGACAGAAACTGTATGGAAAGCTTGTAGGCCGGCCGAAGTGGCCGTGCGGTTAAAGGCGCTGCAGTCTGGAACCGCAAGACCGCTACGGTCGCAGGTTCGAATCCTGCCTCGGGCATGGATGTTTGTGATGTCCTTAGGTTAGTTAGGTTTAACTAGTTCTAAGTTCTAGGGGACTAATGACCTCAGCAGTTGAGTCCCATAGTGCTCAGAGCCATTTGAACCATTTTTTTTTGTAAGCTTGTAAGAAGGTTGCAGGGCAGGTTGTGCTAAGAATAAATAGTCCAGTCAAAAATTAAATACGTTGTGCCGTTCTCGAGTAAATTAGCATTGAAGTTAGCCAATCAGTCCGTTGCCCGCGCAAATTTAAGCGGCCCGCCAGAGGGAATGTCCCCAAACACGTTCTCCTTTTGGTTTCCTTAAACTGAACAAAAATCTTTGTAGTACGTTAGTAAGCATCGAACCCAAGCCAAAGGCTGAGCTGTCTTGTGCGCCATTATCTACGCTATGATAAGAACAGACACTGATTGTATCTGGCGGGCCGCTCGAATTTGCGCGGTCGCAACGTCCTGATTGGCCAACTACAATGCTGATTAACTCGGATACGGCGCAAAGTATCGAATATTTTTCGTAACAGTTATTTCTCAGTACATCCTACCGTGGAACACCCTTACAAGCTTTTCAGACTGTTTCTGATCACCCTGTGTACTCACAGTCGGCCGGTTTAGCCATGGGAAACTCCATGACGGGAAGCGTGTCTGACATAGTCATTAAACATATTGCAGATTTTTTTGAGAAATTTGCCGGCCGCGGTGGCCTTGCGGTTCTAGGCGCTTCAGTCCGGAACCATGGGACTGCTACGGTCGCAGGTTCGAATCCTGCCTCGGGCATGGATGTGTGTGATGTCCTTAGGTTAGTTAGGTTTAAGTAGTTCTAAGTTCTAGGGGACTGATGACCTAAGATGTTAAGTCCCATAGTGCTCAGATCCACTGAACCATTTTTGTTTTTGAGAAATTTAAACACAAAGCTGATTAAGTCATTTACTACAAACGTTGTGTCGATGACAGACCAATAAGCATGAGCTCTAAAGTACATACCTTGAGAACTATGAGCACTTGTTCTTTTTTGAGAATAGTAAAAGATTATTGTTGTTTGCTAATGTTAAAATTTTTGTTAGTACTTCAAATAATGCAGACTTCGCTAAAGGCATGTGACTCAGTGTATTGAGCATTTATTTGAAACTAACCTGTTGATGAGTAGTCGGTCTAATCAGGAGTACCGCTTTTTATTAACCTTGTAAGTAGGCTGTTTAGGTTTTCTTATTGCTAACGCCACGTAGCGCTCTGTATGAAAATCATTGGCTGTGCTGTGTGCAGTGTGTGGCTAGTTTGCATTGTTGGCTGCCATTGTAGTGTTGGGCAGCTGGATGTTAACAGGTCGTAGCGTAGCGCAGTTGGAGGTGAGCCGCCAGCAGTGGTAGACGTGGGGAGAGAGATGGCCGGATTTTGAAAGTGGATGATCTGGACCTGTGTCCATCAGAGACAGTAAATTTGTAAGACCGAATGTCATGAACTGCTATATATATTACGACTTTTGAACACTATTAAGGTAAATACATTGTTTGTTCTCTATCAAAATCTTTCATTTGCTAACTATGTCTATCAGTAGTTAGTGCCTTCAGTAGTTTGAATCTTTTATTTAGCTGGCAGTGGTGGCGCTCGCTGTATTGCAGTAGTTCGAGTAACGACGATTTTTGTGAGGTAAGTGATTCATGAAAGGTATAGGTTATTGTTAGTCAGGGCCATTCTTTTGTAGGGATTATTAAAAGTCAGATTCTGTTGCGCTAAAAAAAATATTGTGTGTCAGTTTAAGCACAGTCACGTATAATTGTTCAATGGGGACGTTACAACCTGCTTTGATCAAATACAAAAATAGCTTGCACCACTGAGTAATTCACAATTACTTGATTAACCGTGATAAATGATATTTGTTTGAAGCTATTTATTCCTTTTTTTAAAATTAAACTGCGATTGGTCGATTGAAAATTTTCCTCTTCCGTCCTATCACATACCCGAAAAAATTTATTGTGATTGTTTAGCACAGATTTACTTTTACCATAGAATTAATGTAGGTGAAATGTCGTCGAAATATGACCATATTGGGATGTGGGTAAATAATAATATGATCTCGTCGAACTGCGCTTTAGAGAAAGTATGACACTATTATTCCCATTCACTAGATACACACACTTTTTCTCTACAGAGATCAGTCAGTAATTTTATTTTATCAGTCTTGGAGTCGATCAGTTAATCAGTTCCGCAGTAACAAAACAGTGTCGCAGCGCAATATATCTTGCTGGTACTCCAAGACTACTTCAACAATTTCACAGTATCTGACTTTTTTCCCCTCTGTTTGCAATGTGTTGGTTCCGCCTATACGCATCCACCAACATCATGATTAGGACCAACTGCACAGGCGAATTCGATTCACTTTAACAGGTGATTCTGGTAAAAACTGATCTGAGGAATATAAGAAACTAGTTATAATACCCAAAATCCACACATATTATAAAAATTAACGTATGTATGTACGTATGTATGTTCCACATCTCCTCCTAAACCACTAGACCGATTTCAACCAAACCTGATACACGCATCACTTACTGTCTGGGAAGAATCGCTGTGGGCTTAAGAACCATCTACCTGAGGATTAAAAAGCACTGTAGCACACGACTCGCCAATATCCATACTTTTATTTGAGAATGAGAATATTTAGAGACATGCAACAAACTTTACACATAATTTCAAACCTTAACGAAACTTTCTCTTTATGACGAGGACCCCCACAAAATGATGAAAGGAAAACAGTTTACTGCTGACTACATTTTCGCTGCTTATGCAGTAAAACCCCCGCATGAAGCATGACATTTTAATTTATTACTACTTTACTACTAACTGTACTCGCATCACATTTTTAAAATATTATTCACATATACCACTGAATACACCACAAAAGTATAGCATTGTACGACGCATTGTTCACTACGACATCGTAAACTGGAGCTGCAAGAAAGTGAAGCTGTAAGGCGGAATACATATGAAATATGCCTAAAAACACGTGTAAAATATGTTAAATATATGTCAAATGTATCTGACATGCATCTAAGCGCGACAAAGACACGGTTAAAAAGGCCATCCTAAACCCCTGGAACGATTTCAACCAAATTTGGTACACATGTTAGTTACAGTCTGGACAGAAACACTGTGTAGGTAAGAACCATAGACAGCTTGGCGGAGGCGGGGGGGGGGGGGAGAGGAGAAGATGGGCACAGACAGTGGGAGGACGGTATGGACAGAGAGAGGGGAAGGAGAAATAGACAGAGAGAGGAGGCCATGGGTAGAGAAAGAGGAGATGGACAGAGACAGGGGGAGGAAGAGATAGGCAGAGAGAGTGATGAGGAGGAGATGAACATTTAGAGGGGAGGAGGTAATGGATAGAGGGTAGGGGAGTAGAAGGTGGAATTACAGGGGGAGGAGGTAATGAACAGAGGGGGACGGAGCATATTGACAGAGGGAGGGGGAGGAGCAGATAGATAGAGAAACGCACAGGAGGGGATGGACAAAGAGTGGATCGTGGAGGAGGTGCACCGAGAGGGGGTAGAGGAGATGGGCAGAGATGGGGTAAAAGAGGAGATTGACAGGAAGAGGAGGAACGAGAAGATGGACTAATAGACGATTAGAATAAATACATATCTGGGCAACACCATGTAATTAGCTATAATCTTCTAATTTGACAGGTACAGTGGATGGTTGCAATACACTCGCCCGATTACAGATTTCTGGTGAGTATTGGCCACTTGTGAGGCTTCTAATGCGTCAGTCGTTGCTGGAAGAAATGCAAATGTTAGCTTTACTGTATACAACGCTGCTCTCTGCATTTTATTGCGGACTTACGAGACACTGGTGTAAGATCGTATTGGCGGCCACGTCTCCCAATACTTAAAACTAGACACAGGAGATACAAAAAAAATGGCTCTGAGCACTATGGGACTTAACGTCTGTGGTCATCAGTCCCCTAGAACTTAGAACTACTTAAACCTAACTAACCTAAGAACATTACGCAACACCCAGTCATCACGAGGCAGAGAAAATCCCTGACCCCGCCGGGGATCGAAACCGGGAACCCGGGCGCGGGAAGCGAGATCGCTACCACACGACCTCGAGCTGCGAACCACAGGAGGTACAGTTCAAAGAGAGAAGAAATGTAGATCTACAATTCGAAAATTCTTTTATTTGATGTAATAACTCTAGATATTTCAAGAAGACCTTGAACTTTCAAACACGGTACCCTAGATGACGCTATCGCAGTGAGTCGTGGGCAGTCAAGTAAAACTACAAAGATTACCGAAATGTCAGCTCTCGCCACTGTGGCTAGAAACAGGGAGTGGATTCTTCATTTTTAGTTGCTGCAACGTGGATTTAGTTAATTTCATCACAAAGCAAAATCGCAGGAAATTCAGTATTGATCGGAGTGCACCCACTCGCACACGCAGTTTTGAACTATCCTCGACTACCAAGAAGTTACAGAAAGTATGATTGGTGTGAATGATGAGCGCAAAAGCAGGTTCTCAGTTTGACAGTAAGAATATATTTGCCTCAGAATGCAATTAAATAACCTTCTGAGCCAAATTTATCCTTACATGCAGTTTATCATACGACTGCGTTTCCACGATTCCGTCACCGACGCGAAGTTTAACTACAGTTCCCGATTTTTTAGCAGTCAAGTCCATAGCTGCGGCAGGCTCCAACTATTTTCTGCGGTCACCTCACATCGGTCGGAAGGCCATAGCGAAGATGTAACACAAGCCACTTTTTTTGGCTAAATGGCTCTGAGCACTATGGGACTCAACTGCTGAGGTCATTAGTCCCCTAGAACTTAGAACTAGTTAAACCTAACTAACCTAAGGACATCACAAACATCCATGTCCGAGGCAGGATTCGAACCTGCGACCGCAGCGGTCTTGCGGTTCCAGACTGCAGCGCCTTTAGCCGCACGGCCACTTCGGCCGGCGCCACTTTTTTTATTGAACCTCAGCCTCGTTATACCCTCTCTATCGCGGGGTGGGAAGTTATATAACTTCCGGCCTCTATGAAGCTTTGCCATGTTCACATCCTTCTCTGTTTTGTATTTTTGATCATTTCATACTGTGACTAAAATCTGCTACTACTGGTGGAGAAACAGATGGCAACATTTCCGAACACAAGGTTGTCTCGTACATCCCAGGGAATGTCCTGGAAGAGAAACTACGCGGTATTGCTATGCGGGGTGTATCCATGAATCTCGTCCATGAATTCGCCACTTTGGCCTTTTCTCTCCTCGGACTGCTCTGGCAACAGGGCAGTGATTTATCAAATAAGTACTCTACTCTGTCTACTAAAATGCTTTTCTTCACGACGGCACCAATTTAAAATTACGATAGGTCTCATATTTGGATTAAACTGCCTGGAAAGTAAGTATATTAAAGATATCTGTTTGGTTGCGTAATAATTAGATATGCTAGTTTGTCAATCAGTGCGCACTATTAAAACATGTTCCGTTGCATTGGGAATGATCCGGGCTGAATACAAGGCTGACCGCCTGATATCACTATGCCATATGACCGGAAACAATCAATACAATAGCTAACCTGTCAATCATCGTGCAGTGAACTGTAACATTAGTTTCAGCGTTATAAAGATTCTGTCGTCAAGGTGCTGCTTGCTAGTGAATGACAACATTGTAATTGAACTCAAATTTTTTTTTATTTAACCAAAATTTCACATAAAATCACGCTCCTAGTACACAATGCCTACGTTTCCTGTTGTGTTTGTAAATCTACAACTTCACATGTGGCAAATTCTTTTTGGTGTGTGTGCGTGTGTGTGTGTGTGTGTGTGTGGTGCTTTGCACAAGATGGTGATGTTCAAATTACGTAAATGCTGGATATATTTAGGAAGACTCGAAAAATACAATCCTGCAACTTTGCAACAAAATCGAACGGAATTTTCGACGGCAACAACACACCAAAAATACTTCGTCACAGTGGAATAATAAAAATCGAAAACGGATGATAATGTAAAGTGTATCTTGAAAATCATGTGAAGAGCCGTCTGATGATGAACTTGCCAGTTCGAAACCGGTAACGGCGCTATTTATCTAAATAAATAGCAGTATTAATAGTGGCTGGTTGCTGTTTTCTTCTTTGTAAGAATTAACCTACTTTAATTGTACGCAGCCACGGTCTCGCCATGTCAGTTTTAGACAAAATAGCATTTAAGTTGATTTGTTTGTTGCTTAACAGTTGTTGGAGACTAAAAATACCAAAGTTAAATGTTAAATTTCTGTATTGACATTCCAGCAACTACTCACATCAAAAAAAGTTTTGCATCACCCCAGTTCCCAGAACTCCTGAAGATAGACGTTGACTGTCGGTATTGTATCACAGACACAGTCCCTTTGACTGTTCAGAGGTGTCACTAAACCCGCCCAAAGATGTAAACAACCACGCGTGAGCAGCGCCTATTAGGCGGAGGGGGTCCGACAGCCGATCAGTTCCAGTCATTCCACCAGGAAGGAGGTACACAGCTCGTGTTGTCTGTAGTTCAACCATGCCTAGACGATCAACACCGCGGTTCGATCGCGCCCGCATTGTTACTTTGTGCCAGGAAGGGCTCTCAACAAGGGAAATGTCCAGGTGCCTCGGAGTGAACCAAAGCGATGTTGTTCGGACATGGAGGGGATACAGAAAGACAGGAACTGTCGATGACATGCCTCGCTCACGCCGCCCAAGGGCTACTACTGCAGTGGATGACCGCTACCTACTGATTATGGCTCGGAGGAGCCCTGACAGCAACGCCACCATGTTGAATAATGCTTTTCGTGCAGCCACATCACGTCATGTTACGACTCAAAGTGTGCACAATAGGCTGCATGGTGCGCAACTTCACTTCCGACGTACATGGCGAGGTCCATTTTGCAACCACCATGCAGCGCGGTACAGATGGGCCCAACAACTTGCCGAATGGACCGCTCAGGATTGGCAAAACGTTCTCTTCACCGATGAGTGTCGCATATGCCTTCAACCAGACAATCGTCGGATACGTGTTTGGAGGCAATCCGGTCAGGCTGAACGCCTTAAACACACTGTCCAGCGAGTGCAGCAAGGTGGAGGTTCTCTGCTGTTTTGGTGTGTCATTATGTGGGGCCGACGTAAGCCGCTGGTGGTCATGGATGGCGCCGTAACGGCTGTACGATACGTGAATGCCATCCTCCAACAGATAGTGCAACCATATCGGCAGCATTCGTCTTCAAGGACGACAATTCGCGCCCCCATCGTTCACATCGTGTAGATGACTTCCTTCAAGATAACGACACCGCTCGACGAGAGTGGCCAGCATATTCTCCAGACATGAACACTGCCTGGGTTAGATTGAGAAGGGCTGTTTATGGACGACGTGATCCGCCAACCACTCTGAGGGATCTACGCCAAATCGCCGTTGATGAGTGGGAAAATCTAGACCAACAGTGTCTTGATGAACTTGTGGCTAGTATGCCACGACGAATACAGGCATGCAGCAATGCAAGAGGACATGCTATTGGGTATTAGAGGTACCGGTGTCTACAGCAATATGGACCACCACCTCTGAAGGTCTCGCTGTATGGTGGTACAACATGCAATGTGTGGTTTTCATGAGCAATAAAAAGGGCGGAAATGATGTTTATGTTGTTCTCTATTACAGTTTTCTGTACAGGTTCCAGAATTCTGGAGCCCAGGTGATGCAAAACTTTTTTGTTGTGTGTGTTTCTTCATATCTTTCTTGACATTCATTGACGCATGGAGCGATTTCGCGTATCGAGTGTCAGTATAGCGCCATTTCTCGCCACCGGATCTCTGTGTTCCTCGCCCAGATAAGTGGGAATGACTCGGTGGTTTACAAGCTCTTGATCCCATTTGGTCCGCAGCGGACACAGCAGGTATTGCGTATGAATGGTGGACACGTACATAAGCGCATAGCTCTCTGCTAGGAACAGTGCTGGCTGAAACTGCAAATATTACTCGAACGAGTGTACTGCCAGAATCTTCTTTCTTCTTTGTCTTGTGTCTATGACCCGCATCTGCATGGGGTCAACATGGTTATTAAGGAATTTGGCATGATTAAGTTCAGGGGTGGGCGGCTCCCCTTCCTGTCGCCACCCCGTTATCCCCCTGGACGGAATATGTGTACCCCAACTATCTGCAGTTAGTGTCATACAAGTGAAAGTGAGCAATTTTTTTTAATGTTTGCGAATCGTGCAACTGATGTGGGACTTAGTTACCGGCCTGGTGTTAACACCCAAGTGGAGCGTATAAGAAAAATGTGAAAGAAAGAAGGAAAAATTAAAGATGAAATGCCAATGGCAAAGCGCCAGCAGAAAGCACCATGTCATGAAAGACACAGGCATGAGTTCGTAAGTGTTTATTGCAAGTAACAATGGAAGAGTGATAATAGCAAAGATAATCAGCCAAGTGCTGGAGAACGATTTTCCATGTGCAGAACTGTACTGTTTAGTAGTTCAAACGATGTGTAGTTGATATTATTTTTTAGGAAGTTCCCAGAATCACAATCCTGACCGATATGATATTTAACGAATGAGTTTATAATTACAGTACATCTTCTCAGCGAAAAATTTAGCAATACACTGGCCAGTTACTAGACTTCTCAAGGCACTTTTTTTTTACAAGCATACAAAAAATGGTTCAAATGGCTCTGAGCACTATGGGACTTAACATCTGAGGTCATCAGTCCCCTAGAACTTAGAACTACTTAAACCCAACTAACCTAAGGACAACACACACATCCATGCCCGAGGCAGGATTCGAACCTGCGACCGTAGCAGTCGCGCGGCTCCGGACTATAGCGCCTAGAACCGCATGGCCACCGCGGCCGGCACAAGCATACAGTGATTAACACTCAGCTATGTTGGATCTCCCTCTCTCGCTCCCTCCTCCCCCCTCTCTCTTCCTCCCCCCCTTTCTCTCTCTCTCTCTCTCTCTCGAACGTGCGCGCGTGCACCCACCCATCCCAACCCGTACACACACACACACACACACACACACACACACGGATTAACTGAAAAGAAATGTAGTAAATTGATTTACATTACCTTTTGGCAGGATCTGTATCAACATGTGAAACGTCCTCTCTGTATCGCCCTCAGACCTTGAGGGACATTGCAGTCACACTCTTTGCAGGAAATAAATTATGGTACGTTCTGATCTACAGATTTACTCATGAACGTTTATTGGCGGACAATTATTAATCCTTAGCACTGATGAAGTATTTAATGAATCTACATTAAGATCCAGAACTTCCTTCTGACTAGCGAGACAGGGTTCAAATTGTTTATGCTCTTATACCACAAATAAATTCCCTTACCAGACCACATACTTTCCAAAGACTCTCACATCCGTCTACTAGATTGGAAAATAAAAATGCGCCGGCCGCGGTGGTCTAGCGGTTAAGGCGCTCAGTCCAGAACCGCGGGACTGCTACGGTCGCAGGTTCGAATCCTGCCTCGGGCATGGATGTGTGTGCTGTCCTTAGGTTAGTTAAGTTTAAGTAGTTCTAAGTTCTAGGGGACTGATGACCACAGATGTTCAGTCCCATAGTGCTCAGAGCCATTTTTTGAAAATAAAAACCGCAAACAGTTACCAGAACCGTATCCAACCGGTTTCTGGCAACCCCATCCGATAATCTCTTCCACAAATAAGACAGAATCATAGCTTAGTCGAAAAGCGAAAGGACATACACAAAAACGGTATATAATGTATTCTATTAGACTTAGTCGCGTTAATACCTAATACATTAAACAATACCTCCAGCCAATTAGTGCCTCCTCGCTCTGCTCCACGGTTTCTACCTGTTGAGTGCGCGTATACCCGCTTAACTGTAGCACTCGCTAGGAAACCGGTGAAAGACCTAGCCGAATTCCACGACCGTATATGGGAATCCACTTACGAATGTTTACAAAGTTTTCTGGACAAGCAGACTACTTTGTTATACACTGAGGATCACTCACGTCCGATTTAATACACTCATCAGTCGTGAAACATCACCAAATAATGCTCGTAATTCTCTTTTTGCAACCTCAAGGGTTGTCCACCCTCTTCTAGCATTGTATCCCTCCAACATACCGTGAGTGCCGCCTGCCTACTCCAGATTTCTAGCGCTCCAGGCAGCTTCACGAAAATAGTTTGAACATCCAAACCCCTCAGCCAATTATCTTGTGGAGAAGAATTTGGGCACTTTCGGTAGCTAATTCCTGCTCACGCTAATAGAAATTCTCTGGAAGGGGCTCCTTCCTGGCAGAACGATTCTGAAGTTTCTTTTCAAGAAGCGCTGGAAAACATCTGGAAAACATCGTGGAAGCCCTCAAGCGGGCCTAGTCGGCTCCAATCACAACCTACTCAGAAAGACTGCACCGCGACCAGGCCATTATCTCTTGGCTGCCCAGTCTACTGGATGCGAAAACTGGCTCTAGAGACCACAGTAGAGAACAGACTGGGCACATAGTCGCACCAGGAAAGGATATGCTAGATGTGGTGTCATGACTAGGTGTCTACTATTATCAATTAAGTAACAGGGCAGCTTTGTAGTCAACATTGGTCAAAGAAGACCAGTATAGTGCCGACATTTTGGAGGGGTATGTTTACTTTCCTGTGATTCAGTGGGTGTCGGAGTCATTTTGTCAGACGACAGCACCCTCCTACATAAATCTGTCGTTCATTCCACTGTTGACAAATTGTACATCTACGTGATTACTCTGCTATTCACAATGAAGGGCCTGGTAGAGGGTTCAAGCTGTCTCTCTACCGTTTCACTCTCGAAAGGCACGCGGGAAAAACGAGCACTTAAATTTTTCTGTGCGAGCCATGATTTCTCTTATTTTATCGTGATAATCCTTTTTCCCTATGTAGGTGGGTGCCAACAGAGTGCTTTCGCAATCGGAGGAGAAAACTGGGGATTGAAATTTCATGAGAAGATACCGTCGCAACCAAAAACGCCTTTGTTTTAATGATTGCTACTCCAATTCACGTAATATGTTTGTGACACTATCTCCCCTATTTCGCGATAATACAAAACGAGCTGCCCTTCTTTGTACTTTTTCGATGTCATCCGTCAGTCCCACCTGATGCGGATCCCACACCGCACAGCAGTACACCAGAACAGGGAGGACAAGCGTGGTGTAAGCAGTCTCTGTAGTAGACCTGTTGCTCCTTCCAAGTGTTCTGCCAATGAATCGCAGTCTTTTGTTTGCTCTACCCACAATATTATCTGTCTGATCGTCCCAATTTAGGTTATTTGTAATTGCAATCCCTAAGTATTTAGTTGATTTTACAGCCTTCAGATTTGTGTGACTTAACGCGTAATCGAAATTTAGCTGATTTCTTTTAGTACTCATGTGAATAACTTCATACTTTCCTTATTCAGGGTCAATTGCCACTTTTCGCCCCATAGAGATATCTTATTTAAATCATTTTGCAAGTCGTTTTGATCATCTAATGACTTTACAAGACGGTAAATGACAGCATCATCTGCAAACAATCTAAGACGGCTACTCAGATTGTCTCCTACGTCGTTAATACAGATCAGGAACAATAGAGGGCCTATAACACTTCCTTGAGGAACGCCCGATATTACTTCTGTTTTACTCGATAACTTTCCGTCTATTAATACGAATTGTGAACTTTCTGAAAGGAAATCACGAATCCAGTCGCACAACTGAGGCGATACTCCGTAGGCACGCAGTTTGGGTAGAAGACGCTTGTGAGAAAAAGAGTCGAAAACCTTCTGGAAAGCAAAAAATTTAGAATCAATTTGACATCTCCTGTCAATAGCATTTTTACTTCATGAGTATAAAGAGCTAGTTGTGTTTCACAAGAACAATATTTTCTGAAACCGTGTTAACTATGTGTCAATAAATCGTTTTCTTCAAGGTACTTCATAATGTTCGAATACAGTATATGTTCCAAAACCCTAGTGCAGATCGACGATAGTGATATAGACCTGTAATTCAGCGGACTACTCCTACTTCCCTTTTTGGGTATTGGTGTGACTTGAGCAATTTTCCAGTCTTTAGGTACGGATCTTTCTGTGAGCGAGTGGTTGTATATAATTGCTAAATATGGAGCTATTTTATCAGCATACTCTGAGAGGAACCTGACTGGTATACAGTCTGGACCGGAGGTCTTGCCTTTATTAAGTGATTTAAGCTGCTTCGTTATTCCGAGGATATCTACTTCTATGTTTCTCATCTTGGCAATTGTTCCTGACTGGAATTCAGGAATATTTACTTCGTCTTCTTTGGTGAAGGAGTTTCGGAAAACCGTGTTTAATAACTCTGCTTTAGTGGCACTGTCATTAGTGACTTCACCGTTGTTATCGCACAGTGAAGGTATTGATTGCGTCTTGACACTGGTGTGCTTTATTATGTATGACCAGAATCTCTTTGGGTTTTCTGCCAGATTTAGAGACAGAATTTCGTTGAGGAAATTATTAAAAGTATCTCGCATTGAACTTGTGTAAAACTTTGCCAATTTTGGGGATTTTGCGTTCTTTTAAATTTGGCATGCTTTTTTCGTTGCTTCTGCAACAACGATATGACCCGTTTTGTGTACCATGGGGGATCAGTACCATCACTTATTTATGTGGTATATATCTGTCAATTGCTGTCGATACTAACTGTTTGAAAACATGCCACAACTTTTCTACACTTACATGATCATAGCGGAAGGAGTGAAGACTGTCTCGTAAAAAGGCGTTAAGAGCATTTTTATCAGATTTTTAAAATAGATATACTTTGCGTTTCTTCTTGATGGTTGAAGGTGTTACTGTGTTCAGCCTAGCAGCAACTGCCTTGTGGTCGCTAATCCCTGTATTCGTCATAATACTCACTATTTGTCAGGATTAATTGTTGCTAAATGGTCAAGTATGCTTTCGCAACCATTTACGCTTCGAGTGGGCTCATGAACTAATTGTTCAAAATAATTTTCTGAGAAAGCATTCAGTACAATTTCGGATGACATTTTATGCCTACCGCCGGCTTTAAACGAGTAATTTTTCCAGCATATCGAGGGTAGATTAAAGTCACCACCGACTATAATTGAATGAGCGGGGTACTTATTTGAAATGAGACTCAAGTTTTCTTTGAACTGTTCAGCAACTATATCTTCTGAGTCGGGGGGCTGGTAAAATGAATGAATAGTTTAGTCCGATTGTCAGGTATAACCTCTACCCATACTATTTCACACGAACTATCTACTTCAATTTCGCTATAAGGTAAACTACCTCTGACAGCAATAAATACTCCACCACCAACTGTATTTAATCTATCCTTTCTGAACACTGTTAGACAGATTGAAAAATTTCGGCTGAGCTTATTTCCGGCTTTAGCCAGCTCTCTGTACCTACAACTATTTGAGCTGCAGTGCTTTCTATTAGGGCTTGGAGCTCTGGCTCTTTCCCAACACAGCTACGACAATTTACAGCTACAAAGCAATCGTTTCTACAACTACCTTACACTGTTTTACCTGCCCACTTTTAGACTGACGTCCCTTCTGTGGTTCCCTGAGACCATCTAATCTAAAAAACCGCCCAGTCCCTTCCACACAGCCCCTGCTACCCATGTAGCCGCCTCCTGTGTGTAGTGGGCTCCTGACCTATTAAGCGGAACACGGAAACCCACCACCCGATGGCGCAAGTCAAGGAATATGCAGCCTACACGCTCACAGAACCGCCTGAGCCTCTGAATCAGACCCTCCACTCGGCTCAGCACCAAAGGACCACAGTTGGTTCTATCGACGATATCGACGATGCCGCAGATGGTGAGCTCCGCCTTAATATCGGAAGCAAGACTGGCAGTTTTTACCTTTTCCGCTAGTCGCCCGAAACCAGACAGAATCTGCTCTCATCCAAAGCAACACACGTCATTGGCACCGACATGAGCCACCACCTGCAGTTGGCTGCACCCTGTATTCTTCATGGCATCCGGAAGCGCCCTTTCCACATACGGAATGACTCCTCCCGGAATGCACAAGGAGTGCACACTGGCTTCCTTCCCCTCCTTGGCAGCCATGTTCCTAAGGGGCCCATTATGCGCCTAACGTTGGAGGTCCCAACTACCAGCAAACCCACCCTCTGTGAATGCCCAGACCTTGCGGGCCGAGAAGCTTCCTCTGGAACAGGGTGGACGGCTGCATCTGTCTCAGAGACGTCGTCAGGCACAGATATCGCCCGAAACCTGTTCGTCAAATGAACCGGGGAGGCCCTATGATCGGTCCCTCGGAAAGTTTTTTGCTGCCTGCCAGACTTTGGAATGATCTCCCACACGACCACAGGTGAGGGGTCAACCTCAGTGCAGGCAGTACCCAGGGCGGCCACAGCAGTGGACCGATTGGAGGACTCGTGGGACGTGCTCGACGTCCCGTACATCCCTGCGTTCGATACCCCACAGTGACGCCCCTTGGCAGCAGCCTCAAGCTGTGTGACGGAAGCCAAAGCAGCCTGGAGCTGTGAGCGAAGGGTCGCCAACTCAGCTCGCATCTGTACACAACAATCACAGTTCCTATCCATTACTGAAATTCGTAAAAATATGTAACAAGCGAACGGTGTACTCGCCTTACTAGTAGCACGAACTGGCAGTGCTGCTCTCGCTGACGGTCTAACCGACACTGAGCTGTTATAACCAAACAAACAAAAGCCTGTACGATACGAGGGTCGATACAAGCGTCGATAACAACGGCGGTACTGCACACTACACTGTTATTCAAATAAAAGGTTGTGCCTAGTAAGTACTCAAACACGCAAGAAATTACAGAAATAAACTGCTAACTACCAATATAACTGAAAATAAGTCGCTCCTGTTTGAAGCTCGTAAAAATATGTAACAAGCGAACGATGTACTCGCCTTATTAGTAGCAGCAACTAGCGGTGCTGCTCTCGCTGACGGTCTAACGGACACTCTTACACCTTGTGCCGCAATATGACACCGGTAGATGTTAGTAAAAGAAATTGTAATTCATACGGTATTTTATAATTTTATATAACACTCGAGATCACAGATCCTAGGACGTTTGTGTACATTGAGGGTCAAGTGCCAGTCCCTGCAGTAGACGTCTATCTGCTGCAAGTATTTCTGTTCTTCACCTTTACGTTCTGATACTGCAGCTTCACTATAAACGGTAGGACAACTCACAGTAAATCTAATAGAACATCCAATTTTTTCTGGCAATTCAGCAGCAACATCATGAATAGTAACAGTTCTACAACACTGTTTTAAGTATTCCTGAAGATACTTTCATATCTAACGATTTCACGCCGGTAAATACCAACCTGTTGGCTACGTAGTCTTCAGTCAGTTTTTGTATCGCAAAAAAATTGATGAAATACGTGGTCGTTTGACTGCATTTGGCACTTCATATGCGAAATAATTACTGATACTATCGCTAGATGAACTGTTCGTAGAGGTGGTGATACAATCCTTCAAACGCCAGAGAGCTTTTCTCTCTGCCGGTTTGTTGATGAAATCAATGTTTTAAAGGTACAATGAACACAAACAGCAGTTGAGATACAGTGAAGAAGCGAGGTACTTGGGCTCTGTGTACTGCGTTTTCTAGGCTGGGGAGAGTGGGCATCGCAGGTAGTAGTATCACTGGCAGATCACAGATGCCGTCAATTCTCAGAAAAGATCACCTTGAAGCCCCCGAACATTGTACAGTGGGATTCTGTGAGCAGCACGGACACACAACAGCCCTCACATAGGGTGTATGTCAGCAAATCACAGATTAGAGATAATTACAGTAATATGGCAATAACTGAAACTGAATAGTAGAAGAGGCTGAGACAAGTCTGACTGAAATAGAAACCAGAATTTAATGTAGGTAAATAACAAAAAGTAACAGCAGAAGTAGACAGAATGGGGTGATGTCCGATTTGTCAGTGGCTGACGCTTCTTAAGAAGTGCTGACGTAGCACAATGTGCCAGCTGCCCAGATTCCCCTCACTTCTCAGGAAGACATGGCAGTGTTCGCTTTTCGTGGAGACTTGGTGGCACTGATGTCTCATATAGGCTTGGTAATTACCATCTAGATAATTGGTAGTGGTGTTGAAACAGTTCAGCAAGTAAGATTTCTCAAACACAGTTTTGAATTTTGAAATATGTAACATGTCACCTACACTGCATTTCTACTTACGTTGGTCCATCATTTTAAAGTGACTGAATACTGTATTTAGAAGTTCATTGTCATGGACATCAATAGGTCTATGATGTCTGGTTCGGTTACGCTGTGCAATTGTTTGTGAGAGAATACCTGGCCTTTTGTGTCAACCATGAAGTTTAAATTGTGTCCAAATAAAGTTTATTATTGTTCTGTTTAAATCTTCGCACAGTACTCAATCTCCTGTGGAAGTACGTCGAGTAGTGGTTTATCCCATACCTCACCATTACTGCCCCCAATGTAAAATTCGCCCCCATGGTCGATTTGAAGGTCGTAAGGGCACCGATCCATCCCTGTTTGCAGTAATTACTCAGACAATTGTGCAACTTCTTTCCCAATCTTTGCCTTCAGAGTAGTCAATACATTATGAGGAGTAACAGTCCTACAACAGTCCCTTCAGGTACTCCTGGAACAGAATATATCTTTCATATCTTAAGATTCCTCCCCATATGCAACAAACTACTGTTTAGGAAGTGTTCAGTCAGTTTTTATTTCACAGAAAATCTGATGATATATGTGTTTATTTGACAGCAACTGGCACATCATGAATGGGAGTGCGATGCTTCTAGATGAACTGTTTGCAGATTTGGCGACAGAATCGTTTAAAGGCCAGAGGGCTTTCCTCTTTGCCTTTTTTTTTTTGATGAAATTAATGCTTTATGATATAATCCACACGTGCAGCTATTAAAATACAATAAATAAGTGAGGCACTTGGATTCTGTGTTATTTTTTCTGCGCTGGAAATGGTGGGCGTTGCGATTAGTAGTACCACTTGCAGATCAGACGCCACAAATTCTCGGAAATGTTCACCTTAAGGGCCAGAACATTGGTGCTGGTGGGATTCTGCGAGCAGCACAGACACCTAGTGGTCCTCCTAATGGCTGCCTAGCAAATGCGAGTGCCAAATACTGTCTCACCAAATAACAGAACAGAGAAAATTAAGGTAATGCCCCGATAACTGAGGATAAAGTGGAGGCGAGGGAGATGAAATGTCTGACTGAGACAAGAAAATCAGAATATATGTAAATATCAAAAAGTAATAGCAAAAGTAGACATAGTGGAGGGACGTGCACATTGTGATTGGCTGACGCTTATTAAGTAGTGATGACCTAGTAGAGAGTGCTATCTGTCCAGAATTCTCTCACTTCTCAGGGAGATGTGACTAAGTTCACTTCTAGCAGATACTTAGTGGGATCGATATCTCAAGGATTTCCATCTAGGTAATTGGTAGTGGTCGTCTCTCTCTCTGCATAATTTAAGGAACACTTTTATTTCTGTTACATTTGTGAGATTTTTGTGTATAGAATTGCTATGAGTCATGTATCAAAACCAGCAGCGTATTAGACATGCTGACATCTAAAATGGCATGTTAACGCTTTTCTAAACACATTAATAAAGTGGATGTAATAAATTTTAAAGTATTTAATCACATTAGAGGTTAATCACATCAATATTCTTGTATAAAACATTTTCGGTTTACTTGTCACGTCAAATCTTGGTTCAATTTCGAGTTTTCGGTGAAACCCTCTACCGTCATGACTGCTGTTGTGGTAAATATTTATAACCATCAGGCAGATTGTGATTGATCACAGCACTTCATAGCACAAGCTCCCAGACGTTCATTGAGAAAATCAAGCAAATCAGAGTAGGTCCAAAGGATACATCAGTCTGCCTGGATGTAGACTCTCTGTTTCCAAAAGTTCCTGTGGGGGACACGCTAAACATGTTTGCAGACCACTTTCCCCGTGAAACTATAAATTTATTCCGTCGCTCTTTGATGATCACCTGCTTCTTGTATGACAGTATGTTTTATGGAATGATGGACGAAATGGCCATGGATTCTTCATTGTTCCAAACATTGGTCAAATTCTTTTGGAGCATTTGGAGGAAAGCAGATTAAACTTGGTTGCATTTCGCCCATCTTCATTTTAACGAAATGTTGGCGAATCGAACATCCGGTTCACATGAACGAAAATCGGACCGGCTGATCTGCCACTGAGTATACCACAAGACAGTGCACACTGATTTACAGGGTTTAACTAAACTCCTTTTAGAGATTTTGAGGGCGGGTTCATTACACCACAATAAAAAATAAACGTTTACTAAACATGGGCTTTAAAAATGAATATCTTAATAGTTATGACCAATTGTTCATTTTCAATACGGTGAGAAATATTTATTCTCCAGAGAGTTCTTTGCTTTCAATATTTGGGAGGAGGTAGTATGGATAAAACAAGGAAAAAAAGTCCAGTGATCATGGGATCTAAAATGCACATCTTACGAGCTATGGGCACTTGTTCAATAGACGAGTTCTGTTTCACAGTAGCCAAGGTGAACACGTGCCTGTACTTGGTAAGATATGCATTTTAGAGCCCATGTTTACTAGACATTTGTTTTGTTTTGTTGTAAGGGGCCTGTACTCAAAGTCTATAAAGAGAATTTAGACACACCCTGTGCATTACAGCGCACAGAGATTTCACCAGCCAGTCCAAAGACAGCTGTTGTAAATATTTTAATATACAGGCTGTTACGGATATAAGTTCGATGTTTCTATTGATGACTGAGGTGTACTGAACATCATTACATCAGTATTTACATAATCTGAAGACTAACTATTACAATCCGTCTGTTTTTAGGTTGGGTAGTACCTCCAAGTACACATGGCAAGAGCAGGTCTATGCTCATTTTCCCCTGGGCAACAGGTCAGGTGGTGAAGTGTGGACACGTGGACACAAAACGGTGAGTCTATACTAACAGGCATACTCCATTTAGTGGTGCAGTTATGGCTGTGCAGAAAATATCAGGTCGTAAAGTTTGTACGTGTCTTTGGGAAGGCACTCTGATGTGTGTACGTATTAAGATACCACATGTATGCTCTTATACCCGTTACAACCTGCATAAGGATGCAAATGGTTGTGACAACGACTACCTCCATTCTGAGATTAACTGTCTGAAAGTCGTGTTCTCATTGAATGGCTATGGGACTGGAGAGGTAAAGTTAGTGCCCTTCAAGAAACGAAAACACGAAAATATTGAACACTCAAGTGACAACCTACCTATTCTGTTTCTTCCTTTCTGCTGCGCTACAACTAGCAAAACAGCTACAGTCTTGGGAAGAAGAGGCATAAGACCTATTTACCGACCGATTAAGGAGAGTTTAGGCCCAGGGCCCTGGAATTTATAAGATTTAATGCTTGTGCTCAAGCAGCTTCTCAGTCAATCTATCCGTACGGTTGCCGACCGCTGTGCAGAACATCAGAGGCATATTAGAAATCGAGAACTCGAGAAATGAGCAGCTGCTGAACACAGTCTTGCAAATAATCATGGAATAATGCTTGATGCCCCTAATATCTTACCTCACACTTACACATACTGGGATTCAATTATTAAGGAAGCTGTGGAAATTAGAATGTGTGAGAACAGCTTCAGTCGTTACAGCGGCTGTAACGTTAGTATTGTGTTGATGTCAGCTCTCGGCGCTGAGAAGACCCAGAGAAATACGCTGAATTGTTCATGCTGCTACGAGAGCGCCGACACCACTAGGGCAGACAAGGACACAATCTCAGGCAGCATGACGTAATGATGACGTACGCCCATCAATCACAATCCGCCTGTGGGCTATAAATGGTCACCACAGCACCAGCCACGACGGTCAGTTGTTCCGGATGGTGACGATACCGAATTTCGTCGAAAGCTCGAAACATCTAAATCTACATGACTACTCTGCAGTTCAAACTCAAGGGTTCATCGGACAGCCGTCAGACTATTCCTCCACCGTTCCACTCTCGAACATCGTACGGGAAAAACGAACACTTAAATCTTCCTGTACGAGCTGCGATTTATCTTATTTTATTATGACGACCATTTCTTCTTATGTGGGTTGGTACCAATAACATATATTTGAATGCAGACGAGAAAGTTGGTAATTGAAATTTCTTGGAGAGATTTCGCCGCAATGAAAAATGCCCTTGTTTTAATTATTACCAACCCAGCTTGCTTATTATCTTCGTGACGCTCTCTCTCCTATTTCGTGGTAATACAAAGCCAGCTGGCCTTCTTTGGACTCTTTCGAAATCCTCCGCCAATCCTCTGCTGAGGACCCCATACCGCAAAGTAACAGCCTATCAGAAGATGGACAAGCGTAGTGTAGGCAGTCTCTTTAACAGACCTGTTGCATTTTCTAAGTGTTCTGCCAATAAAACGCCATCTTTGGTTCGTTTTCCCTACAATATTATCTGTGTGATAGCTACAGTTTAGACAGTTTGTAATTCTAATTCCTATTGAATTTTGTGCGACTTAACGTGTAACCGAATTTTAACGGATTCCTCTTAGTACTCATGTGGATGACCCTCACGTCTCATTTTGTAGGATCAATCGTCACTTTTCTCACCTGAGAGATATTTTGTCTAAATCATTTTACAATTAGTATTGATCTTCTGATGAGTTTACTAGACGGTAAATGACAGCATCACCTGCAAGCTAGCTAAGAGGGCTGCACGCGGTTTGGTTTGAAGCCACTTGTGGGGAACGATGTCAAACGCCTTCTGGAAATCTAGAAAGATGGAATCAATCTGAGACCGCCTTGTCGAGAGTAGTAACCACTTCGTGCGATTGTATCAAGACTGACTCGACAAGTAAACCGAGGATGTTTTATTTAAGTTCTTACACTGCTGGTGACAGAGTCATTGTATGAATTTTAAGGGGCTCCGGAACGCTCTATACTTGCAATGTTAAAATAACGCTTATAAATTACATCTTTCCTCACAAAGTATTTGAGGTAGGAAGTTGAACTTTTTACAGATTATTTATTGGAATATGGGCTACAACTTAACACAGGGATTTTACAAAATTTTACTTCAGTTATTAAAGATGATTTTTTTTCAATTGTAATGAAAATTCACAACATTTTTCTGCAATTTTTTATTTATATATTCAAAAATATACAGTTCTTTGGAAAAAGGCTGTGTTAAATTATGCAGAAGGTACTGTGTAACATTTACTGAAAGTTTGAAACAAATATGTTTGGAAGATCCTTAGAAAACATGTAATTAGTATGAGAAAATAAAAGTTTTGGGAATCGAGCGACAAAGATTGGATTAACTTCTTAGTGCATTCCAGGTCCATAGGATGGATTATCTTCATCCTCTGCAAACTCCTCCTCCAGCTTCCTCTTGTTCCTCCTCCTGTTTACTCTTGCTTGTATTTCTAGACTCTTTACAGCCCTGTCTGCAACCCGAAGCTGTTCCTTGTCTAAAGCAAGCATCGCTCGTTGTTGTGTTCGTAGATTTTGCTACCATTTTCTTCAGTTGCAGTTACTGCAACACTGTTCCAAAAGGTGGTCATGTATGAACACTTATCACATTTCAGTTGTATTTCACTAGCAAGTCCTACGTGCTTTATTATGGAGAGTTCCAGACCAACTTCACTACAATGAATACATCTTACATAGTTTGAAAAAATTCCTTTGAGAACCGACATATCAAATATTTCATTCACATCCGATTCGCCCATAAAACATTCATAGTTTTCACTCATTGAACCAAGCTTCTTCTGTGAAGTATTTTCTTTCCCACTTTGACTGCTATGGGCAGGTGTACTTGAGAGGTTAGGTTCACTCACTTGGTTATCGTCTTTATTGTTTACAGTAATAACACATACCTTTGGCTTTCCAACATTTCTCCTTTTCTTAAAAGCCTTCAGAGGATTTCTAATAACTTTACTTTTACTCATTATTATACTTGAACAAAACAGAGACTCAAGAAACAGAATTAATTACGAATATTTTAGAGATAACGACAGAGTAAATAAACATGAAACAATCGACAATCACACCAGCGATATATATTGAACCATCACAGGTTAGCCACAACACATACTTTATCTCACATCACTAAAATGTACCTGATGAACACGGACGTTAATAATAACACCATTTGACAGCAGTTTAACAGGGCCACAGTGGGTCACGCCCATGTAGAACACATTTCAAAAAAAATTTAAAAATAGTTGTAGTCTTCGGAGTTGAATAAATTATATATCTATTAAAAGGTAATAGTCTGCAGATTTAGAAAACGCAAAAAAGTAAAAATTGAACTTTTCATGATTTTGAGCCTTTCCGGAGCCCCTTAATGTAACTGTCCTATCTTCAACCAAATTTCTCTAGTTGCGTGTCGGCGCTTGAGTACAAGGGCCAATCTGGACATAAGAAGATTTACTAAGGCTCTTCTCACCCAAGCGACGTAGGTTTATAATGTATATGCGCCACCTGTGAATAAGAATACGTATTGAACAGCTTGGGCGAAGCTGAGATAATGAATACGTTTTCGTTTCTGTTGGTTTCTTTTTCACCTTGGATGCTGTTACCATCTTTGTTCCTTTGCCTGTTACAAGTTGCCAGACACTTCCTGTGACAGTTGTCGTTAAGAAGACTGGACAGTGTCAGTGAGACTCTGTAAGATGTCTCTCACGAGCTGTGGAAGTGACACAGCGACAGTATTGAAAATGGCATCTCGTTCGCTATTAGGTAACAGCCGTTAGATTACAAGGCGGGTACGTGTCATTCACTTCCAGGCGGTATCGCAAGTGAAGCATTTGCACAAGGCGTGGTATCCCTACGCGTCACACAGATACGTGTTCCGGGAGTTAACCGGCACCTGGCGATAAAACAGCAACAGCGAGTATGGAGTCCCCTTGTGGGGCAGCAGAGCTGCAAACCAGATTATCAGTGCGCGTCACACGTATTTCACCGTCACTGACGCGTCACCTTGTACACGTAACAGAGAACGACGAGAAAACTAAAATAACAAGGAAGAAACACGAGGACGACTATCTCACACCTTTCCACGCGAAACGGATCTGTATTTCAGTTATTATTCATGAACTGAGAATGTGAAGCAAGCGATGTTTTAGTATTCCTGTGGAGTCGGCTACAAATGATGGATGGTAAATTCTGATCTTTCATCTGGTATATAGGATCTTAAATAACCATCACTTCTGGTTTTATATAAACGCTCTATGAACTTTTCACTTCACGAAAACACAGTGTGTTCTGGTGAAGTGAAAAGTGTTTTACTACGTTATTTTTAGAAAATACTTGTTATAGTTACGTGTGCATCACAACACCTCAGCATGATGCGGAGAATGGAAGTGCTTGCCATACGAAAACATGACAAGCTACCTGTAGTAATTAACACGTAAGTCATGCACACCAAATAAATAAAAACGAAAACTCACTGATGATGGCACAGTGGTGCCGAAACATATTTAGGTACTGAGAAAAAACGGTGTTTTGCATAACTGGCGGACCTCACATCCAACAATTTTTGTCATTATTTTGTAAACTACTATGATTAATACTGCCTCTATTATTCATTGTTTTTATTTTATTGTGGAGTTAAATGAGTAGACATACATTTGTATTAAAGCGAGAAACAGCTTGCAAGGTGGCTGCCTTGTACGACGAGAGCATTGGAACGTTCGTAACACGCTACAACAAATGTCTAATTCGGAGCGACGACTGTGTAGAGAAGTAGTTAGGAGGTGTCACTTTATCATGAAAGAAAACATTTTTATTTTCACTGCGGTTTCCATTTCCCATCGGAGGTTAAAAAAATGGCTCTCATATAAACTTTGCAGACATCTAGCCACCCTCAGGGAGACCCAGCGATTTGACTCCTCGACTGGAATATGTACGCCGCTAACAGTTCATACACAGCCTCCAACTGCTGCTAACTACTTCCGCCAATAATATGCACAATAAAAGAATCAGGAATACAGTCCAAAGTCAATAGGGAAAACACCACTGATACGTGGTACTTACTGGAATTAAGGAAAACATGGAATGAAGGAACCACCAATATAACTTCCTTTTCACGCAACCTGTTTATTTAACAGTATATATAACCAAAAAAAATTGTTTTACAAAGCGAACAAATTTGCAAAATTATTTTGACCTTAAACCTTGGGATGAATAAGTCTTTGCAAAAGAATCAAACAGTAAACAATATGACAATGATTACAAGACGGCCGGACTTGCAGCCTGCCCGTTATCGGGTGAAACAGCGGTGTTTACTACCGCGCTGGACACAGTGTCTCTTACTAAATTCCCTTCTGCAACACATGAAAACTATATAAGCAGCACCGATGACAAGTGTGATTCAGTTGCTCAAAACAGATGACGTAACTTTAAATTTGAAAGCTGTATGTCGAAAAGTTCGGGGTTAAGATGCGCACCTGTGCTTAAAGGTTCAACAGATTAGGAAACAATATGACAATGATACGGCTTACTTCAAAGCAACCAACCTTTTAATTTCATTCGGCAACCAAGGTGCTACTGGATCTCAACCCGTCCATTTTGACAATCTTAGTTTGACTAAAGCCCTGGTAACAACAGTTGGCTGTTAATATTTTCAACGTTAGAATGATTGTCAGTTATTAAGACCGCTCTGAAACGTCTTAAAACATTACTTGTGAACACTTATTACAAGAGAACTCACTTGGCGGAACAAAAGATCCAGCTAAAATACACGAATAATGACCTGGTCTTTCAAACACAGCAACGCGCAGCTTAGTACAAAAGGTTGTTCAGATTATAACTAATAACTGAGAAATGCAATTACGATCAAAGAATTGAACCGGTTAACATCTAACTCTAACCACAAGGCCCCTCTTTTGTTCAACTGCAACCTGTGCCATGGTACAATTGTTCCGGCTGTATTTAGGACCAGGAATTGATTCATTAGAACATTAATAATCGGGTACAACCAGAAAGGAAAGGCAATATAATAGCGGGACAAATTTTCAAACGACAGCTAGTGTCTTAGTACAATATTACGGCCTATATTTACGACGAAAGAGCCGACCGAGTAAAACTCTGAGGGTCGGGTACAAACCAGAAAATAATGAGGAGGGCAGGTAGACAATGACACAAATTATCACGAGGATTACAGAATGTTACTCCCCTTTATCAGCAAGCAGTTCCATTGATCCACGGTGCGTCGCGGCGGTTATTGAGTGGTGCCGATGAAAGCCAGGTAAAAGAGCGGTCGTCCGACACGAATGTTGCCAACCGACCGACAGGATGTCGGCCTGCTGCTTGTAGTCGATTCTGACCCCGATGAAGTACTCCGGTATCTTCGTTCTGCGTAGGCCCTCCTTGCGTAGCTCGTGGCTTCGGCCGCTCCGATCTCGTCACCACCTCTTGTGGCGACGCTACCGCCAATCACCAGACTTCGTTCCTGCCCCTAGGGCCAGCGAATATATAGGGAAAACACCACTGATACGTGGTACTTACTGGAATTAAGGAAAACATGGAATGGAGGACCCACCAATATAACTTCCTTTTCACGCAACCTGTTTATTTAACAGTCTATGTAACCAAAAAAATTGTTTTACAAAGTGAACAAATTTGCAAAATTATTTTGACCTTAAACCTTGAGATGAATAAGCCTTTGCAAAAGAATCAAACAGTATATATATCGACAAGCAAAGGCCTTCTAAGGACGCAACCTATAGATACCAACTCTTCCTCATAGATATTGGCAATGGGGCCGCAAGAGGGATAGTCGATACTGCACCTGAGCCAGTGGCGCCAGACAGAACAGTCTACTAACTCAATGGCGCCACCGCTCGCCCACATTCAAATTTCCACGGAATTTATTGGCTACAGTCTCGTCCGTTTCGTTCACTAAACACCACCGTCCAGCTAGATACTTGACTCCACAATCTAATTTGAGGCCATTGTCAACTGAGCGTGCCATATATGCTGATCGCTCGCTTAAAAATAACCTGTAACTGCCCAACCAGAAATGCATGGAAACGAACTTCCGTATTCTCTTAGTTTTATGCATTGTAAGGAATAGCTTGGTGGACCACGAAGGATCATTGCTCCCGACCTGAGAAATACACTGCCAAAAAGTCACCTCCACCCCAGAGCACACACGACTTCCACACCTCAAGAGAGCTCCTAAACAGCTCCACAAAAATTCAGGCCGTACGGCCAATCAGACTCAATAGCCGCTTGCAGGGAATTTCACTGACCATTTCTACTAGCACTCCACTGCATAATGGCGATTCATGGCGGGGTTTCCAAAAAGTTTATTTCCAACAGATGCTGCGAAACACCTGCCATCTGCGAAAATAACTCGTGACCAGAACCCATTTAGGAGGGTTAGCGTAATACCGGAACCTTACATCTAGGCTGTAGAAAGTCTTCTTTCTATGGACAAATGGTAGCCACAGGATTAATATACAGGCGCTGCAGCGATATTATACATCACAGGGTCATGCAGAAGTGTAAATTTATCGATATTAAAAAAGGAATCCTGGGCTGGAAAGTTATAGCCAAAGAACGATATAATTTAATATTTACTGTAGTCTGCCGACACTGATAAGACTCCAAATAGTCGCATTTTACAATAACTTTATTCAGATGGACCACTTTCACATGGTGGAACATTTATAACAGTTTTTTACAGCGGCGCCTCTCAGCTTCAGTGCAGGCAAGAGATCTTCACACAAAGTTGCTCACATTCGAACAACACCAGTGTAGTTCAGTCACGAGCAGTGAGAATTTTTGTCTGGAGTTTCTCTTCATTCTCGACGGTTGCCTCGTACAAAAGACTTTTCACAATACTGTACAAAAAGAAATCACAGCGAGGTTGGGTTTTCCTACCTTACAATGCCCCACGTGCCCGATAACACGTTTATTACGTCACAAAAGCAAGAATTCATAGGTTCTCCTAATCTATGGCTGTTCCCCGACAACAAATTTCAATTTGTAACTTTCAACTTAATCGTTTCCGGACAAAGTTTCTTTATCTCAACTAGATATATTTGCTGTTCATCATTAACCCTGAGAGGGTAAACAGATGTGCATCATGGTGCACACCTATGCAGGGTTATGCATAAGTAGCTCCGGAGTTCCAGAAGACAACTGCATGAAAACTACTGAAAATTGACACCTACCAGTGATTGGAGCATTTCTCCAAGTTTTTAAGTCAGACTAAAGGTGTTCATTATGGGTCCGTTTATGAAGCAATAAACGTCAGTTGGTGAGCGTAATTTATTGAGTCGCTGACATGAATTGCCCGAAAATGAATAACAGCAGCCCGCTTTGGAACTCATTGTGTGGCCTGTCTGCAGGTACGAACTTACTCCGTACAACAATTCGGACCAGATGATTTGTCTACATGTCCTGACACGCCTGTCCCACAATGCAGTTACGCCATGGTTCCCGTTACGAATCGGAACTTGGAAAGATTGTCTACCCACTGGTGCGTGTCATTTTTTTGTGCGTCTTGTAGTCGTCTCCGGAAATCTCGAAGGTACTTACGAATGAAACTGTAGTCCGAAATCCATCTCACTGCCTGTGACAGAGTGTATTTCGGATACCGATTCCATACTATTCCCTCTTCTTTTTGTGTTCCATTCGCGAATCGTGCTGGGGAAGAAGGAATGTTGGTAGCCTTATCAAGAAGGCACTCTATACAGGGTGAAAAGTATTTAAAGCGACAAACTCTGGGAGGTTGTAGGGAACATCAAAACAAATATTTTTCCCTAGTGTCATTTTTTCCTATGGGGATTATTTAAACCAGTGGAGGCCGTATTACGCTCTTCAGTTGTTAGAGGCCGTATTACGATCTTCAGTTGTTAGAGGGCGTATTACGCTCTTCAGTTGTAGGCAACTGCTGTCCACCAGTGTAGTAGTGCATTGTCTCTGTTTACTAATGGAGCGCTATACCTGGAGTGAGTACACTGCTATGGTTGGTACGTACTACGTAGCGCACCACAACGGACGAGCTGCACAGCGGGTTTATCAACAACAATATCCTTATCACCGTATCCCGCATCATACGACCTTTGCTGCTGTGCACCAACGTCTGCGTGAGACCAGGTCATTTAGCAGATTACCTGGACAGGGACGCCGTCGGACGGTAAGAACGCCTCCAATTTGAGGAAGCTGTCTTGCAGCATGTGGAGCGGGGTCCTTCAATGAGCACTCATGCAATTGCTCGTAACATGGGGACGAATCAGACGAATGTAAGAACAGTCCTTCGAGAGAAATTGTAACGTCCATTTCACTTACAGCGTGTCCACAACCTGGAACCAGTTGATTATCCACCCAGAGCACAGTTTTCGCAGTGGTACCTGGAACAATGTGAAATGCATCCTATATTTCCATCCTCTGTGTTGTTTACCGATGAATCAACGTTCGGGCGTGATGGAGTCTTCAACATGCACAATTTGCATGTTTGGAGTGAGGATAACCCACATGCCACAGTTACTAGCGCTCATCAAGTGCGGTTCTTCGTTAATGTGTGGGTCGGTGTTGTTGGGGACTGTTTAATTGGGCCGTGTCTGCAACCCAGGCCATTAAATGGCAGACACTATTACAATTTTCTCGCCAGAGCATTGCCAGAATTGCTGGAAGACGTCCCGCTCGCTACAAGATAACACATGTGGTTCCAACATGACGGGGCGCCGGCACATTTCAGTCGTCGTGTGCGTCGATTCCTGGACCGACGGTTCCCAGAAACGTGGATTGGCAGAGGTGGTCCTGTACCATGGCCTGCTCGATCCCCAGATATGTCCCCTCTGGACTTTTTTGTGTGGGGAGAGATGCGCAACCTTGTTTACGCAACTCCTGTTGCATCAGAAGAGGATCTGGTTGTCCGGATAGTAGCAGCAGCAGCAGGAACAATTCAGGATACTCCTGGGGTTTTTGCCCGTGTGAGACAGAACATGATCCGACGGTGTAACCTTTGTTTACGTGTCAATAGAGGCATTTTTGAAAATCTACTGTAATTGAAATTCGGTTGTGTTAATGTGTTGTCTCTTGGTCATAAAAATGGAAAAGTATTTGTTGGTTTAATTAATTTGCCGCCAGAGAAATCTTCCTCTACCGGTTTAAATACTCCTCATAGGAAAAAATGGCATTAGGGAAAAATATTTGTTTTGATGTCCCCTACAACCTCCCAGAGTTTGTCGGTTTAAATACTTTTCACCCTGTATATGGAGCCATTGTAACTAACGTAAATAGCGCTTCGAGTCTGGTTGTGAGGGTCATACCCGTATACCGAGAACTCGAACCCTTACAAAATTGTTTGTAATTCAAGGCAGACGTACAAATGGTCAATGCTTGAGGCACAATCCTGCATCTGACACTCAACTTTAGCAAAGGTAGTCTTATGCATGTAAATAAACGGAAAGAACCCATAAAGTTTGATTAGACTATCACAGATCAGTTGCAGGAATCAGTACCTTGCACATGTGGCGCCGTCCGTCCGGAGCAGTTTGAGGTGATGCGACATCCTAAATGTAGTTGCCGGTAAGGTAGACACCTGACTGTCGGTTTCAAAACTCTCGACCGAAGCTTAAGTACTGTTTGCCAAACTCCAACCTTTAATGAATTGTATCAACGGTAGAAATAAAGAACGTTCAGAGAAAAGCTGCGCGAGTCATCGGTGGCGGGAGCGTCATAGAAATTCTCAGCAAATTCTGGCGGAAAAGAAATATCGCTATCACGGAAAGACAGTTCGAAGATGAGCAATGTATTACTTTATTTACTGCCACATGTATCTCGATTAACGACGGAGGCAATGTAGATAGCAAGATACAAGATTAGACGGAGGTGTACTCACCGTCGTTCTTCCACGCATTATCTGAGAAATAAGTGTGAAAACGGTGGTGGTACTCTACATAGCTTTTGACAAAATCAGTACAGTGATCTACAGAAAACATATGTAGATGTAAATGCAGCTATAAATAGGCAGTGTTCTTGGAAACTGAAGAAGATTTGCTAGTTAGGTTCGGCCACTGTTCATCACTTCCTTAGTTAACTCCTTGCTCCTGAGAAACCATCCTCCGGAGTCTGCGTACATATTGTTGGTTCAGTAAACAATTGTCACTTATAAGTATTTTGTTTAATGCTCCTAGCAAATTTTCCACTACTGGTCGCTCAGATGCAATGACCTAATAACATCTTGTGTTTTCTTCGCAAAGAATTTTTTTTCTACCAGTTTCACAATCTGGCCATCTTTCTTTATTGGACAACAGCAATGAACGGTAGCTGTGACCTATTCACTTCATCGTTAAGACCCCTGTTTCTTTAAAATTGATTCGTAATTCTGTAATTTGTATTTGTAAACTGGACTGACCATTAACAGTTTTTGAATGGTCATCTTCGAAGATATTTTTGAATGCTCAAAAC
Source organism: Schistocerca serialis cubense (assembly GCF_023864345.2). Lineage (NCBI taxonomy): Eukaryota > Metazoa > Arthropoda > Insecta > Orthoptera > Acrididae > Schistocerca > Schistocerca serialis. The sequence continues at coordinate 943,715,311 of NC_064638.1, forward strand.
TATTAAAACAAGACAGACAACTGCACTTGATGAAGTACTTTTGACAATGTTCTTTTCACAGATGAGAATTATTTGATCTGATGAGTGTTTCTTGACGGATTCGCATCTGATGGTCATGTGGAACACGATATCGACACCCGAGCATTGTGGGAAGAGGCCTATATCGAAGAGGATCATTAGTGATTTGGGCAGGGATTATGTCGACCACTGGAACACCTATTCATGAAACTGTACGGGTGAATCAGAAAGGCTTAACTGTCGTCAGGTATCGTGACAAGGTTTTGGGACATAATGTACGGTTGTCAGGAGTTGCTGTGCGCCCGGACTTCGTACTGATGGACTATAGTGCTCAACCTTAAAGAGAACGAGTGGTTGATGTTTTTTTGGAAACGGAAGATACTGCACGCATGGCCTGGCCTGCTCGCTCTCCTGATTTGAATCCCACAGAGCATGTTTGGGATACACTAGGGAGACGGTTTGCATCCCGTCAGCATCCACCAACCACACACAAAGACTTGCGAGCAGCTCCGCAGAAAGAATGGGCGTTATTGCCTCAACGTGACACTGGTGACGTTATTCACAGCATGCTCCGTCGTTGTCAGGCCTGTATTGCTGCCAGAAATGGACACATCCCATAGTGAGCACATTAACCAGTTGTCACAAAGTGTGTGCAAATCTGTTAAGTTGGAAAAACGAACAACATTTTCGTCTACTGTTATGTACGTTGCAGTTGTTGAAGTTTTGTGTTCTTTACGTTGTTTCTACTTTGCTATCACCTGTTTGTATTGTTTTGTGGCATAATAAACGCAACTTTGGAAAACTTCCGTTTGTTTCTTTAATTTTTGACACCAGTGTAGTTGCATGAAGTAATCAGAGATGGTGCAACTCGATGCATGTTTTGTCGGATTGTCACTGCTGTGGCCGGGGCAGTATATTGGTGCCAGTTCGGAGAAGGCGAAGGCAGGTATTTTTGGCAGAGCGATGGGGAATGGGGCGGCGCTTTCACGAGCAGACTGCGGGATGAAGGACATGGGCTGAGACACAGGGGTTCCGCCGGCCACAGGCAGCACTGTTGCAGAGGTCGGAGGCAGAGCTTATCACGTGTGATTTTGCCAGGTTGTGACGGAACGGCGCTCGCAGTTGTCCTCGGCCAAGGAGGGTGGATTCTTCCGTTTTCTGCAGGGGTCTTCACGATGTTTCCTGTGAACCTTTCTGTCAGCTTAGTTCACCTGGGCTTATGAAAAACAATTTTCCTCATCGCCCGAAACGGATCGGCAATCCATGGCACCCGACGCTGTGTCGCCGGGACAGCTATTGTGTTTCTTCGGGGCCACGCAAGCACCCGCTTTCCACGTCTGCAAAATAAGTAGTGTGATTAGGACGCGAGCTGTGACGTCAGAAAGAGTAACAGTTGGCGCCTGTTTGATGGTTTATGATGTATCAGGGTTGGAAGAGCGAATTTTACTCTTCATCTTGAGGGGGCTGTACAGTACACAGAGGGAGATCTGATTGGCGCAGGGGAGCGCAACAATTTTCAGTTGGTGATTTTTAGTTTTTTCGCGGGTACTCCTCGTGGACTGTTTAGTGGACTTGCACGAAGTGTTAGGAGGTGAGGATTCGGCCGGTGGCAATGAAGGAGAGAGGTTGATTCGGGCTGTCGCTGTGAGGGAAGGAGGGCTATTCAGTCCACCACCATGAAGGAAAGAGTTTATTTTCATGCAGTGGCCATGATCGAGGAAAGATCGTTTTTCGATTCGATGTCTGGGTGCAAAGGTGGATCCGGATGAAAGAAGGACACGGATGTACACCGTTTGACCCGACGTAGAGGTGTACTGGTCACAGCATTCTAAATTGCTACATGTGTATGGTGTGCATGTCGCAGCACCTGCGTTAACCATCTGAAGAGTGAATTTCACCACCATACCGTACTCTTACAGCAGCAGCAGTCGCCGTACGACATAAGCATAATGTGGTACTATTCAGTAACAGTCCATCATATTATTTTCAGTCAGGCCGATTTATCCTGTTATAAAGTCAGATTAGAGTCAATTTCCTCCCCGTCTGTTCAATTTTATCACATTTCATTTTATGAAACACAAGCATGAGTGTTATCGATGTGGTATGTTGATATATCGGGTGGTTATAATTAGACTTTCCCTATTTAACACGTTATAACACGGAAACTGACTATCGTACGAGTACCAAACTTGGTAGCAGTGAAGTCCAGAGCATGGGGTGCATGATTTCCATGCGTTACAGAGCTACCGTCCAGTTCCCACTAAGGCCAGCAGGTGCCGCGATCAGTCGTCGTTAGTCATAGTCTCAGACACATGACAAGTCGAAGTGCACTTGTTGACGTGTCAACATGAGCTTCGACAACAAGAGCAGGGCATTGTTGGGGAAGCTCTATTATCAAAACAACAGTAATGCTGAAGGGATTACGAAAGGGTTCTCTTTCTCCACCTGCTGTGCGGAGCATGATGAAGAAGATCGAATGAACTGGAGAACCGGGCGTCGCTCCGGGAAGAGGGCAATGACCGAGTGCACCACAGGTGGCTGATGAAGTCGCTGTTGCTATGGTAGACAACGCTGCGAGCATTTCCCGATCGTCAGGCAGTGCGCATGCTGTGTCTCTACAGTTGGACATCCCGTGGTCCACTGTATAGAAGATGCTTCGAACCATTCTCAAATGGTATCCGTACGAGATCCATAACGTACAGCAGCTTGCACCACTGGACGCACAACGATGTGTTGCCTATGCTCTCCACTTTCTCACGAGACTTGAAGCTGACGAGGGATGGCTCTGGATCATCCTGTGAACAGACGAAGCTCATTTTTCTCAAACGGGTGAGGTGAACACACAGAACTGCCGAGTCTGGGGATCATCACCTCAGTGCATGAAGTTCTTCTGTATGGTGAACGTGTCAGCGTATGGTATGGCTTCACGGCTATGTTCATCGTTGGCCAATTCTTTTCTGAACAGGCTGGCGCTCAAGGACCAAAGACGAACAGTTGACTGGCCAGCGTTACTGCGATATGCTTCGACAGCATGTCATACCCGCCCTACAGGAGCGAGACGCATTGTACTCAACAGTTTTCATACAATATGGGCCCCACCGCTTATGGCTCGTGAAGTTCACTTGCTTCTCCGAAATACATTTGGAAACGATCGAATTATCCACCGATATTTTCCAAATGTTTGGCCGGCACGATCACCTGATCTCATTCCCTGTGATTTCTGGTTGTGGGGCTACCTGAAGGACTGGGTTTATCAGGGCAACATTCACACATACACTGATCTGAAGAGCAGCATATTAAGAGAGGTAGCCAGCACACCTATGGACATGCTTCTTTCTGCTGTACAGGATGCAATCTTGCGCTTTCAAACTTTTCTGGACACTGATGGGCGCCATGTTGAGCCCCTTTTGTTACAGTAATGGTACCGGTATGTAATGGTATGATGTACCGTAGCAACAGATTAAAAGTGTTTCAAGTGAATTGATTCCGCATCATTTCTCTTCCCCATGTCCTTGACATTAATGCTATCAAATTTGGTCCTCGTATGGTAATTATTTTCCGTATTGTAATGAGCTAAATAGGGAAAGTTTAATTATAATCACCTGGTATGTTCCATGTCATTCATGTCTTTCAGAACAATGTGTCATGATATTGAACGCCATTTATTGCTCAATTAGGCACTTTTCTTTGAGCACTTTATTAATTTCGTATATATGAACTGAAGTGTCAAAAGTCACGGGACAAAGATATGCACGTATATAGATGGTGATAGTATCACGCACACAAGGTGTAAAAGGAGAGTGCATTTGTACTTAGGTGATTCGTATGAAAATGTTTCCGGTGTGATTATAGACGCAAAACAGGAATCAACAACCTTTGAGCGCGGAATGGTAGTTGGAGGTAGACACATACGAAATTCCGTTGCGTAAATCGTTAGGGAATTCAATATTCCGCGATCCACAGTGCCAAGAGTGTCCCGAGAATATCAATTCTGAGGCATTACCTCTCACTGCGGACAATGACGTGGCCAACGGCCTTCGCTTAACAACTGAGAGCAGCGGCGTTTGCGCAGAGTTGTCAGTGCCAACAGACAGGCAACGCTACGTGAAATAACCGCAGAGATCTATGTGGGACGTACGACGAACGTATCCGTTAGGAAAGTGCGATGAAATATGGCTCTAATCCGCTATGGCAGCAGACGACCGACGCGAGTACCTTTGCTAGTAGCACGACATCGCCTGCAGCACCTCTCGTGGACAGGTGACCATATTGGTTGGACCCTAAACGACTGGAAAACCGTGGCCTGGGCAGATGCGTCCCCATTTCAGTTGGTAAGAGGTGATGGTACGGTTCGAGTGACGTGTAGACGCCATCAAGCCATAGACCATAGTTGTCAGTAAGGTACTGTGCAAGCTGGTGGTGGCTCCCTATTGGTATGGGCTGTGTTAACATGTAGTGGACTGGAGCCTCTGTTCCAAATGAACCGATCACTGACTGGAAGTGGTTATGTCTGCCTGCCTGGAGACCATCTACAGCCATTCATGGACTTCTTGTTCCCAAACATGTCACCGGGACACAATTTTTTGCGATGTGTTTGAAGAACATTGTGGACAATTCGAGCGAACGATTTGGCCACCCAACATGAATCCCATCGAAGATTTATAGGACATAATCTAGAGGTCAGTTTGTGCACAAAATACTGCACCAGCAACGCTTTCGCTATTATGGACGGCTGTAGAGGCATCACGGCTTGAGTCCACACCACTCCGACTTGCTGCGCTACACGGGGCAAACGGAGGCCCGACGCGATATTAGGAGGTATCCCATGACTTTTGTCACCTAAATGTATGTGAGATGTAATAGGAGTAGTCTTGGAATATAGATTTTATGTAAAGTTCAATTTCACTACACAGGGCCAAATAACTTGATTTGGGCCTTTGAATTCTATAGTGCATAAATTTTACGAAAGTGTAACTGGAGAGAGGGAGGGTGGGGGGGTGGGGTGGGGTGGTTCTGTGTCTTAGAAATATTCAGATGCAGGAGTTAATCAGAGGTACCCACGTACCTGCCCACCAACGAGACATCTTGTAATCTCTTTAACTTTTTCTCATAGTCAGAAAACAATCTTGTTAATCTCGTCTCCCATTTAAAGGTTGTAGACCTTCCATTGCATCAGATCATCAAGCTTGAAAAGTACAAGTTCATTTACGAAGTCCTTACACTACATATACTATATTAATCCAGTTCGGGTACCTTCTACTATTTAGTTTTGTTTTGTGGCTTCTTATAGGTGACACAGTACCTGTTGCTTTTCAGCACCTCTATATACTAGTTAGATAAAGATTGTTTCCTAGTCAGAGCAGAGATGTGTCCAATTTATTTTCATAGCTGTGACCGCTATGGCAGTCAGTACTTTTAAGTAATTAATAATTCAATAAAGTAAATCTACAAGCACAACTAACTCCGTTTGTTTAAAGGTATGGAACAGATTTATGCCGGAACATGTTGCCGTTCAAGTAGTCAAACTACAGAAAGATTAGTTTAGCTTATTACTATGGTCTATCCTCGACTTATCACGGGCAGTGATTGTCATCATCCCTCATTTCTTACAGCACCACAAAACTTGTAGCTGTCGTTTTCCAAAGTAACCGAGGTCCATTTGGACGCACCGCTCGCATTTCTGCAGCGAGCTTATACATCTCTCGGTTTTGCCTTTCTAAGAGCAAAGTAGCTACAACTTTTATATCCGATAAATACTGTTTGTAGACTGATCAGCAAATATTATAATAAGTATTCCAAACAAATTGATGGGCTCCACCTAGTTTGATGAATTTCTTCTGTAGCCCAGCAGAAAGATGAACATTAAATAGGAAGACACTACTTGAGGGATTAGCGCTGATCATCGTGAGATCATTGCTGTTGAGTTTCTTGTTGCTCGTGCGATTTGACTGTTACAACGAGAGACGATAAAAGATGTGGGTGACACAACAGAGATGTAAGTTATACGATGATGATGATGTCTTGGAGCCATAGAGCTTTTAGTTATTACAGATGAGAAGTGAGGCGGGCAAAATGAGAATCGTGAAAGGTTCAACATCACTGGAAAGTCATTGGGAAATTCATTAGGGAATTATGTTTAATTAATGAGGTCTAAAGGCAACACAAAAAGAAGTTGGTGCTGCTAAGAGTAGGGAACGTCGAGTCTCATTTCATAATTCTAAATTGGACTTCCATGTCCCACAACTGGGCAGACTGGAAACAGGACAAATTATATCTTCACTCAAAGATACAGATCATATTAAAATGACAAAATCAAACTAGTGAAGTGGTAATTGTAATAAAAAAAATTTCATGGATAAACACATATCATTTCAAAACAAGAAAATCTGATGAAATTGTTAAAATACAGTGAAGCCCCAAAGAAGCTTGTATAGGCATGCGTGTTCAAATACAGAGATATGTAAATATGGGGAATACGGCGTTGCGGTCGGCAATGCCTACATAAGATAACAAGTGTGTGGCGCTGCTGTTAGATCGGTTACTGCTGCTACAATGGCAGGTCATCAAGATTTAAGTGAGTTTGAACTTGGGGTTATAGGCGGCGCACGAGCGATGGAACACAGCACCTCCGAGGTAGCGATGAAGTGGGGAATTTCCCGTACGACCATTTCACGAGCCTACTGTGAATATTAGGAATCCTGTAAAACATCAAATCTCTTACATCGCTGCGCCCAGGAAAGGATCCTGCAAGAACGGGACGAACGGCGACTGATGAGAATCGTTTAGCGTGACAGAAGTGCAGCCCATCCGCAAATTGCTGCAGATTTCAATGCTGGGCCGTCAACAAATGCAAGTGTTCGATCCATTCAACTAAACATCATCGATATGGGCTTTCGGAGCCGAAGGCCCGCTCGTGTACCCTTGGGCATGACACAAAGTTTTACACCACGCCTGGGACAGTCAACATGGACATTGGGCAGTTGATTATTGGAAACATGTTGCCTGGTCGGACGAGTTTCGTTTCAAATTGCATCGGGCGAATGGAAGTGTACGGGTATGGAGACAACCTCATGAATCCATGGACCCTGCATGTCAACAAGGGACTGTTAAGGCTTGTAGAGGCTCTGTAACGGTATGGGGCGTGTACAGGCGGAGTGATATGGGACTCCTGATACGTCTATATACGACTCTGATAGGTGACACGTACGTAAGCATCCTGTCTGATCACCTGCATCCATTCGTGTCCATTATGCATTCCAGCAGCACAATGCGACACCCCACACGTCCAGAATTGCTGCGATGTGGTTCCAGGAATGCTCTTCTGAGCGTAAAGACTTCCGCTGGCCACCAAACACCCAGACGTGAACATTATTGAGCATATCTGGGATGCTTTACAACGTGCTGTTCAGAAGAGATCTCCACCCCCTTCTATTCTTATGGATTTATGGACAGCCCTGTAGGATTCATGATGTCAGTTCCCTCCAGCACTACTTCATACATTATTCGAGTCCATGTCGCGTCGTGCTGCGGCACTTTTGCGTGTTAGCTGGGATCCTGTACGATATTAAACAGGTGTACCAGTTTGTTTGGGTCTTCAGTCTATATTAAACAAACGAAGACGGTAATAAAGATGGAAAATGACCTGTTATATTAGAAAAAATTGGGTCAAATTTCTTTTTTATTACAGTCACCTTGTGGTTGATAATATGTCTCGAAGTTTTTAACTGCATACTGTCATAGTCTTGTTGGCGCATAATACGAATGCTTGTGACTGCACGAGTACAGCTAATGATGATGTTTTTCAATGCATGTTCACAGCTTTTTTATAATTTGAATGATCTGAAGATGGTTGAAGAATACAACTGAAATCAGCTGTAATGCTTTAATTGGACACTAAAAATTTGTGGTCTAGGCATTAAAAATTTTCTACATTAAAATTTTTTAATTATAATTTTTGTTTAATAAACTATAGTAAGAATTCTGTCTCCTCCCTGACAATGTCTGGCTTCACTAATATTTAAAGTAGATAGGGATCACAATGTTTATCTGCAGTCAGCTGGACTGGTGAATGAGAAATCGATATCTGTTTTCGCTAATGAGGTGTGGAGTGGGTTGAAATTTCAGTAGAGAGTGTGAGCAAGGCATGGAGGTGCATAGAAGGAGGGTGCTGTAAGACATTTTGATTGGCGAGAAGAGTGTAAAAGGGCACTCAGACTGTGTTTTCAGGTTATTTGTTTCATAGGAACTCAGGGGATAAAAAGTGTGGAAACTGGATGAGGCGGCGTAGAACGAAATGAGTACTAATTTTTCTTTTTAATTGTTGTTTCTTCCCCCTGGTTCCATATAGGTGGCGGTAGACCTCCAGCGGTACATAGTTTCTGCTTTTCAGTCTAATGGTTTTTTAGTGTAGTGAAAAGAGGTGAATCATTTACGTTGAAAAAAGATTATTTTCATTGAAGGTATTAACAAGTAAAACTTCGTTTTTTTTTTCAAATAAAAATGACTTGTAGCAGAAAATTGGCAGCTCTTAAAAAGAAGCACTGCACTTAGCGCTGCCACTGGTAGGACCACCTCTGGGAAGAAACGGAGATAGGAGAGAGAAGGGATATAGTTATAACTGATAAGTTTAAAGAATCTGTAGGGTTGTAGATTGGAAGTATAAGCAATGTGCTCTGCTGGGTTGTAATCTAAGATGGGGTATATGGAGCGAGGAGTTGTAGGAGGCAGAAATGGAGTAGAGGACTTGGATTGTTGGCTGGCCAATGGTATCAAGAGGAAATCAAATGGGGTACAGTGGAGCGGGGCAGGGGAGCTATGATGTGAGGTAGAATAAGGAGGGAAGAGAGATATGAATGGACGGATATGAGTAAATATCTGGGCAGATCTCACTGTCTGGGGGAGGGAGTCAGTTTTGTCGGGAGAGGATGTAGAGTATGTATAGGTGTAAGGTTAATGGAACGTGCGGTTACAGGTGCGAGAGCGTAACTGTATTGGAAATGGGAGGAGTAACAATACGATTGTTAGAGTTGAGTTTCCTGTTACTATCAAATATATATATGTAGAAGTTCATTGTGGGTGAGAAGGGGTTGGGAATTTGATGTTATGGTAAAAGATTCGGGAGGGTGGGGAGAAAGGAGATTGGGGTGAGTGACGATGGTATTTCTCCCTGCAGCATCTTGTACTTGCAGCGAGGTAATCTGTGGGGGTCCGTGAACGCAGAGTCTCGATGACCTGTATTCTTTCGGTGTATCGTCGATGATAGGATCTGTGGGCCGCAGCAGACCTTCGCGGTAAGAGTGAGGCCACGGGCGCCGAGCTTGGCACGCTCCCAGAAGCACGACGCTGTTGGCGAGCACGCGCGCCTCCAAACGGGCCGTGACTGCGTGAACTCATTAATCTGCGACACAAACAAACTGCAGACGCCGGCCTCGCACCAAACGGCCGGCTCAAGGACAGGATATGCTGCAGGTGGTGAATGAACCTCCATACCCACCTGTTAGTGAGAGGATATTCCATCGGGAGGTGCATGCGATGAACATTTGGAGTCGTCACCTCACAAGAGGCCATTGCTCATTCAGTCACATACAGCTAAGGTCTTCAGTGGGCTAGGAGCCATCTAACGTAAACAGCAGCTGATTGGCTGAACGTAGTGGATCTGACGAATCACCTTATCAGATGTTGACTTTCGGTCAACATCTGAATGATGAGAATACTACAACAGCAGAATTCACCGGGTTGGAACAATACGTGACTGCTATTCTAATCAATTCCCAAACCCCACCCTATTATATCTCGACTGGCCTACAAAGTCAGCTGACTGGAACCCCGTAGAAAAATCTTGGGGGGATGTTGGAACATTGGGTAAAACGCCGACATCAGAATCCCTACAATGTGGAGAAATTGCGCGATCAAATCCTCAGCGAGTGTCTTAACCTTGATGCAACGTATTTGTACAAGCTTGTGGACTCACTTCCTAACAGAATCCAGGCGATTATCAAGTCCAAGGGCGGAATTACACGGTATTAGATAGTGTTTGTAGTGATATCTATATGAGTGATTAATTTTTCATCCGGTGAGCTTTTAATGCATACATAACCAAATCGTGTGGATGAGTAGACTAAAACAGTCGTTAAGTACACTGCCTTGCAAAAAACTAAAGCACCCCTAAGGGGAGGAGGAAATGAACAAAACTTCACGTTCTGAAACGGTATGTGATATTATTTCAGCTATTACAAAATCTAGTCAAGTTTACACAGAATCTGGCAGCATGAGCTCGCTTATCAGTATGACCTCGTCTTACTTGAATGCATGCATTCCCTCGGTTGGGAAAGCCGTTGCATCCTCTTCTGAGGAAGCTAGTCCACAACTGTTGTATCTGGTTACTGGCTCTGGGACGAATCTGACATCCGAGACGTTTCCACAAATGCTCCATCGGAATCTTACTGACCACAGGAATACCACAACATCATTCAATCCGGTCATAGAGACACTCGCTGATGTGTGGACGAGAATTGTCGTGTTGAAAAATGGCACCACGATACCGTCGCATGAGAAGTAACACACTAAGACACAGGATGACTATGATATACCGTTGTGCCCTCATAGTTCTCTCAATCGCTGCCAACTGGTAGCTGAGGTCATACCAGGTGACACCCCAAGAGTGACTGTCCAAAACATTGGAACAATGGGCCCTATCCCCAAACAGTGCCATATTCGCCGACGACGGTCATCTGGGATAATGCAGAACCGCGATTACTCTGAACACAATTCGACGCCAATCATCAGGATTCCAGGCTTCCCACTCATGGCACAACTCCAAGGCACTGTTCCTGTTTTGGTGTTAACGGCGGCCTGCGCTAATTGCCTAGTCATGCTCCTGCTAGTCTCTGGCTAATGGGGCGTGATGGCGCAGATTGTTGCAGGGAGCCCATTACTTCTTCCTCTATGTCAGGTGCAGATATGGAGGGGTTACGACGTGCTTTGGTGCAAAATACCTCCTTTGTGGTGGTCAGATGTTGTCGACCGATCCGATCAGCTGGCCATGGAAACCCACAATAAGACCCATATCAGACTCTGTCAATGCTGGTAATGCTTTCTCAAACGACTATGTGGCAGCTCCCTGTCCTTCTGTCAACACACGACATTGCTCACGTCCCTTATACAATCATGCTCACAAATTAAGGATAACGCTGATACATGGTGAAAAAATGCTCTGGTGGGTGGTTTGCGGGTTTAAATCACCTCGGGGTATGACCATGCGGTGCATTTGACCTGTGATCGTCGCACGGTGGCGCTGGCAGCAGTCCAGAAGTGTGTTGGTGCATGTCAGAGTACGCTGAAGTGAGTAAGTATGCAGGCGTTTTCAGACGTGCTAATGGGAACTGTGTGTTGATAATGGCTCAAAGAACACATGTTGATGACGTTATGAGGGGTAGAATACTAGGGCGACTGGAAGCTGGTCAAACACTGCAGGTTGTAGCACGGGCCCTCCGTGTGCCACAAAGTGTGATCTCACGATTATGGCAACGATTCCAGCAGACGGGAAACGTGTCCAGGCACTACAGTGCAGGATGTTCACAGTGTAAAACACCATAAGAAGACCGATATCTCACCATCAGTGCCCGCAGACGGCCACGGAGTACTGCAGGTAGCCTTGCTTGGGACCTTACTGCAACCACTGGAGCAGTTGTCTCTAGACACACAGTCTACAGACGACTGAACATTCATGGTTTATTCGCACGGAGGCCTGCAAGGTGCATTCCACTGACCCCTGGTCACAGGAGAGCCTGTAAAGCCTAGTGTCAAGAACACAGTACATGGACGTTGGAACAATGGTCCCAGGTTATGTTCACGGACGAATCCAGGTATAGCCTGAACAGTGGTTCTCGCCGGGTTTTCATATAGCGTGAACCAGGAACCAGATACCAACCCCTTAATGTCCTTGAAAGGGACGTGTATGGAGTTTATGGTTTGATGGTGTGAGGTGGGAATATGATTGGTGCATGTGCACCCCTGCATGTCTTTGACAGAGGAACTGTAACAGGTGAGGTGTACCGGGATGTCATTTTGCACCAGTATGACCGCCTTTTCAGGGATGCAGTGGGTCCCATCTTCCTCCTGATGGATGATAACGCACGGCCCCACGGAGCTGCCATCGTAGAGGAGTACCTTGAAACAGAATATATCAGGCGAACGGAGTGGCATGCCTGTTCTCCAGACCTAAACCCCATCGAGCACGTCTGGGATGCTCTCGGTCAACGTATCGCTGCACATCTTTAAACCCCTAGGACATTTCAGGAGCTCCGATAGGCACTGGTGCAAGAACGGGAGGCTATATCCCAGCAGCTGCTCCACCACCTAATCCAGAGTATGCCAACCCGTCGTACGGCCTGTGTTCGTGTTCACGGTGGTCATATCCCACATTGATATCGGGGTACATGCGCAGAAAACAGTTACGTTTTATAGCACATGTGTTTCAGGACGGTTTTCTCAACCTATCACCAATACCGTGGACTTACAGATCAGTGTCGTGTGTGTTCCCTATGTGCCTATGCTATTAGCGCCAGTTTTGTGTAGTGCCACGTTGCGTGGCACCACATTCTGCAGTTATTCTTAATTTATGAGCATGAGTGTATATCCCATCAGGTCTGGTAAGCACACTAAACAAGAACAACATTAATGCACTCTGGTGGTCGTTCTACCTCTCTCAGAGAATTGCAGCTCTAGCCGTTTACATACTCACTGTGTGTGTGTGTGTGTGTGTGTGTGTGTGTGAAGCTACTTTGACATGCTACCACCTCTTCTCGGTGCTTCACTTTCTTTTGTTAGCCAATGTAGTTTCAACTGCTACTAGATACCCTAATTAATGATAACAGTTTTGCAATAAGCCCTCAGTGATTTCAATTAGAAATAAGGATATGGGCAGATGTCTTTTTTTGTCTTCATCAGTCTTCTGACTAGTTTGTTGCGGCCTGCCACGATTTTCTCTCGTGTGGCAAACTTTTAATACAGAATAGTGTTTCCACTCAGCGTTCTCAATGATGTGTAGCATTTACTAGAGTCTCTGTATTGCTCTATAGCTGTTGCCCTTTATGGGTTCAATTAGTATCGTGGCAGCTGTACTCTAGTAATGTTGCACATCTGCTACTGCACTACCTCTTCTTCTAGTAAGTGTTTCCACGTTTTCTGAGCCTGCTTAGAACCATCTTATTCCCTATTTTACGAGTCCACTTAATTTTCTGAATTTTTCGTTAGCTTTATCTCTCAGATGCTTTGATTTTATTGTTTTTAAGATTTCTCACAGTTCAGGAGTCCAAAAAGTCGAATCCTTTAGACATGGCAGTGGTATATCTGTCCACTGTCCATCCTCATCGCGTCGTCCATAAACAGATAAATTAAAGTACTGAAAGAAGGAACTGAGCAAGTATATCAGAATAATTGTTGTGACAAACGCAGCGTGAAAAGTCCACTGGACATGACGGGATACCAATTCGATTCTACACAGAGTACGCGAAAGAACATTCCCCCCCCCCCCCGCCCCGCCCCCGCGCCCCCCGAACCCCCCCCCCCCCCCCCCCCCGTCTAACAGCCGTGTGCCGCAAGTCTCAAGAGGAACGGAAGGTTCCAAATGGTTCGAAAAGAACACAGGTAGTTCCAGTTTTTAAGAAGGGTCGTCGAGCAGATGCCCAAAACTATAGGCCTATATCTATGACATCGATCTGTTGTAGAATTTTAGAACATGTTTTTTGCTCGCGTATCATGTCATTTCTGGAAACCCAGAATCTACTCTGTAGGAATCAACACGGATTCCGGAAACAGCGATCGTGTGAGACCCAACTCACTTTATTTGTTCATGAGACCCAGAAAATATTAGATACAGGCTACCAGGTAGATGCTATTTTCCTTGACTTCCGGAAGGCGTTCGATACAGTTCCGCACTGTCGCCTGATAAGCAAAGTAAGAGCCTACGGAATATCAGAGCAGCTGTGTGACTGGAGTGAAGAGTTTTCAGCAAACAAACACAGCATGTTGTTCTCAATGGAGACACGTCTACAGACGTTAAAGTGACCTCTGGCGTGCCACAGGGGTGTGTTATGGGACCATTGCTTTTCACAATATATATAAATGACCTAGTAGATAGTGTCGGAAGTTCCATGCGGCTTTTCGCGGATGATTCTGTAGTATACAGAGAAGTTGCAGCATAAGAAAATTGCAGCGAAATGCAGGAAGATCTGCAGATGATAGCCACTTGGTGCAGGGAGTGGCAACTGACCCTTAACATAGACAAATGTAAGGTATTGCGAATACATAGAAAGAAGGATCCTTTATTATATGATTATATGATAGTGGAACAAACACTGGTAGCAGTTACTTCCGTAAAATATCTGGTAGTATGCCTACGGAACGATTTGAAGCGGAATGATCATATAAAATTAATCGTTGGTAAGGTGGGTGCCAGTTTGAGCTTTATTGAGAGAGTCCTTAGAAAATGAAGTCCATCAACAAAGGAGGTGGCTTACAAAACACTCGTTCGACCTATACTTGAGTATTGCTCATCAGTGTGGGATCCGTACCAGGTCGGGTTGACAGAAGAGATAGAGAAGATCCAAAGAAGAGCGGCGCGTTTCGTCACAGGGTTATTTGGTAAGCGTGATAGCGTTACGGAGATGTTTAGCAAACTCAAGTGGCAGACTCAGCAAGAGAGGCGCTCTGCATCGCGGTGTAGCTTGCTGTCCAGGTTTCGAGAGGGTGCGTTTCTGGATGAGGTATCGAATATATTGCTTCCCCCTACTTATACCTCCCGAGGAGATCACGAATGTAAAATTAGAGAGATTCGAGCGCGCACGGAGGCTTTCCGGCAGTCGTTCTTCCCTCGAACCATACGCGACTGGAACAGGAAAGGGAGCTAATGACAGTGACACCTAAAGTGCCCTCCGCCACACACCTTTGGGTGGCTTGCGGAGTATAAATGTAGATGTAGCGAATAACGAGATGTTCAAGTTTTAATTCAGCTGATCGATCTAAATTCACGAGTGACTGAAGCGAGCGGTCTTCGCCATTGTCGCAGACTGGGGCGGCGCTGACCGTGAAGATGCGTCACCGGGAAGCGGCTGAAGCCACGCCGTCGGGAAAGTTTCGAAGGCTGGCGGATGGGTAAAAAATGTGTCCTAAGCAAAAGTACTGCGTAGTTTGGAGCAGTGAAAATCCTTTCTTTCTAACTGGGTGGAAGAGTCCAAAGTGTCGTAAAAAGACAGAGGAAGAGGAGAACATAATAAAAGTTACGACTTTCAATAGTTAGGAGATAGGTTGAATTGTGGCTGTTATCATTCTATAAGGGTATCACTTGAAGCTTTGGATGGAAGGTATTCTAGTATCAAAAACAGTGACAACTCTTAACGGTGACGGTGTCACGTCATTTTCGCCCTGGACGGGCAGCAGTACTAAGGATGCATCATTGTTCAGAAGAATGTGGCTTGAGCCTGAAGTGATCGGACATGTTGCTAGCTGCAGCTCCACAATTATGGCAAAATACGCTTTGTTTTTGCAACTGTTACATATGTAATGTATTTGTTTATCACGTCGTGTAGGAAGTAAATTTGATTGGTGATTAAAATCAAATTTATGATCGGTGATAAATTCGACGATTTAGATGATGTCAGACAATGCACAAAGCTGATTCCAATCGCGACGCCATTGCCACAATCCATGCAGGTAAGTTGGCTGTCTGTACTGTTCCAATGTTTGCTGCTTCAGTGTTTGACTTCAGCGTCGCTGATGACTATTTACACTACTGGCCATTAAAATTACTACACCACGAATATGAAGTGTTACAGATGCGAAATTTAACCGACAGGAAGAAGATGCTGTGATATGCAAATGATCAGCTTTTCAGAGCATTCACACAAGGTTGGCGCCGGTGGCGACATCTACAACGCGCTGACATGAGGAAAGTTTCCAACCGATTTCTCATACACAAACAGCAGTTGACCGGCGTTGCCTGGTGAAACGTTGTTGTGATGCCTCGTGTAACGAGGAGAAATGCGTACCATCACATTTCCGACTTTGATAAAGGTCGGATTGTAGCCTATCACGATTGCGGTTTATCGTATCGCGACATTGCTGCTGGCGTTGGTCGAGATCCAATGACTGTTAGCAGAATATGGAATCGGTGGGTTCAGGAGGGTAATACGGAACGTCGTGCTGGACCCCAACGCCCTCGTATCACTAGCAGTCGAGATGACAGGCATCTTATCCGCATGGCTGTAACGGATCGTGCAGCCACGTCTCGATCCCTGAGTCAACTCATGAGGACGTTTGCAAGACAAGCATCTGCACAAACAGTTCGATGACGTTTGCAGCAGCATGGACTATCAGCTCGGAGACCATGGCTGCGGATACCCTTGACGCTGCATCACAGACAGGAGCGCCTGCGATGGTGTACTCAATGACGAACCTGGGTGCACGAATGACAAAACATTTTTTCGGATGAATCCAGGTTCTGTTTACGGCATCATTATGGTTGCATCCGTGTTTGGCGACATCGCGGTGAACGCACATTGGAAGTGTGTATTCGTCATCGCCATACTGGCGTATCACCTGGCGTGATGTTATGGGTGCCATTGGTTACACGTCTCGGTCACCTCTTGTTCGCATTGACGACACTTTGAACAATGGACGTTACATTTCAGATGTGTTACGACCCGTGGCTCTACCCTTCATTCGATCATTGCGAAACCGTACATTTCAGGAGGATAATGCACGACCGCATGCTGCAGGTTCTTGTACGGGCCTTTCTGCATACAGAAAATATTTGACTGCTGCCCTGGCCAGCACATTCTCCAGATCTCTCACCAAATGAAAGCGTCTGGGCAATGGTGGCCGAGTTAATGGCTCTTCACAATACGCCAGTCACTACTCTTGATGTACTGTGGTATCGTGTTGAAGCTGCATGGGCAGCTGTACCTGTACACACCATCCAAGCTCTGTTTGTCTCAATGCTGAGGCGTATCAAGGCCGTTATTACAGCCAGAGGTGGTTCTTCTGGGTACTGATTTCTCAGGATCTATGCAGCCAAATTACGTGAAAATGTAATCACATGTCAGTTCTAGTATAATAGATTTGTCCAATGAATACCCGTTTATCATCTGCATCTCTTCTTGGTGTAGCAATTTTAATGGCCAGTAGTGTAGTTGTGACAGGGAGGAGATTCTGTTATTTTGTGCTTGTTGATAAGTGCCAGCATAACTAAACTATCCTGGCAGTGTCGTAGCAAGATCCACAAGGCAGGTACAAGTTTAAAAGCATAACATAACTGTGCAGATTACCATTGTGCATTGTGGTGCAAGTAACTCTCTCTTGTGTATCGGTTGTGTCGGGGCGAGAGTCAAAACTTACGTTAGTCAGAGCACTGTGAATTCTGATCGAAGCATCGATAATTTTGTGCAACTGTTGTAAAGAATGTACAATTACAAAACCGGAGACACTGGGCCCCGACAATATAGTAAGTTTTTACCAGATTTGTCCGTGATTCATTTACGGGTGTATTATTTTGGGTTATTTTCGTGTTATTTTCGTAGTATATTCCTTCTTAGAATTCGTATGCCAGTGGGCAACGTGTTGGTACATGTCCTACAGTTAATATCAGGTAAGTTATAACGATGGAGGAGGTGCAGTTGGGCTTGGAAGATGCAGAACGAAACAGCAAGATCTGTTATTCACTAGATCCACACACTCCTGTTAGACTACCGCTTCCTGATACAGGCAATTTATACGAGGGTAAGTCAATTATCATTTGCAAAGTAGTTATAAAATTTTATTATAATCAAATAGAAAACTTACAAGAACATCATTTTGCGACATAGTCTCCTAGCGTTTCAGCGCACTTGGTCTATCGTTGTACAAGCTTCTTGATGCCCTCATAAGAGAAGGTTCTCGGTTGAGCTGCGAGCCATTCTTTCACTGCTTCTTCCGAGGCAAATCGACGGTCCCTTAATGCCTGTTTCAGTGGACCAAACAAGTGATAGTCGGCAGGATCAAGATCGGGACTATATGGAGCATGAACCAGTACTTCAAATTTGAGTTACTGGAGCGTTTCAGCAGTGTGGGCACCAGTATGCGGACGGGCATTGTCGTGCAACAACACAACACCTTTTGACAGCAATCCTCAGCGTTTGCTACGAATTGCAGGCTTTAGCCTGGCAGTAGGCATCCCACTGTTTATTGTTGTGCCCCTTTCCCCATAATGTTCCAGCACTGGACATTGTGCGTCCCAAAAAAACAGTAAGCATCAGTTTCCATGCGGACGGTTGGGTCTTGAACTTTTTCTTGCACGTCGAATTTGGATGTTTCCATTCCATACTCTGCCGTTTACTCTCTGGCTCGTAATGATGGATTCATGTTTCGTCACCAGTAATGATCCTGTTTAACAAGTTGTCCCTTTCGTTACCATAACGGTCTTTCTTTCTTTTTTTTCAGATGTCCAAGCGCGTTTGTTTATGCAACTGTGTGAGTTGTTTTGGGACCCATCTTGCACAAACTTTGTGAACCTAAGTCTGGTGTGGATGATTTCGTAGGCAAAACCGTGACTAATCTGCATACGATGTGCCACTTCGTCAGTAGTTAATCGTCTGTCTAAGGGAATCATTTCACATGAATGCTCAATGGTTTCTTCATTTGTGGCGGTAAACGGTCGTTCGGCTCCTTCATCGTGCGTAACACTTGTGCGATCATTTCGGAGTTTTCAATCCATTCGTAGACACTCTGTTACCGCAAAACACTGTTCCCATACTGTACCGAAAGTCTTCGATGAATTTCGGCCCCTGACATGCCTCCCGACCACAAAAAACGGATCACTGAACGTTGGTCTTCTTTGGTGCAAACAGACAGCGGAGCAGCTATGATTAACAGCATGGCAGCGATAACGAAACTGACCTAACAGCTTGAAAACTGCAAAGATGTAACAACAAATAAACAAAGCATGCGTCATCAACGTAAAACGACAGCACTACCGAAATAAACGAAAATATAACTAAATTGCGGGCAGTAATTGACTTACCCTTGAAACGTCCCCTTTGAACAGTTACAAACGACTGTGCTTAAACTGACACACAATATTTTTAGCGCAACGCAGTCTGACTTTCAATAATCCCTACAAAAGAATGGCCCTGACTAACATTAACCTATACCTTTCACAAATCACTTACCTCACAAAAATCTTCGTTACTCGAACTACTGCAATACAGCGAGCGCGACTACTGCCAGCTAAATAAAAGATTCAAACTACGGAAGGCACTAACTACTGATAGGCATAGTTAGCAAATGAAAGATTTTCATAGAGAACAAACAATGTATTTACCTTAATAGTGTTGAAAACTCACAATATACATAGCAGTTCATGACATCCAGTCTTACAAATTTCAAAACTCCGCCATCTCTCTCCCCACATCCACCACTGCTGGAGGCTCACCTCCAACTGCGCAACGCTACGTGCTGTTCACATCCAGCTGCCCAACACTACAATGGCAGACAACAATGCAAACTAGCCACAGACTGCACACAGCGCAGCCAGTGATTTTCATACAGAGCGCTACATAACGTTGCCAATAAGAAAACATAAACAGCCTACTTACATAGCCCCCATGCTCCCCACGAAAAAATTTACAAATTGTTTTGGGCACTGGCCAATAACGATTTGATAAAATTTTTCATAATTAAAATAACAAAGATATCAAATGCACACACTTATTGATACAATGTTGGTCAAAAGCTAAAATTTTCTCACAGTCCATAAAGACAGTCCTGATCATTCATCACAGTAAAATTGCAGTGTTTTTTTTTCTCAAAGTCTGAGCAGTAAAAGAAAATACACACGGAAGTAGTGGATTTCCATGCAATCTTGAAGAAGTAGTATTGTCCTTCCAACGGAAAGACAGTGCTGACTCTTGACACGCAGACAGGTATTGGTCCACAACAGTGCAAACCCACAGCAGAGTCAGTCGAAATTTTGAAGAGTATTGGTAGGTAGGTCATCACAGAGCAGACCCACTGTAGTCCTGGTAGAGATTATGGTATTGGTGGATCATCAAAGGTATAGACCCACTGTAGTCCTTGTAGAGATGGCCAGCAGCCATCTGCTGCGACTGTGCAGGTGCACAATCACCATTGAAGAGTCTTGCGGATAATATAGCAAGTCCATAACCACCACTTGTGCACTCACAAAGTTTTTGGAATTGTCCTTAGAACCAGCAATGCTGTTATCCAGTCCCTTGCTGAATTATTAACACACGTGCAAACATTAACAGTCCCTACTTCTACATCTACATCTACATTGATACTCCGCAAGCCACCCAACGGTGTGTGGCGGAGGGCACTTTACGTGCCACTGTCATTACCTCCCTTTCCTGTTCCAGTCGCGTATGGTTCGCGGGAAGAACGACTGTCTGAAAGCCTCCGTGCGCGCTCTAATCTCTCTAATTTTACATTCGTGATCTCCTCGGGAGGTATAAGTAGGGGGAAGCAATATATTCGATACCTCATCCAGAAACGCACCCTCTCGAAACCTGGCGAGCAAGCTACACCGCGATGCAGAGCGCCTCTCTTGCAGAGTCTGCCACTTGAGTTTATTAAACATCTCTGTAACGCTATCACGGTTACCAAATAACCCGGTGACGAAACGCGCCGCTCTTCTTTGGATCTTCTCTATCTCCTCCGTCAACCCGACCTGGTACAGATCCCACACTGATGAGCAATACTCAAGTATAGGTCGAACGAGTGTTTTGTAAGCCACCTCCTTTGTTGATGGACTACATTTTCTAAGCACTCTCCCAATGAATCTCAACCTGGTACCCGCCTTACCAACAATTAATTTTATATGATCATTCCACTTCAAATCGTTCCGTACGCACACTCCCAGATATTTTACAGAAGTAACTGCTACCAGTGTTTGTCCCGCTATCATATAATCATACAATAAAGGATCCTTCTTTCTATGTATTCGCAATACATTACATTTGTCTATGTTAAGGGTCAGTTGCCATTCCCTGCACCAAGTGCCTATCCGCTGCAGATCTTCCTGTATTTCGCTACAATTTTCTAATGCAGCAACTTCTCTGTATACTACAACATCATCCGCGAAAAGCCGCATGGAACTTCCGACACTATCTACTAGGTCATTTATAAATATTGTGAAAAGCAATGGTCCCATAACACTCCCCTGTGGCACGCCAGAGGTTACTTTAACGTCTGTAGACGTCTCTCCATTGATAACAACATGCTGTGTTCTGTTTGCTGAAAACTCTTCAATCCAGCCACACAGCTGGTCTGATATTCCGTAGGCTCTTACTTTGTTTATCAGGCGACAGTGCGGAACTGTATCGAACGCCTTCCGGAAGTCCAGAAAAATAGCATCTACCTGGGAGCCTGTATCTAATATTTTCTGGGTCTCATGAACAAATAAGGCGAGTTGGGTCTCACACGATCGCTGTTTCCGGAATCCATGTTGATTCCTACATAGTAGATTCTGGGTTTCCAGAAATGACATGATACGCGAGCAAAAAACATGTTCTAAAATTCTACAAGAGATCGACGTAAGAGATATAGGTCTATAGTTTTGCGCATCTGCTCGACGACCCTTCTTGAAGACTGGGACTATCTGTGCTCTTTTCCAATCATTTGGAACCCTCCGTTCCTCTAGAGACTTGCGGTACACGGCTGTTAGAAGGGGGGCAAGTTCTTTCGCGTACTCTGTGTAGAATCGAATTGGTATCCCGTCAGGTCCAGTGGACTTTCCTCTATTGAGTGATTCCAGTTGCTTTTCTATTCCTTGGACACTTATTTCGATGTCAGCCATTTTTTCGTTTGTGCGAGGATTTAGAGAAGGAACTGCAGTGCGGTCTTCCTCTGTGAAACAGCTTTGGAAAAAGGTGTTTAGTATTTCAGCTTTACGCGTGTCATCCTCTGTTTCAATGCCATCATCATCCCGTAGTGTCTGGATATGCTGTTTCGAGCCACTTACTGATTTAACGTAAGACCAGAACTTCCTAGGATTTTCTGTCAAGTCGGTACATAGAATTTTACTTTCGAATTCAATGAACGCTTCACGCATAGCCCTCCTTACGCTAACTTTGACATCGTTTAGCTTCTGTTTGCCTGAGAGGTTTTGGCTGCGTTTAAACTTGGAGTGGAGCTCTCTTTGCTTTCGCAGTAGTTTCCTAACTTTGTTGTTGCACCACTGTGGATTTTTCCCGTCCCTCACAGTTTTACTCGGCACGTACCTGTCTAAAACGCATTTTACGATTGCCACTTCTCACATATTGTCCATATACTATGACCAACAGAAACATGTGCAGTGAAACGTAACTTACAAGTTAATAATATGATGAACTGGTATCAGTTACAATTTTATAACATAAGAATACAATAACAACGGCACAAAATACATCATGAAAACATAATAATACAGATAACATTTGTAGTAATAGGGGCTTTACAAAAGAATAGAAATAAACATATAGTTCAGTGTTACAGGAATTACGACATAAGTAAATACATAAAAGATCAGAATAATTATTGAAAAATCAACTTCACACATGAGCATTAAAACAGAACAGAATTAATAATGTCTAACATCTTTACAAAGTAAATAACATATTATTAATGCAAATTATATTTGAGGATAACAGTATTCCTCATCATAGTTCATGTAGCTGAGTATTAGAAAAATTTTACAACATAAGTCTTATCAGATAAACATATAAAGACAGGAAGAACGTAAATACACAAGGGTACACAAACACATAGTGGGATAACACAAGGAAAGGACAGGGTTTGTTTTACTGCAGTATTTTGCAAACAAAACTTTCTTTACTTCTCAGAGATCTCCCTTCGTTCTTCATTATTTCCAAAAAGTCCTATCTGTATCTGCTTTCTGTACTTTTCTCATATAGCCTCTCAATGCATTTCTTCAAATTCATCGCAACTCATTCTCTTATAGGCTATCCCCTCTTAAGCTAACTTAAACCTACTGAGCTCAGATGCTAAACTAAGGGACGAGTCAATGCAGCAGCACAAAACAATTAACATAAACAGCAATGACAAAAAAATGGAAATTTGCAAAGCAAGCTACAGTAAATCTAAATTACCAAGCAATGCAACATTACAACTAATATGAGCCAATGTGCAGCAACAAGAAAAATAAATCAGTAGTAACACTAGCTTAACAGAGTAATACAAAGTGAAATTTAGTAGCACTATGCCTGGCAAACAGCAGCAGCAAATGCAATAAATTATATCTGAACATGACATAGCTCAAGCAGAAAAAATATTACATTAAAGACAACAATGCAGACAATGGAAATGTATATTCACATCTTAATCTCTATGTAATTAAAGTGGTGCATCACAAGAAGTTATTCTACCAAAAAAATTACCAAGTAGTTGAAAAGAAAATTCCATATGCAATTCCTGTGAAGGGAAATGTCTTTTCATGCTCCTTCATTTTTTTTAATAGATCATAAAATTATTTACTGGATCTGTAGGCATAAAATATTTATATTAGTACATCTATTAAATTTTATTTTAACCAATGCTGCAGTGCAGCTAGAAACTAGATATTAAACAAAATGAGTAAATAAATACATAAAGCAAGCCATATGGCATTTCTCTCAACTAGCAAGACAATTGCCATAAAATGTTTCTCATCCTTTCATTAGGGATTTTAGTAAATATCATAAATTAAGAGCTCCACAGTATAATCATATGTTTTCAAGTTTGAGCGTGTCGTATTTGCGATGCTTTCTACAAAGGAATGTCAATAGCGAGGATAATGGCCTCTTTTTTTGTTTTTTCACCTGTGCTTCTGAAAGGCACACACTAATGGCTTTTTTCCAGGCGACTGTCGTGCAGCTGCCCACGAAGCATTACGTGCAGGTAGTCACTTAACTTTCTTACGGAAATATTTACGACAGCAGTTTCCGCTACAGTGACAGTCTCATATAAAAATATTTCACAGGTCAATAATTTGCGTTACAAGTCTGTAGAAACAAAATCCTATTGATATAACAGAGTCCAAAAAATTTTCGGCAGCATTGTAATACATTCACGCATTTACATACATTTCATAACTCTTAAAGTACGATTCTTGGTTTCCAACAACCTTTTTCACAAACCAGAGTCCCTAACTACTACTCATTATTCCTTACCTTATTCGTCGACACTTCTTCAATATTTCATCATAACAGATACGTAGCATAATCCAATAACTCATATAGCATCAGCTTATTGATCATAAACATACTGCAACAGCATAATACACATAGTCATCGTAATAATAATATAATAACAGATCAATCACATCTCAGAATCGTTGCAGCTTCTTTCAATAATTTCAAAACCTAAAAAAAAATTCTCTGCTCATGTCAAAAGTGTCATCTGCCTCAAATGTACTTTAAAAATCATGATCCTATACCAAATATATCATTCAAAGCTCTTGTAATGTCACAATGGTTCCAAAAAAATGTGAACATTTCACAAAGTACAGACAAAATACAATTTCATAAGTGTGAAGTTATCCAACTGTATAGTTGTGTAAACATCTGTCACTAACGTAGTAAAAAAGTGTTTGTTTCTCTGTTAAATCATCAGGTAGCTGTGTAATTCTGTGTTGGAGAAATATGGTACCGATGTGTAAAGTTGTATAAGCAAATACCATATTAGCTAGGGCTCCTTGTGCTTGCCACACACATGGTACACAAAGTAAGCGTGTACCCCCCTGAGGATTAATGTAATTATACCCTCAGGTATTACAGATTACAGCAATGGAATGAAATGTATCACGGAAAACTTTCTTTGTAATTCAAAAATCTTTAAAAATAAATGTTTTAAGTATAAAATTAATCACTCAAATACGTGTACTGTAGCGCTAAACTGTGCGTCTTGTTGCAACATAGTCTCTGTGGAAGTGTCGTAGTTATCGTCCTCTGAAAGCTAAGTTCTGCAGAAGTCAGTGTACTTACCTCATGAGAAACAAAAGTGAAATGCTTTGCGTATAGATATCGTAGTTATTATGCTTATTGGCGTGATGAAGAAAGTACTGTACAGATATAAAACAGAAACACCGCAAAAGCAACATTGTAAATTGTCACTCATTAATAGCGTCGTGATAAAACCGTGTAGTTGTCACATAAACTAACCACTGTGTCGTCTGGTATCTCACAGAAAGTACTTTAAATCCAGAATGTATTTTCAAGTAAACCAAAATGTTGCATTAAAATCTCATTAGCAGTATCAGTATATGTTCTAAGTATGTAAGCCTTATAGTCGTTACATAATCGTGTAACTGACAAGCAAGAATGTACACACACAATAACACTGTGACGTCTGTTCACTATAACAGTGCATTCGTAATTTCTGTTTAAATAAGTTCTCTTGGTTCTTGATTGGATATTTAACTTCAAACATTGTTGCATGGTAACAGTTTCCAAGTCTGACAAAGCATAGTAGTAACGTGAAGTGAAAAATTTTATAGCAAAGACGAAGTTGAAAAGCAGATTATCTTTCAATAAACGGTTTTACATGTGCAATGCGGTGCAAGCCTTTACTGTTACTACTATGCAGAGCTCCAGCTTCAACGGAATCATCGTGTGGTATATGTCGGTAAAGAATACTGGAATTTTTCTCAAGGTTAGCATCTATGTTATTTTTCTCTGAGCCAGCTGGCGCACGTGGCTGCCTGCTGTGCGAGGCATTGTCTGTCTCTTTGTTGGCGCGCGTCGTTATTGGGATTAGGAGACCTAACTTCTACAAATTCACCTTGTCGAGAGCGCCCTGCTCTGTTTGAATCTCGCCAGCTCTGATGGAATTCAGGTCTGTCGTTTTGTCGGTAGTTTACATAGTTTCTTGTTTGTCGGTCATGTGGTGGAGAATTTCTCCCTGAATCGAAACTGCGCGCTGAACTGTTGCGTCTGAAATTATGCTGTCTCCCTTGATAATAATAGTTCTGGTTACCATATTGTCTGTTTCTATGATTGTCTTTGTCATATTCATTACTACGGAAATGCGATCTTTCTCTGTACCTATTATTACTCTGCCAGTGGTTGTCATATGGGTGGTGTCTGTTTTAGTCACGATTTGCGTTGTAAGAATATACTTGTCATGTCCAGTTATTGTTTCTGCCGTCATGGAATTGTGATGGATGTGACCTGTAGTGATTGTTTTCCTGTTTTCGCATCCTTCGACTGTCTGTGTCAATTTCTAATTCTTGTAGGAGTCCCTGAAAAGCTTCAATGTCGTCTTTGCAACGTCCTGCCAAAATAATATTTCTTAAATGTTCAGACAATTTCATTAAGCAAATGCGGATGAGTTCTGAAGGGCTGTATGGGTTTGACAGGTACTGATTCTTGTGCAACATGTCTTCAAAATATTTCACAAGACTGGAAAATTCAGATTGTTCGAAATGTTTCATCATTATGATGCTATGTTTTACTCGGTCTTGTGTAGCTTGAGACCAATATGCTGAGAGGAAGGCATGATAAAATTCTTCATCACTGTGACAATCGTGAATGACCGATCGCATTCTTACAGCTGGTTCATTCTCTAAATAGCCACACATGAATTCTAATCTGTGCTCTAATGACCAGTTGGGAGGAAAACAATGAGAGAATTGATGGAGCCACGCTTGTGGATGAATGTCATTGCCAGAATTCTTAAATGTTTTGAATTTACGTGTAGTAATGAACAGCTTATAGTCAAAATCATCATGTCGGCGAGTCGCATGTCGGTCATTGTTACGTCGTGTCGGCGGTTCCATCTCAAAATTCGGTGCACATTGCCAATTTGTATCATAACTTCCGAAATGCCCTGTGTTATTATTTTGTGACTGTTCCATATTTGTATGTCCCTCTTCCCGTACTGGGGCGCGAGTGTCCTCTGAAATACGTAATTCTTGTATTACCTGTGTCAGCTGATCTTGTACTTCCCGGATTTCTCTTTGGTGTTGCGTATTAATTTGATTCCGATTTTGTTTGAATTTTGTAATTTGTTCGCACTCTTCTGTGTCATTAAAGACTACCGGTTTTGTGTCGTTCAGATTATCATCTACCTTCGTAGATAAATTATTTAGCTGATCCGAAAGTTCAACTACTTTCTCTGATAGTGAACTAATTTCCTCCATGTGTCTTTCTGAACCAATTTTCAGAGTATCTACTGTGTCCTTTAAGTTTTCCTGAGTTTTTGCAAGTTGCGTAACCAAATCGGTAGATTCAACTGAGTCAATTTTAGCTTGCAAGGTCTCATGATTTTCATGAACAATAGTTTGCAGTTCTTTTATGGCTGCGTCGTGATTCTGTAATGCATTTTCATGCCGCGAAAAAATAGGTTGAAAATGCTCACAAATTTGTGTTTTTAGGTCATTACAGACTTTTTGACATTTCGATTCAATGTTATCTAACTCAGTAGTTAAATCTTCACGTGTTTGTTCAAGCGTGGTGTCTAACTTCCAAAGATTTTGTTCCATTGTGTCTAACTTTTGAAGCTTTTGCTGTGTTTGTCTCTGATTTTGTTCCATTGTATCTAACTTTTGAAGATTTTGTTCCCTTGTGTCTAACTGTTGCTGTGTTTGTCTCCGGTGTTGTTCCATTGTGTCTAACTTTTGAAGCTTTTGTCCCATTTGTTGCATTTATTGTAATAACAATGCACTGGGGTCTGAAACATGCTCCTCAGTGCTTTTCGGCAGTGAATTTGCACCGACAACATTCGCATTTTGACAAGTGGAAAATGTGTCTTGACTCATTTGAGAAAACGGTGAGAACCCAAAACCTGTGTCTACAGTATTTGCAATATTGTATTCTGTCATTCCCGATTCCTGAGGCGAGCTGTTGCCGACCAATCGATCGATAATGCTTCCCTGTTCACTACCTGTTTCACTGTCTACACCATTATTTGACGCCCGCTCCATTTCCCTACGCACAGTTACCAAATTACTACTTTGAATATTAGTTAATTCATTACATGGTGGCGCTAACACACTGCTTTCGTCTTCACTGTCATTTCTCAGTTTACTTTGGAGCCTAGTATTACGTTTTTCACACGCCATTATTGTCACAATATTTCACACGGCAACACAGAAAAACACAATTTGAAGAGCAAAAATAAGAGAACACATTAACATAGCAATGAAAATAATATCTAGTTAATTGCAGCTGCGAAATACTTGGTGCAAATCTACATGCGTGCCACATCTGTTTTACTGTACAACAATGAAAGTCTGCAACTACAAAGGAAATTCTCTCTGTAATTACGCGCTAGCAATAAACAATAGCTACACTAATTACACAAACTACAAGAAAAAATCAGAAGATTCCAGTGAGGTATCCTCGGCTAAGGGTCGACATATGAAACGTCCCCTTTGAACAATTATACATGACTGTCCTTAAACTGACACACAATATTTTTAGCGCAACGCAATCTGACTTTCAATAATCCCTACAAAAGAATGGCCCTGACTAACATTAACCTATACCTTTCACAAATCACTTACCTCACAAAAATCTTCGTTACTCGAAGTACTGCAATACAGCGAGAGCCTCTACTGCCAGCTAAATAAAAGATTCAAACTACGGGAGGCACTAACTACTGATAGGCATAGTTAGCAAATGAAAGATTTTAATAGATAACAAACAATGTATTTACCTTAATAGTGTTGAAAACTCATAATATACATAGCAGTTCATGACATCCAGTCTTACAAATTTCAAAACTCCGCCATCTCTCTCCCCACATCCACCACCGCTGGCGGCTCACCTCCAATTGCGCAACGCTATGCGCTGTTAACAGCCAACTCGCCAACGCTACAATGGCGAGTATTACAACAATGCCAACCAGCAACTGACTGCACACAGCACAGCCGGTGATTTTCATACAGAGGTGGCGTTACCAATACAAAAACCTAAACAGCCTACTTACACCCTCGTATATAGTACGTTGACGGTTAGTGTTTGGTCTGCCGTTATTTTCTCTCGTAGCAAACTGATGTGTTTTATGTTGTTTGACAGGGAAAAGGTAACAATTCAAACTCACGTGAAACACGAGAGGGATAAGGAAACAGGCTGCTTACTGGCTGCGAAAAGGGATCAACAACCAAATTCATAAGATGCTGGGGATATTGCCAACTATCAAAAGATAATTAATCACATCGAAGTTACCCGAATAACATAAAATGTGAGGGAACTATGTAACAGAGGGGAGATGACTTACTCCAAGCAACCGTCGCCTTGTCGAAGATGTTAGGCGACTTCATACTGTCACGAGACTCGGTGCACTTTCTGGGTGGATGTAAACTCTATTTGAATTGTCTGTGTAGCGTGGGTAGGTGATGAGATAATAGTTCATAGGGTGTGGATGTAGAAACTGCCAAAGATATTGTTATGTGGTAATCACACACCAAGTCGAAATCTGAAAGCAGGGTCATCAATGAAGCACATCACTTTGTAAGACTGAAAATGTCAGCTTCAGTAGTGACTCTATTTTATTATAAACACAGTATTTACAATAAAGTAAAGTAACAACTCAACGGGATATTTTCAATCCCACTTGTGGCTGTTCTGTAAGTAAATTACTATATAACACTTGACACTGAAAGCAAGTTTATTACGAACACTAATGCACATAACTGAACTCCTGGGCGGTGGGTGCAGTTGTTTATATTCGTGTAACACAGAATATTTAAGAATACTGATATTTAAACAAACATGCTATATTCCAGAATTTGTAAACATTAGAAATATGTGATATTTCAAGAGCCTTCCATAAATCATAAATAGTAAATAACAAACAGTTGCTGATGGTCAAGTTTGAGCTAGCAATACGAAACACATTAGGCAACAACTCTAACCACTTCACCACACAGCAGGCTCCATAGCTCATGGCACTGTACCCTCTTCTGGAGAAATAGCGTCCCGCTGTTTTAGTTCTACTTGGTCTGTTACATCCTCTTCAAAATGATGAACATCTAAGATAACCCCTCCGTCGTGCCGTCAGTATCATTGAACCTCCGAGCGTCACCTGTGGACTGTAGCAGAGCTTCATATAGAGGCCATGTACGACGTCTCTACACTTTTGTCTTCTTGATGAAGGTCATAATCATGGACTTCATACGTGACGTCCGACAAGCGACGAAGGATACGATAAGGCGCAAAGTAGCACTTTAGTAACTTTCCCGATAGTCCCACTTACTGCACAGGTGTAAAAATCCGTACCAGGTCTGCCCGGCTGTATCTCGCTGGTCAGTGCTTGGCGTTATGGCGCCCTCGGTCTTTCTCCTGGACATCCAGTGTCCGTATACGGTTCATTTGCCTTGCGTCAGCAATCCTGGTGATGAGGTGTTTTCTGTAGTCACCCTGAGTATCGTCCAGTTGATATGGAAAAAGTGTATCTATTGTTTGGGTCTTGCGACAGTGGTGCAGAATTTATAATGTGAAGCCTATAGTGTCTTGCTTCGATGTTTTGCATGAAAATGTCACGATAGGCAGTACTGTACACAAATGTATCTGTTTGACATCATTGTCCATGGAGGTCGATTCCAGTTCGATTGAATGACGTTGCTGCAGGTGGGATTCATACCAGATGCACCAGAGGTAACTGTGACACGTGCTTCCATCGTTGACATTCCTAACAGTGAATCAGATAGTGTCTAATGGATTGGCAGAGCACTGACCATTGATAAGTGCGTCCGATCCCGTGTAGACTCTTCACAAGTCCCAGATGACCAGATGTTGGAGCGTCGAGGAAATACTTCAGAATAGCTGGCTGTTGATAAGCTCGGATGATGAGCAACAATTTCTGCCCCATTGAATCACAGCTACTATTACACAATGTGAATTCGCCCATTCAGGTTTGGGTGAGAAAAACTAACGCCCTAATAACACAAATTCACGCTACTCCATCTTGGAACAAAAAAATGTTTTTCACTCGAGGTCTCTGTTTCCTTCTTACTAAACACTTCTGATAGTTTAAGTTGAAGTTTCACTGTTCATCTACAAAGGCTGAGTCATAAACAATAAAATAGAGTCAAAGTATTAAGGACCAAACGACGAGACAAATGTATCTAAACACAATCACAGTAACGAACCAACATACGAAAGCTCGGGAGGACCGAGCGTTGAGAAGCCAAATCTCTGCGTGGCTAGGACGAAGCCTGTTGGTGGCTCCACGTGGCTCTGAAAGGCGGCGATCCCAGCTTGGCTGGCTGGTTGCAGCTGGTGGACACTAGCCAGGCGATAGCTTAAGTACCGGTGAGCGGATGAACTGCTCGTGAACTATTTGCAACCACGCTGTGGATGGGGTGGCGGCGACGTTTGTTTATGAGAGCCTGAAAACTATTTCTGCGGTCAGCAGAAAGCGATGGAGAACATGCTGACCGTATTTTCCAGTTACAAGTCCACACTCTTCTACTACTCACTGAAAGAAAGGTTCCTACTCTCTATTTACTGAACGGGATCAGGAACTGTGATTATAAATGAAAGCTCTGAGTTGTAACTAACTGATATATTTCATAAAATTTCACACGCACAAAACAGTAATAATCCTGATAATAATAATGATGATGAAGTCCCATACTCCGTGACGGAGTGTGGGGGCCGTACTAGGCAAGGTCCTAGTGGAGGTGGTTTGCCATTGCCTTCCTCCGACCGTAATGGGGATGAATGATGATGATGAAGACGACACAACACCCACTCATCTCGAGGCAGGAAAAATCCCTACCCCGCCGGGAATCGAACCCGGGACCCCGTGCTTGGGAAGCGAGAACGCTACCGCGAGACCACGAGTCAGTAATAATAATGTCTCTATTATAAATAGCACTATGAGTAGTTCAGAGGCGACCTCTACGGTAAGATCCCATTAAATGGTCTTTCGCCACGACTTTTAATTATCAAAGTTAATTGCTCACCACAAAAGTGGAAAGTAATCTCACCACTTGCCACGCGGTTTTATTAACATTACGGGCAGCACTCAAACAGTTACTTCCAAGAAATCTAAGTGTTCCACGACGGTGTACAGTCCTCGCGGTCATGGACTGTGCGGCTGGTCCCGGCGGAGGTTGGAGTCCTCCCTCGGGCATGGTTGTGTGTGTTTGTCATTAGGATAATTTAGGTTAAGTAGTGTGTAAGCTTAGGGACTGATGACCTTAGCAGCTAAGTCCCATAAGATTTCACACACATTTTTTTGAGCAGTCCTCGCGAGTTCACTTCCTGTTTGTGCCAAAAACATGCGTTTAGCAGCAGCATAGTTGTGACGTCATCCGAGGAGCGCGTAAGCCGGCGTTTGACTGACGCAGACTGATTGATGGCTGAGTGCGAAGTGAAGTCGTCTTGTCACTCCCTCTCAGGACGTACTTACATATGGGCGCATCGGACGGCCGAAGGTAACACCTGCCGTTATCCGTTCTATCCACAAGTAGCAGATTCTAAATGGTCGCTTACTCTGACATTATCATTTTATAACACTGTTGTGTATCAGTTTACAATCTTCATAATTTTTGTATGAATGGAGTTAAGTAGGCCTTAATGACAGAAAAAGTTTTAGCTTACCTACATATAAACTTAGCCGTCTAGAATTTTTAGAACGAATCTGACAGTAGAACATGACCTCCGAACTACACCTTTAAGAGACCTTGTATTGATTGTTATTTATATCAAAGTGTTGAAAAGTTGTTATATCTTCATTATTTACTAGATGTAATTAAGTGCAATAGTCAGACCTGTCTATCATGAATATAACTGATACTTAATCTACAACATATAAGGACCTTTTTTCCAAATTTAGCTTTCGGTAAATCACTGGAAAACTATTAGAGGAAGCTTAATGGGGTCTCACAGTTAAGGTTTTCATATCAAACTGTCGTTTCACACAAATTTTCATCTTTCTAAGTCTAATATTTAGCGCCTTCAATTTCTCTTAACAATATGGATTCTGACCAAAATTTTGTTCCGATCAAGTTGAAACTTGTAACAGTTAATTTTGACATATATTTGCACATTCTGACCTATTTTTGGCTTTCTAGCGTTATTATTTAGCGCCACTTATTTTTTCTTAAATCGATGCATTTAGGAAAGATATTCATCTGATCATTCTGAGATTTAATAATCTAAACATTAATAAACTGAAGCATATTAATTTTTAATTTAATCCTTAGATTATGACGCAATACTTTGTATGCAACGCTCAGGCGCGTTATGATGACGTGGCGCTAGTAGCTGTGAACTGCCGTTAAGTCCCGGCACACTCACTCGCCTCTGTATCTCTAAAAGTGATACAGCGCTTGTTTCGCCACATCACCTCTTATTTATTTTTGTGAAAAAAATTATTTATTAACAAAATCAAATATTAGAAATAAAGGATGTTACCGAAGGTGACCTTGTAACCTCCCCCTCACTTACCAACCTTAATGACAGTGAAAAATTAAACCGCGTGTACCTAATGGGAGTTTTGGAAAAGCAATCGTCACCGAAGTTAACCTGTCGGTAAAGAGGGAGGAAAGGGTTACATCTAAATGAAAGGAAATGTGCTAATGAAACTGGTGGAAATTAATTTTGAAAAGGGGTAAAGTTAATAAAGAAAGTAAATGTGCAGCCGTTACATTAACAATTAACTAGCGGTAATTAGGTATTTGAGATTTGGGGAAATCACGGTCGCCAGTCCTAAGGACAATTATTATAGTAACTGAAAAAGAAAGATTATTACACATATAATTAGCACTAGAAGCGTGGCAACTGAAGGTTGACACGTGTAGTGTGAAAACTGAAAGTTTGTCAGAAGTAATAAATTTCGCTACACCCTGACTTAATTTAGCAAAAGAATTAATAAAACCGGAAAATCGAAAGTTAATTTAGTGACTGAAGTTAATAGTGAGCTTTCTTTCTGAAGCACATCGAAATTCAGTAAAATACAGTTAGTCTTGGACTACCTCAACAATCGTTTCAAAAGCTACTTGAATCTACGCAATTTAGAAATAAGAGATTTAACTTTGATCTTGAATTAAATGATTCTGAACAATTAACAATAGTAAAATGTAGTACGTACCAAGCTGAGCTGCAGTCACAGGTAAGCTAAAATACGGTAACAAAGCTCGCACTCTTAATTCGTGCTTGTGTAATCTGAATATTGTAGCCAGCTCTGAGACTTTAACTGAACTTTGAAATTAAAGCAGTGAAATCTAATTATATTATTTTAATGCTGGCGTTTGAATTTCAACGACACTCGGGTTCATTTCGGAAAAGGAAGGGACCCTGCTTGGCAATGCAATTGGGACAATGAGCAACAAAGGTTCATGCTAAGTTGCTGTAATTTTGCGAGACAAATGGAACAATTTGAAAAGCTGAGGTCTGCCATACAGTTCTGAAACTTTACGTGCTTTTAGTCTTCCTTGTTGGTTGATTGAAGGTTTGAAGCCGTCGGTCGAGGAGGTGGCGACAGTCACTCATTGTCGGCCGTCGCTGTTGCAGAAGCTAGATGTTGGCGCGCCTTCTTCTCGACACGGTCACCAGACGAAACGGGCTCTTGATGTGCGCTAGTTAATGTTTCCCGTCCGCGACACCATGTCAGAAACTATCATCGCAAGTCGAGCGCAATTACATGCTGCCAAACCCCGAAAGCGCGGCAACTCGCGGGAGCGTCACACAACACACCTGCTCCACTCGCTACTCCGCCACACTCCTTCTGCCCTGCCCGCGCTCCACGCGGCAGAGTTAACACTACCAAAGATCCTACACACTTTGATTCTTCACACGACCCATCGATGTAATCGTTCGATAGCAGTTTTCCCTAGGCAAGACCCAGCGTAAAAATACAAATAATATTTACGAAACAAACCAATTATACATCGACATGAGTGCATAAATATATATATACAAACAGTAAAACAATTACAATATATAAAGAGACAGAAATGTCATATCTTGAGGTAACAAAACAAGGAAAAAAAATAATAGTACAATAGATGGAAATAGGAGGATATGCATTTCCGGCGTTACACGTGCCCCACATTGTCTGAGGATGTTCGTGTAACGTAAACAGACTCAGAAAATGTCCCAAAAAAGAAACAGCGGAAATGCATATGCTCAAAACATCAACAAAATTTAGCATTCGTCTAATTAATCATAAATCAATTTTTAGACCATAATAATTGAGTGGAGACACTCCTAATCTTATTCCACTCTGTCATCTTGCACAAAATAAAACAGGTTGACAACATATTAAAATTCATAGAAGATATAGAAAATGGTTTAGCTATTCCAAAATCGTTAAAATCCGTAACACTATCATGAAATGGAATACTATTTACAAAATTAATCAGAGTACATGGTCATAAAAACAGGTAGATCAAAATACGCAAATTAATTATTAATTACATAGAATACACATTTTATATAACCTTTTCGTAATTAATACGCTTGCCATGAGAGTCCACTTAATGCTAAACAAGAAAATAATATTCAGTAGATCGAAAAAAACATAAGTATTGACAGCAGAATTCTTTCACATAAGCTGTCCGGGAAGAAAAACTATTCCGCCTTTCGTACTCGCAAGTACAAAGAATGCCGACAGCGGCACAAGAGCCGACAGCGGCACCGCCTCGCCAGTATTGTTGCGCCCGCCTGTGCGGCACGCTTGATCTCACTCGCCTGTGTAACGGCATTTCCAGAACGTCCGTTTCACTGAATTCTTTCGGAAAAACTCACTACCGAGTAATCTCAAGGAGTCCATAAACACTATCACAGTGGATAACTCAACACTGTCCATCATCACACGCATGTACTAGCCTGAAACTTAAAACAGCGTCTAAGTACATCGGCAATGACTAGTAAATCACATATTTATGGAATCTTACAGCTATTTACAAAATCATATTTACATTCCTTAATCTACTGTGACTCAGCTGAAAACTTAAACTAGCAGCTTGGATTTTTCAGTTGATTAGATCATGATTAAATTGATTAAAATTAAATTGATTAATCAAAATTAATTACTTATTAATTACAACTTCTTTAATGACCTTGGTCAGTCAAAAGCATGGCAATCTAGCAAACCTTAAATCTTATCTCTATATTTACATATTGTACAAATTACCCATTGTGTGGTATTAATCGATCCTAGGTTGGTACAATTTCAAATCTACTATATTTCGTATACCTAATAGCTTTCCAGAGCTTGGATACTCTAAGCAATAAGCATTTGTGTGAGGTATACCAATGACTTTATATGGTCCATTATAAACAAACTTAAATTTAGAGATTTCATTGTCTATCTCGCTCGATTTCTCATGAGCTTTTACAAGTATTAAGTCTCCGATCGCAAACTTAGCAAAACGCGCTTTAGCGTCATGACGACGTATGCGAGCATCGGCTTTTAGCTTCATTACTTCTCGCAAACGATCTTTTTTCACACCAATACTAATGTCAATCCGTGGAGGGAATTTGATTATCTCTTCCACTAAACTTTTACTTCTGTCATCCAGCAGGATTTCCTCTGGAGAAAATCCCGTCGATTCATGTCTCAAGGTGTTCATAATTCTCTCAAATACTGCTACATATTTGCCCCATGCCCTATGGTTGTGATGGCAATAGGTACGGCACAGTCGGCCTAGCTCGCGCATATACCTCTCAGCGGGATTCCCAGCCGGACAATAAGCTGAAATATGGATCACATCGACCCCATTACTTTCCATGCCTTCATTCCACAACTTAGAAGTAAATTGTGCCCCATTGTCTGATAGAATCGCCTTGGGCTTACCAATATGAACAAAATAATCGTTCACAAGCTTGCTATAGACCGCTTTGGCTGTAGCTTTCCTAATCGGGTATAGCTTGATGAACTTGGAAAAAGCTTCTAGCACTACTAAAATGTAGGCAAAGTTTCCTGATGACTTGGGCAAAGGTCCGTACAAGTCCACGCACAGTAATTCAAAGGTGTCGTTAGGCCTTATACTTTGCATAGGACCACGACTCGTACAGTTGGTAACCTTCACCTTCTGGCATAAATCGCAAGTTTTCACTCTGTCAGTAACTCGTTTTAACATGTTGTTGAAATGCACTACTTCACTCAGCTTTTCCGTACATTTCTTTGGTCCACAGTGACCATACGCCAAATGGTAGTAGTCTATTATTTCCGTGACGTATTTGCTGGGCCAGCATACCCGCCAAATATTACTATCTTCACCCTTACATATGTACAAGATATGATCGTATATCTTGTAATACTTCCTTAATTTCTCTCCTTCTGGACTCTTTTCATCATATCGGGTTTTCACCATATTTAAACAACCATCCTCGTTCTGATGACGACGTAGATTCTTACAAATGTTCATTATTAATTTACGTCCCTCAACTTCTTTAAAATAGTACAATTTGACCACTCCATCTGCCTCATCTTTCAATAGACCTTGATTAGACTCGGGCAACCGCGACAGCGCATCCGCTACGCAATTGTCGGTCCCTTTTACGTAACAGATGTCATAGTTAAATTGCTGTAAATACAGCGACCACCTAGTCAGTCTTTCGTGAAGTAGTTTACAATCCTTCAGATAAGTGAGCGCCTTATGGTCCGTATGAATAATCACCTTACGGTCCCATAGGTAACCCTTGAACTTCTTGAATCCCCACACGATAGCGAGACACTCTTTCTCAGAAATCGTGTAGTTTCGCTCACTTTTTGATAAAGTTCGACTCGCGAACGCTATCGTCCGGTGTTCCTTATCCTCTCCTTTACCAACTTCTTGGAACAGTTCTACCCCCACCCCGTAATTCGACGAATCCGTTCCCAGATGGAAGGGTAGCGATAAATCAGGATGAAATAGTATGTTAGATCTTAACAACTCGTCTTTTAATCTCTCGAAAGCGGTCTGACACCCGTCAGTCCACACAAACGGAACATTTTTGCGTAAGAGGTTATTCAAATTTTCATCATTAAACACTTGTCCTTTTACAAATTTACGGTAAAATCCTGTGAGCCCTAGAAAACTTTTTAACTGTTTCCTAGACTTGGGTGGAGGACAATTCCTTATTGCCTCTAGTTTCTCTGGGTCTTTCGTAATACCAGCAGTGGTAATTACATGCCCTAAAAATTTCAGTTCCTGCTTCACAAATTCGCATTTCTTTAGCTTTAGAGTCATTCCGCCACGGCGCAATGCTCTAAAAACTTCATCTAACAGGTCACAATGGTCATGCCAAGTGGCATTGGCCAACAATAGGTCGTCAACATATACAGTTAATCTTGAACTCAAAGCCGGTCCTAGCACTTTATCTAGGGCCCTGATGAATACGGACACAGATATATTAAGTCCAAACGGCAGTACTCTATACTGATAACACCTGCCCGCAAACAAGAAGGCGGTGTATGGCCTAGATTCTTCTTCGAGTTCTATTTGCCAGTAACTAGCCGTCAGA
Source organism: Schistocerca serialis cubense (assembly GCF_023864345.2). Lineage (NCBI taxonomy): Eukaryota > Metazoa > Arthropoda > Insecta > Orthoptera > Acrididae > Schistocerca > Schistocerca serialis. Next base: position 943,753,761 of record NC_064638.1, read on the forward strand.
TCGAGGCTAGTCATGAACTTAACGTCATGAAAACGTTGCAAAATCTCCTCCATACTCTCTGGTCTGTCTGTTTCACGTTGAACGACCCTATTCAACGTGCGTGCGTCAATCACAATACGCACACTACCATCCCGTTTTGCTACAATGACCAAACCGTTATTGTATGGACTAGTACTTCTTTCAATCACTCCCCATTCGATCATCTTATCTATCTCCCGTTGCACTGCTTCCTTTTTGGACAGCGGTATAGCATACGGTCTCACGAAGAATGGTTCGTGCGGAATTACATGCAACTTGCATTTATATCCTTCCACAAGACCCGGTTTGTCTGAAAACACACTCTTATTCCTCATTATCACTTCATACAGGCCTCGTCTTTGTTCGTGTGTTACGTTTGACACACCGTCTACAATACTTTCCAATTCAGTTTCTACACTATTGTCAGTGCCGAGATTCCTCACATTACAATAGTTCAAATTCATACCTACGTCAATACCATTCGGCCAGTTAACAATGTGTATAGGCTGGTATTGCCTATGCACACCGTCTCCTGCCTCGTCAAAGCTAACTACTATCGTTTTATCTAGTGACATACATGTCAAAGTTTTGCTTTCGCAGTTAATCACTGCACGGTACCTTAATAGCCAATCTAACCCGATAATTACTTCCGTAGTTAAGTCTGGCACGACGACAAACTCTTGTTCAAATCGTGCCCCACATATCTCGAAGTTGACAAAAATCTGTTTTGTGACCGGTTTACTGGCCTTCCCAGTAGCACCGATAATTTTCACTCCTGTTACTGGCATAACTACGATGCCAGGTCTGTCTTTCAGTAACTCAAATATTTTCCCAGATACAGCACTCAATTCTGCACCGGTGTCAATCAACACGTTTAGTTGCAGGTCGTGCATATTAACAGACACTACTATCTGTCTACACTTGTCCTCGACTGTTTCTTTATTTTCCCACAGTAAATCCTCGTCTATATCCAGGTCATTCCAGAAAAAACCATCCGGCTTTGATCCTAAATCCGGTTTATCTGGCGGCTTTTTCAGTCTCTGTTCACATACAGTTTTAATTTCAACACGTTTGTCCTGAGGCTTAGTCTCTAGCTTCGCCTCCAATACCGAAACCTTTTCCTGTAACTCGTCAACTAGTGAGTGTTGCTTTGCTATCAATTCACTAATTGTCACCTTCGTTGATTCCACTTTGGTCAGATTGATCTCATCTGCCAACCTACCTGGAGGAATGTGCCCAGTAGCATCTGAAATTACTTCCTCTGGATCTGCGCAACCCACACTGCTATCATCTGACTGTATAATGTCAGCTCTAACCTCATACACGCTGTAATCTATGTGCTTTTCTACCAATCGTGTCCGGCTATCACTAAAATTTTCGTAATCTTTCTCCTTAATACTCTCGCAATGTTTAAACTGGAGGTTTGCGTCGGCTACTTCTACCACTATAACTTTCGGTAAAGTCTGCCGGTTAGGGCCAGAACTTTCCGTTACTACTTCAACATCTAACTCCTGCGGGACGAAACACGACGAATCTTGCTCGTGCTCCCCATTAACATCAACTATTTCTGGTAAAGTCTGCCGGTTAGGGCCAGAACTTTCCATCACTTCACAAACACTATCTTCCTGTGGGACGAGACGCGGCAAATCCTGCCCGCGCTCCCTATAAACACTCCTCCCGTACAGGCCCCTATAATCTCTTAGTTCGTCGTATAAGCGACCGAACTGCCTTAACCAGACCTCATCCCTCTCTGCATCCCCTCGCTCGATGACGGACGTTTTATCCGACATCTGATCTTCTCTCAACAATTGCGAATCATTCTTAAACTCAATCTCCAGTTCCGCTGTGGGTATTACAGCTGCCACTTTATAATCGATTTCCGGAACACTACTTAAATTGTTCTCACTGACAGTGAATGTATTTTCTGCTGCCATGTATACAGCTGATTTACTACTTGTGGGCGCACTCCTTTCTCCTAACACTGGCACACTCTCCCGCCGTTGATTATTCCATACGGAATTTTCATAACGACGACACCTGGGTTTTCTCCTGTTATTGGGCCGCCAAAATTTCTCCACGCCCGGTCGGCCCCTCACCGGCGCGGCTAATGGTTTCCCTGTCTCGTCCCAGCAGATACGCTCCCCAGATACTGCTGAGGCGGCTGGTCACACCCTCTGGCGTTATTACTATTCTGCGCAGCCCGTATCACGCTAGTATGATACTGGTTTCCGTCATTTCGGTTATTATTTGCATTGTACCGATTGTTATTACGGTCCGAACCATTATTGTCATTGCTGCGGTATGCATTATTCCCATGGTTATCGTTGTTATGGTTGGGGTGGTACCCGTTGTTGTTACCACGGCCTCTACCACTGTCGCGATTATTGCGCCAATTGTCCTCGTCCTCAACTCTTTCCAGGAAATCATTGATTGTCCTGTAATTGCTTCCTACGTAGCGTTTTGTATCATCTGGAAGCTTCTTGTAGAGTTCCCAGACTATTTCGGATTCTGTGCGGCGATCACGCAAATATTCCAACTTGCGGATCCAGCCCTCACAAAACTCCCTCATCGAACCGCGCGAATTCGCATCGAAAGGCCTCGATACGACAAATTCGCGCCAGACACTTTGCTGTTTTTGCTCTGACCAGTATTCAGCCAGAAACAAATTTTTAAACTCGTCAAAAGTCAGGTTCGTAATGTCGAGGTTTAAGCCCCAACGCTTGGCATCACCAGCCAGCACATCAATAACCGCATTAATTTTTCTCTCATTAGTCCATGATCTGGGTAAAACTCTTTCACAATTTTTAATGAAATCCGTCGCGTGTATACCGCCTTTTTTCAAGGGGTCGAACCGCTCCTCTTTCGTCAACAATTCCGAACTATGTGCACAGATTGGCACATAGCTCTGTTTTTCGTCAAGTTTCTTTTCTAATTCCGACACTCTCGTAATTACTTGGCAAGTGGTTGTCGCAAGCGTTTCCACTTCCCTCTTTTTCTCTTTGCAGGTATTAGCCTGCTCCCTCACTTTAGTGTCTACTTCGGACACTAAAGCCTTTAAAGTTTCCACCTTCTGTTGATCCTCTTTTTTCACTAATTGAATTTGTTCCGTCACCTTATTCTCGATGATCGGAGCAACTGCTTCTCCTACACTTTTCTCGATTCTGCTAATTTCGGAATCAAAACGAGTATTTATGCTCGCAATTTCCGCCTGAACGCCTATCATTTCCTGTTTAAGATTACCGATTTCGGTATTAATTACAACAATATCTTCTTTGATTTTATCAACTTTTGTATTAACAACTCCAACATTGTTGTTAACAACATTAATAGCTTTGTTCTGATTGTCTAGCTTTCGTTCAATCTTTTCAGACTGAGCTTCTTGCTTGGCAGACAGAGCTATAATTTCTGCCGATTGACTCTTGATTTCATTAATCAAAACATTCAATAAATCAGTTAAATTCCCGAAGACTACCGGTTTTACTTCCGTAGCTGGTTCCTCTATACATGTTCCCCCGTATTCATCATCAAGGGGTACAGATTTGATTTTCGCATCCGATTCCGAAACATTTTCTAAAGTTTGGAATTCCATTTCTGCTCTTTGTTGCGTTTCGGCGGTCGCGTCTTTCATGCTAGCCGCCTGCCCCTGAACAATGGGAACCGCCGTGCGCGTTTCCCACTGTTCGACCGATTGTTCCGTATCCAAGTCTACCAAATTTTGGTAATTGTTGCCTTCACTCATTTTAATAATTTTCAATATAAATGACAAATCTCAAATATAATTAGGATTACTCCCACTACTTATTCTCGCTGACGTAACGGCCTGTACGTAACCAGTACTTTGTTACGATATTTGCACAATGCAAACTTCGTGTCCAGAACAACCTCAAAATTGAAGATTGTCCTGTCACCAGGTCGCCACGTGTAACCTCCCCCCTCACTTACCGACCTTAATGACAGTCAAAAATTAAACCGCGTGTACCTAATGGAAATTTGGGAAAAGCAATCGTCACCAAAGTTAATCTGTCGGTAAAGAGGGAGGAAAGGATTACATCTAAATGAAAGGAAAAATGCAAATGAAACTGGTGGAAATTAATTTTGAAAAGGGGCAAAGTTAATAAAGAAAGTAAATGTGCGGCCGTTACGTTAACAATTAATTAGCGGTAATTAGATATTTGAGATTTGGGGGAAATCACGGTCGCCAGTCCTAAGGACAATTACTATAGTAACTGAAAAAGAAAGATTATTACACATATAATTAGCACTAGAAGCGTGGCAACTGAAGGTTGACACGTGTAGTGTGAAAACTGAAAGTTTGTCAGAAGTAATAAATTTCGCTACACCCTGACTTAATTTAGCAAAAGAATTAATAAAACCGGAAAATCGAAAGTTAATTTAGTGACTGAAGTTAATAGTGAGCTTTCTTTCTGAAGCACATCGAAATTCAGTAAAATACAGTTAGTCTTGGACTACCTCAACAATCGTTTCAAAAGCTACTTGAATCTACGCAATTTAGAAATAAGAGATTTAACTTTGATCTTGAATTAAATGATTCTGAACAATTAACAATAGTAAAATGTAGTACGTACCAAGCTGAGCTGCAGTCGCAGGTAAGCTAAAATACGGTAACAAAGCTCGCACTCTTAATTCGTGCTTGTGTAATCTGAATATTGTAGCCAGCTCTGAGACTTTAACTGAACTTTGAAATTAAAGCAGTGAAATCTAATTATATTATTTTAATGCTGGCGTTTGAATTTCAACGACACTCGGGTTCATTTCGGAAAAGGAAGGGACCCTGCTTGGCAATGCAATTGGGACAATGAGCAACAAAGGTTCATGCTAAGTTGCTGTAATTTTGCGAGACAAATGGAACAATTTGAAAAGCTGAGGTCTGCCATACAGTTCTGAAACTTTACGTGCTTTTAGTCTTCCTTGTTGGTTGATTGAAGGTTTGAAGCCGTCGGTCGAGGAGGTGGCGACAGTCACTCATTGTCGGCCGTCGCTGTTGCAGAAGCTGGATGTTGGCGCGCCTTCTTCTCGACACGGTCACCAGACGAAACGGGCTCTTGATGTGCGCTAGTTAATGTTTCCCGTCCGCGACACCATGTCAGAAACTATCATCGCAAGTCGAGCGCAATTACATGCTGCCAAACCCCGAAAGCGCGGCAACTCGCGGGAGCGTCACACAACACACCTGCTCCACTCGCTACTCCCGCCACACTCCTTCTGCCCTGCCCGCGCTCCACGCGGCAGAGTTAACACTACCAAAGATCCTACACACTTTGATTCTTCACACGACCCATCGATGTAATCGTTCGATAGCAGTTTTCCCTAGGCAAGACCCAGCGTAAAAATACAAATAATATTTACGAAACAAACCAATTATACATCGACATGAGTGCATAAATATATATATATACAAACAGTAAAACAATTACAATATATAAAGAGACAGAAATGTCATATCTTGAGGTAACAAAACAAGGAAAAAAAATAATAGTACAATAGATGGAAATAGGAGGATATGCATTTCCGGCGTTACAACCTCTTTTAAATGAAATTTATATACATGAAATGAAAAATTTATAATATGAAATGAAAAAATATTTAAAATAACCATATACACTGTGATCAAAAGTATCCGGACATCCCCATAAACATAAGTTTTTCATACTAGGTGCATTGTGCTGAAACCTACTACCAGATAGTCTATATCAGCAACCTCAGTAGTTATTAGAAATCTTGAGAGACCAGAATGTGGTGCTCCGCGGAACACACGGACTTCGAGCGTGGTCAGGTGATGGGGTGTAACTTGTGTCATACGTCTGTACGCGAGATTTTCACACTCCTAAACATCCATAGGTCCGCTGTTTCCGATGTGATAATGAAATGGAAACGTGAGGGACACTTACAGCATAAAAGCGTACAGGTCGACTTCGTCTATTGACTGACACAGACCACCGAAGTTGAAGAGGGTCATAATGTGTAATAACAGACATCTATCCAGACCACCACACAGGAATTCCAGACTGCATCAGAATCCACTGTAAGTACTATTACAGTTAGGCGGAAGGTGGGAAAACTTGGATTTCATGGACGATCATCACACACATCACGCCGGTAAATGCCAAACAACTCCTCGCTTGGTGTAAGGAGCATAAACATTGGACGACTGAACGGTGGAAAAACGTGTGGAGTGACGAATCACGATACACAATGTGGCGATCCGATGGTAGAGTGTGGGTATGGCGAATGCCCGGTGAACGTCATCTGCCAGCGTGTGTAGTGCCAACAGTAAAATTCGGAGGCTGTGGTGTTATGGCGTGGTCGTGTTTTTCATAGAGGGAGCTTGCACCCCGTGGTGTTTTGCGTGGCACTATCACAGCACAGGCCTACACTGATGTTTTAAGCACCTTCTTGCTTCCCACTGTTGAAGAGCAGTTCGGGGATGGCGACTGCATCTTTCAACACGATCGAGCATCTTTTCATAATGCACGGACTGTGGCGGAGTGATTACACGACAATAACATCCCTGTAATGAAGTGGCCTGCGCAGAGTCCTGACCTGAATCCTATAGAACACCTTTGGGATGTTTTGGAAAGCCGACTTCGTGTCAGGCCTCACCGACCGACATCGATACCTCTCCTCAGTGCAGCACTCGGTGAAGAATGGGCTGCCATTACCCAAGAAACCTTCCAGGACCTGATTGAACGTAGGCCTGCAATAGTGGAAACTGTCATCAAGGCTAACAAGGCTAAGGGTGGGCCAACACCATATTGAATTCCAGCATTACCGATGGAGGGCGCCAAGAACTTTTAAGTCATTTTCAGGCAGGTGTCCGCATACTTTTGATCACATAGCGTGCATATGTATATATATACATATACACACACACATATATATATATATATATATATATATATATATATATATATATATATATATATATATATATAAAAGGACATAATGGAGTTTTAAAAATCAGGTACATAAATTACATAGAAACATGAAGTAAAACTTTCGGTTATTTCAAAATTACTTTTTATATATAAATTTTTCAGTCTTTACGTGAAAGAGAAACACACAAAATTTTAACTTTTCGGTACTCACTTATTTAATCATACTCATAGGCAGCACTCAGAGCGTCCGCACGACACTTTCACAAAAACGTTAGAGGGAGCGGGCGGGAAGTAACTTTTCCATTATATTTTATTACAAAAAGGAAAGGGGAGGATTCACTGTAGACCGTGTCGTCCTCGCTTCCTTCTCCACTACAGCTTGTAGGCTGCCTTTCATGAAGCCACCATGTCCCTGAGAAACAGATTCTATACTCAACTTACACCTAAGGGCTGACTAAGCATATTTTATATTCTACTTTCCTTCAATAGTTCCAATAATGGAAAAGTTACCAGAAAGAATTTCTTTTCTCTTATTTTTTTTCCTTTTTTAGAGAACTGTTATTGACTTTTTCAGAATGATTATTGGCAATACGTTACATAATAAAATCCTAACATTTCACTGCGTTATTAAGCGTGAATTACAGACTTTGCAGTTCTCTTTTCTTTTATACAGAAACCCTAGCTATTATGCACTGAAGGTCAACTGATATTCCTAAATAGTGACATTTTGGGCTAGTTTGCAATTTATTTTATTACTTTAGATGTTGCGTTACTTAGAAAACTGAGCAACCTTTGTAAGTTTTTCCTTTATTTGGCTCAGTTATCGTATGGATTAGTATGCTAAGGAATTCATTTCTTCGATAGTAGTTACTTTGCTTTGTCACACAGTAGTTAGAAAGCTGTTTTTTTATTATACCATATCAATACTTTACAGTTTGTATTTCTAACACATTCGTCTACCTATATTTTGTTGTCTCTATTTATCTGTTAATTGACCATCTGCCTTAAGCAAGATTACACGTTTCTCAAACCTTTTTACGAGACATGTGGGAATTACTCACCAATTTTCCATCTTTTCACCAGATACGTCTACTGATTTCAATACTCCACTTTCTCTCTATTTTCGTTTATTCATCTATTTCGACGCTTCTTTCTCCATTTTACCTCCGTCAGCCTACTAACCCTATTATTTGTGTACAGGGTGTTACAAAAAGGTACGGCCAAACTTTCAGGAAACATTCCTCACACACAAATAAAGAAAAGGTGTTATGTGGACATGTGTCCGGAAACGCTTGATTTCCATGTTAGAGCTCATTTTAGTTTCGTCAGTATGTACTGTACTTCCTCGATTCACCGCCAGTTGGCCCAATTGAAGGAAGGTAATGTTGACTTCGGTGCTTGTGTTGACATGCGACTCATTACTCTACAGTACTAGCATCAAGCACATCAGTACGTAGCATCAACAGGTTAGTATTCATCACGAACGTGGTTTTGCGGTCAGTGCTATGTTTAGAAATGCGGAGTTGGCAGATGCCCATTTGATGTATGGATTAGCACGGGGCAATAGCCGTGGCGCGGTACGTTTGTATCGAGACAGATTTCCAGAACGAAGGTGTCCCGACAGGAAGACATTCGAAGCAATTGATCGGCGTCTTAGGGAGCACGGAACATTCCAGCCTATGACTCGCGACTGGGGAAGACCTAGAACGACGAGGACACCTGCAATGGACGAGGCAATTCTTCGTGCGGTTGACGATAATCCTAATGTCAGCGTCAGAGAAGTTGCTGCTGTACAAGGTAACGTTGACCACGTCACTGTATGGAGAGTGCTACGGGAGAACCAGTTGTTTCCGTACCATGTACAGCGTGTGCAGGTACTATCAGCAGCTGATTGGCCTCCACGGGTACACTTCTGCGAATGGTTCATCCAACAATGTGTCAATCCTCATTTCAGTGCAAATGTTCTCTTTACGGATGAGACTTCATTCCAACGTGATCATATTGTAAATTTTCACAATCAACATGTGTGGGCTGACGAGAATCCGCACGCAATTGTGCAATCACGTCATCAACACAGATTTTCTGTGAACGTTTGGGCAGGCATTGTTGGTGATGTCTCGATTGGGCCCCATGTTCTTCCACCTACGCTCAATGGAGCACGTTATCATGATTTCATACGGGATACTCTACTTGTGCTGCTAGAACATGTGCCTTTACAAGCACGACACAACATGTGGTTCATGAACGATGGAGCTCCTGCACATTTCAGTCGAAGTGTTCGTACGCTTCTCAACAACAGATTCGGTGACCGATGGATTGGTAGAGGCGGACCAATTCCATGGCCTCCACGCTCTCCTGACCTCAACCCTCTTGACTTTCATTTATGGGGGCATTTGAAAGCTCTTGTCTACGCAACCCCGGTACCAAATGTAGAGACTCTTCGTGCTCGTATTGTGGACGGCTGTGATGCAATACGCCATTCTCCAGGGCTGCATCAGCGCATCAGGGATTCCATGCGATGGAGGGTGGATGCATGTATACTCGCTAACGGAGGACATTTTGAACATTTCCTGTAACAAAGTGTTTGAAGTCACGCTGGTACGTTCTGTTGCTGTGTGTTTCCATTCCATGATTAATGTGATTTGAAGAGAAGTAATAAAATGAGCTCTAACATGGAAATTAAACGTTTCCGGACACATGTCCACATAACATATTTTCTTTCTTTGTGTGTGAGGAATGTTTCCTGAAAGTTTGGCCGTACCTTTTTGTTACACCCTGTATACTTTTGAGTGATCCTCGCACCACTTCCACACATCTCCTTAAATTAATATTAAACACTTTGGCTTGTCCTTAGTGGCACCAATTTATTACCCTTTCTTACCTTCAGACAACCTTACTCCCAACTGAAAATTGTTAATTTATACAGTCTATTGTTTCAGATTTTAGAAATTTCCAACTTCAATAACTTCTTTTAATGCAAAGTGTTCCGTATTTCGTAGTTACTAACCATTTTTACTGATTTTATTTATTATTTATCCACTTCAGCCATGATTTTTCTATCATTGTTGCTCTAAAGTTACCCATTGCTAGTTCAACATTTAGAATTTACTATTGCAAACTCTCAGATTCTTTCCTAAGTCATCATTCAGGTATAGTCATATGGAATCATTCTTATTCACTAGGAAGACATTACACACTAATAGCATATGCACTACATGAAGACATATATTCGTTACTCTCTATGATAGTACAGAAGAAGCGAATGAAACTTGAAAGAGAAATAAAGTTTCATCCAGCTGGGACCGCGCAGTACGCCAAACTGCGTATCCGCCAAAGAGTGGCAGACTACCTATAAAACTTTTTGCCGTCCTTTTTTAAAAGATTTCTTATCATCTTGATGCTCATGCTTAAACTTCTTCGTTTCCGCTGAAATTATCTTAGATTTTTCTTTAGTTTTGACCAACACTAGTTCACCAATCCTAAAACTAATGTGGGGAGCTTTTGCGTCATCAAAATTTCTTAAAATTTTTTATATGATCGGCCCAAGTCGAATGATTCCTGGTGCAATAAGTTCTAAACAATCTGTTTAGCTCTCGCATAACTTTCTCGCTCATATCCCCCTGCGGAAAGCACGTTAAGATGCTTATATGGCGAATTCAGGTCTTTTTCGCGAATGCCTTAAATTTCTTAGATACAAACTGAGGTCCATTGTCTGATACGAGACTCTTAGGCTTGCCAGCCTTTACAAAATAGTCCTTTCCTAGCTTGTCTACCAGAGTCTTGGCATTAGCTCTCTTTATCGGCTATAGTTCGACATATTTGCTAAAACAGTCAATCACCACAAAAACATGAGTACATCTTCCTTTAGACGTCGGGAGGAGGCAAAAAAATCCAGGGGTTCAGTTGGTTCTACAGTGTGCATATCTCCCTGCACAATACTGTTTACTGCACATATCTTCTGACAAATAACGCAGGATGCTAGCCTTCTTGCTACTCTATGATGCATGTTATCGAAAATGAAATTCTCACTTAATTTAGCAATTCATTTCTTGGCTCCATAATGGCCATATTGCAGATGCACGTAATGTGTCAGCAGATCCACATGTTGTGAAGGAAAACATATTTTCCATTCTGCTGAATCTAACTTTCTTCTACGGAATAAAACTCCTGTACGTGGTTAGTCCCGGCGGAGGTTCGAGTCCTCCCTCGGGCACGGGTGTGTGTGTTTGTCCTTAGAATAATTTAGGTTAAGTAGTGTGTAAGCTTAGGGACTGATGACCTTAGCAGTTAAGTCCCATACGATTTCACACTCATTTGAACATTTTTTTGAACTCCTGTATGTAAGCAATAGTATTGCGCTACCGTTGGATAACTAGGAACTCCTAAATGGCATTTGGCTAATCTCAACTGATCATCATTTTGACCCCTTCTGAAGTTTTTAAATATTTTCTTCAAGGCACTTTCCTCCTTGAGCTCATGTATAGCCAACATGCTCACTTCATTCCTATCTGCTACCGAATTTCTGATTCCTTGCATAACCCAGCAGTTCTCGGTAGCCCATCTGCTACCAAATTGTTCTTCCTTTGGATGTGTTTAATTTCAAGGTCGAACTGCTGAAGGTACGTAGCCCACCTGGTTTGTGTGCAAATTCTCAGCTTGCAGGTTTGTAAAGACGTAAGTGCCTTGTTATCACTATAGATTATCATCTTGTAACCTAACAAATAATGCTCAAATTTCTGCCTACCGAACACGATGGCCAGTGCCTCTGATTCCGAAATTCCATAATTTCGCTCAGCAGGTTGCAGTGAACGACTCGCAAAAGCGATTATTATATGTACCTCTTGGTCACCTTCTGTTTCCATCTGAAATACCACTACTGCAATCTCATAACCACTTGCGTCAACTGAAAAATTGTAGCTGCTGTAAAAACGGACTATTCATGAAACAGTTTCTTAATTCAGCAATAGCGCACTGGCACATTTTAGTCCAAACCCAGGTGGTATCCTTCTTCAACAAGTTGAGTAAACAAGGTGCATTAAACAAGCGCTCTTTAACAAAACGGTGGTAGAATCCGAATAAACCGAACACTGACCTGAGTTGCTTTTTATTTCAGAGCGCTTCAAATTTTTCAATGATTCATAATTTGGAGGGATATATAATATACCTTCCCTTCCAATTTCATGGCCCATGAATTTTATTTTGTCCCTTACCTTAATTTCATGCCTCCTTTCTCTATAGCTTCTGGCACTCTGTCCAGTAGACTGATATGTTCCTCCCATGTGGGAGTCGCCAACAATATATCATCTACATAAATAGTTACCTGATCTAACAATTGTTGCCCCAATACATGAGCCATTACTCTTACAAAGCTGATCTTTCTAAGACTACGCTTGATTTTCTATTTATTGCAATGTTTGTATCATTGGCAAACAAAACGAACTTGGCATCTAGTAATGTTACTGATGAAAGGTCATTGATATATACAAGAAAAAGTAAGGGCCCCAAAATGGAACCTTGTGGGACGCCACATGTAATTAGTTCCCAGTTCGATGATGCCTGATAGCTTGATACATGTCTCTTTCCTAATAACACCCTTTGTTTCCTGCCACAGATACAAGATTTGAACCATTTTGCAGCATTTCCTGTTACACTATACACTCTAATTTACTTAAAAGGATATTGTGATTTACACACTCAAATGCCTTTGACAGATCACAAAATATACCAGTTGCCTGCAATTTATTGTCTAATGAATTAAGCACATTTTCACTGTAAGTGTAGATAGCGTTCTCAATATCAGAACCTTTTAGAAATCCAAATTGTGACTTTGACAGTATGTTATTTGAGATAAGACGGTTATAAAGCCGACTGTACATTACTTTTTCGACAATTTTTGAGAATACTGGCAACAGTGAAATTGGACAGAAATTTGATGCTATTTCTTTATCTCCCTTCTTAACCAGTGGCTTAACTTCAGCATATTTCAGCCATTCAGGAAATATTCCACTGATAAATGACTGGTTACAATCATAGCTTAATGTGTTACTTAGCTCAGAATCACGTTCTTTAATTAACTTTGTTGATATTTCATCATATCCACTAGATGTTTTTGATTTTAAAGATTTTATGATGGACATTATTTCTGTTGGGGTAGTAAGGGTCAAATTCATATTATGGAAGCTGGTTGAAATTTCTAGTCTGAGGTATTCCATAGCAGCATCTACCGAACCTGACAACCCCACCTTTTCAGTAACAGTTATAAAATGTTGATTAAAAAGTTCTGCATTACTATACACATCTGTCACCAATGTATCATTTACTCTTAATGCTATTTGTTCCTCTTCATGTCTGGTTCTACTGGTCTCTTCCTTCACTATATCCCATATTGTCTTTATTTTGTTATCTGATATGACTATCTTTTCCTTGTAATATATTTGCTTTGACATCCGTATTACAGTCTTTAATATTTTGCAGTATTTATTGCAATGTGCTATAGCATCAACATCGGAACTGTTTCGGATTGACAGATACAGTTTTCTTTTTGTTTTACAAGATACCTCTATTCCTCGAGTAATCCCTGGCTTTTTGTAGACTTTGCTCTAACCTTGGTAAGTTTTGGGGGAAAACAGTGTTCGAACAAGGTAAGCACTTTATCAGCAAAAGTGTTATATTTTTCATTCATGCCATGAGCACTGTAAACATCAGTCCAGTGAATGTCTCTGAGGAGTGTCCTAAAATAATCAATTTTTGGCTTATTGATTACCCTCTTGAGCTCAGATTTAACAGATTTTATATCCTGTTCAGTATTAACATTTAACAGAAGGAACTGCATGTCATGGTCTGAGAGGCCATTGACTATTGGTTTTGTAATATAATTTTGTTCATTGGACTTTTCTATAAAGATATTATCAATGGCTGTTTGTGAGCAAGTGGCTACCCTAGTGGGGAACTTTACAGTGGGAATTAAGTTGAATGATAGTGTTAGTAACTCAAATAAGTTCTTATTGGGAGAGTCTTTAAGGAAATCTACATTGAAATCACCAGCAACCACTGTTTCTTTGTTTTTGGTTGTTACGTGGGCCAGTACAGCTTCAAGGTGGTTTACAAACAGATTGAAGTTACCTGCAGGTGCTCGATATACACTTAATATTATGAAGGATTTTTTGTGAAATCCTAATTCTGTTGCACATGCTTCCATATGCTGTTCTAGGCAAAATTTATGAATGTCTATGTTCTTAAATTTATGACAGCTCCTAATGAATGTGGCAACTCCTCCTTTCTCCATTTCTGATCTACAAAAGTGAGATGCCAACCTAAACCCTGTAACACTTAAAGGTTCTATACCAGTGGTCACATAATGTTCAGAGAGGCAGATTATGTCAGCTGGGTTTGAAGACTCTAATTCATCTATGCAGATAATTAATTCATTAATTTTATTTCTCAGTCCTCGAATATTTTGATGCAATAAAGATAGCTGACATTTCACATTGACTGAGTTAAAATTTGGTAGAGTAATAATATCTGCTCACTGTTGAAAATTCTTAACCAATAGCTGTTTATGCTGATGTAATAAGCTGGAATTATGTTTTTTGATTTCTTTCTCAAACTTAAGGTTTGTCTCAGTTCTAACCTCGCTGAAAATTTGCTTTCTTTCTGTCCTCCCTACCCTAAAAAAGGGTCTTTTCTGAACCCTATAACCACTGGTATTTTACCACTCATGACAGTGCCTGCCCCTTTAACTTTCCTGCTATTTCCCCAGCCAATTTACCCTTCCCCTTCCTGTTGAGGCGAAGGCCATGCCTAGTATAGTCCCAACTACTGAGAGAATCAACAGGAACCACACCAATGTGTGACCCTGCACCCGACATAAGCAGCCGATCCAGCTCCAAATTAACTCTCTTGACAGAAGAGTTCAAATGAGGTCGGTCATGGTGCCCAAGAACAGATACAAACTCAACACTAGTATGCTTCGATGCTGATACACTCTTCGCCAGGTCACACTCTATACTGTACCCAGGATCTCTGTCAATACTGTTACCTGCCCAATCCACTATAACCACGGTGTCTTCCTCAGTGAAATCTTTGCAAAGTGATCCTAAATGCTCTGTCACCTGCTCCAGACCAGCACTAAGTTTAAAAAAATTGGTGACCTGGTATTCTGATCCTAGTTCATCCTTCAAAAGTCGGCCAACACCTCTTCCATGGGAACTACCTAACAACAACACTTTCTTTCTCATTACTGAGCTACCCAACTCCTCGGAACTTCTGTATTACAATTTCATTTAACCAGCGCGCATCTATTACTAATCGAACGCTTCCGTCACGCTTAGGCATAACAACAAGAGAATTATTATATTCACTAACTGCTTGCTCAATGACATCCTATACCGAGATGACTTGAATTTCTTTCTTAGCCGCATGCTCTCTTGAAACATGTATCTGATAAGGTATCTTGAAAAATACCTGCTCAGGCTTTACATTCAAACGGCACTCATACTCTCTAACTTCACCATGAGTATTCGAAAATACATTGTGATGAGTGGTTAATACTTTTCTTAATTCTGCTCTTTGTTTATCAGAAATTTGAGTTCTTGACTCTATCTCTTCTAGAATATAGTTCCCTTCCGGATTAGCATTTTGAACGTCATTACTGAATTCAGTACCTTCCTGCAAGTACCCTTTATTTCTCATTACCCTAATAAGCAGTTTCCAGGCATAATTATTACTGCCTGTGAAAGGCTGTTTTATTACCTGAGAATCGGGTAAGGTTAAAACTAAGTTGTTCTGATCAAAATCAATCCTCCCCTGATATCTTGTTAAGAAATCTATGCCTCTTAATATCTCAACACATAAACCGAGCACGATTGAACAAGGATGATCTGTTATTTCTTCACCTATACCAATTGGTATCATAACTTCGTGCTGTACTGGTATAGAAACTTTTTCTGCAGCGCCTATTATTCTTAAACCACTTACCTTCATGACAGTCAATTCATTCTTCTTAGGAACGGAATCGAAAAATGGTTGGGACAAAGCGTTTACTTCACTGCCACTGTCAAGAAGACAACACATTGTTACTCCTGAGATGTTAGTTCTTATAATAGGGAGAGTTGTTTTAATCTGGATAGACTCCTCATAAACATCTTCTACTACAGCGTTTTCAATCTATTTCCAGCTAAAGTAGTTTTGTTCAGTTGCAAGTACATTCATACCTAGATTCACGGGGTCAGCAATTTCTATGTTCTCAGCTGCCTTTTCCAACCTGTCCACCAATTTAAAATCAAAGCAATTGACGATTTCCTGTACTTACGTTTGCTGCACATCAGCTAAACTATTGTCTACCTCTGAGCAACTGCGTCCCTGCGCAACATTGCTATTTACAACACTGTCGTCGGCTTTTACAGGTTCTGGCAAATCAATACAGCTAACAGGTTCCTTGACTTCATTATTATTGCTACCCCTTTCATCCATCAATTCGTCCTCTTCAAAACCTTGCAAAACTGACTGTATTTCCTATATCACAACTTTAGCCTTCATATTGTCATTATCGGCGAATATGTAAGCCTGTCACTTTCAAACCCGATAATTTATAAATAAACTGGAAGCAGTCTTGATCGCATAAATTTTTTAATATGCTGACCGGTTTCGGTCTTATTAGAAGATCATCTTCAGACCATGTGTAAGACTCCGGCAGACATCTGTGGTCTGAAGGTGATCTTAAAATAAGATCGAAACCGGTCACCACATTAAAAAAAGTATGCGATCAAGACTGCTTCCAGTTGATTTATAATAATTAAAGATCGCTGTTTCCTACAATAAGAACTATGTTCTTTAAGACCGACAATTTCTTCCTCCCTATTATCTACAGCGTTTTCTTTCTCCTGTTTGACCCATTTTTCTAAAGTGTGCAAAATGCTGTCAGCTATATTATGAGACTGGTTTAGCACATCACTGCTACTGTCTGCTCCTATTTCATTGTCCCTGTTATCTGTTTGCTTGTGCTGACTGACTGTGAATTGTGTTTTTGTTACTGGCTGTGTTACTGTTTCCGCCTTGTGTGCTCCACTTTCCTCATAGACGTGACTTAGTGTCCCGCACGCTACCTGTTGTGTTCATTTGATGTAGAGTCAGATAGAGTAGCATTCTACTCTACGTCTTGTCTCAACGGCACATTATTTACCTTTCTGGTTTCGTCATGATAATTGTTGCGAAAGCGTGATGTCTGTCTGCCCTCTCTTCCTCTATCATGGCCTTGATTACTATAACTAGATCTTGCATTCTGAACCTCCATACTTCTGACATTCACGTTCCCCTTGTAACTATATCTGTTGTTTACGTGACTGTTAGAAGACATGTTATTATTTTGCACCCGCTCCTCAGCAGCAGCCACTGTTTCTACTCGCTCTAAATATTCACCGAACCTTTCCACATTACCTCTAGGTGCGAAATGATTCTTTTCTGCCAGTGCAAAGGCAGTTTACGTTCAAGTCCCATGATAACATTTCCGGTTTCATCTTTTCTGTCACACGTGACAGCCGTGAAACTCACTGTCTACAGATCTCTTTTACTGACTCAGGCCTGGAGCAACTTTCTACCACTCCAAAACTCTCTTAAAACATCGTTTTTTTAAATTCAGAAAAAGATTTGTATCTTATCATTACGTCAGCTGATCACAGCAAAGCATCCCCTGACAAATGACTTCTTATGGAAGAAATTTTCTCTCGCTCTGACCATACATAGGCAAAACATCCTCAAAATCACTGCAGAACTCTAATGGGTGAATTCTTTTTGTCTGGATCAAAATGTAAAAATTGACGACATCCGATGAAGGCGGCGTCAACAGAAGCAATATGCTGAGTAGTAGTATGACAGGAATTACCAGAGGTTACTCTATTTTCTATGTTAGTAATACTGTTTGTAATTCTGCTGCTGAACAGGGGGAAGATCCAGCACTGGTGAAAACACATAAGCCTTGAAGAAGAGGAAACGACCAAAGGAGAACTCCAGTTAATAGAAGGAACATCGTGTCATGTTTGAGCATTTAGTCCATCAGCATTATAGTACAGTAGCACAGGTTGCCTATGCCCAGGAGCACAGGAGCCACCACAACTCAGGCAAAACAAAGTATGTCAGCAAGACTATAACAGTAACAAGCCATGTTATGGAGAACAACTCCAGACGCCACCGCTCTGACTCCGGGCCCTCGCCTCGCTGATAGATGACAGCGACATTACTCCTAGGAGGTGTAACTACCGCGTAGCAAGCGCTGTATCGTTTGAGAGCTACAGGGCGGACGAGTGTGACGGGACTTACCCCAGTTCACTGCTACTAGCTTCACGTCATCATAATGCGCCTTTGCATTGCGTACAAGTATTGCACCATAATCTAAGTATGAAATTAAAAATTAATGTAGCTTTTCCAAACTTTGTCCTTGCATGCTTAAGTATATTAACGTTTAAATTGTTAAATCTCAGAATCATCAGATGAATATCTTTCCCTAAATGCATCCTTTTAAGAAAAATAAGTGGCGCTGAATAATAAAGCTGGAAAGCCAAAATTCGGTGAAAATGTGCAAATTTATGTCAAAATTAACTGCTACAAGTTTCAACTTCACCGGAACAAAATTTTTGTCAGAATCCACGTTTTTAAGAGAAATTGAAGGCGCTAAATATTAGACTTATAAAGATGGAAATTGGTATGAAGCGGCAGTGTGATATGAAAACCTGAACTATGAGACCCCAATAAGCTTCCTTTAATAGTTTTCGACTAATTTATTGAAAACTAAATTTGGAGCAAAAACGACCTTATTTTTAGTTGGATAAGTATCAGTGATATTAAAGACAGGCAGTACTGACTACAGCACTTGACTACATTTATTGAATAATGAAGATAAAACAAGTTTCAAGACTTTGATATACAATACAAGGTCTCTTAAAGATGTAGTTCGGAGGTCATGTTCTACTGTCAGAATCGTTCTAAAAATTCGAGACGGCAAAGTTTATATATAGGCGAGCTAAAACGTTTTCTGTCATTAAGGACTCCTTAACTCCATTCGTATAAAAATTACGAAGACTGTAAATTGATACACAACAGTGTTATAAAATTATATGTGTCCAAGAAAGCGGCCATTTAGATGGTGCTACTTGGGGACGGAGGAAACGACTGCAGGTGTTCCCTTCGGTCGTCCTCTGCGCCCATATATAAGTACGGCCTGAGAGGCAGTGACAAGACGACTTCACTTCGCACCCAGCTGTCAGCAGGTTCGCATCAGTCAAACATGGGCTTACGCGTTGCCTTGGAAGACGTCACAACCAGGCTGAAGCTAAACGCGCGTTCGGTAAGAGTAGAAAGTGAACTCGCGAGGACTGTACACCGTCCTGGATCGTTTAAATTTCTAAAAGACTTCACTTCGCACGCAGCTATCAGTCGGTCCGCGCCAGTCAAACGTCAGCTTACGCGCTGCCTCGGATGACGCCACAGCTATGCTGCTGCTAAACGCATGTTTTTGGCACAAATAGGAAGTGAACTCGCGATAACTGTACACCGTCCTGGATCTCTTAGATATCGCGGAAGTAACTGCTTGTGTGTCACCCGTAATGTTAACAATACCGCGCCGCTCGTGGTGAGATTATTTTCCACTTCTGTGGCGAGCAATTAACTTTGATTATTAAAAGTAAGGGCGAAAGACTATTTAACGGGAACCAGCTGTAGAGATCGCCTCTGAACTGCTCATAGTGCTGTTTATACTAGAGGCATTATTGTTATTATTAGTATTATCAGTAATATAACTGCGTTGTGTGTGTGAAATGTTATCAAATATATCAATGAGTTAGAACTCAGAACTTTCATTTATAATCATAATTCATGATCTAGTTGAGTAAATAGAGAGTAAAAACATTTCTTTCAGTCAGTAGTAGAAGAATTTGGACTTACAGACTGCAAATTGTGGTCAATATATTGTCCATCGGTTTCTGACTGACCGCAACGAACCCGGTAGGCACTAACAGAATACCGAAGTGAAACAGCAGAAATCAGTGCGAGAACAGTGTTAAGATTTACTCGCGAGTGTGTAAAAAAGTAAGCTGTGAATGTTAGCCACAGTAACGTTGATCGTGGCAGGAGGAGGAAAGAAGACGACACTACATCGCGGCTGCCACCGGCGCTGAGGTTACAAGAAGACGGTGGGTCATCACGGAACCGCGCGGACCTGCGAGCCACCTGCAAGCTACTGCGCCAGACCTACCCTGAAGCTACCGCAGCAGCGGCCATCCTCACCGCCACAGATGCTGCCGCTGCCTGCATTGCGTCGCGATGTGTCGCATCACGTTTGCTAGTGCACCGCGCCGGCTTCCGTCGAGATCAAGCAGTTAAGTCAAGAATATTTAAAGTATTTGTTAGTTGCTGCTAATAGGCCATAAAAAATGGAAAATATTGATGAGAACAATGTGAAAGTTAAGATGGAACCAGTCTCTGACAATGAATCCTCAGAATCAAAAACTGAAAGTAATGGGGATGGTTCCACAGAAGTAATAAATCGAAAATCGGAGTTCGATTAACCAAAAGTAGTCTAAATTGAATTTCAATGTTACTGCAAAGTTAGAGCCACTTTCTGATGACGAGGTAATTGAAATTTTCTCTCGCTCTGACCATACATAGACAAAACATCCTCAAAATCATTGCAGAACTCTAATGGGTGAATTTTTTTTTGTCTGGATCAAAATGTAAAAATTGACGACATCCGATGAAGGCGGCGTCAACTGAAGCAATATGCTGAGTAGTAGTATTACAGGAATTACCAGAGGTTACTCTATTTTCTATGTTAGAAATACTGTTTGTAATTCTGCTGCTTCCACCCTGTCAGAAAATCTTTTATCAACATCTTCACAAAATTGCACACCATCAGATTTTACTTTCTTTATATCTTTCTGACAAAAATTTACTTTAATAGTTACTTCCCCAAATAGATGAGAGCAAAGTTTGGATTCGTTGCCTATTCTTTCTGACAACCTCCCTTCCATAGGTTCATCTGCTTCTTTGAAATCTTTGCGAACTTCGGTAATTTCACTTTTGAAAGAACTATGCAATTTATTTAGCTGCTGCCCTACGTTGAATTGTAGATCATGGGGGTTAGCATCAATTTTATAATTTAAACTATTCAGTTTTGAAATCATTACATCCTTTAATGCTCTATTACTATCCTTGGCTTGGCTCTGAGCACTATGTGACTTAGCTTCTGAGGTCATCAGTCCCCTAGAACTTAGAACTACTTAAACCTAACTAACTAAGGACATCACACACATCCATACCCGAGGCAGGATTCGAACCTGCGACCGTAGCGGTCGCACGGTTCCAGGCTGAAGCGCCTTTAAGAGACCTTGTATTGATTGGTCTTTATATCAAAGTCTTGAAACTTGTTTTATCTTCATTATTTAATAAATGTGATCAAGTGCTGTAGTGAGTACTGCCTGTCTTTAATATCACTGATACTTATCCAACTAAAAATAAGGTCGTTTTTGCTCCAAATTTAGTTTTCAATAAATTAGTCGAAAACTATTAAAGGAAGCTTATTGGGGTCTCATAGTTCAGGTTTTCATATCACACTGCCGCTTCATACCAATTTCCATCTTTATAAGTCTAATATTTAGCGCCTTCAATTTCTCTTAAAAACGTGGATTCTGACAAAAATTTTGTTCCGATGAAGTTGAAACTTGTAGCAATTAATTTTGACATACATTTGCACGTTTTCACCGAATTTTGGCTTTCCAGCTTTATTATTCAGCGCCACTTATTTTTTCTTAAAAGGGTGCATTTAGGGAAAGATATGCATCTGATCATTCTGAGATTTAGCAATTTAAACGTTAATATACTTAAGCATGCAAGGACAAAGTTTGGAAAAGCTACATTAATTTTTAATTTCATACTTAGATTATGGTGCAATACTTGTACGCAATGCAAAGACGCATTATGATGACGTGAAGCTAGTAGCAGTGAACTGGGGTAAGTCCCGTCACACTCGTTCGCCCTGTAGCTCTCAAACGATACAGCGCTTGCTACGCCACAACGTGACGTGGTGGAAACAATTAGATCCGCGGTAGTTACACCTCCTAGGAGTAATGTCGCTGTCATCTATCAGCGAGGCGAGGGCCCGGAGTCAGAGCGGTGGCGTCTGGAGTTGTTCTCCATAACATGGCTTGTTACTGTTATAGTCTTGCTGACATACTTTGTTTTGCCTGAGTTGTGGTGGCTCCTGTGCTCCTGGGCATAGGCAACCTGTGCTACTGTACTATCATGCTGATGGACTAAATGCTCAAACATAACACGATGTTCCTTCTATTAACTGGAGTTCTCCTGTGGTCGTTTCCTCTTCTTCAAGGCTTATGTGTTTTCATCAGTGCTGGATCTTCCCTCTGTTCAGCAGCTATGTCATTCAGTGCAGGGATGACTGAGATTTCATCCAACCTGCTGCATCCCGCCAAAGGATACCTTGAAGGGCACTCGTATATTTGGTTTTGCATCCGCTTGTGTGTATCACCGTTTCGTCGTACTCTTGAGGCCTCAGCACTCATCTCACCAGCCAATCCTTCAGGTTAGTCAGCCAGCCTAGAGGATCTTGATCCGTCACAGTGGTGGATGGTTTACCAAATAAATATGTCCGGAACTCGCTAATGGCCCAAACAACTGAAGGCACTCTTTCTCTCGTGTACAGTAGTTCTTTTCGGACCTGGAGAGTACTCTGGAAGCATTAGCAATCATCATTTCAACACCCAACGCCTTCCTGAATGTATCCTAGAACTTCCACTACCCCTAACCACTGGCATCAGTCTCGGTATTATCGTCATACAGTGCTAGAGGACTAGAGAAGATGTTAGCACCTTCTCAAGGGCAAGAAAGGATCTTTCTTGCTCCTTGTTCCAGGAAAATTTGGCTTCTCCTTGCAATAGGTCATGCAAGAGACGTGCCTTGGTGCAATTAGTGATCCAAAGTTCTTCTTGCTCACCGAAAATACTTATGATCGTCTCTGGCATGTAGATTTCTTTCGTGAAACTGAGTAATTTTTTGCAATCGACAAATGCTTCACAGTTTAATTAAGGATCTCGACTGACGACTGGAACTCGACTCGTTGATGATAGCGGTATAACAACGTCTTCAACAACAGACTGTCACCCGGAGCAATCTTTGTCATGTGTGGTTGTTGGAATAACTTCGTCAGTCTATAGCTCTGATTTATCACAGGCTATGGCTGCTTGTGATGTCTGCAAAAAGTTCCATCCGAGAACAGCATTGACAACAAATTCGAAGGGCTGTGTTCTGTCGCTGTGTTCTGTCATTGATCGTTATTCTTCTAATACATGTTCCTGTCTGCTGTACATATGTCCCATATACGAAGTTCAGCACATCTCTTTCGTATCACAGAATCTAGTCCCCTTTAGATGACGACGATAAGCATTCGACATTACAAAAAAGGAAGACACTGAGTTGATTAGTGCCTAGATAGGTTGGCTGTCGATGATGATATGAAAGAGATATCCTGACATCTTGGTGATTGTCGTCCATGGAAGTTTTACTTCGGTGCTGGTATAACCTGCACAGGTGGTCGTATCGCTTCTAGGAAAGCGCCTCTGTACTGCGATAGGGAATGGTCACGGTGTGTTGGGTAGCGACCTCCTCCATGGTATGGAGATGAGCTCCGTCGCACAGTTTGATTGTAATCATCTACAGTCGACTAAAGTGAGTAGGACTGTTGTGATGACTGACGCATAATGGCGTAATAGTCACCGAACACCCGTCTTCTCTGTCTACAGTATAAAACGTGTCCATGGTGTCCGTAGCGAAAGCATACAAGCATGTTTTTCGCTCACGCCAAATGTCGGTTCTTGTGCGGTATGTTGAGGAAGGCAAAACAAAAACTGCGTTTATTGACAGAAAGCTTAGAAAATATAACAGATCTACTAAAAGGCCGCCTGCACTACACTTGCCCGTCCTCTTTTAATTGGGGTACTGCTGCGCGGTCTGGGATCCTTACCAGATAGTATTAACGGAGTACACCGAGGAAGTTCAAAGAAAAGCAGCATATTTTGTATAATAGCGAAATAGGGGAGAGAGTGTCGCTGACATAGTACAGGATTCGGGGTGAACGTCACTAAAACAAAGGCGTTTTTCGATGCGGCGGAATCTTCTCACGATATTTCAATCACCAACTTTCTCCTTCCACTGCCAAAATACTTTGCTGACGCCAGCCTACATAGGGAGAAACGACCATCATAATAAAGTAAAGGAATTCATAGCTCGCACGGAAAGATATAGGTGTTTGTTTTTTCCGCGCACTGTTAGAGACTGGAGTAATAGAGAATTATTGTGAAGGGGATTCGATGAACCCCCTGCCGTGCACTTAAGTGTGATTTGTAGAGTATCCAGGTAGATGTAGGTGTAGATGATCTGACCTCCTGTACCAGGAGAGATTAGTCCGTGCCTTGTATTACTCCTTTTAGCAAGTGTTGGCTTCTGTTATATTCGGAATCATGTTGTAGCATAGGGTCATAAATTCTATATGTGTGACTGTTTTCTTTTCCATGACGTTCGCCCCCGTCCCTCAGTTTTTCTTCCTCTAAGTGGACTTGCTGATCACTGTCGCCAAACCTTTTCTTCAGTTTGGCCTGGAATTTGTCTCAGCTACCGAGCTTCTTTTTGTTGTTCTTAAACTACTGCTGGGCTGTGCCATCCAAGTAAAAGTGCACATTAGCCAAACACATAATATCATTCCACCTGTTGTATTCGGCGTCTCGGTCGGTCCTTTCAGTTTGAGGATATCTACAATAGTAACCGTATAAAACCTGGCATTGACATTGATCCATACCCAAAGGAATGTGAAAGCAGAAAGGACGATCAGGACGTTCAAACAGCAGATGTTAAAAACTGTGGCTGAGGCCTCTACTATAGTCTCTCTCTCTCTCTCTCTCTCTCTCTCTCTCTCGCTCTCTCTCTCTCTCTCAGCAATCACAGGAGAAAGAGAATTAATCCAAGAAGCCCAGCTCAGTTGTCAGCCGAAAACACTGCTCCGTCTCCTGCACCACAAACCTCACAGATATCACCTTCCTGGCAGAGCATCCTAGTGTGGGTGTGCAGCTTCAAACAGAAGACACATTGGACAGTTGTTACAGTTACATCTTCGCAGGGCCACCTCATGTCCGAAAACAACGTCAGGAATGGCCCACAGAACTCCAAACTCTGTTGCAATGTTCACGCATGTCACGACTGCTATGATGCCACTCCTGGAGCAGTTGCAGTCCGTGTTACAACAGACAACCTACAACCTAAGCTATGACTCCACACACCGTCAGGGCGTCTAGCTGAGACCTCATCCACGACCTCTCGTCAGATAGTCATGCAGAGAGGCTCAGCCAGGACTGGAGAATGTAGGATGGTGATTTGTGGTGCATGGGCGATTCACTTCTTGACGGCGCCCATAGAGGTGTCTTCCACCTGGACGATGTCCAGATGGACAGCCCCACTTCACATCCAAGCAGCGTAGGCGCGGACGAGATGGACAGCCCCTCTCCCACCTCCGCCACGTCCAGCTTAACAAGCATCGACAGGTTATCGCTGCCAGATTCGCAGCATATCTTCGCTCCTCAGTGTCCCAAACCGCAGTTTTGGTCCCAATTTCATTCCTATGTGACGAACAAAGGGGCAGGCATTTAGTATCGGTCAGCTCCATTGTTACAGACCCGCTATAACTGGTTTTGTAGCTGGGGTCCGGGGAGGGGGGGAAGGGGGGGGTGGTCTCTCTCTAGGCGACGTCGTCACACGCCACTCAGTCATATGGACGTGTTCAGTCGCATTGTACCTGGGTAAAGGAGGGGCACCAGGACAGCATCATCAGTCTCGTGATATTGTGCTTATACATTTCCGCATCACGTTCTGCTGGAGAACCTCAATGGCTTGATTTTCTCTCACGGACTCCGCTTGGTTTATTGATACTTCTGCTCCCGACGACTTGTGGCCTGGAAACTGGTTTCTGAAGTGTATAGACTAGCGTACACTGTCGAATGAAAGTACTACATCGTGTCATTCAATGCAATTTGTGTTCGTATAACTGAGTGTGACTGTGTGTCGATATATATCATTACAGTTTATTCTCGTTTCAGTAAATCTTACCACGGTCCATTCTTAGACCAACGCCTCCTCAAGATACCTATTACGTCTTCATTTAACACAAAACTGACGCCGAATAACAACACCATCTTGAATCACGTCACCAAACAATCGACTATGAAAGTCACAACTGCAAATCTTATATCTGCCTATTTATCGCTTGCGCCTTTGTCCCGCATTTGGCGCGGGGTTGGCGTGGTTAAATCGGATTTGGCATGTTAATGTGAAGGAGTGGCCGGATGCCCTTCCTGCCGCCACCCCGTACCCCCCGGGACGGAGTCAGATTACCCCATCTGTCTGCGTCTAGTGTAAATCATGGAAAAGTGTGGATGTGTTACAAATGTCTGTAAGTCGTGTAACAGTGGCTGAACTTGGGGACCAGCCCCGCATTCATCTAGAAAGATGTGGAAAACCGCCTAAATACCACATCCAGACTGTCCGGCACACCGGCCCTCGTCGTTCATCCGGCGGGCGGATTCGATCCGGGGCCGGCGCGCCTACCCGAGTCCAGGAAGCAGCGCATTAGCGCTCTCGACTAACCTGGCGGGTCAACTGCAAATCTTATATCACCTGAGCGAAATTTCTGTCACAAAATCACGCGCTCCTGCGCTGAATTAATGAAGACAGTGTACAGAACTCGGAACTGTCAATGACATGCAGTGTCAGTCCCTTTACCCCTAATAAAACTCGCCACTCTGTATGCCGCCTAGCTCAACACACTAGTAACTGAATTTGAGAAACTAACTACTAGAAAATTTTCAATACGTCACTGGCAGTGGTAGGCTTTCAGAGTTGTTCACTAAGTTCGGATTGGGAAATAATTCCCTCCCTCCCTCAATCTACCACAGACTGCCGAGTTATTGAGTACTCTAGATCTCGTGCTGTTCTGAACGTCAACCGAAAGTCCTGCTGAATATTGCACCCATCTCAGTGACTACACCGGTTTGCCTCACCGCTTTTATAACACAGAAGACTACTCTTGCTACAAATAATTACTTTCCCAATAATCCGTAGATATGAGAAAGGTATAATAAATTTTTTGTTTTTGAAAAGTTACAGATTAAAGAAAAGAGCAGTGCTGTCAGTTTACCATGTAATGAAACCTTGTAATCTGAACTTCCGCGCTACTTGAAATAAACTCTGCATAGCGGACAGGTACAGGCCAACAATGTACCGAAAATACGTCGAACCTGCTCTTGACAGTGAGATCAAAGAGTGTCACCAGACATACAGATAGCTTCCTCCTGACCCGGCAGACGGATCATCATCAATAATATTTTATGCCCATCTCTGTATGCCGCTATAGAAAGGTTGAGAATTTTTTACAGCACAATGATAAATCACATGTTACAAAACTTGCTTTCGAGGATAAATTTTCTCTATAGGGATTTGAATCATCTGCATTTATACAGAGTACAATTTAACCACTGCAATTTAGCGGTGTCAGCCCGGGAGGTGGATTGTACAAATGTCCAATGAAGGCGTGAGTGGAAGTCTATCCTCCTTATGAATTTGACTTTCAAAAATGGTTCAAATGGCTCTAAGCACTATGGGACTTAACATCTGAGGTCATCAGTCCCCTAGACTTAGAACTACTTAAACCTAACTAACGTAAGGACATCACACACATCCATGCCCGAGGCAGGATTCGAACCTGCGACCGTAGCAGCAGCGCGGTTGCGGACTGAAGCGCCTAAAACCACTCGGTCACAACGGCCGGCTTTTGACTTTCATACGTACCTGCTTTTCATCTAGCATCTGATAAAAAGGTACTCGAAAATAATTTGAGCAGAACGAAGGAGAGTAGAAGATAGGCAAAGCATTCTGTCTCTGCAAGAATGTCCGTCAATACGGAAAAAACGGAACTTAAATAACATACAGCAAGAAACTTGTATAAGGAATAAAGGCAGTCTTTAGATTGCTGCTACAGATGCTCTCTTCGAGTCTTGCCCTTAATTGGTGATAGCATTGGTCATCTGGGGTTTCATAGTATGCCGAGTGAGAAATACAGTCCTCCAAACTGGAGGCTCCACCATAAGCCGTAGTTTCCTAAATTATTCAGAACTGTCAAGGCCATGGGTGCACTGAGATTCCATAGCAGGCAGACACGGGAAGTTTTGAATATGAAATGTGACGCTACTGAAACATTTCACTTTTCTGTACAGGATGTTCGGCATGTAAGACGCAGACAGGGATATTGGGGCCCTATTTCATCGTGACTATGTGTTCACTGTAACGAAGGATGCAAATTATAATTTATCTACACAACTGTTTGGAAAAAGTCAAACTCCAAAACCGAAAGAGGTGATCACAATGAAATTTATTCCACTGATTAGGGACATGAAACTACATAAATATTAGCATTACAGATCTTCAAATGGTTCAAATGGCTCTGAGCACTATGGGACTTAACTTCTAAGGTCATTAGTCCTCTAGAACTTAGAACTACTTAAACCTAACTAACCTAAGGACGACATCACACACATCCATGCTCGAGGCAGAATTCGAACCTGCGGCCATAGCGGTCGCGCGGTTCTAGACTGTAGCGCCAAGAACCGCTCGGTCACCCCGGCCGGCCATTACAGATCTGTACATGCATTGTGACTGTGGAACTTCAATACAGAGTAGCACCTCCATGTGTTGCAATCAGAGCCACTAGACTTCGCGGCAAGCAATCAAAGAGCTCCTGAATATGCTACTGTGGATACTCTTCTACGTGGTTTGTCCACAAAGCATCAACTGTGCCTGCAGTAGGACCTGAACGAACAAGCTGTCGACTGACCATACCCCAGAACTGTTCTGTGGGCGACGTGTCAGGCGAATGGACAGACCAGAGAAGCAGTGGTACCGTCGTTCTTAGAAGAAGTCTTGCACATTCCTCGCCACACGCGTAAGGACGTTGTCCTGTTGAAATATGGCATTTGGAACGGCTTGCAGGAGGGGCAGTGCCTTGGGCTGTAAAATCTCCATGATGTAGCGGTAGCTGTTCAGACTGCCCTCAAGATGTAGGAAGCGAGAGCGCGCATTATAGACAATGGCGCCCCATATCATCACAATTGGCGTTTGTACGCTATGAAGCTCAACCATACAGTCTGCCCGATTGCGCTCGCCACGACGGCGCCAAACGCGTGTGCAGCCATCGCTGTAGGACAAACTGAAACGGGACTCATCCAAAAACACACCAGTATAGTAGTTCACCTGCCCGTTGCAGTTTGCGGCCTTGGTGGGGATTGGTCAACGGAAGCCGACGCAATGACATGCATGCCCTCAGTCCCGCCAGCAGCAGAAGCCATCGAACCGTGGGCGCAGACACGTCCACACCCGTTGCAGTGCTCCAACGTCGCTCCAATACTGTGAACAAAGCTATTGTGTCTGTTACGGCCAAGCGGTCAAGACGGTGGTCATCTCGCGCTGTGGTTACTTTGTGTCATCCAGTACAGTGTCAGTGGTGTGTAGAGCCCTCTACTCACCATAAGTTCCACATGCGCCTTATTGCTGAAGCAGCGTGCCCTGAACGAACCGCAGCGTCATGGAACGACAGACTCGTCTGCCGAAGACCAGTCATTCTGCCCCGTTCGAAAGCAGTCATTCCAGCTCGTGATGTTGGCGAGGCATAGCGGCACTTGGTTACACTTTCCCACCTCATATGAGGGTTCTGCACCGACTGAGCGTTGCGTCAGACAGACCTGTTCGGATAATCAGAAGAGGTCGCTGTCGGACCTATGTGGATCCCACCTCTCTGCCATTTAAATCATTTATTACGGTTCCGTCGTTCTACATGTCCACTTATCGTGACGTGTTGCAGACTATTGGTCTTGAATGTTTCAATGTTTACAAAGAGTAGTGTACTAATGACGCTTCCCTCATTTTGTATAGTATGATTTATCCTTGTTAAAGTTAGTAAAGGTAGCGAGATTTGTGGCTTCTTCAAATTCGAAGCGATATCTCTTGAGTTAAAATTACTTTGATTGAAACATCTGATCCGCCAAGCTTCAGGAAATTTGGAAATTTGTGTTAAGTTCTTATTGGACCAAACTGCTGAGATCATCGGTCCCTAAGCTTACACACTACTTAATCTAAGTTAAACTAACTAACGCTAAGGACAACACACACACACCCATGCCCGAGGCAGGACTCGAACCTCGGACGGGGGAAGTCGCGCGTACCGTGACAGGACGCCTTAGACTGTGCGGCTACTTTCAAACCGTTCAAATGGCTCTGAGCACTATGGGACTTAACATCTGAGGTCCTCAGTCCCGTAGAACTTAGAAGCACTTAAACCTAACTAACGTAAGAACATCACACACATCCATACCCGAGGCAGGATTAGAACCTGCGACCGTAGCGGTCGCGCGTTTCCAGACTATAGCGCCTAGAACCGCTCGGCCACCTCGGCCGGTTGTGCGGCTACTCCGCGTGGCCAAGCTTCAGGATACATCCCCAGAGTTGAAGCAAGCACGACGTCCACCATTTCGCTTTTCATTTTCCTCCACGCCTTCTCTTCTACGGCAATAACAGTTCAGTGGTATCAACATTCAGTCTTCTACCACGTCTCAAGAACATGTGTGTAGACTGGTGTGCAAAACTGAATGGTGGAAGTAACTTATGCAAGATGTATCACTGCCAAGTAGCATAGCTCGATGAAACTTGGACCATACATAGAAACAACTGTTAAAGTATTGTACAAAAAGCAACTGAATGAAAGAATGAAATATGTGATGAGACCAACAGAAATGACACTTTCATTCAAGGACAATAATTACACTGGAGTCACTTCGATTCATGATGGTTCAATGGCCATTACAGACGGCGGGACATAGCTCTTTACAAGATGTGTGATCTCCACAGACGGCAATGTATGCTCTGCAACACGTTCCCATGCAGATAGGTAAGGAGTTCTTGTTGTACGGCGTTACATTCTTCCACTTGTGCGGTTGACAACTGTTGAATGGCATGTGGGCGTGCCTGCAAAACGTCTTCCCAACACGTTCCACAGTGCACGATGGGATTTACTTCGGGATAACGGGCAGACCAGTCCATTCGT
This sequence comes from Schistocerca serialis cubense, assembly GCF_023864345.2. Lineage (NCBI taxonomy): Eukaryota > Metazoa > Arthropoda > Insecta > Orthoptera > Acrididae > Schistocerca > Schistocerca serialis. Next base: position 943,784,871 of record NC_064638.1, read on the forward strand.
CCAATATTGCGCGACGAAAGATACGTACCTAAAGAATGAAAGGTCGGACAGGTCACACCAATATTCAGGAAAGCAAACAGGAGTAATCCACTGAATTACATGCCCATATCATTGAGTCAATTTGCAGTAGGATCTTGCAACATGTACTGTATTCGAACATTTTTAATTACCTCGAAAAAAAAATCTATTGACACAAAGGTACCTATTCAGAAAGAATCGTTCTTGTGAAAAACTGTTCTGTGGCATCGACAGGAGATCTAAGATCGATTCTTTATTTTTAGATTTCACAAGCGATTTCTAATGAAATTGCGAGCCTATGGAGTCTCTTCTCAGTTGCGCAACTGGTTTTGTGATTTCCTATTAGGAAGGCCACAATTCGTAGTAACTGACGGATAGTTATTGAGTAACACAGAAGTGATAAATGGCGTTATAGGCCTCTTCTGTTCCTAATCCAGTATACAAACGAGTTGGGAGGCGATCTGTAAAGTCCTCTTAGATTGTTTGCAGATGATGCTCTCATTTAGCGTCTAGCGGTCACTTTAAGATGAAAACCAATTGCAGAATTATTTAGTCAAGATATGTGTATGGTATGAAGAGTGGAAATTGACTCTAAATAATGAAAAGTGTGAGGTCATCCACATGAGTATTAAAATAAATCCGTTTAATTTCGGTTACACGATGAATCACACAAATCTAAAGCATGCCAGTTCAACTATGTACCTAGGAATCACAACTACGAACAGCTTGAACTGGAACATTCACATATATAATGTTGTGAGGCGAACCAAAGACTGCATTTTATTGGCAGAACACTTACAAGACGCTGCTAAAGAGACTGTCTACATTAGGCCTGTCGGTCTCCTTCTGGAGTATTGCTATGCGTTATGGGATCCTTACCAGGTAGGATTTCTGGAGGACATTGAAAAAGTTCAAAGAAGGGCAGCTCGTTTTATATTATCACGAAATAGGAGAGAGAATGTCACGGATATGATAGGTGAAGTGAGGTGGAAATCATTAAAACAACGGCGTATTTCGTTGCGACGACATCTGGTCACGAAATTTCAGTCAGCCACTTTCTCCTGTGAATACGAAAGTAATTTGTTGACCTGTATAGGGAGAAATGATAATCGTAATAAAATAACAGCAATCAGTGATCGCAAGGGAAGATTTAAGTGTTCGTTTCCCCTGCGCGCTGTTCGAGAGTGGAACGCTAGAGAAATAGTGTGAAGGAGGCTCGATGAACTCTCTGTCAGGCACTTAAGTGTGAATTGGAGAGTAGTCATGTAGATGCAGAATTAAATTTTGTTGGACTTTGGCAGGAACGTGGTCATTACTTGTAGGAAGATTATTTGAGAGGTGGCGAGGATCCTTGTCGGCTACAAACGGGACGCTTGTCATTAGATGAAGTTTAGCAGATCTTAAAGTATATTTCCGTTCACACAACAATCTCCAGAAGCTGCTTCTTTTTTCAGGCTTTTGGGTGTAAAATTTAGAAGATCTGACGAAGTAGTGGAATTCAGAGTAAATAAAAATCTAAGCAGCTGAGTAAGTGTTGCATTCCACTGGCGACTCTTTGTGAAAGATAAAATCTTGAGTAACAAGAGCTTCCGATAGGTCCATCACGATATCCTATACCCATATCTACGGAAAGAGAGCGCTTTGTCTTAACGATTTAATGCAGGCTAGAACTTTGGAAACACAGTAATGTCAGAGCTGTAAGACCGATGAACAAATGAAGACAAGGAGGAGGTTAGTTCTCTGCTCTGACGTCACTGGTCTGATGGAGGAGAAGAGCTAACCATGATTCCTTTGTTCAGGATAGCAATGACAGTGACGACTGCCGAAAACCAAGAGAAATCACCGAAGATAAGGAAATTAAAAAACAGAGAATATTTAATGAATAATTTATTATTAAGAAATTGCTCTTCTTCCTACTCCGTTCAAAAATACGGCGTGAAAACAGAAAGGATATGATTGTGACTCCATAAATGGCCTGATTTTTTTTTCGTTGTTACGATCTTCGCGCGATAGTAGGGCCTACGTCGTTAATAGTGTAAGTTCTTTGGCTGATATGTCACATATGTCGCAGGTTTTGTTTGAAGTTTCCTCTTTCAGCCTCACCAACTTGGCACACGAGTGTTACTCAACACTGAGTCACGCACGGCTTTGTCGGATCGGTGTCAAATGAAGTTTAATTTTCAATTCATTTGCGTTGGATAGCAATGTTTTTCCCTGCCGTGAGTTTCTTGTGGTATTTCCCTATTGTAGTACTTTTGACAGTCAGCCCAGTCTTTCCGTTGTGTGATGTAAGACTAGCAAGTTTGAATCATGACTTCCTGCACTATAGTGGATGACACGGGCCCTGTCATCCACTTACGCAAATCACGTTACATTACACCCTCTTTTGGCCCAGCTGCAAGGCATTTACTGAATAGACCTAGCATATGTTCTATAATTTCTCAAAGATTATACAACTTTATCGAAACTGTAGAGTCTGAGCGAGTCATGTCGGCCATCCGATTTCGGTTTCCTCTATTTCCTATAAATAATTTACTATTTATGATTGTCTAGCACTTTTTCCCCATCTCGTCTACTGTTCCACTACTAATGATCTCATTGTCGACGAGGTAACTCTCGTCTAGTATTATTTGTAGAATGGCACAGTAATATCATAAGCATGACCACCTGTGAGCATGGGAGGTCCTGACGTCACGCCCTGAAGACAATTAATAGCAATTTCATATTTCGCCCATGCCCTCCCGACGTTACACTCATTTTCGATGACTTTAGAGTTCCAATAATATTTGAATATGACTGTTGTATGCATGCATGTCCAAAGAAACTTTGCATCGTAATTCCAAATAACTCAGGTACTGCAATGTCGCATTTATCCGCAGACACCGGGGGAGAGACTTTCAAGTCAAATGTATTATCTGTACGGGAATATACAAAAGGGATGTACTACAGGTTGTAGACGCATGGTTGACGACATATGGAAGTTTGCGTCTGGTTTGGGTGCGGCCGTGAGTCGTGCAAGGATAGCCCAAGGGTGCCAGCACGGTAGCTCAGCGTGTTCGGTCAGAGGGTTAAGCTACCTTCTGTAAAAAAAAGAAAAAAAAACCTGAGTTAATGGATCAGTGATGAACTTGAACAAGCGCCATAGGACGACCGCGCCGATCAGATTGAACGAACAATAACGAACAAATGAAATCAACAGAAAAAAAATGGTAAGGCGACCGCTCGCAATAAGTGGGAAATCCGGGTTCGAGTCCCGGTCCGGCACAAATTTTCACTGCCGTCATTCCATTCTACAGCTGATGGCTGTCCATAGTTGTACTTGCGAATAAATTTTATGACTTAATACTTCCGCTGCATTTTAGTAAAATTCGTTTTGCTACTACTTCTTACTACTACTGTTACTAATGCTGTTGATCCTTTTATTGACACGAAGTAATGAATGCTATCGACAGTATATCTCGAGTTCATTCCATATTTCTAGATTTCCAGAAGGCTTTTGACACCATTCCTCACAAGAGAGTTCTAACCACATTGTGTGTTTATGGAGTAACGTCTCAGTTGTGTGTCTGGATTTCGTGTCGAGAGGTCTCTGTTCGCAGTAATTGATGAGTGAAACGAAAGCGATATCAGATTGTTTGCAGATTTTGCTGTTGTTTGCCGTCTAGTTAAGTCAACATCAGAGCAATAAAAGTTACAAAACAATTTAGACAAGACATCAGTTTGGTGCTAAAAGTGGCAGCGGAACCTGAGCAAAGAAAACTGTGCGGTCCTCCACGTAAGTACTGGCCGAGCGGTTCTAGGCGCTTCAGTCTGGAACCGCGCGACCTCTACGGTCGCAGGTTCGAATCCTGGCTCGGGCATGAATTTGTGTGCTGTCCTTAGGTTAGTTAGGTTTGAGTAGTTCTAAGTTCTAGGGGACTTATGACCTTAGATGTTAAGTCCCATAGTGCTCAGAGCCATTTGCACCATTTCCACGTGAGTTCAAAAAAGAATCCGTTAAATTTCGATTACACCATACATAATACAGATTTAAAAATTGTCGATTCAACTAAATACCTAGAGATTACTATCTGTAAAACTTAAATTGGAACCATCTCATAGAACATATTGTGGGGAAGGAGAACAAAACATTGGATTTTATTGGTGGAACACTTAGAAGATGCAAGAAATCCACGAAAGAGACTGCCTATACTACGCTTGTCCGTCCTTAACTAGAGTATTTCTGGTCAGTATAGGATTCTTAGCAGATAGGATTGACGCTGGACATCGAAAAAACGTTGAAAGAAGGACAGCTCGTTTTGTATTATCGCGAAATAGACGAGACATGGTACGGATACGAGAGGCGTTTCTCGGTGCGGCGAGATGTTTTAACGAAATTTCAATCAGTCCCATGTAGAAGAACTAAAAACAATCGTAATAAAATAAGAGAAATCAAGATTCGCACAAGAAAATTTGGGTGTTAATTTTTTTTACGTGCTATTCCAGGGTGGAAAGATCGAGAAATGGTCTGAAAGTGGTTCTGTGAACCCTCTGCGACGAACTTACTTCTGAACTGTAGAGCAGTGAAATCCTAGAAGGTGTCCTTTATGTATTGTAAACCGATGAAAATCGGATGGAGCCAAATCGGGACTGCATGGAGGACGATCGATGACTGAACCCAAGGCTTCACGTTGCAGAAGTCGCAGCGCTCGTGTGTGATCTGGCACTGGAATGCTGAATGAGAGGGTGTTCCATCTGTGGACGAAGCTTTTTGTGGGTAGGCACTCGATTGCAGCTAACTGTTTCTCACGCACAGACATAGTTACGTTACACACCGCCATGTTACACTCTACGATTCCGAACCCCCGCCGCGAAGAGTGGCCGCGTGATTTGAGGCGCCATCTACATTTACATCTACATCTACATCTACATCCATACTCCGCAAGCCACCTGAGGGTGTGTGGCGGAGGGTACCTTGAGTACCTCTATCGGTTCTCCCTTCTATTACAGTCTCTTATTGCTCGTGGAAAGAAAGATTGTCGGTATACCTCTGTGTGGGCTCTAATCTCTCTGATTTTATCCTCGTGGTCTCTTCATGAGATATACGTAGGAGGGAGCAACATACTGCCTGAATCTTCGGTGAAGGTATGTTCTCGAAACTTCAACAAAAGCCTGTACCGAGCTACTGAGCGTCTCTCCTGCAGAGTCTTCCACTGGAGTTTATCTATCATCTCCGTAACGCTTTCGCGATTACTAAATGATCCTGTAACGGAACGCGCTGCTCTCCGTTGGATCTTCTCTATCTCTTCTATCAACCCTGACTGGTACCGATCCCACAATGGTGAGCAATATTCAAGCAGTGGGCGACCAAGTACACTGTAACCTACTTCCTTTGTTTTCGGATTGCATTTCCTTAGGATTCTTCCAATGAATCTGTCTGGCATCCGCTTTACCGAAGATCAACGTTATATGATCATTCCATTTTAAATCACTCCTAATGCCTATTCCCACATAGTTCACGGAATTAACTGCTTCCAGTTGCTGACCTGCTATATTGTAGCTAAATGATTAAGGATCTTTCTTTCTATGTATTCGCAGTACATTACAGTTGTCTGCATTGAGATTGAATTGCCATTTCCTGCATCATGCGTCAATTCGTTGCAGATCCTTCTGCATTTCAGTACAATTTTCCATTGTTACCACCTCTCGATATACCACAGCATCATCCGCAAAAAGTCTCAGTTAACTTCCGATGTTATCCACAAGGTCATTTATGTATATTGTGAATAGCAACGGTCCTACGACACTTCCCTGCGGCACACCTGAAATCACTCTTACTTCGGAAGACTTCTCTGCATTGGGAATGACATGCTGCGTTCTGTTATCTAGGAACTCTTCAATCCAATCACACAATTGGTCTGATAGTCCATATGCTCTTACTTTGTTCATTAAACGACTTGGGGAACTGTATCGAACGCCTTGCGGAAGCCAAGAAATACGTCATCTACCTGGGTACCCGTGCCTATGGTCCTCTGAGTCTCGTGGACGAATAGCGCGAGCTGGGTTTCACACGACCGTCTTTTTCGAAACCCATGTCACAGATTGCGCCCCCTCTCGCGCCAGATGTTCGAGTCCTCACGCGAGCATGGGTGTGTGTGTGTGTGTTGTTCTTAGCATAATTTAGTTTAACTGCCGGCAGTATACCCGTGGACTGTTCGAGCGAAAATACGCCGGGAGAAACTGAAGAATCACAGCATTTAGTTTAAGTTAGTTTAAGTAGAGTGTAAATCTAGGGACCGATGACGTCAGCAGTTTGCTCCCCTAGGAATTCACAGAATTCGGAACCCCGTAACTGCAGAGGTTTGGAACTTGCTTCAATGAAGAGGGAAAATCGACCGAGTAATATACGTGACATGTGATACATCGACTGATGTTGAGAACAGAAGAAAAAAATTGGGAGACATACGTTTTTAGTACACCCTCGTATTACCACTAAGCTGACTTCTCCATTGGCGTTTGTGAAGCTAAACCAGCGCACGGATTGTGCTTATTTTGTCACGCGTCTCCTCAGATGTTTCGAGTGAATTCTCACATGAAACGGAACTGTACAAGATGTTTGTTTTACGTACAATGATTCTTTCGGAAACTTTCGCCCGGGAATGACAGAGGATCCCTTTTCGTATCGTGACTCACTTGAGAGCTGCACTCGGTGTTTCCTTAAACAGGAGGTCGCCAGCAACACCTCGTCACTTGCCCGCGCATTGAGCTGCGCCGCGTGCGCTGGTGAATCAAGCGACGCGAGCGGCGAGGGGGCGTGGCGCTTCCCGTGCAGCCCGTTCTGGGAAGAGCGGGCGCCGCCGTTGCGTCACGGGGACGCCGCGCGCCTCTCCGGGAAAAAACGCCGCGTTCCCCAACGTGCCTCAGATGCGCTGTCACTAAGTGACGGATGGTGTCGAGTTCCCGCATTAAGGACGCAGTAAACAGCACTCCACACATCATGAACTATGCAAGCCGAGGGGGCGGCGAAAGAAGTCAGAACACGGAAAATACTAGCCAGAGCTAGACGAGGGAACGGTAAGAAAATAGCCTTTGTGTGATTTACGACAGGTTGGAAGTTAATGCGGATTCGAATACAGCATTAGTGGTGCGCTGCTTGACACAGATACGTCGATTAAATATCTAGGCGTAACATTGCAAAGCAATATGAAATGTAATGATCATGTAAGGACTGTAGTCGGGAAGGAGAATTGTAGACCTTGGTTTGTTGGAGAATACTAGTAAAGTGTAGCTCATCTATAAAGGACGCCGCCTGTAAAACAAGCACGATCCATTCTTGAGTACTGCTCGAGTGTTTGGGATCTTCGCCATATCGGATTCGGGGAAGGGATCGAAGCAACTCAGATGAGCGCTGCAAGATCTCTTAACGGTTGGTTCGATCAACATGCAAGTATTATGGAGATGCTTCAAGATCTCAAATGGGAATCTCTAGAGGGCAGATGAAATTCTTCTTGAGAAATACTGTTAAGGGAATTAAGAGAACCGGTATTTGAGGCTGACTGCAGAACGATTCTACTGCCGCCAATGTGAATTTCGTGTAAGGATCGCGAAGATAAGAGAAATTACGGCAAGACGAAGGCTTATAGACAGTCGCTCCTCTTACGAGGAAAATAGGAAGGGGGAATACTAGTAGTGGTACAACGCACCATATGATGGCTTGCGGGGTACGTACGTAGATGTAGATGTTAAGGCGCCACCAGGTTCTCACTCGAAGGGAAACCGTGGTGAAACTGAATAGTGGATGGCGGACTGCAATTTGAACTTTATTCCCTCCAGTTCGTCTACAGCAGTTGATAGAAACGTTTATGCACAGGGAGATCTTGCAACACATCGTTACACCCGAATTACTTGAGGGTTGTTTTAATCATATTTCATAAACGTAAGGTTTTTCTGATCTTTCAAGCTTTCTCACCGAAATTGGTGGTTTAAAATTTTTTGTGTTTCTTTTCGAGTTTTCATTTTCTTTCAACGGTATTTCGACAACATCCCTAGATTTCTTTGCTCGCTTTTTGGACTGAAACCAAAACACGAGTGTGGACTGGGAAGGCTTCTCGCCAACCTATCGGGTTCAGTGGAGCAGCGGGTGTTCGTTGTGGAAAGTCAGCCGACCGCGGTGGCCGAGCGGTTCTAGGCGCTTCAGTCCAGAACCGCGCTACTGCTACGGTCGCAGTTTCGACTCCTGCTTCGGGCATGGATGTGTGTGATGTCCTTAGGTTAGATAGGTTTAAGTAGTTCTAAGTTCTAGGGGACTGATGACCTCAGATGTTAAGTCCCATAGTGCTCAGAGCCATTTGAACCATTTGTGGAAAGTTACGTGACAACAAAGTCGTCGAAACGGTGTGGTCAGTTGTTTACTTAGAAGTTTGATGGTATCGAAGCGCCATGTAATGCTTAGTCCGAAACTAGCATCAGACCAGATATGTTTTGAACTAGACAAAAAACATTCCAAAACGTGCCCGCACACCAGAAAACATGGCTGCAGTTCACTAGAAAATGCCTCAGAGTCGTACCAAATGAACCCGACGCCTGTCCCTGTAGTACCGCACCTGGACTGCACGTGCATCCCTACTGAGCGTCTGTTGTTCATGCATTAAAGACAGCATTTGCTCCTCAGCGCCTCCAGTCTGTGAGTGACTCTTCACTGAGATGACAATGAATGGCTTGGACAAGGATCTGTTCTTTATGTCTGATGAAGCCTGGTTTCAACTGAGTGGTTATGTCTGCTCACAGAATCACGTGTTCTGGTCAGCAGAGAGTACGCGTAATTTCCACGAAACACCATTGCATGATCAGAAGATTGGGGTTTCGTGTGGAATGTCTGCACTCCGCATTATTGGTCCCATTTTCTTTCATCAGAGGTTGGCTTCCACGCGTTACATTGCCAACATTTTGAAACCATTCGTGGCAGCATTAACGGAGAAGGAAAAGACCTACAGCTACTTCCAACAGAATGGAGCAACTGCCCATATGGTTCAAATGGCTCTGAGCACTATGGGACTTAACATCTGAGGTCATCAGTCCCCTAGAACTTAGAACTACTTAAACCTAACTAACCTAAGGACATCACACACATCGATGCCCGAGACAGGATTCAAACGTGCGACCGTAGCGGTCGCACGGTTCCAGACTGTAGCGCCTAGAACCGCTCGGCCACCCCGGCCGGCAACTGCCCATACAGCCGGCCGAACTTTGGAGCACATTTACCCAGTCTAACAGGGATATTAGCAGAGGTCAGTCTGGTCGCGGGCCTAGCTGGCTACCCAGGTCACGCGAGCTGTCAGCGTGCGATTACTTTGTGCGATCATCCCTCAAGTCTATGGTTTACCGGAACAACCCTCATAGTCTTCAAGATCTGCAGCAGAACATTCCGAATGAGACTGGAGCAATTCCAGTAATCCAACTTCGATCCCCGTTCAGCAAGTTGCTGACCAGGGCCCAAAAGTGCCAAGAGACTATTGGTGGTCACTTTCAACAACTGCTATAGTCAGGTTGGTACTGTATTTCCTTCCCTCAATTGCGTTTCTTTGTATCCTGGAACTCTGTTCTCCACGCCACTTTTATTTGCTGCAACCTGTATAAAATATATTGCTGCTCCCGTGTCAACAAAATGTTGAAACTGTAAAAAATTCCTTTGCTGTTCCTCTCGCAAATAGAGTGAAGGAAAATGACTATCTATATGCATCCGTACGATCTCTAATTTCTCTTGTCTTATTCTCATGATCCTTACGCGAAATGCACGATGGCGGCAGTAGAATCGTTCAATAGTCAGCTTGAAATGCCGGTTCTCTAAATTTAGTGGGGCATTTGATGCGGAATCTAATAAAATTTAACATGACGCTGCGTCGAGTGGTTCAAGAATACTTTTACAACCTTTGGGACAGGTTCCTTATACCAAAACATATTATGTCTGAAAATCCTTCGTTTTCGAGGTATTGCCGGCCCTTGTGGCCGTGCGGTTCTAGGCGCTTCAGTCTGGAACCGAGCGACCGCTACGGTCGCAGGTTCGAATCCTGCCTCGGGAATGGATGTGTGTGATGTCCTTAGGCTAGTTAGGTTTAAGTAGTTCTAAGTTCTGGGGGACTGATGACCACAGATGTTAAGTCCCATAGTGCTCAGAGCCAATTTTTTCGAGGTATTAACAATAAATTTACAGTTTTGATGACTGGAGCTCATCAACACATAAACTCATAATTAATGCTCAAATGCCCTCTTCCTTATAAACACGCAAGCACTCACCGAATCATGGACTATCACACTCTTTTAAATACTCCCTAATGGTTTCGAAGGTTCCATGACACGTCGATGAAGACTTTCAGGATCCGGGTGGCCTGCTGCATAGACAAATTGTTTAAGGCGTCCCCAGAGATAATAATGCAAAGAGTTGGGTCGAGGGAACGTCCCGGCCATGGTACTGGTCCTCCCCTACCTATCGATCTGTCGTGGTAGGTACTGGCCAGTACATCTCGAACACCGAGACTGGAATGTGCTGCAGTTTCACCATGCATAAACCCCATGTTCCTTCTTATTTGTAGCAGGTCCTGGAAATTGTTCTGAATAAAGTCCCTGTGGACAGCATTTGTAAGACGTGTTGGGGAACGTATGGCTCTACCAGACTGTCACCTACAATTCCAGCCCACACATTAATCTTATACTGATGCGGATGGCTAACCTGTATTTTAGCATGGGGGTTGCGATCAGATGTGTTGGTTGTGGAAATTTGTTATTCTATATTTTCCAAGAATTGCCTTGTCTGTAAACAAAATTGTAGTGATAAACAACAGATTGGCAGTTCCTGCAACAGACTGTCAGTAAAAGTTCTCCTGTGATGGGTGATCGGAATGTTGCTTGTAATGTATCCATGCTGAGTTTTGAGAAGTACCATATGCCAGGGCCACTAGTCTTGCGCTGATACGTGGCTCTTCTTATGCTGTTTATTATACTTTTGAAGCTCACAATATTCAAACAGTCTAACATTTTCTTTCATAACGTTGTCAATATCTAGTCCAAACTGTGTCCAAAACATAAATGTTTGGTAGTATATTTTGCGCGTGGATTTATCCGAAACGATACTAGCGCGTTACACACGACCACACCTACAGACTCTCCTGTTCGACTGCAACTATCGATATCTCTCTTGCATCACAGTTAGTATTATAGGTCTACAATCACATTCAGTTTTGCATGTTGCATTTAACAAAAGTATTACAAGTAAGATAAGTATACGCTAGATGGTTTCCCAGTCGGAAGAAGATCTATAGAAACAAGTCATGGTACTGAATTTAGAGGTGTAGAGTAAATACCAATCCTCTCTATACGAATTATACAGTGTGATTCTTATTAATGTTTAAAAAACCCCAAAGCGACGTAGGTGAAGCGTAGAGAAGTAATTTAACATAAGTAATAAGACCGCAAAGGTCAGCACCCATAGCTCGAAAGTGGATGACGAATGTAGAACATGTGACGGCACCAGATGACGAACCTCGTTTTGGTAAATGTAAACCGATTCATCGCAGTCTTGTATTAGCGCTGCCGCGAGCACCACCAAATCACATCGGATAATGCAAGAACGAAAACAGAGTGCCCTAGCGGAGCAATGTGTAGCACTGCCCCATAACAGCGAGGGTAAGATCGGCAAGTCCAAAAGCTGCACGTGAGGTGAGGTACGTCATCTGTTAACGTCGCATGTTCAACATTTGTAATTAACTTTTGGGCTATTTCCCGGCATCTGCGGCCCTATGTGTCTTACATTAAATTACTTGTCTCGGCGTCATTTACACCGCTTCAGGTGGTTTTAAACGTTAACAAGAATATTGCAACTATCACTAATGCCAATTATCATTCAGTCGATAACAGCGAGACATTCAAACGCATTAGCTGCTCCGTTTCAGCGGCAAAAGGGTTCGTCGGTGGACAAGAGTATCCTTTCCAGATTGCACCTATAGTCTTGTCCGCACCCCTGGTAGTCTGTGAAGGGAATCTATGAGCGCCGTGCATGACGTGTGGAACGGAAGATAAGCGTCCGTTGAGTCAGCGCGCGCTTGTCGTCACGGAGCTGGTTCTTCCCTCTAGACGGCTGGCTGGCGGGCTAAACAAACGCCGCCCGCCCACTCAGACGTGGGGAGTCCCTCTGCAGACGGCTGCCGTGACGTCAGACGAGCCGTCAGAGGCGGGCGCGTGCCTGGGAGCTGAGTGGCGGGGAGGGGGCCCGGCTGAATACGGCGCTCCACACTCATAGCACGGCCAGCTATTCCTGGAGCAAGACTGCCCTGCGCAGCACACCGGTCTGCAGTCTGCGTTCCGCGCACGTATCGGAATTGATTATTAATGCGAACTGCTTAAGTGGTGTAAATTAAAGCAATAAAAATCAACTTATCTAATACTGTGTGGTGTTTTAATTCAAAACTGTTCTTGTGCTCGCAACTTTTAAACTATGTTCCAGGTACATAGTGACTGCTGAAAGTTACTCTGCATACATGCAAAAGATTCCAGTTACTCACTTTGTAGTCAGTAAAGAGAACACTGGAGGTAAGCCGGCGAAAAAGACACAAGAGGAAGACATTCGGTTAGTATGTGCTTCAGAAAGTAAACTAAATAAATTTCCCGGCCAGAGTGGCCGAGCGGTTCTAGGCGCTTCAGTCTGGAACCGCGAGACCGCTACGGTCGCAGGTTCGAATCCTGACTCGGGCATGGATGTGTGTGATGTCCTTAGGTTGGTTAGGTTTAAGTAGTTCTAAGTTCTAGGGGACTGATGACCTCAGACGTTAAGTCCCATAATGCTCAGACCCATTTTTTAAATAAATTGGAAAGCGGCTTCAGGTTTAGTACAAACATATACGCCCAGTCTTAAACTCACAAGTCCTCCTCACCACACGTACGTACTTGTCACATGTACAGCGTAATTGCACTTCGTCATTCTCATACAGAAATCTCTTATCCTAAAGAAGGACATACGTCTCTCTGGTGAAGTCGTTTAAAATGAACGGTGTGGCTTATTCCACGTGAGGCTTTAGCGTGTACTTCAGAGTTCCATCTGTGATTACTGGGAAGGGCCTACCTAATCTTACATACGAGTCGAACACACCATGGTTCATTTTGATTGATTGTGTGTGAAATCTTATGGGATTTAACTGCTAAGGTCATCAGTCCCTAAGCTTACACACTACTTAACCTAAATTATCCTAAGGACAAACACACACACCCACGCCCAAGGGACGACTCGAACCTCCGCCGGGACCAGCCGCACAGTCCATGACTGCAGCGTCTAAGACCGCTCGGCTAATCCCGCGCGGCATGTTTCATTTAAATGTTTCTTCTACCGCTTATCTCCAGCCACGTGTAATGTTCACATCTTTAGAGCCGCCAGGAAATATACACGTGGCGTTATCTTTGTAGGAGAAGTTAACGAATGATAGTAATGCCACTGGTAACAACTGCTCACGAGCGAGTACACGGTGGCCTGTTTCAACAGTAAGGCCACATCGGTGCCATAAGGACGAGTACGTTACCTGAGAGACAGACGAAGTTATGAAGCTGAATAACGGGGCGTAGAGTGCTCGGAAATCCTGAGGTCGAGTCTGCGATGAGAAAACATGCTAGGCTGCCGATTTAAGCGACTTTGCAAGTAACAAACGTGGTAAGCTAGCGACTGGTAACTAGTATCACGAGAACAGTGAGGCTCGTTGTTCAGGTACTATTCTGAGTAGTCCCGCAGACGAACGAAAGACGCTGAATCTTTTAGTAGACGACAACCCATTAGAAATCCACACCATTCATGAACCGAAGGAACCCATAAGGACATGGGACATGATAACCATTGATGGACCGAAGGCACCCACAAGGACATGGGACATGATACAAATAATCGATCAGGCCATCATATTCATGCAAAGTTAACAGAATGAGACTGAAAATTTACGCATACAAAATTTCTAGCAACCCAGTGAAGAAAAAATGAAATCCCAGCTGAGGCCCTTTCGATCGGGAGCCTCTCACCTCAGCGTGAGACGAATGCCGGGATTCAAAATGAAGAACATAAAATAACATTTCCCTCCCACCGATCTGCAGCAAAACAATTGAAATTAAATAAACACCTAAATTCTCTCAAATAAATTGTACCACCACGGAGTAAACTACAACTACTGGATGAAAAGGACTATGCTCCGCTGCAGCCACACGAGGTGGATTAAAAAATACTGCTGAGCAAGTCACTGGCTTTGCATAGTATACACGAGAACAAATACACGTTCATATACCCCAGGCTTCAATTTTTTGTCTGTGGCATGTCGTTCCAGAAACAAAGTATAGATAATACCTATCCGCCGACCCTCAATTAGGTTTTCTGGAGGTTTCCCATGGTCGTAAAGCAAATACCACAAGTGGAAATCTCTTCCGTAACCGGAAACCGTGTTAATCATTTCACATTCCGTAAATTTGTGTGTGGTTAGATCTTTATTTGTGTAATTAATTAAGTGATGATTAATACTGCATCACAGTAATTGAGAGAGAGAGAGAGAGAGAGAGAGAGAGGGGGGGGGGCATTTTTCAAAGTGATTCTCCTTACATGTGCTACACAAACTGATTTACATATCAAGGACCCTCCGCTGATGACAATTCTTTTATTCAAAACCATAAGCGAGAGATGAAACTACAGTAGTTTCATGCAGTTACTGCATACTCATACAGCTAGTACAGCCATTAGTAATTTGTTGTAAATATATGACTGAAACAGTTTTATTCATTGCATTCTTGCTTTTATATTAAAAGTGGTTATTTCATTGTTTTTTTAAAGGTCATGAAAGTAACAACTGACGTACACATTATAAGTCAGCTAAGACTACATATGTTGTGGTTTTTATGTCTGAAAGTACACACTACAGAGAAGTAATTAAGTCATCACAGTAGTATAGTCGAAGTACATGTAACTTTGTTTAATAGTGTTACGCAGTTAATGGATACACATACCATAAAGTTAGTGTAGATACACATGTTAAAGTTACTGTATAACTATAGCTTTCGTTTATGCAAGACAAGTTGTAGTTACTCTCAGAACGTTCATCAAGTTTTTGTGTTATTTCCCGCTTATCGCGAGCGATCGTCTTAAGCCCTGTTTTCGAGTGGTCGTCTTAATTATTCTTTTAATTTTATTTTTTTCTCTTCGGAAATCCAGCAGAAGTCCATATAAATACATGCGTCCCTTCAGCGCAGTTTCCCTAAAATGCCACATATACAAAACAATGCGTCCAATCTTTAAAAAAAATACATAAATAAAAAAAATGAAAGAAAGAGTGTGACTCGACCCAGCAATCCACCAACCAAGGAACCTCAACGCTAACCATATTCTTCCTTTATTTATTTTTTGTAAAACTTAAACTGCAGCAACAAACAGCTAAAGTAACAGAAGCAAGAAATGAGAAGAGTCATGAACTCCAATATGGCACCTCGAAATCTCTATCAGATATCACACCCGCTGACCAACTTTGCCAATACCCTGTCCGGTAAACGTGAGATTTACTGTGCCAGCAAATTTGTCCCGATAAGGGGAAATTGCATGGCGTTCCAATATGCTGTAAGCATGTACTGCTGAAACGTCAAAACGCCAACCCCCTCAAAGCAGCAATAAACTGCACAAAATGAGCAATCAGCCACATTATGGGATTAATCTTCGACTTCTGTAAGAAGGAGGAATTCGGCCGCAGGATAAAGCCGGTGGTGTAAGCAGTGACAGAAGTCCTGGTGAGGAAAGCAAGGTGATTTCGCAGCTAGAGCCATTGTTCCAGGTGACTACTACACGTAAATCTATGCGGAAGCGTGTCCAAGGAAGCACGCCGACAACATGTACCAGTGTCGCTAAGTCCAATCCGGTGTAGTCGCTCATTAATAGGTAATAAGATATTAACGACTTTGTACCAAGAGGAAGTCGCTTCCATCGTGTGCATCGGGAGACTGATGTTGGGAGATAAACTTTCCATCGAACACGCACTGATAACACCAAGTCTCTAACTTACAAGACCATCTTTATATAAGATGGTGGAGGGACTTCGGCTGTTCAGTATAAAAAGTTAAATTCAAAGCACCTTCAGTCGCCTATATTTCAAATTTTGTTTTATTTTCGCGACCGGTTTCGCCGTTTCACTACGCTGTCTTCAGGTCCCGTGTAGGAAGAATCCGCACTCATGTGCGATTTTTCGCGGCGATAACAGTTGACCGGAATTGGGGCCGACCAACCTGTACCCGCGCGAATGCAGCAACTGTGTCGTGACCCCTTGCCACATCAGAGTGTCATCCCCTAGACACCTCACTGAAACATAAAATTCTGGAATGTGACGCAATTTGAAATGAATGCTACCTACGTCAACAGGCGAAGCAAGACTCATTCGTTGTACAAAAATGAAAAGTCGTGACTTGGTAGTATGCAATTCCGGGATAACAATCGGTATCATGCGTTGGACATATAATGCAGACGCCTTGGATGTGGTGTCTGAGAGAGACAAGACTCCTCCCGTTCGCGGCTTCGTCGGAATCTCGTAGCGCAATATAAGTATATGGACTTCCCCATATAAATGCCTTACACAAAGTATAGGTGTCCAATGTACTCTTTGCAAAATGATAAGCGAGCGTCATTCATTTTCCAGTAAGGCACCATAAACCTTATCAGGGACAGATTTCCAGGTCAAAGCATCCGTCTTCAGTGGACAACAATCAAGAGAAAACGCCAAAGATGTATGTCGATTCACAAAACGTGCCCAAGAAAAGACAAAGTCCTCGAAGCCGTGTAGGTTGAGGAATTTGCATTTGTCTTCATTTGAGCACCCACCTGAAATACGACAGAAACCGTCAGATACAGTATCAGTTTTAAACAAGGAAACTTCCTCACTTCGGCGAACGAGGACCACCACGTCATCGACATACTCCCCTGACTATGAGGTACCTCCCTGAACATTTCAAATCTGACAGCTGATCAGTAACTTGCCACAACAACGGTTCAAAAAACAGGACAAAGACATAGGGAGCGGACTGCCCTGAGGCACTCTTCGACAGAGAAAAACCGGAGGCGTCATCTGTCTATTGACCTCCACTGACGCAGCAACGTTCTTGCACAAGTTATAAAGAACGACACGTGCAGAAGCGGTAAAACTAACAATCTGTAACAGGCGACCGAGATACCCGTGACAAACGCAATCGAATGACTAAGAAAAATCGAAGGTGGCAAGAGCACAAAGAATGGATGTAACAGCCGCCACCGATACCGCAGTCCTATGTTCTGTCACCAAAGTCGAAATTGTACGGTCAGGGGGGCAACATTGATGTATACCAACCACACGACCAAGCAACAAGGACAATTTGCTGCTCATAATCCATACAACAGTTTCCTAGTCAGAACTGAGTAGGGTGAGGCGACGAAAAACAGTTGCTGTCAGACGACTATGGTGGGTCAGAATGAGGGCAATTTTCACCACCTTCAAGCTCACAGGCACGGCTGTTTCCCGCAAAACCTCGCTTAAAATGGAAGTAAAAGTAGAACCCAAAAGCGTCAAAAAAGTACATAAAATTCCTTCGGAAGACGGTTCGGACCAATATCCTTAACATCGGTTTGTTGCAGGATTCTCGAACATATTCTCAGTTTGAATATATTGAATTTCCTTGAGACAGAGAAGTTGCTGTCCATGCATCAGCACGGCTTTAGAAAGCAGCGCTCCTGGGAAACGCAACTCGCCCTTTTTTCACATGATATCTTGCGAACCATGGATGAAGGGTATCAGACGGATGCCATATTCCTTGACTTCCGGAAAGAGTTTCACTCGGTGCACCCCTGCAGACTCCTAACTAAGGTACAAGCATATGGGACTGGTTCCCAAATATGTGAGTGACTCGAAGACTTCTTAAGTAATAGAACCCAGTACGTTGTCCTCGATGGTGAGTGTTCATCGGAGGTGAGGGTATCATCTAGAGTTCCCCCAGGGAAGTGTGGTAGGTCCGCTGTTGTTTTCCATCTACATAAATGATCTTTTGGACAGGGTGGATAACAATGTGCGGCTGTTTGCTGATGATCCTGTGGTGTACGGGAAGGAGTCGTCGTTGAGTGACTGTAGGAGGATACAAGATGACTTTGACAGGATTTGTGATTGGTGTAAAGAATGGCAGCTAACTCTAAATATAGATAAATGTAAATTAATGCAGATGAATAGGAAAAAGAATCCCGTAATGTTTGAATACTCCATTAGTAGTGAAGCGCTTGACACAGTCACGTCGATTAAATATTTGGGCGTAACATTGCAGAGCGATATGAAGTGGACAGGCATGTAATGGCAGTTGTGGGGAAGGCGGATAGTCGTCTTCGGTTCATTGGTAGAATCTTGGGAAAATGTGGTTCATCTGTAAAGGAGACCGCTGATAAAACACTAATACGACCTATTCTTGAGTACTGCTCGAGCGTTTGGGATCCCTATCAGGTCGGATTGAGGAAAGACATAGAAGGAATTCAGAGGCGGGCTGCTAGATTTGTTACTGGTAGGTTTGATCATCACACGAATGTTACGGAAATGCTTCGGGAACTCGGGTGGGAGTCTCTAGAGGAAAGGAGGCGTTCTTTTCGTGAATCGCTACTGAGAAAATTTAGAGAACCAGCATTTGAGGCTGACTGTGGAGCAATTTTACTGCCGCCAACTTATATTTCGCGGAAAGACCACAAAGATAAGATAAGAGAGATTAGGGCTATTACAGATGCATATAGGCAGTCATTTTTCCCTCGTCCTGTTTGGGAGTGGAACAGGGAGAGAAGATGCTAGTTGTAGTACGAGGTACCCTCCGCCACGCACCGTATGGTGGATTGCGGAGTATGTATGTAGATGTAGAGTTATGGGAGCGGGAATTAACAATAAAAACAAACACTTTATCCTCCTGAAAAGCCCATAAAATCTCAACATTCTTGTCAGGCATAATCATCTTACCGAAGCTCACCAAACTTGCATCGGAAGGGGGGGGGGGGGGGCACGGAAGTGCGTAGCGCCATTCGGCTATGAGGCGGACAGGTTCAGGAGAAGCGAAAGAAAAGTAACATTTTAAAATAATATACATATTCAAGTTTCATTCAAGAATGCGAATGTGACAAGTTTTTTTTTTTCGATCCCTACTGTAGAATACACAACAGTCAAGGTAACAACTGACAACGTAATTCGTTCATTAACTGCAAAAAGATCATGTAATGTTATTGCAAATACCATTTCATAACATACAGCCAGCCGAATATCCTTGATGAACCTGTAACAATGTCGGTTAAAACTGCTGCCAAGTGGGAATTTTGTGATTCGATCGTGGATAATTGCAACCGAACTGTCTTATGATATTACGGTGCCACCATCACGAATTATAATGTTTCTCGGGAGTACACATTTTAACACTATTTAATTGGTGTCCGAGAAAAATGTGTGATGCAGTATACATAACAACGCCTCATAAACCTGTACACGTGTTACATGAAGTGCCATAAGCCTTTGTAAGGCGTGACTTCGTGCCGCAACGAAGAAGTTGGAAGATGCTCACGTCAGCGAGCTTGGCGCTTTTTATGTATTGTGATTGTGTTTCCTTTCAGCTTTGTACCAGTTCATTCAGCAGCATAGAGGGGAGTTTTCGATATGATAGCTGGCGCCAAAGACTCAGGCATATATTTTTGCACCAATGCGCGGAAATTCTTTGGGTAACGTGAGTAAGTTCCTGGTAATGCACATAGATGAGGCATTCTTTGGCGGGATCCCAGGCTGGATTAAGTTGCCACGCGTGGGGCACTACTGGGAATCGTTTCTCAACTCCTTTTCATTTACAGGACCTTGTTTCAAACTTAGGATAATACGGATTTTTAGAGATAGGCTCTGACTACAAAGCGACTGTATATTTATAGTCCGTATCGTAATTGCATTTGTTGCTTGGCAAAGTACGAGACTATTTGCTTATGGACCTATTGATGGGTGTTGCAACAGTTGCTCGCACATATGAAGTATTGTGTAAATTTTTGAATAAACGCACTTCATAAATAAATACCCAATTTCCAGCATACATTCTTTTTATTCTCCCGCACGACATTACAGGCTGATTTTGCTCTGGGGAGAAATGAGATTCACATAAGTATCTGATAAGCGTCGACAGGTGTTGGCGACATCATATCAATCACGAGACGAAGCAAGTGCACTTAAGAATAAGTACTTCAGTGAAGTAGCAGTTTTACACGGAAAATAGCCACGTTTCATTTGGCAGCTATTCCGGGATCGAATTTCATGGGGGATTTTGTGAGCAAAATAGTCAGGTGACGTGACATTTTTTCTTTCTCTAGAGACTATCACTTGTAGCCTACTATATGGAAGTGTCTAGTGTTGTTCGTGGTAGTTACTATTTTATATGTACTGTTACATTATGTTACAACTATGTGCGCGTGTTTATACAACAATTACAGCGATGTTGATCGACTAGAAACAATCCATGTGCTTTCTGTGTGGGAGATTCCACAGAGGCATTCTTCTGTCTGGATTTATTGTCCGAAATAATACTCTTCTACTGGTAGATAAGAAATAAATCAATGTGTCGCGACGATAGGTCTACTTGAAGTTACTCGTAGAGGATACGGAGAAGCTGTGTGCCTCTGTGGTAGCGCAAAAGCACCGTAGAGATAGACAGCTGAAAAATCTGCTCCCTTCAGCCTGCAACTTTGGCGGTTAATCACGTTGAAGAATGGCTAGAAGCCGTAATCCGAATGGTGATGGTCATAAAAAGGCATTTCATCCCACCAAGGTAGCTAAAAGGGTCACTTTCGCTTGGGTGTCCAAATCTGTTAGCACGTGTGAAAGTAGCTGCTATTCCGAGGAATAGCTGTTCACGCAAAAAGATAGGAAATTGGTACAGATGACGAACATATAATATCCACTGGTACTACACAAATGTCTCGAGACATCCGTAGTGTTTGTGACGCCCACGCTTCTATCGTAACTATTTTACATCGACTGTACGGTGTCGTATCCGTACGGTGCGTGCTACTTGCTCTCATCATCACCGTGCCAATTTCAGTGGTGTATTGAGCACAGTGATTGTGGAAACTGGCAGTGGTGGACGACGATGTACCTAGATGGTCCCCAAATCAGCATAACTAGGTATTCTGGACTTTGTGAGGGCGCGGAGGGAACTAGGAACAAATAACCCTCCACAAAAAATGTTGGAACGTGAGTGTGATTTTGTCACGTAAAATAAATTCATATATAAAAATATTAAGGCAGACATGAAGTTGTAATAGATTTACACTAATTAATCATTAATATAACGACAAAATATCTTCAGATTTTTATTGTGTATCTTTTTTAATTTTTTTAATTTAATTTATTTCCTGTAAATTACAAGTTATGTGCAAGTGTGAATTTGTACCCTATTGTAAGTGTATTGCCGGCCGGAGTGGCCGAGCGGTTAAAGGCGCTACAGTCTGGAACCGCACGACCGCTACGGTCGCAGGTTCGAATCCTGCCTCGGGCATGGATGTGTGTGATGTCCTTAGGTTAGTTAGGTTTAAGTAGTTCTAAGTTCTAGGGGACTTACGACCACAGCAGTTGAGTCCCATAGTGCTCAGAGCCATTTGAACCATTTTTTTGTAAGTGTATTAACGGAAATTGTATGGCGATAAGTCTAAGACAATAGTAACGCAGAACTCGTTGTACACTCTAAGGAGAAAAAAAAAGACGCATCAGGAAGGAATGATCCCAATTGACCGGAAATCGGTGTATGTGAAGTAAATGTACAGACAAATAACTGATTACTATTTCAGAAAAATTGGATGATTTATTCAAGAGAAAGAACTTCACACAATGAGCAAGTGACTAACGCGTTGGTACACCTCTGGTCCTTGTGCAAGCAGTTATTCGGCTCGGCACTCATTGATAGAGATGCTGGGTTTCCTCCTGAGGGATATTGTGTGAAATTATGATCAAGTGGCGCGTTAGCTTGTCGATGTCCCGAGTTGCATGGAGTGTTGCATGGGGGCTTAATTATTATTATGAATGCAAATTCTTTTTAATTTTTTTTAGTAGCTGTAAGTCCGATTACGAAGTCTCGTAAACGGTTGACCCTGACTAGTTTTAGTACGCAATCTGACTGCATAGAATAACAACAAAGCATGAAAGAAAATTTCAGTTAATACAATTAATTAATTAAGTTCCCAGCAACTATAAAACGTACGAAACCAAAGCACAAGTGTAACTGTTCTGTGTGTGGAAGTGTGATTCAACGTCCACATCTGGCACGGTTCTTCTTCAATAAGACAAGATATTTTAAATACCATTTATACTGAAGTAATTAAAAAAAATAGAAATACTATAAATGCGCAAGAAAACCAGAATTACACTCAATACAAGAACACGAGCCAGATGCTTTGTTGACTGAACCTGTGACCAAGGGGCATTATTGTTTAACACATTTGAAATAAAAAAATTTTCTTTTACCTTTATATATCTTGACGAAAAGTACTCTGATCATTACAATATCTCCATTCGAACAGCATCTGGTGTCTAGCCCATCAAAACATCTGCACACAACATGGCCTCATATAATACAGGTATCAACATCCTCTCTCCAAAGCACTAACTACCACCACATCTCAACAACGACTGACTACTGCTACTTCTCAACAAGCACTGCCAGTGGAGGCGGCGGAATAAAACTCTTTGGCGCAATCTCTGGCGCTGTGGCTCAGTGTAGCCACCTTTCAGTGTCCTTCCCATAATGCTCCAGTTTCTCTCTGTTTGGGCGAAATCTGATGACCTTGTTGACTGAGGCAGGGTTTGACAAACACGAAGACAAGCAGTAAAAAATCTCACTGGGTGCGGGCGGGCATTATCTTGCTGAGAAGTAATACAGGATGGATTACCATGAGGGGCAACAAAACGGGGAATAGAATATCGTTCAAATGGTTCAAATGGCTCTAAGCACTATGGGACTTAACATCTGAGGTCATCAGTCCACTAGACTTAGAACTCTTAAATCTAACTAACCTAAGGACATCACACATATCCATGCCCGAGGCAGGATTCGAACCTGCGACCGTAGCAGACTGAAGTGCCCAGAACCACTCGGCCACAACGGTCGGCTACAGTTTCGTCGACGTACCACTGTTCTGTAAGAATTCAGCGGATAGCAAGCATTGGGGTCCTGCTATAAAAAGAAAAGGCACTGCAAATCATGACTCCTGGTTTCCGGCCGTATGGCGAGCGACGGTCGGGTTGGTACCCCACCACTGCCCAGGGCATCTCCAGACATGTCTTCACTGGTCATCGGGGCTCAGTTACAAGCAGGACTCATCGCTCAAGACAAATTTACTCCAGCCTGTGAGATTACAGGCCAAAGACGTGTCTGGAGACGCCCTGGCAGTGGAGGGATACCAACCTGAGTGTCGCTCGCCATACGGTCCGATAGCCAGGAATGATGGTCTGCGGTGCCATTTTTTTTTTTCTTAACAGTACCTCTTTGGCTGTTATCAGCGGCACCCTTACAGAACAGCGGTACCTCGACAATATTCTACGCCCCATTTTGTTGCTCTTCATGGCAAGTCATCCTGGATCTACATTTCAGCAAGACAATGCCCGCCCGCACACTGTGAGATTTTCTACTGATAGTCTTTGTGCTAGCCAAACCCTACCTACGCCAGAAAGGTCGTCGGATTTCTTCCCAATCGACAATGTTTAGTGGTACACAGACCTGCTCGCGATTTTGACGATCTGACCCTCCAATTGTGCAGAAGTTTGCCGATATCCCTCAGGAGAATATCCAACAACTCTATTAACCAATGCCAAGCTGAATAACTACTTGCATACTGATCGTGGATGGACTAACGCGTTATTGATGTTCTCAATTTGTGAAGCTGCTTCTCTTGATAAATCATCTAATTTTCCTGAAGTTTGTCTATACAAGTACATGACACATACCGATCTCCGCCCCTTTCGGTTAATTTTTTCGTGGTGCCCCTTTTTTTGCCTTAGAGTGTATAATCTCATCTTAAATGGTACCGAACCATAAAGATATTCAATGTTTGTTACTGAATGAAAATTACATGTTAATCCTTTCAGTTTACGTAACTTTGTGTGTGATTAGAAAGAACTTTATTTGTATAAGTAACAAAATGATCATTAACACTGCGTCACAGTAATTGAGAGAGAGTGCTTTTTTCACAATGATTCTATATAGCCGTGTTTTACAAACAGTTTATATACGAAATGCCATCAGACGTTCAGGGTCACAACGCTTTTATTCAAAACAATTAAACTGAGAAGTGATTAGTTTCATGCAGTTACTATGGTAAACAGGAGTGGTGCGAGGTATCTGTCCATACCCCACTTCTGTTTAATCTGTACACCTCCGATATACTTGAAACTGGATCTCGTAAGTTTGGATACGCCGGTAACAGAGTGCTGGCAGTGAGACATCGAAATTTTGAAGAAACGGAAGCCATTGTAACAGATGATCTGGTGATAATGTAAACATACTTTCGGAGATGGAGATTGAAACTAAACACCATCAAGACAAAGGCTGCTTCCTTTCATTTGTGCAACAGAGTGGCGAATAGACAGTTCCAGGTCTAATCTGGTGAAACACTACTTCGACACAATCACCACCCAAAATGTCTAGGGGTTACATTGGACCGGACACTGTTCTACAAGCAGTATCTGAAAAACAGCGCTGTGAAGACACCAAAATAGGAAGAACGGCATACATATGCTGTGTGGAACAACTTGGGGCTCCGTTGCTGGAATTCTACAAATTTCAGCACTTGGGCTGGTCTACTCTACTGCTGATTATGGTGATCGTGTATAGCTCAATCGTGTACTCACACACAAACTCTCTACGCACATCAGAACAACACAATGGGAATTATCAGTGGCTCACTAAGATCAAACCCCGTCGAATGGCTGCCCATGTTGGACATATTCCGCCCTCTGCCCTTCGACGAAAAGCAGCTCAACTCCGTTAGGCAATGCAACCCGCAACTCCCTATCCGTCAAGATGCTGTTGTCTTAGACAGAAACCGCCTTAGATTAAGAAAACCACCCATAAAAACAGCCGCTGAACTGCACGCGTCCCAGTTCAAATTAAAAGACTCATGGAAACGAGACTGGACAGAGGCTTGCCCTCCACATTGAGAAAACTTGCACTGTGTAAGAACGAAACCCCCTGCCTTTGACCAGTCGCGCAGAACATGGACAGTGATCAACAGAATACGCACCAGTTATGGCAGAAGCATGGACTCTTTTCGTAGATTGTGGAGCAACCAGGCAAACCGATCGTCACATAGTTACGAAATATCCCAGTGGGGCATGTTGAGGGACTTTCGACGATTTCCTGATGGCAACGAACGACGCAAGCGATTACATTAAAATTTAAATGTCAGTATATTACATGTGTTATTGTTTGTATTATATTTAATATTGTGCTAAAAAAAACCATACGATAAATTAATAACTACTATATCTTCAGATAGCTAGTACAGCCCATTAGTAATTTGTTGAAAATATCGGACTGAAATAGTCTTTTTCATTGCATTCTTGCTTTTATATTTAAAGTTTGTTAACGATCACGAAAGCAGTAACAGATGCATAAATTAGAAGTCAACTAAGAATATATCTGTTGTTGCTTCTACTGTTTGATATACACAAGTAATTAGCTGCTCATCCTGCTCTATACACAAGTAATTAAGCGGCCGCATTATTCTAGTGGAAGTAAATAAAACTTTTTAGCAGTATAACACAGCTGATGCATATACACAATTTAGTGTAGATAAACATGTTAAAGTTACTGTATGAGTGTGGCTTTTGATTACAAAACAAGTTGTAGTGATTCTCAGTATGTGCATGAAGTTTAACTGTTCTCGAAGTGGCACACTCTCAGCTTTGTCGGTAAACACATAGTATCTGTAGTTTATTAAATACATGCAGAGAGAGAACTTTAAAATCTACACACCTTTGCATATCTTCGCTGCAGAGTCGGTATTGGAGAGATAAGGTGGAAGTGTATTAACGAGACACAGATGGTATCACGCTGATCGCGTTACTAAATAACTGTTTGTACAAGTGAATTAGTGAGACAATATTTTCGCTTTGGACGAAGTCCTTCCATTGAGATTGTAAATTTCATCAAAATCGAACCCCGCAAAGGCCATGGACGAACCGTTGACTGCTGATGTGTTCCATCACTGCGTCTATGAAGGACGTGCAAGAGCCTGACGCAAAACGTAGAGGATGGTGCTGCCGATTTGTGTACTTTCCAAATGTGTTCAGGTAATGATGTTCTCCTTCGAAATAGGACCTATGCGAGTTCTCATAAATCTGCAGTCTTCCTTCCACTGCTCTAAGACATTGTCGCTTTCCGTAAGGCTGGGCAAATGTTCCATCATTTTTGATCAAAGCAATGTCATTAATAAGCCGCTCGTCTGCTGCCAGTGAGTTACTTGGTTTGACTTAACGTGTCAAGGTTTTACGACACAGTTCAAGATCGAAAAAGACTAATGCTACACGTGCACTAGTTCCTTAATAACGCAAGCAATCTTGTTTATTATTTGTCGTGATTTCATAGAAAGCAACGCTTGTCCCCACACAACTACCAGAGCTTTACTTCGTTCATTTCTGATCTTTCTTGAAAACATAATAGTATTGTATTATGATATTAGGCACTGTTGCTCTTGAATGCTCGAGCACGCAGGCCGTCTTCGGTACACATGTTTCAAATAAATGCGTCCTAATTTCTTCCCTTCAGATGTCTCCCAATCTCCCTCGTCCGAGTCTGGTAACTTGTACAGAAATGAATGTAATATACGGTTTAGTATACAGTTGGCTAACTTCCTACGCGTTCACCGAATGGCAGGCGTCACCAACTTTCTGAGACACTGTGTTCCAGCACATAAACGTTGGTACTGTTTTGCCATCCGTGAGTAAGATCTACGTTTGTCTCCACGCGAGAAATTGCTTATTAACGGTTGTGATCAATCTGCCTGCAAGTAAGTCAAGTATTGTATAATTTGTATGATTTATAAAAGTGTTATATTAAAACCAGTGGATCGTAATCTTTTAACACTTTTTCCTGTTGGAAGATATAGTCTCGGTTGGCTTATTAATGGATATAATAAATCTCGGTTGGCTTATTAATGGATATAATAAAACTAGAAAGTCCACTTTATATTAATAATTAGAGAAAATAGATTTAAAGATTAACCACAAAAATATGTTAAAATACTACTACAGTGAAGCAGCAATAGTTACTCTTGTCTTCAGAGGTAGTATGATGGTTCGACACAGGTATAAAAAGAAGGAACTCTGAAAAAAAAAAGGATACGTTTAAGTCAATGCAATGAACAACAACCACCTCTGTTGTGCTAAGGAAAAACATAAAAAAATAAGTTAAATTTTGCAAACTGAAAAATGGTTTGACAACAACAGTATGTACAGCTGATCTAACTCACCCTCATAAGATACAGCAATTTATTTAATGAACTGGAAAAGCCAATAGGATACACAATAAAACAATACGTGGAAAACATGCAAACTTAATACGTTCTCTGATTATGTTAAAAGTATTTATAGAATGTATAGAATCTATGATCGGAATTTCGTCTGGATTTTTTTTCCAAAAAATTGGTTGAATCTTGGTTAGCTTCCTCTTCACTTTTCTCATTGGTCTTCTCTGTCTGAACCGCTATCATAAGGTGCTCTCGTATTTTTCTTTGTATTAATGAGACAAATAATATCTATTTGAAAGACACAATGTTTGTAATTAGTATTATCATTACTCCTTGTCCTAACTTTGATTTTTAAATGTTTTGCAGATTCTTTTAGCGGTGGGTGTCTAGTTTTACATTACTAATACGGTGATGCTGCTGATCGGTCTTCACTGCTACGGCCTTGAATGGATATCACATGATCAATATAAGAACCTGCATTCACAGTTCATGTTACGTTGTCCGATGCCTTTTAACAAGCAAAGCAAATCCTGACGTTGAATTACTGATATTTCTTCTCACGGTCGTTCGTCATCCTGTTAGCAACGAGCCAACAGTCACTGATTACGCCGATTTCAGCCTCAGCTCCCGTCGTTAAAATAATTTCGCTTCCTATTATTGCTGGTAATCAAACACAACTTGTATGCAATACAAGAGAAAGAAGAATTACAGAAACACTAGAGCTTATAAATAAAGAAAAACAAAAATCAAATAAAGTAGCTGTCTGCACGGTGTTGTTTACCGTATCAGTACTGAGAGATGGTTAATAGACGAAAATAAATAATTTTCCTAAACTCGGTAAAAGGAAATAAGAAAGAGAATGAAGAAATAATATTCGTGTCAGCGAGTGGCAAGCAACAACGTTGGAATTTTGTACAGGAGACGAAAGTTCTCGTTCATCAAGTCAGAGAGACGCTCTTGAAGATAAAGCACGAAGTCCCACACTCAGTCGCTCACAGCTGGAAAGCACAGCGGAAATTCCGTCTTGCTGTCCCGACAAAACTCGTAAAGAAGGAAGTCGGTCATCGTTTTCCACCGACCTTTGTAGATCGGTTTTATGACTGTGATGTGCATGTGGAAAGTGTAGAAGAATGTATCTATGCGGCTGTGAAGACTAATGGAAAAGAGAAAATCGTTCTGATGCCAAAGTTCCTTTAGATTCTTCGATATGTGTTTACCATCAAACTAATAGCTTGCTGTCGACGATGTCTTATTTACTCTTACTAGTAACCTACATCATTTAAAGGTTACAACTGTAATACGACGGTACGGTGATGGCATTCGAAGTTGGGATCACGGACAATGTGCCCAACAAAGTAGTAGCTGCCGACGCAGTTGCCCAGCAACGGCTGTTTGCTGCGAAATAAAAGAAACATGCAGTCGTGCCGAAGGTACTTTATCGTGGAAACAGCTCGGCGTAACTCAGTGATTTAGTGTAACAACGTCTTTTTGACAGTTACTAACAACGTAAGTCCCTGGATAAGGTTAGTCTTTCTCGTCACCACCGCAGTGTTTGGTGGTAACTATAAGGAGGGTGATTCCGAAGGAAATCTACAAGCCGCCGTCACAGGCTTCAGTCACTGTGAACGACATGAGTTGCGAACTAGTTCCGTTATTGATACTGTACTTGTCACCATGAGTAATGTGGAAACCACTGAATCCAAGGGCAGGAAAATTCCAATGGATGAAGCGTCCATACTTGAAACCAGACGGCAACACAACAAGACATCGCGTCCGAAGCCTAAAAAAGGATCCAAGAAGGAGGAACCAACAAAATCATGACAAATCAAAGATGACATTCATACAGCATTCGCCTGTAGCTGGCCTACATACTGTTCAACATTAACAGGTAAATCGCAGCTCCAGCAGCCGTTAAGAACGATATGACGTAGGCTCTTATATTGCTACTTTAGATATTGAGCGTAAATGTATAGAGAGACTCCACTCTGTGGCATAAAAGCTTTGTGCAGTAGATTGGCTCCGAAATTAGTAAAAGTGTTAACCACACCATCTCGTAAGGTCCTGGCCTTTCTTCGCACGTATTAACCAAACCCTGTTACACCTCGTCAGATGCAACGTACAAAACCAGTCAACAAATTTTATATAGTTTTGTCACTCGTTCACGATTGCGTCGTCTCTTTTTTGTAGTATAATGTATTGGACAACGCTTGCTTAGTGCCATCACAGAAGATAAGAATTTGGAGATGCCAGTTTAAATGAGATACCTGTAATACTAATTTGTTACATGCTTTAAGATTACTCGAAATACACACGGTCGCCAGTTCCCGAGGACACATGTTATTTCAAACGAGTTGACCAATAGTTTAACATTTATTCAGCTCTATTGCACGTATTGTGATCAACTGTAAGTAACTATATGTTACGCGCAAACTTATTTCTCAACAGTTGTGCACTAATGAAATGCACTTTAAAGGAATTGAGGCTTACTGTCAATTTTGAATTTTATGAAACTATTGTTTTTAAGGTAGAAAAGTTAATCGTGGGAAAATTTTGATTTAGTAACCTTATGTCACATATATTTACGCATACGTTTCACTTTCGACTTGACAAATTTATTATAAACTTGTCTATCAATATTTCAGTAGTAATTTCATTTACTAACAAACATAGTTACGCAGGCACAACACCGTTGCCATCGACACGACACAGGAATGAACAGATACATATACACCTACAAGTAATTGTAATAACGTATCTTATTTGAAAGTAGCGGTATTAATTCCTAAAATTAATAAATTTTAGAACAACGTTAATTGTAAATCGTACTTTCTGACTGCAATGATGGACACTATTGAGAAATTTGGACCATATTTAGTTAAATCAAATGTTGTTAACGGCTAACAATCGGTTCGCTTTGGACGAAGAATGATATTCAGTCATAAGTTCACTGCTTCATGGCAATATATAGACTCTAAGACAAAAAAAAGATGCATCACAAAGGAATGACCCGAGTGAATGGAAATCGGTAAGGGCGATGTACATTTAGAGACAAACAAATGATACAATTTCAGAATTGGATGATTTATTTAAGAGGAAGAGCTTGGTGAATTGATAAAATCAGTAACGCGTTAGTCACATCTGGCCCTTATGCCAGCAGTCATTCGGCCTGGCATGGATTGATAGAGTTGTTGGATGTCCGCCTAAGGGATATCGTGTCAAATTTTGTCCAGCTGGTGCGTGAGAGCGTCAAAATCCCAGGCTGGTTGGAAGCCTCTGCCCATAATGTTCCAAACGTTCTCAGTTGGGAAAAGATACGGCGAACTTGCTGTCCAAGATAAGAGTTTGGCATGCACGAAGACAAGCAAGAGGAACTCTCACCATGGGCGGGCGGGCATTATATTGCTGAAATGCAGGCCGAGGATGGCTTGCCCTGAAGGGCAACAAAGTGGGACTTTGAATATCGTCGACGTATTGCTGCTCTGCAAGGGTGCCGTGAATGACAAACAATAGGGTCCTGCGATGAAATGAAATGTCACCTTAGACCAGACCATTACTCCTGGTTGTCGGGCCGTAAGGCGGACGACAGTCGGGTCAGTATTCCACCGCTGCGGGGAGCGTGTCCGGAAGTCCTGGAATTTGGCTGACTGGAATAGAATTGTCTTCAGTGATGAATCCTCCTTCGAACTCAGCTCCGATGGCGTGCGGAGACGTGTTCGTTGTTTCATTTCTTTTGGTAGCAGGTCTCCTTTAATTGTCATACGCGTCACACTTACAGCACAGCGCCCCGTTCTTTTACACTGCATGGCCAGATTTAAGCTGTGGGGCACCACAGGCCATAGATGACAGGGGTGAACGAGAGCTGCGGAGATGTGTACTGGCGAATAGACGTGCAGTTGTTCACCAACTGACTGCCCAGATGAACCAAGGCGCTACCAAATACATCCTACGTTTTTTATTTCGCAGAATGTGGGTGCCAAATATAGACAGAGGGAACAGACACTGAACAACGCATACAGGGACAATTTGCTGCAATGTTTGTTCTTTGAAGTAGATTGGACAAGCTGGCAGAGGTTCCGACATTCGCTTTAAAGAACATCTCACTGTGAGCATCTGACTAATATCTTACTTACATGATAATCAACAGTCTATTACAGATCTCCACAGTAACTTGGAGACAGTACACAAAGAGAGCAAGGGTGGTGCTTTAAATGTGCTTGAGGAGATTTACATTAATGGCCATTAAAATTGCTACACCAAGAAGAAATGCAGATGATAAACGGGTATTCATTGGACAAATATATTATACTAGAACTGACATGTGATTACATTTTCACGCAATTTGGGTGCATAAATCCCGAGAAATCAGTACCCAGAACAACCACCTCTGGCCGTAATAACGGCCTTCATACGCCTGGACATTGAGTCAAACAGAGCTTGGATGGTGTGTACAAGTACAGCTGCTCATGCAGCTTCAACACGATACCACAGTTCATCAAGAGTAGTGACTGGCGTATTGTGACGAGCCAGTTGCTCGACCACCATTGACCAGACGTTTTCCATTGGTGAGACATCTGGAGAATGTGCTGGCCAGGGCATCAGTCGAACATTTTCTGTACCAGAAATATCTGTACAGGACCTGCAACATGCGGTCATGCATTATCCTGCTGAAATTTAGGGTTTCGCAGGGATCAAATGAAGGGTAGAGCCACGGGTCGTAACACATCTGAAATGTAACGTTCACTGTTCAAAGTGCCGTCAATGCGAACAAGAGGTGACCGAGACGTGTAACCAATGGCACCCCATACCACCACGCCGGGTGATACGCCAGTATGGCGATGACGAATACACGTTTCCAATGTGCGTTCACCGTGATGTCGCCAAACATGGATGCGACCATCATGATGCTGTAAACAGAACCTGGATTCATCCGAAAATACGACGTTTTGCCATTCGGGCACCCAGGTTCGTTGTTGAGAACACCATCGCAGGCGCTCCTGTCTGTGATGCAGCGTCAAGGGTAACCGCAGCCATGGTCTCCGAGCTGATAGTCCATGCTACTTCAAACGTCGTCGAACTGTTCGTGCCGATGGATGTTGTCTTGCAAACGTCCCCATCTGTTGACTCAGGGATCGAGACATGGCTGCACGATCCGTTACAGCCATGCGGATAAGATGCCTGTCATCTCGACTGCTAGTGATACGAGGCCATTGGGATCCAGCACGGCGTTCCGCATTACCCTCCTGAACCCACCGAATCCATATTCTGCTAACAGTCATTGAATCTCGACCAACGCGAGCAGCAATGTCGCGATACGATAAACCGCAATCGCCATAGGCTACAATCCGACCTTTATCAAAGTCGGAAACGTGATGGTACGCATTTCTCCTCCTTAGACGAGGCATCACAACATTTCACCAGGCAACGCCGGTCACCTGCTGTTTGTGTATGACAAATGGGTTGGAAACTTTCCTGATGTCAGCACATTGTGTGAATGCTTTGGGAAGCTAATCATTTGCATATAACTGCATCTTCTTCCTGTCGGTTAAATTTCGCTTCTGTAGGACGTCGTCTTCGTGGTGTAGCAATTTTAATGGCCATTAGTGTATATAATACAGTACATAAGAGAGTCTGCTGATAATTGTGTCAACAACCAAATGGGCTTATGACACCGAACTTTATTAGTCAGCGCCATTTTCATGCCCGTATCTTCTGTGCAGCCCGCGTCAGTTCTATTTCCTTAAGCGTCTCAGTACACGGACGACAGGGACAGCTCATGCTCCAGGAACACACAGAACACATCGTAGCTTCTTTTGTTGTCAGCTGCTACTATTACTGTTATGTTGATGACAAGCACACATAAGCGTGTCGGTTTCTGGTAAGTCTGACCTTCAGCAAATCTCCTTCCTTTCCATCACTGGTGGCCCACAAAGAAATGATAAAAATAATTTTACTCAGTGTACTTTTATACGTTAGTTTTGTTAATTTTCATCATTAACTTTGTTTTTATTCTTCTCTAACTCCAGAACCCAATATTCTCATGGATAACATTTGCGAGGGGCATCGTTCTTTGCTTGACATAGGGTCACGGAACATGTTTCAGTCGTCAAGCGATGAAAGTTCCTCTTGATTTTAACACAGACCTGTCCAGTTTTTGTCAGTTGTTACACTTTACATGGGACCGCTCCCATCTCTTTTTCATTTTAGTTACTGCTTCACTGTTTTTTGTCAGGGATCAGTTTCTGATTCTTAATTGCATTCCTTGCATTTGTAGGCTGAGCATTCATCACTGATGATGATTTTTTTTAAAAACTGAAGAAGGCTGAAAACTTTGCCTAGCCACGCCCACTGTTACTCTGTGGCATTCTGTCATAGTTCCCTAAGTCATGTGACATAGCATTGTAAGTAACCATCTTCTGGTGTGAAACTACAAATCTCATTTATTATATAATAACAGGCCCGTTCTTTATGGGGCGTATATGATCCACACCTAGTTACCAAACTAGATGTACAATATTTTCACGCTTGTTTAAGCCTACTCACTCAGTACTCTAAAATATCTCATAACGTCATTCGACGTCATCAAACTATTAATTTATAATTTTTTCTGTACAGATATTCACAGGAAGATGCAATTTAAAGTTGCAGAACCGGTTGTGTGAGTACCTAATCGACTTCAGTAAATACAGGTATTGCCAACTATCTACATTTAAATCTACATCCGTACTCCGCAAGCCATCTGACGTTGAGTGGTGGAGGGTACCTTGAGTACCTCTATCGGTTCTCCCTTCTATTCCAGTCTCGTATTGTTCGTGGAAAGAAAGATTGTTGGTATGCCTCTGTGTGGGCTCTAATCTCTCTTTTTATCCTCATGGTCTCTTCGCGAGATATATCTAGGAGGGGGCAATATACTGCTTGTTTCCTTGGTGAAGGTATGTTCTCGAAACTTCAACAAAAAGCCCGTACCGTGCTACTGAGCGTCTCTCCTGCAGAGTCTTCCACTGGAGTTTATCTATCATCTCCGTAACGCTTTCGCGGTTACTAAACGATGCTGTAACGAAGCGTGTTGTCCCCCATTGGATCTTCTCTATCTCTTCTATAACCCTATTTGGTACGGATCCAACATCCGTGAGCAGTATTCAAGCAGTGGGCGTACAAGTGTACCGTAACCTACTTTCTTTGTTTTCGGGCTGCATTTCCTTAGGATTCTTCCAATGAATCTCAGTCTGGCACCTGCTTTACCGACGATTAATTTTATGTGGTCATTCCATTTAAAAACACTCCTAATGCCTAATCCCAGATAATTTATGGAATTAGCTGCTTCCAGTTGCTGACCTGCTATATTGTAGCTAAATGATTAAGGATCTTTCTTTCTATGTATTCGCAGCACATTACACCTCTCTACATTGAGATTCAAATGCCATTCCCTGCACCAAGCGTCAATTCATTGCAGATCCTCCTGCATTTCAGTACAATTTTCCATTGTTACAACCTCTCGATATACTACAGCATCATCCGCAAAAAGCCTCAATGAACTTCCGATGTTATCCACAAGGTCATTTATATATATTGTAGTTAGCAACGGTCTTACGACACTCCTCTGCGGGACATCTGAAATCACTCTTACTTCGGAAGACTTCTCTCCATTGAGAATGACATGCTGCGTTCTGTTATTTAGTAACTCTTCAATCCAATCGCACAATTGGTCTGATAGTCCATATGCTCTTACTTTGTTCATTAAACGACTGTGGGGAACTGTATCAAACGCCTTGCGGAAGTCAAGAAACACGGCATCTACCTGGGAACCAGTGTCTATTGCCCTCTGAGTCACGTAGACGAATAGCGCCAGCTGGGTTTCACACGATCGTCTTTTTCGAAACCCATTCTGATTCCTACAGAGTAGATTTCTAGTCTCCAGACTTTTCATTCAGTTTTATATTTTAATAGTTTTAACGTCTATATGTAAACACCTGTTATACTGTACGGATGGTCAGTCAATTATGTATAGCTATTAACAGTGTCTCCTCAACCACCCTTTAGCGAACGTTGCAACAGGCGCCTGGTTCATGCACCCATGCTGACTTCTGTTCATCGCCAACGGAGAGTGGAATTTGCACGCCAGTATAGCAACTGGACGTCCACTGAGTGGCGACAGGTGGCCTTTTTAGATGAATCACGTTTTATGTTCCATCAGACAGATGGCCGTTGGCATGAGTGGCCCTGCAACAATTATTTTCCAGGCTGGAGGAGGGAGCGTTGTAATCTGGAGAATGTTTTCGTGGCATCCCCGGAGCGATGTAGCCGTTCTGGAAGGCACAAAGGATCAATACAAATAAGTATGCAATTATGCTTGAGGACCATGTCCACCCCTACATGCGGTTTGTATGTTCCTCGGCACGATGGCATCTACCAGCAGGACAATGCAAGATGTCGCACTATTCGCAGTGTACGTTTGTGGTTCGTGGAGCGCCACGATCAGATCACCATACTCCCGTGGCTACCAAACTCTTCAGATTTAATCCCAACCGAGAATCTATGGGATCATCTCGATTGGACTGTCCACACTATGGATCCTCAACCGAGAAACCTAGCACAGCTCGCCGCGGCATTGGAGTTGGCATGGCTCCAAATCTCTGAAGCAGTCTTCCAGAACCTCACTGACTCCCCTCCAATTCGTTCGCGCTGCAGAAGATGGTTACGGAGGCACGTTAACGTGACTGGGCAGTGTAGAAGGGGTATAGAAAGGAAACGATCTCGAAGACAATACTATAGAAGGAGAAAAGAAGGTAGATGGAGATGAGTTGGGACATATGATATTGCGAGAACAATTTGACAGAGAACTGAAAGACCTAATTACCAAGCAAGGCCCCTGGAATTAATGACATTCACTCAGAACTACTGATTTTGTTGGGAGAGCCAGCCATGACAAAACTTTTCCACCTGGCGTAGAAAGATTTATGAACAATCGAAATACTTCCAGAATGAGATTTTCACTCTGCAGCGGAGTGTGCGCTGATATGAAACTTCCTGGCAGATTAAAACTGTGTGCCGGACCGAGACTCGAACTCGGGACCTTTGCCTTTCGCGGACAAGTGCTCTACCATCTGAGCTACCCAAGCACTACTCACACTCCGTCCTCACAGCTTTTCTCCGCTGCAGAGTGAAAGTCTCATTCTGGAAATGTCCCCCAGACTGTGGCTAAGCCATGTCTCCACAATATCGTTTCTTTCAGGAGTGCTAGTTCTGCAAGGATTGCAGGAGAGCTTCTGTAAAGTTTGGAAGGTAGGAGACGAGGTACTGGCAGAAGTAAAGCTGTGAGGACGGGCGTGAGTCGTGCTTGGGTAGCTCAGATGGTCTGGGATGGAACTACGGGGCTACACCTTCAAATGTCGTGCCTATGCGGACGACCTCTTGCTGCTCGTTCGTTCTGAGGAAGAGGTGAAGACGGTCCTTGAACTGTTGTTGGACCACAGTGTGACGGCGGGTAGTGCAGTGAATATGAACAAATCGGCGGCAATGCCGGTTGGAAGGGGCCTTACGCCAGAAGAAATCAGTCCGTTTCCTTATGTGCAACGATTCCGCTATCTCGGCATAGACTTTACCTCATCTGTAAAACATACTGCGGCAGTTAACTACCGACGTATTTTACAGACGACACGTACCATGGTCCGACAACATCTCCTACGGCGCCTTGATCCTTTGCAGTGAGTCGAGTATCTGAACACTTTCTCGAATGGAGCATATTTTGCAGATCCTGCCTCTACCACTCACGCTCGGACGTCGACTTCAATCAGCACTAGGCTATTTTGTGATGATTGGATCGCCCCCCAAGGTGCGATACGAAACGCTCACGCTCCCTACGGACAAGGGGGGACTCGGACTTACGAATGTTCACTGCCGAGCGACGGCGCTCCTTCTAGCCACAATGTACAGGCAATGGCGTAGCGGGGGTGATTCCCTTACATCCCGCCTACTGGATCTCCTGGTCCCAGTGTCCCTCACACCTCCTTTGGCGGTGGGCAACATTACGCCACATTTTGCGCATGTATCAACATTTATCGTGGAACTTAGTTATATCAGAGACGAGCTTCCGCGCACGAGATCGCCATGCGCGAAGGATTTTTATGTTTGGATACTACGACGGATAAGTCGCAATGCCATTGAACTCAAATACCCCAGGTTGCATTGGCCGAAGATTTGGAGACATGTGCACCAAAAATTCCTTCCTACCTTCTTTCGGGCACTGTGGTTCTCTGTCGCCTGTGGCATGTTCACCGCCAACCAACGGCTCCATGCAATTGGACTAGTGGACACTCCACTATGCTGCCAACTCGCGACTTGACTTTTGGTAATTCTTGCAGCAAGCCCACAATGATGTTCGTAGATGGTCACACTATCGGAAAACCTTTGCCAGCTATCTTCAGACAGTCTTCCTCGACCCCCCACGCAGTTGGGATGTGCCGGATGCAGTCGGTGTGCACATTTGACAGCTGACAATGAACCTCACGCTTCTCTCACCACTCAATATGTAATGCACATACTATACGATGAAAAGATCTAAGTGTTCCTTTTAACAGAGTGATCTTTATTGAAAATAAATAAATAAATAAAAAGAACAACATCCCTGTTCCTTTAAATTTTTGATTGTTTTAAAATGATTTTCTTTTTTTTTTTTTTTTTTTTGCGGAAGATCCATTTCATTTAGTGTTTGTGAACTGCCTAACTTTGTATCCAAATAGAATACCAATAAATAAATGTTAAAAAAAAGGTCGGTAGAGCATTAGGCAAAAAAAAAAGATGGTAGAGCACTTGCCCACGATAGGCCAAGGTCCCGAGTTCGAGTCTCGGTCCGGCAAACAGTTTTTATCTGCCAGGCAGTTTCAATCGAAATACTCTCACATGTTAAGGAGAATGTAATAATCCCAATCTCAAAGAAGAGAGGTGCTGACGCTTGTGAATATTACCGAATCATCAGTTCAATAATCCATTTAAAAAAAACTAATTTGTAAACATTTAATAAAAAAATGAGTGTCATTTCTGAAGGACTTTGTGTGGATGGTAGCCTTGTACGGAAGCGCAACGTTGGTGATAAGTATATCAAGTAAGAAGAGAATAGAAGCTTTTGAAATGTTGTACTACAGAAGAACATTGACGATCAAATCGATAGACAGAGTAACTAATCAGGAGTTAGTGATGAGAAGAACACGGCAAGAGCCATAACCCGATTTCCCAGAAACTTTGCTCAGTGGAACAGGGGACAAAATAAACGAAACACGTGTCCCGGCTTATCCGTAGGTGCTCGACGATTTCTGAAAAAACGACGGTCGAAGTTTTCGAGGCACTTTGTGTACATTTTAGCGAGTACGTAGTTCAATCTAAGTGGTTGCGCTGTGGCTAGCGTCGCGGTTTCACACTTTTCCGTGTCGCGTTGGAAACCGGATTATTATTTTTATTTGTGTGGTATCGATAGTTCCTATGCCACAGCGTAGGTGCACGCTCCTAGGTTGGCACTACGAGAGCGGACGACCTACGTCGACCATAGAACCCTCTAGCCGACGCTGGGGAGCTCAACGAGCCCCGCACTGCTTTCTGCCCAGTTGCTTAAGAGCAGACGACCAGGCAACTTAGCTTCTACTTCGTAGGGGGCTAGCCATGTTTGACTTTGCCTTTGTTACTTCAATGACAGTTTGTCCAACTATTAGTAACTATTAGCTTTGATACATGGACAACGGCTTCGCACCTACGTGCTCATCTTTACCAAAAGTTACGTATATGTCATTGACTAATATTCTCTATTAAATGTGCGTTTGCTTTACATGCAGTACCGAAGTGCTTTACCTCTCCTGCTCCTGCTCGCTTCCTTCATTCGGCTTATTTTGCACATCACAGGAGCAGACCCACGCGCCGCCTTCCTAGGCGGGAGACAAAAATTTGTGTTTTCGATTTATCTACCAATGTCCGTGGAAGACTACTACACGAATGTTTTCCAATGAAGCATACTGAAGTGACGTTGTTCTTGTTCGTCTGCTAATTGTATGTCTGGTGGATGGATTAAAAAAGCGATAAATGATCGAGAAAGTTATTTGAAATTGCTTTCCGTGAAACTCCTGTAGTGTATCTTCATTCATAATCAAATGCAAGCGCCAGATTTCGGTAAAGTGATCCACTATGCGTGATTTGTCGCGAAATTATTGCCAACGCGTGAAATCGTAAGCAGTGACATTTCTTTCCCGAGTGAGATTCGTACAGGGAAATGTCACTGCTGCCAACCTGTCTTCGCATGACTGTCGTGATGTTCGCAGTTTCTATGTTCCAAATGTTTCTACGATCTGTGTATCTAAGAGAATGCACCAACTCTTTCTGAAGAATAAACGAAAGAATAAAATATAAGAATTAATATAACAATGAAATATAAGAATATAAGATTTTAGAGAGACTGCAGCCCCTGAAAATACCATGTATTATATTATAATATATTATACAATAAATTTATGACACTTATTGTGAAACCCATTTGTAATTTTCGCATTCTGGAGGACGATGGTTCAAGCCCGCATCCGGCCATCCTGATTTAGGTTTTCCGTGATTTCCCTAAATCGCTTCAAGCATATGTCGGGATGGTTCCTTTGGAAGGGCACGACCGCTTTCCTTCTCCGTCCTTCCCTAATCTGAGCTTGTGCTCCGTCTCTAATGACATCGTTGTCCTCCATTTGCAATTTTAAAATTAATATAACGCCCTAGTATCCCACATAACTTGATAAGGAACATTCGTGTAGTAACCCTCTACGGACATGAGTAGTTAAATGAAAAAAAATAAAACAAATAAATAAAGACAATAATTGGTTTTCGAACGCGGCGCTCAAAAGTGCGAGGCCGCGACAGTAGTCACTGTGCCACCAATTTAGACTATCGCGCGTTAAAAGCCATCTAGAACGTCGAAAACTTTGACCGTCGTTTTCTCACAAACGGTCGAGTATCTACGGATAAGCCGGGACCTGTTTTTGCTCATATAGCCTCTTCTTCCACTGAAAGAAGTTTCCGGGAAATACAGTTAGGGCACTTGCCGTGTTTTCCTAGTGAGTCGAACTGGAGAAAAATGGAATTTTAGCAAAACTCGACTATAAGAAGGTATCGGTTGATATGACATCCTGAGGCATGAAAGAGTAGTCAGTCTGGTAATGGATTGGAGTGGACTGGGGGGGGGGGGGGGGGGGAGGAGGAGGAGGAGGAGGTGCAAAAATTGTAAAGTGAGACCAACGTGTGAATACAGTAAGTAGATCCAAACGAATGTATCTTAAAGTAGTTTTCCGGAGATGAAGAAACTGGCACAGCATAAATTAGCGCCGCGCGGGATTAGCCGAGCGGTCTCAGGCGCTGCAGTCATGGACTGTGCGGCTGGTCCCGGCGGAGGTTCGAGTCCTCCCTCGGGCATGGGTGTGTGTGTTTGTCCTTCGGATGATTTAGGTTAAGTAGTGTGCACGCTTAGGGACTGATGGCCTTAGCAGTTAAGTCCCATAAGATTTCACATACATTTGAACATAAATTAGCGCCGAAAGCTACATCAAACCAGTTTTCCGATTGAAGACAACAACAACAACCTACACTCGGTAAATACGTCATCACATATCAATCCTGATCGCTCGTGTACAACTCTCGAACAAGGGGCACATTCTGCGTCATCTGGATAAATTATGAAAAATATGGAACATATAACCGAAACACTAAACAACTAACAAAGCTACCAAAAACAAATACTCCCTCCGCCACACGCCGTTGGGTGGCTTGCGGAGTATAAATGTAGATGTAGAAATTCAGAATATACAAACAGGGTT
This sequence comes from Schistocerca serialis cubense, assembly GCF_023864345.2. NCBI lineage: Eukaryota > Metazoa > Arthropoda > Insecta > Orthoptera > Acrididae > Schistocerca > Schistocerca serialis. The sequence continues at coordinate 943,826,223 of NC_064638.1, forward strand.
CTCAGTTCGGTTCTTCATACCAAGTCCTGTAGGATCATTGTGCTATCTTGCATGGCAGGCGTGAAGTCATGAGATAGTAATCTTCATTACAATTACGAAATCTTTGTAACTCGTGAGGGTAGTTTCGTTAACTTGTAATCTAAGCAATCATGTAAGACAGATTAATTTTTCTATAGAGGTGATAATCTAATAAAGGTGCTTCATCTGCGTTGTTAAGCTGAATCTGAACATCCTGTGATAATTTGTCTCTTGTTGTTATCTTATCTGAATCTTTATGTATAGCGAACTGTAGACAGGCAGTAGACATGCTGAAGTCATAATCAAATTAATATTAACACAAGATGTGTCGCAAAAAGCTATCGATTAGGTATGTGGAAAGTATTCCACTTTTTAGATTATTACTGGAAACTACCATTTTCAAACGTTTTTACCGTCTGCCTTGCGTTACATACTACTGCCTGCTAAGTGCTGGCATACATCGCTTGTGTAGTGTCCTACGTGAGATTTTTACGACTGCAGCTCTATTTCACCGCTCCGACATGATGAACTGGTTTCCATAATGACTTCCACCCCAAATGGAACGGCGATGAATTATTATTGTACTTCGTTTGTTCATGCTTAAGTGCGAAGGTTTTATTTCTTTCCTATGACATTAGTAAAAATGGTAGCGAAATTATATGCATCTGAATGGAGGCATTAAGGAATGGAATCATATCGGTTTTGAAATGTTGTTTTAGATAAGTAGCACGTGTCCTTTTCACACAATAAAAGCGTTAATTGTTCATAAAATAAGTAATCGAAATGTTATAAAGACAGAAAAAAATACATAATTGCAAAATATTCAAATGTTAATAATAAACTCAACGGAAACGTATTTTTGTATATGACCTATTCATGGTACATCTCAGGTTCGTTCCCCAGTGAAGTCGGTAGAGAATAAACATAAATTCACTCGTTCAAGAATTCGGAGAGCTATCCTCTTCAGTTCATCGAAGATGAACGTCTCATATTCGCTCTTACGAAGAATCTAAATCAAAATATCTGTCCTAGGATTCAAACCCTATGCTCCCTAAATTGTGTTTAACGTTCCTGTGTTGCAATATCAACATGACACGTAAGAACTACCGTTCCGCTCCCGAGGCATTTACAAGATACAAATGCGTGTAGTCTATATTATAGTTGCCAGGAATAGCACGTAAATATATTATATTAAACTTCGAGTAAAAAGTTTAGATGTCTGAGAGCAGCAGTTGTTTGTAATGAGAACCTACGGCGTGAAGTGTCGCTGGGACAGCTAAAACATTCTAATTTTTTTGTTTTTATGGTTTTAATTTTAATGATTAAGTTTTATTGTTCATTTGCTAGATTGGGGGGATGTCTACAAGCAATCCTACGACGGCAAATGGATTCCGCAAACATGCGAGACGCTTAGATGTTGCTACCTTACTTGTCGGCTTTCAACATACCAGGAAAGTGCACCTGCAGAGTGTTCTGAGAAAATACTCCGCTACACTGAGTAACTTTGTAAGAAAATATTTCTCCATGAAATCGTTATCTCCTTATATTTCCCAGTCTTATTCATTTTTTAGTTTCTACACATTCTTCTACATCTACGAGATTCACACAGTCTCCCCCTTATCGCTCATAAAATCATAGACATGAGGGGATCCTTACCCAATGGCAACTCCATGTTGCAATGTTTCTCTCATAAGCTCTCATTCCCACATTTTTGTGACACTTTTATGTTGTACTGTTCTTCGACCAAGTGCAGATGACACAATATGCCAGCCTGATTTTTTTTTCTTTCAAATAGAAAGACCCATTGAATGTGCATTTTTACCTGGGAAAGCAAACCGAAATAAAACCATCAAGTACACTTAATAATAGAGTTCCGATGATAGATCGCCAGAAAAATCATGTTTCAACAGACTATTTCCTTCAAGAGCTTAAAAGGTAAAAAAGAGGAAAATGAATTTCAGATTTAGGAATTATCTTGTCATGACATTAGAGGCATCACCTTTTTCTACGTGTCATATAGAACAAGAATGTCATTCCTCTTAACAAAACCCGTGTATATGTTGAAGCGAAGTGTGCCTTCAAACAGGTGCGCTAAGGACGCGATCCTTTCTAATAGCTCCTATGTAGGTGCATACATTGTCATACATTTGCGAACTCCTTACAGTGTTAAGTCGATAGGAAATTAATTATTCAGTTCATGTTATGCATGCATGGAATCAAGAGTCCACTTCGTGTGGTGTAGGACAATAGTATTTATTTGACAAATTATCGGCGTTCATAATGTCATTGAGGGTGATACGCACCGCAGCACGAGCCACTAACGTCTGTACACGAATGAAAGGAAATAATGAGTAAATTAAGTAACAAAATAATCGTAACAGTAACAAAACAAGAAAGCAATAATTAAATTTCAACGAAGAGGCTATGACCTACAGTATGTTTGAGAGTGGTACGAAAAATCTACAAATTTTTATAAATGATAAATATGATTAACACTTGATTGCATAGAACTCGATGGACTATATAGATACTCCTTCCTAACAATTATGTGTCGGCCGGGAAGTCACAAAAAATTAGGAGATCGTTGACACTTTTAACAGAGCAAAAAGAAATAAACAAATAAAGACAAAAAAATGCCGAGTCCTCATTAAAACCAAGGGGTGGTCTCGTGTCAACGGAAACAAAAATCTCTCAAAAATACGATACCTCTGTGCTTTTCAGAACTCGTAAAACAACCCAATTACACAACTTAAGCAAGGTAGAAAACAAGATATACATTTGTTTAGTAATACGGTCGTGACGTGAACTTTCGTGGGTCTCCTCATGTGAGAAGAAATCAGTACATGATAAACTGTGCATTGGTCAGAGGCGTGTCAACAACACCAACACTTCACGTTGCGTGGGTGGCTGAAATAAACTTACGAAAGTACACTTGTATAATGATTTACATTCTTCGTATCAAGATTTATCGTTTTCACTGATTGACTCATATGTTGGAAATACAACGAAGAAAATGAAATAAAAGCTCTGAGCAAGAGATGAAGAGAAAAGAGAAATGGATACTGGTTCTACGGCCCATAGATGACATAGCTTCTGACTGATACCAAATAAGACTCAGAACTATCAGAGTTGAATTGAATGACTTTTTCAGCACAGTCGTCAACGTAAACAGAAGCAAGACCAATGTAATAACAAGCGGCAGAAATAAAAATTAAGTAAACGAACTCCAGTCTGAAGCCACCCAACCGAATGGTGGGCACTATGGACCCACAAAACGCATTATGCGGTAAGCAGAGATGACAAAAAAGGTAATAGTGTGTTACTGTTTATAGTTCGAGAATGTATGTGCAGCACGTTTAAATCCAAGAAAAAAAGCTGTTCACACATTAAAATACAGCTTAGTGTGTAGAAGGTGATAAATTCTTACTGTCTACACGTTATGAGTCAATCAATTTGATGATAACTCGTTCTGAAAATCTAAGATTCTGTGACACTAAAATAACTGTGACTACATACCAACACTAACGTTCATTTTAAAGAAATTACTAATGAAGATAAACTAGGGAGTGAGGCAAGTCTGTAACATGTCACCAGCACTGCTCAACATCTACATCGACGACCTGGTCAGGAAATGGATGAAGGACAGAATACCTCCAGGTGTAAGAATTGCGAAAGCTAAATTTCTAAATACAATGTTTTTTGCCGATTACCATGTAATTATACAGGACAGTGAAGACAAACTACAAACAGTGGTACATACATAAAACAATGTAAGTCTAAATTATAACCTGAAAATATCGACAATAAAAGCAAAAGCAGTGGCCTCTTTAGACAAATAATAATATCAAGATAATCTTCAGGAAGGTAATAATAGAACAGGTGTTAAGTTTCCAGTATCTAAGATGAAGAAGAGAGACATAAATAAGAAAATAAATACCTGTGACAGTATATGCGGCACGATAAGAAGAGCATTGAAGGGTAAAACGAGAAGATAAACCCAAACGACATTTTATAAATTCTTGGTACTACGGAACAGAAAGTTGGGCATTAAGATAAAAAGACCGAAGGCTAATTCAGACGTCAGGAATGAAGTTCCTTAGATTAGTGAAAGGCTGCAGAAGAGAAGAAAGAACAATAAATGAAGAAATAAAGAGATAACTGCGGTGGAGTCATTAACTGAAAAATTAATCCAGCGAAAGCGGGACTGGAAACAGCATGTACTGCGTATGTCACCTGAGAGAATCCCTCGACAAGGGATGGAATACTATTCTTCTGGAAGAAGGAGTGTGGGAAGGCCGAGAAAGAGATGGTGAAGCTGGAACAGACCACAAGGCTTAATCCTGGACTGGCAGAAGATGAAGGAAGAATTATTCCTCAGTAAATTGTGAAGGGCGGGAGTCCTAACCATCTGAATATTTAAGTCCTTTTAAGATACCGCAGGGGCGATGGTTATCGAACACGCTCAGTATGTGCAACTGCAGCCGTGATAATATTCTTAAATTCATACATTCATACATTCATTAGCCGCGTTTGGTGGTTCCTCGACGACTAAAGTGGTTGCAATACTCGTTAACAAAGCCTGCTCTTGGTACTGAATGTGCACATTTCATTAAACATTCACCTTGTACGGAACATTTCATAGTAGAATTGTTTTGATATGTGGTATGCAGGACAAATACTGTGTAATAAAACTAGTCCTGGGTGCGTTCGGGTAGTTGCACGTGTGTAGCAAACATAACACAAGAGGCGGTTATCTGACATACGCACAGCCAGCCACCGAACTCTCAACAGCAGACACTCTCTTTGTTCTATTCCGGTAACTAGTTGCTTTGTCTGCCATCGTTCGATACAGGACCCATTTTTACTCTCCATCGCGAAATAATTACGTCGTTAGGTAGGTTACTGTTTTTGTTACAGTTAATGTGGACAATTTAAAACAAAGATAAACATTTTCAGCAAAGATATAAACATATTAAGAAATCCATAGCATACATAAATAGCTAAGTGTCTGCCACCAGAAAATGTACAGAGAACCAAATACGCACATTATGCTCATTATACTACTGACTTAAAGTAAGACAGAAAGAAAAAAAAACACATAACTGGCTGCTGGATAAATGTCCACAATTTGTAGTATGTTTCAATATTTCCAAAAAATAGATAATGGTAATGACAGATCAAGCCGAATATTTAGTGAAAACTTCGAAAACCATTGTTTAGTCTGAGGCCAGGCCTACACAAAACAACATGTATAAATCCCAGTAAAAATGTAAATGAGGGTTTGGCGTCATTGGCCGGGAGGCCCCTTGCGGGGCAGGTTCGGCCGTCTTTGTGCACGTCTTATTACATTTGACGCCACATTGGGCGACATGCGCGCCGGATGGTGGTGAAATGATGATGATGACAACACAACATCCAGTCCCTGAGCGGCGAAAATCTCTGACTTCAGCCAGGAATCGAACTCGGGCCCGTAGGACAGCAATCCGTCACGCTGACCACTTTTTTTTTCTTTTTTTAATCTCATTTTGTTCGCTTTTGTTCGTTACATCTGCTCGGGACGGATGTCATAAGACATCCGCTAAGTGCATTGTTGATCGATTAGCTCAGTTTTTTTATTACAGAGGGCTGCTAACCCTCTGACCGAACACGCTGAGCTCCCCTGCCGGCTTGACCACTCAGCTATCGGGGCATTCCTCAAAATGCTGTTCACCAATTTGCACTGGACAGTCAAATTTACCGGGATGCTCCACAGGATTAGTTCTCACGGAACGTGAAGTACAGAGAATTTTGCTATAACAAGCAATGCCGTGCATTATCTGTTCAAAACTATCCGGACACCTATCAGTCGGAAGGCAGGTTCTGCCTCTGCAACAGGACATCACAGTAGAGCGTCTAGTTTAGTTGTAGTCAAACTTTTTTTTGGTTTAAAAACCAATAGCCGGCTGCTGGTGGCCGAGCGGTTCTGGGCGCTTCAGTCTGGAACCGCGCGACCGCTGCGGTCGCAGGTTCGAATCCTGCCTCGGGCATGGATGTGTGTGATGTCGTTAGGTTAGTTAGGTTTAAGTAGTTCTAAGTTCTAGGGGACTGAAGACCTCAGATGTTAAGTCCCATAGTGCTCAGAGCCATTTGAACCATTTCTGAAAAACCAATATTGACATTGTAGGGCGTCATCTCGGACGGCACAGGAAGGAGGAGGGTTAAGGGTGGTGGAAAAAATGGCCATTCAAAGACAAATCCAATTTTCACCAAACCGTGGTTATTGACAGAAGCTTACCATTTACACATTTTGAAGATCGATATTATAAAGCATCACACAAAATATTGTGAAGCGAAACAGAACCTAATGTATTGGAGCCACATGTATTGGAGCAACATGCATTTTTCTTAAGGCCTACACAGTGACCAATTTTCCTTTCCTAAGCGAGTACTGAGGCAAATTCCATCGCAACAGGATCCCATGTTTGCTTTTATGATTTACCGGAAAATTTCCTACGCATCTTCACACAGTAATATCGCAAAGGATAACAATCGAATATAGCAGTCAATCGGACTTTTGTATTAGAGCAAAGATGTCAGAACAGAGACGGTTTTAATTAATTCAGAATTGTCACAGATGGGTAGAATGGCGGATGACAGCTTTATATATACACTGAAGCGCCAAAGATGCTGGTAGATGCATGCGTATTCGAATACAGACATATGTAAACAGGCAGAATACGGCGCTGCAGTCGGCAACACATTTATAAGACAACAGTTGTTAGATCGGTTACTGCTGGTACAATGATAGGTTATCAAAATTTAAGTGAGTTTGAACGTGATGTTATAGTCGGAGCAAAGCGATGGGACACAGTATCTCCGAGGCACCGATGAAGTGGGGTTTTTCCCGTACGACCGTTTTACGAGTTTACCTTGAATATCAGGAATCCTGTAAAACATCAAATCTCCGACATCACTGCGACCGGAAAAAGGTCCTACAAGAACGGGATCAATGACGACTGAAGAGACTCGTTCAGCTTGACACAAGTGCAACCCGTCCGAAAATTGCTGAAGATATCAATGCTGGTCCATCAACAAATGTCAGCGTCCGAACCATTCAACAAAACATCATCGGTATGGGCTCCTAAAGGTCCACTCGTGTACTGCACGACACAAAGATTTACGCCTTGCGCGGGCCCGTCAACACCGACATTGGACTGTTGATGACGGGAAACATGTTGCCTGGTCGGACGAGTCTCGTTTCACATTGCATCGATTGGATGGACTCGTACGGGTATGGAAACAACCTCATGATTTCATGCAAGCTGCATGTCAGTAGGGGACTGTTCAAGCCGGTGGAAGCTCTGTAATGGTGTGGGGTGTGTGAAGTTGGAGTGATATGGGACCCCTGAAACAACTAGATACGACACTGACTGGTGACACGTACGTATGCGTCCTGTCTGATCACCTGCGTCCATTCATGTCCATTGTGCATTCCGACGGATTTGAACAATTCCAGCAGGACAATGCGACACCCCACACGTCCAGAATTGCTATAGAGTGGCTCCAGGAACACTCCTCTGAGTTTAAACACTCCCGCTGGCCACCAAACTCCCCAGACATGAGCATTGTTGAGCATATCTGGAATGCCTTGCAACGTGCTGTTCAGAAGCGATCTCCACTCCCTCGTACTCTTACGGATTTATGGACAGCCCAGCATGATTCATGGTGTCAATTCCCTCCAGGATACTTCAGACATTAGTCGAGTCCATGCCACATCGTATTGAGGCACTTCTGCGTGATCGCGGGGGCTCTACACGATATTAGGCAGGTGTACCAGTTTCTTTGGCTGTTCAATGTAAAGAGGTTTAGAGTTTTATCTGTTGCATTATGCGTGTTTATTTGGAAGTAACTAATTCTTATTGGAATCGACACGTTATCCACTTTTCGCGACGAGTGGTTTGGCCACTTTTCCCAATCAGACTTCATGTCGGCATTAGTGGTCCACAGAATAAAATATTAAACAGAAGTAAATAACACGGAACTACATTTGAAAGCCAAATTACGTTGTTTAAACACTTATATTGTTAAAAATTATTGCTCTCTATACAAGTGAGGTAAGAAGAATAATAAAAATGACTTGTATTACATCAAACGGCTAAAAAAAGATAAAGTTTTTATCAAAACATAACAGACCAAGATTTCTCTGTCCATGGCGATCTCCACTGAGGTGACAGAAGTCATGGGATACCTCCAAATATCGTGTCGGACCTCCTTTTGCCCGGCATAGTTCTCACAACTCGACATCACATGAACTTAACCAGTCGCTGGACGTACCCTGCAGAAATATTGAGCCATGCTGTCTCAATAGCCGTCCATAATAGCGAAAGTGTTGCCGGTGCAGGATTTTGTGCACGAACTCATCTCTTGATTATGCGACGTAAATGTCGATAGGATTCATGTCGGGCTATCCTGGTGACCAACTCATGCGCTCGAACTGTCAGGAATGTTCCTCAAACGAATCGCAAACATTTCTGGCCCGATGACATGGCGCATTCTCATTCATGAAAATTCCATCGTTGTTTGGGAACCTAAAATCCATGAATGGATGCAAATGGTCTCGAAGTAGTCAAACATAACCGAGGACTCAGTCCATTCCATGTAAACACAGCCAACACCATTATGGAGCCACCACCAGCTTTGCACAGTGCCTCGTTGACAACCGTGGTCGATGGCTCCGTGGGGTCTGTGCCACACTCTAACCCTACCATCAGCTCTTACCAACTGAAATCGAGACTCATCTGACGAGGCCACGGTTTTCCAGTTGTGTAGGGTCCAACCTATAAGGTCACGAGCCTAGGAGAGGCGATTGAGGCGATGTCGTGCAGTTAATAAAGGGACTCGCGTCGGTCGCCCGCTGCGATAGCCCATTAACACCACATTTCACCGCACTGTCCTAACGGATATGTTCTGTGTACGTCCCACATTGATTTCTGCGGTTATTTCACATGGTGTTTCTTGTCTGTTGGCAGTGACAGCTCTAAGCAAGTTCCACTCCTCTCTGCTATCGGTCGTTAAGTGAAGGGCATTGCCCACTGCCTGTGATGAAAGGTAATGCCTGAAATTTGCTAACCTCGGGACGCTCTTGACACTATGGATCTCAGAATACCGAGTTCCCTAACGCTTTCAAAAATGGGATGTCCCATGAGTCCAGCGTCAACTACCATTCCGCATTCAAAGTCTGTGTGGCCATAATCAAGTCGGAAACCTTTTCACACAAATCATCTGATTACAAATCACAGCTCCGCCAATACACTGCCTTTTTATACACAATGTACGCGTTACTAGCGCCAATGTGTATGTGCATATCGCTATCCCATAACTTGTGTCACCTCCGTTTATATCAGATCCAGTGAGACTACTTATCAGCAAGCAGCAGTGCTGTTCGGAGCAAAAAATATACAAAGGCCACTTTTCCGGTCCTGACCATTTATCACACCTTCCCACTTTATCACAATATTAACTGGTCTCCTACATAAGTTAGTATGTCATATTAATTAATGTGAGTCATTGCGATATGAGACACAATCATAAATGTTTGCTAAACGTTCTGAATGTCATTTTTCTTATACTTGTTACATTGTATTACAACAGCTTTAATCTGACTTCATATTACTTGCTAAAGAGACGTACCTAATTTAGATATTAACATCTCTATAATGCGCATTCACAAATCCAAGTCACTTTCGTGTGACATTTATGCCACAGCAACTGATCGATGCTAGCTGCTCAAGCTCGTGAGTTGTCAGCACTGGAAGACAAACAATAAAATACTCCCCCTCTCACTTCTGATAGCCTCGCAGTGGCCGAACTACATTCCACTCTGTCCCTAGCGTAAGAGGCAAACTTTGCATACCTTACGGTCGAATTCACCAACGTCAAAATTAGCTTCATGTTAAAATATTGCTGCTTCTGTAAATGTTCCTGTTTGTTACTGAGCAAGATAAATTTATTCCTAAGAAGCTCTTAACGTTGGTTTGCGTGTTTTCAAAATGTTCAAATGTGTATGAATTGCTAAGGGACCAAACTGCTGAGGTCATCAGTCCCTTGACTTACACACTACCTAAACTACCTTAAGCCAACTCACGCGAAGGACAACACACACACACACACACACACACGCACACACACACACACACACACACACACACACACACACACATGCCCGAGGGATGACTCGAACCTCCGGCGGGAGGGGCCGCGCAGTCCGTGACATGGCACCTCTAACCGCGCGGCCACTCCGCGCGGCTGGCCTGTTCTCATTCTGCTGTTAGCTGCTACATGCATATTACAATGGAATACGTCTGAGAACCGCGGGCGCACGAACACTTGATTCGAGTCGCAGTTTAACGACCGCGGGCCTAGTTTGTGAGTTGCAGTGAGCTTTGGAGAGGAGTGACTTATTTTCATTTGCAGGGTGCATTTTAGTTTAAATTCTTAAATTTCTTCGGACCATATTTTAGTTGTTGTTTATTCTTCTCGTTTATATCTTGCGTACATCCCAACTTCAGTAGAGCCACAGTCGGGTTATTTTCTCTTTTTCTGGGGGTCTGCTTGTTCTCTGTAATTAGTCCAGACAAATTTACTTGTATTTTTTCATATCTCGTGAAGTTTTTTTAATTATTGAGACATGCGTAGTGTTCAAATGGCTCTGAGCACTACGGGACTTAACATCTGAGGTCATCAGTCCCCTAGAACTTAGAACTACTTAAACCTGACTAACCTAAGGACATCACACACATCCATGCCCAAGGCAGGATTCGAACCTGCAACCGTAGCGGTCGCGCGGTTCCAGACGTAGCGCCTAGAACCGCTCGGCCACCCCGGCCGGCCTATGCATAGGGACTGTGCTTGTTGGTGAACTGAAAAATCCCCTGGTGACCCGGTTGTCGCTGCGATTTGGGATAAGCAACATCTGGTCGGTCTGTCTTAATTCGAGAATGAACTGCGGCTACCGATGGGTTGGCGCGTCTGGGCGGAAGAGAAAAGTGGGAACTGATCGCACGGCTGACTCCGAGCGTGAGGTGAAAGTGGGAACTGGCGACGTAATTGACTTCTTATGCCTTAACAACAAGTACGAGGTGCTGCTCAGAGTCGATAATGCTTTGGAGCCAGCATGGATTATATCTTTTGTTGAGAAACCGGCCAGTTCTGCCCGCCTGGGTATGCGAGTCATTGAGAGCAGGGCGGGAGAGAATATCAGTATGCACTCGATGTGTTTGCCGGGGGAGGGGCTCGCCCGAAACGTGGAGGACGCCCTGCCGGCGGCTATCGATCTCACTGCATGCAATGGGTGCAGAAGGTGCAACTGGCTGCAAACAATGGCACTTGTCGGCTCGAAACACGCCTACCACTTGGGTTCTGAGGCCATCCTCGGTTCCTTTCAGTGAGTGGCTCATTTGGTGAAGGCAGCTGGCATTACACGGTGGGTGCAAGCTAAGCTCACTATTTGTAGCATTGTAATCTAGTCTCAAGGTGAGTGGAAGGTCTAAACCAGAGGTTCAGACCATTCTACGGCGGTATCGGATGCGAATATCTCGACTTCCACTAACGGGTGGAGAGTTGTACCGTTCACGTTAATAGGTCAGGCGTGCAGTACACGCGCGAAGCGACTATTAGTGTAGAGGATTATGTGTGCGTGCACATGGGGGTTTTTAGGTTAGAGAACCCCCCTCCCCCCCCCCCCCCCCCCCACATATCCCCTTGGGATCAGGGAGGAACTGCCAGCCAAAATCGAAGATACATCGGCTATGTTATTCCCAGAGAATGTTCGTCTCCACAGACCGGTAACAGAAAAGTTTAATGTGAAATTAATAACCTGCAGGGGCGTCGATGTTAAGATCCCATAATTCGTATCTCTTATTGAAGGTTATAAGTCTAAATAATACTAGGAATAGAAAGGTGGTTGAAACCGGAAGGGAATAGCATCAAAATCGTAAATTCAGATTGGAATATTTATTGTAAGCATAGGTTAGTTCCCGGTGGTCGCGGCGAATTTATTGCCGCAAAGAATTCGATATCTAGCAGATTACCACAGATTACGAATGTGGGTATAAAGTTAATCATCAATGGTGGCTCAAAAATTGGATGTTTACATAGGTCATCTGCGTCAGGAACTGTAGTAGTAAAGCGCTTCAGAGAAAACTTGTAGAATATCGTGAATAAGTTTCCTGACAATGCTATTGTAATTGGGGGGGGGGGGGGGGGGGGGCGACGACGACGACTTCACTTAACCAGGTATAAATTTGCGGAGTCATATTACCAAACCTGCTGCCAGAGGCAGGGATTCGTGTGAATGGCCGGCCTTGTGTGGCCGAGCGGTTCTAGGCGCTTCAGTCTGGAACCGCGCGACCGCTACGGTCGCAGGTTCGAATCCTGCCTCGGGCATGGATGTGTGTGATGTCCTTAGGTTAGTTAGGTTTAAGTAGTCCTTAGTTACAGGCGACTGATGACCTCAGAAGTTAAGTCGCATAGTGCTCAGAGCCATACGAACCAGCCATTTGATTCGTTTGACCTTCTTCTGAATGTCTAGTCCGAAAATTACTTCGAGCAGTTAGTTAGAGAACCAACTCGTGAAGGTAGCGTCTTAGACCTCCTAGCAACAAACAAACCTGAACTTCTCGAATCAGCTAACGTAGATGAGGGTGTCAGTGATCATAAGGCTGTGATGTCAAGAAAGGTCGCAAAATATTTTTGCTTAGCAAGAGCGACAGCATGCAAACTGCGAAGTATCAGATAGTCAACATCAAATATTCTGTGCCGGAAACGAAGATGTGGAGCATTATGGAAAAAATTTGAAAGCGTCGATCAGTATGCCTTAGACAAGTATATTTCGAACAAGGGCTTAGGGATGGGAAAGACCTACAGTCATTTAATAGACGTTTTTGAAAATTGCTACGTAAACAAAGAGAGCTTCATCTCAGATTCAAGAGAAGACAAAATCTGGCGGCCAACGAAAGCTGAACGAAGCAGGAATGGGCGCAAGGAGAGCAATAAGAGAAGCGTTCAGTGACTTTCAAGGTAAAACTTTGTTAACCGATCTGACTAAAAACCGCAAGACGTTTTGGTGTTCCGTAAAATCAGTATTCAGTTCGAAATAATCGTTAGTCAGTGATCATAATGGCACTGCAACAAAAGAATGACAGAGAAGGCTGAAACTCTGAATTCGGTCTTCCGAAACTGTTTCACCGCTGAAGATCGTAAGACAGTCCCTCATTTCAATCATCGTACGAACTTCGAGATGGCAGATACTGAGATAACTGCTCGCGGAATCTAGAAACAGCTACAATCCCTTTGTAGTGGAAACGCGTCAGGACCAGATGAGACACCTATAAAATTATGCGTGGGAACTTGATCCCCTTATAATACTCTTCCCCTTACAGAATTACTTAGTCCTGTCACGGGAAAGGCCACCGGGTACTGTTAAAGTAATAGTATACCGATAATGTTATCCTGTGAAACGATTTCTACTTTGTGACTGTGACTGTGTGTAGTTGAAAAGTGTCGGTTAAATGTGTTTCGCTAAACATATCTATTGAAAGAAAGCAGTAGCAAGGTAAACGGGAATCGAGCTAAGGTTCTATTAGTAATCAAGTAAACTGTAATTAAGTAAAAAGAAACGGTCTACATCCTAATTAGGCAAAGTTGTACCCAGCATGGTTCATAAAAAATGTTAAATTTTGGGGTTAACTTTACTTGTTACTGAACTCCTGTTTTGCTCACAAGTTACCACACAGAAGTACAATGTAGCAAATAATGTACCAGTCATTTGACTTGAACTACGCAGGAGAAGTATTAATGCGTATAGGCACCAACTGGCTCTCAATAACACTTACTATCTGTACATTACAGTAGGAAGATAAAGATAATTATCGGTAAATGATTACTAATGGTGAAGCACTAGTGACTTGTACAAGAGTTCCTTTGTCAGTTTAATGACAGCGATTTAATATTGTTGAAATAGTTATGAAGTAATTTTATCTTCTGTACTGATTATTCACTTCCCTATATTATTTAGCTCAAATGGAACATGTGACACCTGGATCTAGTATAATTTGAATAATATTGTCGCCAGCTGCTTATTCTTGTTGCTGTTATTGTAATATGCTATTTAAATCTGGTTCAACTATTAGCATGAAGTCCCAGAAGTTAACTTATCGGTAGACTCAGATAGAGGCTGAACATTTTAGTCACAACACAAAATGGGAAACATTGTTAATACATGAAACTGTAAACACTATTATTTCAATGAAAAAGTCTTTGAACTAAATACCTTAAATCATCTCTTAGTAACTGTACGTTGATAAAACTTTAACTGTTCATTTATGCTAACTACGTGGAGTATTTCAAAATTAATGCTCACTAAATAATTATCTACTTTAGAACTCCACAAAGTTTATTAACTTTTATTAAAGAAGATAATTGCTTTTCAGTTCAGTAAAATAAGATCTTTGGATTTATCATAGTACTTGGGATAGCACCCTGTCTAGGTAAATGACTAAGGATAAAATACGGTCGCTCAACACAAAGTTTACAGAACATAGATTTATTACTGATAACGAAAGCACATAACTGATTGATGCAGTTATACAGTCCTTAACTGATAATTTGAGGTGAACGTGGTGGCAGTGTCGATCTCCTGTGCTATTCAAAAAAGACGGCAAAAGTATCCATGGCTCTTCTCGTGCAACAAGCTCTGAAAATTCTCTTCTTAGCTTCGGATTTTCATAGAACAGAGCTAAACAAAGTATGCCATGAATAATAAGCCGAATTACTTCCGCATCCGAGGCTGTATTATATAATCTTGCATTTCTTCCCATCTCCTTCGGTTCACAAGATGCGCACCGTTTGCCTGCTAGCCACCGACTGACTGTTGCCAAAAAGGAGCTTTGCAGTTCCACCTTTTCTATTCCCGACCAGCCAGTTTCGTTGCCGAGGGACTTCCTTCCAAGTTTTACATTATTACAAACCTATTTTCCCTATCCATGAACAGTATTATAATTAAGGTTTTGATTTTTACATTCTTTTACAGCACATTGCTTGTGAAATTACATCCATAGATTAATTAGAATTACGTAAATGAACATAAGTAATGAATAAAACATTTACATCGATGTTACATCACAGAGCATGGTAATACAGAAATCACATTTAGTGAAAACAGATCATAAGAGGTAACATCGACAATAGCTTATACTCTTCTAGCAGCAATTTATTGTAGGCCATTGGGTCAACTTAGGGTACCTAACGACTGGAAAAAAGTGCAGGTCATTTCCGTTTTCAAGAAGGGTCGTAGGGCAGATGCATATAATTATAGGCCTATATCGTTGACGCCAATCTGTTGTAGAATTATGGAACATATCTTAAGCTCGTGTATAATGATGCTTTTGGAGAAAGAAAATGTGCACTGTATGTATCAACTTGGATTCGGTAAACAGATGTCTTGCGAAACTCAGCTCGCTCTGTTCTCCCATGAGATCCACAGCGATGTAGAGAAGGTGCTCGGGTTGATGCCGTGTTCCTTGGCTCCAGCTAGGCACTTAACACTGTCCCGCACTACCATTTAGTGAAAAATTGCGAGCTTACCGAGATCTGCGACTGGATTCAAGACTTCTTCGCAGACATAAGTCTACACGTCGCTCTTAATGGAACAAAATCGACAGATGTAAAGGTAGTTCCGTGGGTACCCCAAGGTGACAGGACCGTTACTGTTTACAGTGTATATAAATCATCTAGTAGAGTGCGCTGGAAACTTTTTAAGGCTGCTCGCAGATGATGAGGTTGTTCTTAAGAAGGTAGCCACACCAGAAGATACTAACGATCTGCAGAAGGACCTACATAGGACTGTTGAATGGTGCAGGGACTGGCAGTTGATCCTAAACATAAATAAATGTAACAAGCTGCGCATGCTTTGGAGAAGAAATCCACTACTGAACGAATACCATAATTTACATTGAATTACCTTCTCTCTCACTTATTCATTTCTTTATAGAACATCGAGGACATTTCATAACATTCATAAATAATGGAGCGCATCGTAAGAACGATGTGCTTCTCCGAAACATCGTAATACTTCTCTTCTTGGTTGAATACTTTTATCACGACTTGTATACTCACTATATACAATTACAACAGCAGTTCCATTCACTTGATGTGCGATGAATCGTCGTTAGTGTTCTCCAACTGATTTTTTGCCGACTGTAATCATAACTTTATATTTGTCGGATATCATTTGATCCAGTGCTGTATTGAAAACGTGAAAACAGTGAATGTCCCTACGTAAAATTCACTACAATTCTTCAATGATTTCCTCTCTCAATCCACTTATATTTGAGCATCGTTGATCGAGTTCAGTTTGTCCGTCGTCATTCAAATACACTTGTAAAAAATGCGAAAGATTCGTTTGACATTGATAGCAAAGACACTCATGTCCTATAGACTCCTTATTTAATCGAAAATACAAGACAGAACTGATGTTCTTCACTGCTCATTGACGTAGCGCCAAATGATGTCACTTGAAATCAAGCATTGTACGCTTTCACGTTTTGCAGAAAATGTTATAATTTCGGCGTTTATTCAAACATGTAATGACATATTTTCGATAGAGGCACTTCCAATGGTACTAATCGAATTTTTGCAGTCATACAACACATTTCTGGTCTTTCTTTACTGACTCTCTTGGCTCCGCAGAACTGACACACTTAATCGATTTTGGCAATGACAAAGTGTTAGTGTTTCCTGTACTCTTTCAGGGGATCATAACGGAATGCATTATCCGCCAAACTGCGTCTTTACTTCTGCTTTGCACTTCCCATACATTAACGTTTTGTTCATGCGCTTGTGATCGCTATCTTTCACGGGCTTCACTCACTGTAACTCTATTTAGTTCATTTCGTAGCCTTGTTTCTCCAAGAGTCTGTCCGCTTGCTGAGTGTTTCACTCGATTGTCTTCACTCATTTCAATTCGTTGTTCCTCTGTTTTCTCTCAATTTATTCATTGTCTTCCGCTTCTCCATACCCATCTGTTTCATTTCTTCTTTTCAAGTCACCAATGGTAAAATCTTCTCTTTTTTGCGTTTTAGCGTTCTGTTAAGTGTTAATAATACTCAACACATTAAAATTCCATTTAATACACTGTTCACTACCTTAAGCAATTCGCTGTCACTTAAATTTGTTTCACTTTCTATAGATTTCACTTTTCCGTGAACCACTCTAATCGATTTCCAAAGGTATGCAACGCAAGTGTTACGCCATCGTCTATATATACCCTTCTCAGCTGGAACGTATCCCCACAACAGGGTAACGAAATTTTGAGAACATTCTGGAACACCTTGGGAGATTCTATAGCGTTCTGGAACACTCCATAACATTCAACAACGTTCTCGAACATTCTAGAGGGTACATTCTGACCAGTTTCGGCCACCTTGGCATTCGGTTCTCAGCTGCTTCAGCGACCTCCCATAACAAGTCCATTGGTGCAATTCCCTCCTTTGGCACCCACATCTTCGAAGTCAACGACTACAATTCCAAATCGAGACTTTCTTCATGGATGGAGGATGAAGGGCTACCACACCGTATAACAGCCATGGCCTGCGGGAGAAGGTTGCAGAGTTATAGTGTCACACACAGACAAACCACACCTACATTTATTACATAAATGACATCTTTAGACACCACTATCTTCATAACTAACCACTGCAGTTCCAAAACAAAACATTTCTCACGGATATGAGATGGTGGGTTACAACGTGATTCGAGGCGTGGATATAAGATAACGGGAATATTGCTGTAAAACATTTTGTTTCAAAAACATACATTTTAGTTGTTGTCATCCTCAATATGCTTCCCTTCTCTATCCCTACAACGCTACAAGCGAATTTTGCATTGATGGAAAACAGTTCTGTACGGTTTCCTGTGCGAGCTCTTTGACGAAACGTGCCAGTCTTTCTTTTACTGGTTAACGAATTGAAATCTTGCTGCTTTTAATGCAGGTTTGACATTGGCGATTAGACAAGTAAATAAGGTGAGTAGTTTAATACTGGGATGATGTGCTTGGCTAGAAACCTCTAAATGGGCAATGTAGTATGAGCCGGCTCGTGTTCTTGGTGTAGAATCCACGACTTGTTCTTTCTCAATTCGGGGCGTTTTTCTTATTTTCTCAAGGAGCTGAGCAAGAACCTTAAGGTGGTAATGCTGATTAACTGTTTGACCTTCAGGAAACCAATGAAGATACACAATTGCACAAATATAGTAAAAAAAAAAATCAGCATTGCTTTGAGTCCTTTTTTCTTCATTTGAGGTTTTTTCGTTCTAAGTGAAGTTGGGGCCTTGCTTTGCACGAACTGGCGCTTAGTTTCTGGACCAAAAGCGAAAATTCAAGATTGTTAAAATGTTATCGCTTTTTCCAGGAAATCAGTATCTCATTCAGTGGTTTCAGAGTGTCAGTACAAATATACTTATGACGTTCTTTTTGCTCGATCGAGAGAATTTGTACCGGTTTCGCTCACACTCTTCTCATTTTAAATTGATTATGTAAACTTCGCCTTACGCATTCTGTGTCAATTTCAACAGTTTCAGCAATCGGAAGAATACTTAAGCAACGGTTAGATCGGATCAGGTTACTTACTTTTTGATATTTTCAATCCGTTTTTGATGATGAAGGGCGACCCGGGTGTGAGTCATCTTCAACGTCTTCTCAGGCGTCTTGGAAACGCTTGAACCACTCAAAAACTCGTGTACATGACGAATAATCTTAGCCGTACACTTCTTTTAGTAAAAGATAGGTTTCAGTAGCAGTTTTTCTATGTTTCACGTGAAACTTCGTGACAGTTTGTTGCTCTGTTATTATTCTTATCGTTTTTCCGGCAAAACAAAATAACAGCTCTTACACAAACAAAGGCCACGACCACACTGATTTGTCCACAGGTATGAAAGATACCGCATTCGACTGAGAGGACTTCAGGCTTTACTGTTACTGGTCGTTTCTCTTTGGCCCGAAAGGATCTGTCCCATTATTTTATAGCCACACCTCGTATACAGCTGCAAAATACTAACGCGAATTCTTTACAGACGAATGGAAAAACTAGTAGAAGCCGACCTCGGGGAAGATCAGTTTGGATTCTGTAGAAATATTGGAACACGTGAGGCAATACTTACCTTACGACTTATCTTAGAAGAAAGATTAAGGAAAGGCAAACCTACGTTTCTAGCATTTGTAGACTTAGAGAAAGCTTTTGACAATGTTGACTGGAATACTCTCTTTCAAATTCTAAAGGTGGCAGGGGTAAATACAGGGAGCGAAAGGCTATTTACAATTTGTACAGAAAGCAGATGGCAGTTATAAGAAAGGTTCGAATGGCTCTGAGCACTATGGGACTTAACATCTATGGTCATCAGTCCCCTAGAACTTAGAACTACTTAAACCTAACTAACCTAAGGACATCACACAACACCCAGCCATCACGAGGCAGAGAAAATCCCTGACCCCGCCGGGAATCGAACCCGGGAACCCGGGCGTGGGAAGCGAGAACGCTACCCCACGACCACGAGATGCGGGCTATAAGAAAGGGAAAGCAGTGGTTGGGAAGGGAGCGAGACAGGGTTGTAGCCTCTCCCCGATGTTATTCAATCTGTATATTGAGCAAGCAGTAAAGGAAACAAAAGAAAAATTCGGAGTAGGTATTAATATCCATGGAGAAGAAACAAAAACTTTGAGGTTCGCTGATGACATTGTAATTCTATCAGAGACAGCAAGAGACTTGGAAGAGCAGTTGAACGGAATGGATAGTGTCTTGAAAGGAGGATATAAGATGAACATCAACAAAAGCAAAACGAGGATAATGGAATGTAGTCGAATTAAGTCGGGTGATGATGAGGGAATTAGATTAGGAAATGAGGCACTAAAAGTAGTAAAGGAGTTTTGCTATTTGGGGAGCAAAATAACTGGTGATGGTCGAAGTAGAGAAGATATAAAATGTAGACTGGCAATGGCAAGGAAAGTGTTTCTGAAGAAGAGAAATTTGTTAACATCAAGTATAGATTTAAGTGTCAGGAAGTCGTTTCTGAAAGTATTTGTATGGAGTGTAGTTATGTATGGAAGTGAAACATGGACGATAAATAGTTTGGACAAGAAGAGAATAGAAGCTTTCGAAATGTGGTGCTACAGAAGAATGCTGAAGATTAGATGGGTAAATCACATAACTAATGAGGAAGTATTGAATAGAACTGGGGAGAAGAGGAGTTTGTGGCACAACTTGACTAGAAGAAGGGATCGGTTGGTAGGACATGTTCTGAGGCATCAAGGAATCACAAATTTAGCATTGGAGGGCAGCGTGGAGGGTAAAAATCATAGAGGAAGACCAAGAGATGAATACACTAAGCAGATTCAGAAGGATGTAGGTTGCAGTAAGTACTGGGAGATGAAGAAGCTTGCACAGGATAGAGTAGCATGGAGAGCTGCATCAAACGAGTCTCAGGACTGAAGACCACAACAACAACCTCGTATAACCTATGTGGGGCTGTGAAAGTTACTTGCAAAGTTTTGGCGGCACGCACAGACATATAAAAGTTAGTTTTATTATATATGTCGATTATTTTGGTAATTATTGCCAGAGGTAATTTATCGTTACAGAGATAACACCATCAGCAGAAAAAATTATTTATTATTGCGTTTGCTAGACCTTAAGCATGAGCAAACGAAGTTACTGGGTGGAAGGAGAACTGTGCGTTTTGGAACTACGTGAGACGTGGTTTGCCTTGTGAGTCTCTGTTACTTATCCTTTTGTATTCCTTCTTTGATAAGGCGAATAAAACGGACACTTCTTAATGTTCTACGTCTATTTTACCCGGAGTAACCAATGACTTTCCTGTATATTTCTCCGAAGCATGACGTGCGACAGCGCTGCTTTATCGCCAGGCACATACTTCGCTTAGCCAGACTATTCTGCGGTGTGTGTGGCGAACTGACTGCAGAAACTTGTGACGTATGCCGTTTGGGTGCTCCGTGCCAGAGCTTACGTCAGCGAACACCGGCGTCTCAGTGTGTGGTCGCCGGCCCGTGCAGTAGCTCCAGCAATACCGGCCGAGGCGTGCTGCAGCGAAGTGCGACATTGTGGGATGCGCAGTACGCCCCGGCAGATATATTCAGTATACTGCGAGAGAATTAAAACATCAGAAGAAGCTAAAAACGTGTCCAAGGGTGGACGTAAACACGGAATCACCACGGAAAATGCATGCTTGAACATAAATACAGGTGCTAGCTAAGCCTGCAGGTTACACTGTTGTATTTGACTACGAACGGCATCAGTGCAATGTCATGCATACGTTGCAAGGGTCAATCGTGGTCACAACAGTGTTCTGTGTATTTGTGAGTGCAGTATGTCGGAGTTTAGTGATTCTCGTATGGTGGGTAGCCGAAGTGATTAGTGTTTCAACAGTCACCGTATTGAATGTTTATACAGGTCAAGCGGAACAGTCATCCGCTAAGTCACAACAAGGTCGCAACGCTAGCATGACGGATGATCACTAAAGAAGACTGTGACGAAAAAACAAGAGGATGACAGCTCCAAAAGTCGCTGAACTGAATATCGCACTCGCGAGCGCTCTAGTACCAAAACAACACCAAGGGGGAGCACCATAAGCAGGGTACTGCAGGGAAATCTGGAATTCCAAAACCACTCGCCTGTGACGAAGATGTCCCTAACAGGAAAACCTGGTGCCGAAGTCATAAAACCTGGACTATGTACCAGCAGAAGAACGTCATTTGGTCGCATTAGTCTTGTTTCACACTTTTTCCAACTTCTGGCGGAGTTTACGTCCCGAGAGTGAAACATGGCGAGGGTTCGGTGATGATTTTGGCAGCCATATCGTTTTATTCCATGGGCTTCATAGTTTCTCTGCAAGATCACATTACTCTCAAGGATTGTGTGGCCATTTTTGCTGATAATGTCAGTCCTATGAAGCAATACTTCTTACACAAGACGACAGGGCCCCTGCTCACGCAGATCGCTTCGTCCAGGGCTGGTTTTGGTTCAAATGGCTCTGAGCACTATGGGACTTAACATCTGAGGTCATCAGTCCCCTAGAACTTAGAACTACTTAAACCTAACTAACCTAAGGACATCACACACATCCATGCCCGAGGCAGATTCGAACCTGCGACCGTAGTAGTCGCTCGGTTCCGGACTACAGCGCCTAGAACCGCATGACCACCGCGGCCGGCCAGGGCTGGTTTTCTGAGCATGACGATGAATTTTCACTTCTCCCATCGCCACCACAATCACCAGATCTCAATATTATTGAGCTTTCATTGTCTACTTGGGAGAGAGCGGTTACCTGAACTTGACACTATATTTTGCAGGAATAATGGTGTAGATTCCTTTGAAAACCACACAGAACATGTATTTATACATTCGGACGCTGCTGGAAGCTGTCTTGAAGGCCAACTGTTTTCGTACAGTAGTAGTGGTAATGTCTTATAGTTTTTGTGTTTCCATATCTTTGTCCACCCCCATTATTGAACTCATGACTGGTTTCAAGCATATATGTTCATTTTCAGACGGTTGCTTTCACATATCAACTTCCGCATGCCTTAGGACCATGTCATCTGCTATTGAACTTCATTAAAAATAATTGACCATGTCATCTGCTATTGAACTTCATTAGAAATAATTGCACTGACGGGCAGTCAAAAATCGCAACACAAGAAGAAGTTGTATGACGTAAACGATAGTTGGTAAGAGAGTGTTTTTGCATCTGAAAGCTGACGTCTGTTCAAGATTCGCGCCAGTCGCATAAGAGTGGCGCTTGTAGCGCCACTAAGAGGATAAAAGTCAGGTTTGCTTGAAACACACCCTGTAACGGTCGTGAGCGTTACTTACTTCTGAGATTGGACGTAGTCAAGAATGCCTCTAAGGCGACAAAGACGCCGTTATCAACACATCATTGAGTTTGAACGAGGTCGTGTAGTAGGGGCAGAAGAGAGAGTATACAGAAAGGAAACTCAGCTGAAACCCACGAGCCAAAATTTAGTGCGCATGCGAGAAGTCTGCCATATTGAAGACGAGTAAATAGCTTTGTTTGAAGCCAAGGGCGAATGGTTGCATTTTGTTTGGGCTGGGCTTACATACAAGTACACAGTTGTTTGAAATTAGAAACATATAATGAACACAAGTAAGAGCAGAGATTACGCAGAAAAGTAACGAGCAGTTCCCAAGAAACGGCTGATGGCAGTACGTAAGAAAAATGAGTACTCCGATTTTTTTTACTATATGCTCATTTACCTCTAAAAATATTGTATGTAAATGAAGCAAAGCTAAGTCAACTCGAGGAGTTAGTTTACGTAGAAGTCCTCTCTTTCCTTTAAAAAAAAGTAAAAAATATTTCTTTCGCATTTACGCATCTTCTTCACTACTGTGTTTGATCTCTCTCATTAGACTGTGAGAAAAATTAGTGGCATATAAAACTGATTTCTTTTGTGTCTTATAGTTTCACATCCTAGCTTGGTGATGAAACGTCTATTTTTTCTATATGGGTCGTAGTTACTGTGATACTAAATTTTCAATGTAGCATAAAATTTGAAGCGTTTGCTATGAAAAGTGTGGTCGCTGGGGCACTACGTTTGGTGCACTGTAGGTGATTCGTTGTAGTGTAGTGATTGGGGCTAATATATCGTAAATGCTTTTAAAGCTGGAAGGGAAGCCACATCTCTCTATAGTACAGAGAAAAGTTCCACGCACCAGTAGCCTGCAGTTCAACAGGGGGACCGTGCCTACTCGTCATCATCAAAGTGGAGCAAATGTACGGTATGGGGCGTGGTCAGAAATGGAAGTGCTGGAAGTGGAAGCTCCAAGTGGCCAGGCGTTGGGTGTGGCATGAGCCACTTGGGATTGCACAGTTTACAAGCAAAGGGCGGAAATTGTGTGGAGCATTAAGCCACGGGTGGCAGTTTCGTATTTTTCTACTGAAACTATTTTATCTTTTATACACTCCTGGAAATGGAAAAAAGAACACATTGACACCGGTGTGTCAGACCCACCATACTTGCTCCGGACACTGCGAGAGGGCTGTACAAGCAATGATCACACGCACGGCACAGCGGACACACCAGGAACCACGGTGTTGGACGTCGAATGGCGCTAGCTGCGCAGCATTTGTGCACCGCCGCCGTCAGTGTCAGCCAGTTTGCCGTGGCATACGGAGCTCCATCGCAGTCTTTAACACTGGTAGCATGCCGCGACAGCGTGGACGTGAACCGTATGTGCAGTTGACGGACTTTGAGCGAGGGCGTATAGTGGGCATGCGGGAGGCCGGGTGGACGTACCGCCGAATTGCTCAACACGTGGGGCGTGAGGTCTCCACAGTACATCGATGTTGTCGCCAGTGGTCGGCGGAAGGTGCACGTGCCCGTCGACCAGGGACCGGACCGCAGCGACGCACGGATGCACGCCAAGACCGTAGGATCCTACGCAGTGCCGTAGGGGACCGCACCGCCACTTCCCAGCAAATTAGGGACACTGTTGCTCCTGGGGTATCGGCGAGGACCATTCGCAACCGTCTCCATGAAGCTGGGCTACGGTCCCGCACAGCGTTAGGCCGTCTTCCGCTCACGCCCCAACATCGTGCAGCCCGCCTCCAGTGGTGTCGCGACAGGCGTGAATGGAGGGACGAATGGAGACGTGTCGTCTTCAGCGATGAGAGTCGCTTCTGCCTTGGTGCCAATGATGGTCGTATGCGTGTTTGGCGCCGTGCAGGTGAGCGCCACAATCAGGACTGCATACGACCGAGGCACACAGGGCCAACACCCGGCATCATGGTGTGGGGAGCGATCTCCTACACTGGCCGTACACCACTGGTGATCGTCGAGGGGACACTGAATAGTGCACGGTACATCCAAACCGTCATCGAACCCATCGTTCTACCATTCCTAGACCGGCAAGGGAACTTGCTGTTCCAACAGGACAATGCACGTCCGCATGTATCCCGTGCCACCCAACGTGCTCTAGAAGGTGTAAGTCAACTACCCTGGCCAGCAAGCTCTCCGGATCTGTCCCCCATTGAGCATGTTTGGGACTGGATGAAGCGTCGTCTCACGCGGTCTGCACGTCCAGCACGAACGCTGGTCCAACTGAGGCGCCAGGTGGAAATGGCATGGCAAGCCGTTCCACAGGACTACATCCAGCATCTCTACGATCGTCTCCATGGGAGAATAGCAGCCTGCATTGCTGCGAAAGGTGGATATACACTGTACTAGTGCCCACATTGTGCATGCTCTGTTGCCTGTGTCTATGTGCCTGTGGTTCTGTCAGTGTGATCATGTGATGTATCTGACCCCAGGAATGTGTCAATAAAGTTTCCCCTTCCTGGGACAATGAATTCACGGTGTTCTTATTTCAATTTCCAGGAGTGTATTTTCAATTTGTACGTTACTTACACTGCCGTATAAACAAAAAAGTAATGTTTAATGTATTGTATAGATTAATAATTTCGTAAAACGCGCGAAAAGGAAAGACAAAGAAGAATTTGAGATTGCATATAAGTTTCCAAGAAGTGATTGTAAGCTGTAAGAACTATGCGTAAAAAAATTAGATGCTTTCGTTATTGTACAGTTGATGATTTACTCCTGCTTGGGAGACACTTATCGTAAAAACAGGGAAGTCAGTCATTTTCGCGGCACGTTGCACATGTTATAGACGTTGCATTTTTACATTTACATGGCTGTTTTTTTGGCAGCAATCAACAAGTAAAGCGTCATTACGCCAAACATTGGCGAAGATAGTCGGTCTTGTACAGTAGAACGTATTTTGATGCAGTTTTCTCGAGACGTGATTTCCGTTTTTCTCTCGATGAGGTAAGAGTTGTTTTGAAGTTTTTTGATGATATTTTTACCTGGCGATATAAACAGTCATCGCAGGTTTGCACTAGCATTGTGCACTTGGAGATGTCACTTTAACACTGCACGACGACAAACCTTCTTCGTCTTGAAAAATCTCGTCATACAACTCCCAACGAGTCAGTTAACAGAAGAAATTTGTTCTCCTGCGCGTAGGGCTTCAACACACGAGTCAAAAGTGTTTTTGTTTTTTTTTTTTTATAGGGCTGTTTCCCAGAGCTTGATTTCTGTATTTGGCTTTCGCCTTTTCTTTTCGTGTATTTTTGAAAATATTGATGAATGCAACATATTAAGCACTAGTTCGGTTTATTTTCGTGTAAGTAATACAACCATTGAAAATAAAGTAGGTAAAACAGGTTTCGCGGAGCGTTTCGATCTCGCGATCCTCGGATTAGCTTTCTGAATCCTTTGCGCTGCGCCAGCCACCGCCTGAAAGCAACGCTGACATGAATGTCTCGCGCCTCACCCGACCTACGCCAAAAATGCTATTGTTTCTCTAAACGCTCGGCCATCTGGAGCTGCCGCTCGTGGCACTGTCATTTCTGGCCGGGCCCTCCGTATACCGTAAACTAGGGGGGAATCGATGAAGACGAGGAGGCGCGGTGCCTTGCCAGTCGTGAACAGTTAGTGGAAGTAAGTGCACGTTTCTCAAACCAGCGATCGCTGTTTATTGTTGTACTCATTGCTGGAAGAGAATAATGAAGAGGACGTTCTACACCAGTTACATAATGGAAAAGCTGCACACATATTTAGAACAAGGTTTGACAAAAGTTTGCTTAAGGCACTTAACAATCGTCATTTATAAAACGAATATGGTTCATATTACATTATATGTTAGACTAAACTTATAGATCTGAGCCCAATTCAAAAAATTTTTGTAAATTAAAATTTAATCAATCTGCTGGTTTCATTTAAAGTAATACTTTTGCGTTACTTTCAGGATGAAGACATGAACGAAATTTCTAGTACTGATACAAAGATTGAAATTTCTGGAAAGTTTTCAATAACAGCTGTTTCTGTGGGAAGTGATGTTGATTTATCAGCTCGCAGTCCCAGAAAGGAAAAAGTAAGGAGTAAAATAAAATTGCTGCAAGGAAAGAACAGACGTTTACAAAAGAAAGTATCTTTACTGTCGGCTGAAACTATAAGCAGTGGTAGTTCACAGCTTACACATGTGAAAAGTGCCTACCGCGGTGGCCGTGCGGTTCTAGGCGCTTCAGTCGCGGTCGCGGGTTCGAATCCTGCCTCGGGCATGGATGTGTGTGATGCCCATAGGTTAGTTAGGATTAAGTAGTTCTACGTTCTAGGGGACTGATGATCTCAGAAGTTAACTTCCATAGTGCACAGAGCCATTTGAACCAATTTTTGAAAAGAAGTTAATTTAAAAGCTTTTAAATCAAGTATTTTACTAAAAATCTGCCACACTTTGTTTCATTAGCGTTTCCTTTTAGTCGGGTAGATTAGTTGTATTTCGTAACAATGTCCATTTCGTGCAGCAGCAGTAAGTAGCTATCGTTTCGCGTTTGCTCGGTGTCAATGTGGCGTCGAGGGCAACGCTTGGCTTCATACAAATCAAAGGAACCGCCCTCTACTTTCCTTTCTGTACATGTGCGAGAAGCTGGATGTTCCTTCTGCGATACTGGAGAAAGATTTGGCATGAATATAGCCACTGTACATGCCGCCGGATGATCTTCCATAGGACGGCCACGTTGCACTACGGAGAGGGAAGACTACTGTGTTCGGCCTGTGGCTCTGCTGCATCATACCGCATCTCCAGCTGCAATCTGAACAGCAATTGGCACCACAGTGACACAACAAACTGTTACTTCAAGTACAGCTCCGAGCCAGATGCCCTGTACGTGCGTTCCACTGGCTCCAAACCACCGCCATTTGCGACCTCAGTGGTGTAAAGCGAGAGCTCATCGGAGGGCAGGCTAGAGGACTCTTGTGTTTTCTGTTGAAAGCTGGTTTTGACTGGGTGTGAGTGACGGCTGTGTGTTGGTCAGGAGGAGGCCAGTCGAGAGCCTGCGACCAACCTGTATGCGCGCTGGACACCCTGGACCTGCTCCTGGAGTTATAGTCTCGGATGCGATTTCGTATGACAGCAGAAGCACTTTCGTGGTTACCCCACGTACCATGACTGCAAATTTGTACGTCAACCTGTTTATTCGACCTGGCGCACTGCCATTCATCAAGAGAGTTCCAGTCATTTCCAGTAATTCAAATGACTCTGAGCATTATGGGACTTAACATCTGAGGTCATCAGTCCCCTAGAACCTAAAACTACTTAAACCTAACTAACCTAAGCACACCACACACATCCATGCCCGAGGCAGGATTCGAACCTGCGGCCGTAGCGGTCGCGCGGTTCCAGACTGACGCGCCTAGAACCGCCCTGCCACACCGGCCGGCCATTTCCAGTAGGACAACGCTCGCCCGCATACCACTGTTGTAACTCAACATGCTCTAAATAGTGTAACATGTTGCCTTGGCCTGCACTATCACCAGATCTGTCTCCAATCGAGCACACATGGGACATCATCTACTGAAAACTCCAGTGTCATCCAAGGACAGCGTTAACCGACCCTGTATTGACCGACCAAGTGGAACAGGTCTGGAACTCCACCCCACAAACTGACATCCGGCACCCGTACAGCACAATGCACGCACGTTTGTGTGTCTGCAGTCAACACTCTGGTGGTTACCCCGGTTATTGCATTTCACATATGCAATGGCTCATGTCGCTGTTGCATTAACCTGTGAACTTGCAATGTTAATCACTTTGATATGATACCTAGAGAAATGTATTCCCGAAATTTCATAACTCTGCATAATTGATTTTTATCGATTTTTTTCCGTAAGTGTATTTCCTTGTCATGACTACGTTTCCTTAATTTTGATGTATGTTTTTAGTTAGAAGTATCAAATGGGTACTCAGCGTGCAATACTTGTTGGTAACATCAAGAAAAGCTAAAGCTGAATGCCTGCCTACTAGTATTGCGAGTTCTGACACGGAAATTCTCGTTGCGTGGGACGATATATAATGTGAAAAATTTGCTTGCCCATCATATAGCGATACATGTAATACACACAGTTTGCATGAGAGCACATCACAGTAATTCACTCACACAGTTCTGATGCACACAACCGTCGAACTTCTGATTTACAAGAGGCGTGATAGTAAAGTTTTTAAGTCTCTAAAGAGATTGTATATACCAAGGGTGCACGGTAGTCATTTATGTAAGCAATGCAATAGATTAGTGGTAAAAGGACACCATTGCCAGAGACGCGAATATATTACCAGAATGCAGCTGTGGGAAAGTGCATAGAGACTAGACAGGTGGGTGGTTCAAATGGCTCTGAGCACTATGCGACTTAACTTCTGAGGTCATCAGTCGTCTAGAACTTAACTAATTAAACCTAACTAACCTAAGGACATCACACACATCCACGCCCGAGGCAGGATTCGAACCTGCGACCGGAGCAGTCGCTCGGCTCCAGCCTTTAGCGCCTAGAACCGCACGGCCGCTCCGGCCAGCCAGATGGGTGGAATTTCATAAAGATGCTATTTAATGGCTACAAGACTGCAATTTGTACACATTTTGAAGAGACAGGAAAGTATTTGATATTCGTGCGGCAAGGATTTTACACAGGCGCAGCTATGTGCGATATGTGCTCACGGATATTTTTATCGCTCAGTCACGGGGAATACTCTCGGGTAAAAAAAGACAGCGGACAGCTTTACGATTGTTGCTAGACAATGTCGGTCGTTTTACACCGGCATGACAAAGGCGTAAACACGAATGAGTTCTAGGGAACTCAGCGTCGTGGTTTCGTGAGAATCAGTAATATCACAGTCGTCCTTCGTATACCTTCTTTGAATCCATTATAGAGCCCAAGACTTTTAAAGTCAAATGTTATGCAGAAAAGACAAATGCTGGACTTAGACGAAGAAGGAAGTAACCAGAAAGGACATTAAAGTCTTTTAGACGAAGCTTTAAACCACACCAAACCTAGAGACTTTGATGGCATTGCGATATGACAGAGATTACAGAAGGTGACACTTTTTGTTACGTTATCATTCAAGTATTTAAAGTAATTTTATATTCATAAATAAAGTCGTTAGTCATAGTACCATAGCATGACCACAATCGACGCAGACAATACTACATAACAGAATCCTAGAGGAATGCTGAATGGAGCAGGTAAGACATAGATATGAGATGCGTGTAAGCGTCTGAAAAAAAAAAAAAATTTGACGCTGTTCGCGCGAGGCATGAACCATTTATGTTAGCTTAGTTTCCAGGCTACGGCTGGCGGAGCGGAAAGAGTGTAGAAAGGTAATTCGGGTGCCGTGGGTCGACTCCCAATACGGAAACTTTTTTATTTTCACGTCATACTGCAAAGAAACCGAAATAAGGTTCAATATATTGTTTTTATTAATATTTCCGGGATTTTGTTGTGGCCTTCTGTTCAAAGACTGATTTGGTGCAGCTCTCCGTGCTACGCTATCCTGTGGAAGCATTTTCATCTCCGAATAACTACTGCAGCCTACAACCTTCTGAATCTGCTTACTGCATTCATCTCTTGGTCTCCCTCTACGAATCCCCCCCTCCCCCCCCCCCCCCACCCGTCCCGCCCACTTCCCTCCAGTAATAAATTGGTGATCCCTTGATGTCTCAGAAAGGTGACCTGTCAACCGATCACTTCTTCTAGTGAAGTTGGGCCACAAATTTCTTTTCTCCCCACCTCTGTTCGGTATCTCCTCATTAGTTACGTAATCTATCCATCTAATCTCCAGCAACAGATTTCAAAAGCTTCTATTCTACTCTTTTCTAAACATTTTATCGTCCATGTTTCACTTCCACACACGGCTACACCCTTACGAACACTTTCAAAAAAGACTTTGTAACACTAAAATCTAAATTCGATGTTAACAGATTTCTCTTCTTGAGTGAAACATTTCTTGCCGATGCCAATCCACATTTTACATCGTCTCTATTTTGGCCATCATCAGTTATTTTGCTGCCTAAATAACAAAAGTTGCCAACGGCCTTGCCGCAGTGGTAACACCGGTTCCCGTCAGATCACCGAAGTTAAGCGGTCTGTGGAGCGCTGTTGGCAAGCGGGGTGCACTCACCCCTTGTGAGGCAAACTGAGGAGCTACTTGATCGAGAAGTAGCGCCTCCGGCCTCGTAAACAGACAAACGGCCGGGAGAGCGGTGTGCTGACCACGTGGCCCTCCATATCCGCATCCAGTGACGCCTGTGGATTGAGGATGACACAGCGGCCGGTCGGCACCGTTGGCCCTTCCAAGTCCTGTTCGGATGGAGTTTAGTTTATTAGTTTAAATAACAAAACTTATCTATTACTTTAAGTGTCTCGTGTCCTAATCTAATTCCCTCAGCACCACCGGCAGCTCCTTAACCACTCTCAGTGTGGCTTTCGGAGATGTCGTTCAACTATAGACAACTTGACCCTGCTTGAGGCGGCCATCCAGCAGGCCTCCCTACGTAACCAGCACTGTCTAGGTGTATTCTTTGACATTAATAAGGCGTATGACACTACTTGGCGCCGCCTTATCCTCAATCAACTCCATCAGTGGGGCTTTCGTGGCCATCTCCCCATCTTCATTCGGTCCTTTCTTTCCCGCCGCCTCTTTCGATATCGGGTTGGTAATATGCTATCTGATTTGTACGTGCAGGAGAACGGTGTTCCTCAGGGAAGCGTTTTAAGTGTCACCCTCTTTGCCGTCGCCATTAACAATATCACGTCCACTATCCGGAGTCCTGCCCAGTGCTAATGGTTCGTGGACGATTTTGCTGTTTTATGTTCTTCCTCCGGTCTTGTCACTGCTAGTCGGCAGTTGCAGCTTACGATAAAGCGATTAGAGGCATGGACTGCGAAGACGGGTTTTACCTTTTCTGCAGACAAATGTGTGTGTGTTCATTTTAATCGTTCTCGACGTCTTTTTACCTCCCCTGAATTGCGTCTGAGGGACACCATTCTTCCTTTTAGAGACACTGTGAGGTTCCTGGGGCGCACTTTTGATTCCAAGTTGTCGTGGTTGCCGCACCTTAAAGACCTCAAGGTGCGGGCCCTGAAGGCACTGAATATTTTGAAGTGTCTGAGCCATCGGTCCTGGGGAGCAGATCGGGCGCGTCTGCTGCAGTTTTATAGGGCTTTCGTCCGGTCGCGTCTTGACTATGGATGCACCGTGTATGGTTCAGCGAGGCCTTCGTATCTGAAGATTCTTGACGCAGTACACCATGAGGGTATCAGGCTGGCCACTGGTGCCTTCCGTCCCAGTCCCATCCCCAGCCTGTGTGCTGAGGCAGGGGAACCGCCGCTCGCCATCCTGCAGAAACTCCTCATCGTGCGACGAGTGTGTCAATTCCTTGCCTGTCCTACCTCCCCTGCGTACCCTACCGTTGCCCGACCGCCTATGGAACGTCTCTTTTCCAGTCGTCCCAGGGCAACGAGACCATTTGGGATTCGTGCCAAGCATTTGCTTGAGTCCCTTGGTGTGGAGCGTGTGGCACCCCAACTCCAGGGTTTTACCCGCCAGCCTCCCTGGTTGCTCCAGAGGCCCAGCGTCCTTTTAGACTTCTCAGAGTACCGGAGGAGCTGCACTCCTGCGTTTGTTTTTACCTCCTTATTTTACGATATTTTCAACCAACATCCCGACCATGTACCAGTATTTGCGGATGGCTCTAAACAGGGGGACTCCGTTGGTTGTGCTGTTCTTTTCCCTGATTGAGTCGTCAAGTTACGGCTTCCTGCGGCGTTTACCTTCTTTGATGCCGAATTGTTTGTGATGTTGCGGGCATTGGAGCAGATGAGATGTGTTCCCAGTCTTACGTTTCTCATCTGTTCTGACTCCCTGAGTGCCCTTCAGGCCATGCAACACTTGTACCCAGCGGATACGGTCGTCCAGAACATCCATGATGCCCTACTCCACCTGCAACGGCAGGGGAAGGAGGTTTCTTTCCGCTGGGTGCCGGGGCACATGGGTATTAGGGGAAACGAACTGGCGGATGTGGCTGCCAAAGATGCATGTTCCCTCCCTCACGTTGTTGAATGTGCCGTCCCCCTCCATGCTGTTACCTCCCTTTTGCGTTTTCGTGTTATGCGTCAATGGGAACAGGAGTGGCTGCGTCTGGTGAAGGCCACCACGCGGCCATGGCGTACGTCCTACCAGTCATGCAGGCGGGATGAGGTTCTCCTCACTCGCCTCCGCATCGGGCATAGTCCCTTAACGCATGGTTTTTTACTACGGCGGGAGGACCTCCCCAATCTGTAGTGCTTGTGGCGTCCAGATTACTGTCCGCCACATTTTACTGGACTGTCTTTTATTCTCTGACCAGAGGGCGGTGGTTTCCTTGCCACCGGATTTGCCCTCTATTTTGCAAGACGACGCAACGACTGTGGTTAAGGTCTTACGGTTTTGTGTCCTGTCCAGTTTGTTGCCTCGGATTTTAGGGAGAGGATTTTAAAGTGGTGCTGGGTGACTGGCTCACCAGGGTTTAGGTAAGAGGTCCGCCAGTCACGATTACCTACTTGTTTCACTTCGATTTCTGTTCTCTTTTCCTTGTGTTTCCTTTGCTTTTTTAGTGCGTTTCGTCTTCTCTTGTTTTGCCTCTGTATGTGAGGATTTGGGACTGCGTCAGGTCTGTGTCTTTTAGCCGTTCTCCTTGTTCGCTGTCCGTCTTCGTCCCTTCACCGCATGTGTTCCTGTTTCTATGCGTTTGGGCGCTGATGACCACGCTGTTTAGCGTGTTTCTTGTTTTTTTTTTTGTGTTCGTCTTATAACCTCCTCTCAAGGCACTGTCCACACCGTTCAGTTGCTCTTCCGAGTCCTTTGCTGTTTCTGACGGAATTACTATGTTATCGGCAAACCTCAAAGTTTTTATTTCTTCTCCTTGGAGTTTAATTCCTATTCCAAATTTTTCTTTGACCGTCTTTACTGTTTGCTCAATTTACAGACTGAATAACATCGGGAATAGGCTACAACCCTGACTCATTCTCTTCTCAACCAACTGCTTCCCTTTCACGCCCTCGACTCTTATAACTACCGCCTGATTTCTGTCCAAGTTTTAAATAGTCTTTTTCTCCTTGTATTTTATACCTGCTATCTTCAGTATTTCAAAGAGAATATTTCAGTCAATATTGTCAAACGGTTTTTGTAAGTCTCCATATGCCATATAAGTAGTTTTCCTTTCCTTAACCTATCTTCTAAGGTAAGTCACAGGGTCAGTACTGCCTCGCGTGTTGCTACAATTCTCCGGAATCCAAACTGATTACACTGAGGTCAGCGTCTATCAGTTTTTCATAAAAGGCATGAAAACTAAAGGCAAGGGAAAATTTGAGGTTGAAAGCAAATTTGGGAAGCATTAATTCTCTCGGCATCTTGCACGAACGATAAACACCTGGTTTTTGCAATTAGATGGTTGTTTCAAAGTTTATGTACGAAAACAGTCTCAGTTTACGTTCTTAAAATCTCCTCTCTCGTCGCATGCAACAAACTACACGTAACGCAGCAATGTGAAATGTACAGGTTGTATCAAAAAGAATTATCCGATTTGCGCTTCTATATTTCTAAAACTAATAAACATACACAATGAATTTTGTTTTTTGATGAACGGGAAACTCAAAAAGTTTTTTTTATACCTTTTCGTAGGTGTTCAATATGCCCCCCTTGAGACGCATGGCGTATGTCAATGTGGTATTCAAATTGTTCCCACACTGCAGTGTGCCCTTCTTGAGTTACAGCTTCCACAGCTGCTGTTATGCGCTGTCTCAGTTCATTCAATGTTGTTTGTAACGTAGGCACATAAAGTGTTTTATAAAACCTCACAACAAATAATCACATACACTGAGGTCTGGTGGCCTTGCAGGCCAGTAATATAAGCCTGAATCATTTGGTCCAGTGCGACCGATCCATTGTTCAGCAGTCTTTTGATTTAAAAACTACACCGTCATAAATCGCTCATGCCTCGACTGACATGCGCCAAAAATGCTGTTTTTGCAAAACGATTAACCATTTGGAATTCCCACATCTGTCACTTTCATTTCTGGCCAGGTCCTGCATATTCCACCAGAGATTAAACCCTGAGCTCCCAAACTTTCCTTTCCTAATTGAACTTGCTCGCCAGGATGAAGTACGGGGAAATGAGTACTGTGCATTTGTACTCAATTTGTTTTCCATACGGGAGTGAAATATTGTTAAATTAGCTTGAAAAGTATAAAAGTGGAAAGGTGCCAGAAAAACCCCACACTTAGAAATACTGTGCTGTAGTAAATAGATGAAAGAGATGTAGACTGGTGTCAGAAAGGTAAGCATGAGCACAAAAAGATACAGCTATGGAGAGAGAATTCGAGTTTCGTAGATAGTGGATGCGTTTTCTCTAGTGTACTAGATTCTTAATGTCTCACGTGTGATTGCAGTTTCGTTGTGCGTAGCGTCACAAACACTTAACGTGGACTCAGTTGTGCAGTTTGGGATCTCTGATGCTTTGGGAACAGGCCAGACATTAGCCGCAGCGCTACAGCGGTGCTTTTGCCCCAGAGCGTCATTTCGAGGTGTTGACGACAGTTCCGACATACACGAAATGTTGGATGCAGATCAGGACAAGATCACGACCGATGTTTCGCCTTGACTCTGTAATAAAATCCAACAACGTCTGGAGGAGAATAGGCAACGGAGTTCACAGCCGTCTCAGGTGTTGCTGGTTCCTGAAAAACTGTGGATGCGATGCTCAAAGCTGGTGGCAATAGTATGCTAGGTAAGTCTGGCAGTGTGTGATCTTACCCACAGCAAAGCAGATGCTGACCCGCTTATACACTGTGCATTCACATTAATGTGAACACCTTTTGAAAGCCTGAGTAACTATCTTATGCATCGTGGAAGATTTATGCACAGTTGAGTGCTGTGTTCATCTTGTTCACACGCCCCATGGATCGTAAGTGCAACCTATCGCTAAGGTATGGAACGAGGCAGTTATTCAATTCTAATACACATCGCCAATGAAAAATATGGCAACATGCAGACCATTTCCTGAAACGTAGATTAGTCGACTTGTCTGTAGTACTGTTATTTAGTTAAAACGTTGTTTATAATAATATGAAACTCCTGTTACCGAACTAACGCGATTGCCTTTGTAATGGGAGATATCTGAATTGGTAAACACTGACCAAATCTTTTATCGCTGTTCCAAACAGCGGTTCTCTTCATTAAAAACTGGAAAGCCTTGTACAGCAACACGTCTTTAGCTATCAGGTCGTTAAAACGTGGTAGATCTAATATTGATGCATGTGTTATCTTCGGCACTTATCGACTCTCACATAGTTTTATTCGGCAGATCAAACACCTATTACTCTTTTCTTCAATTACTCTTTAAATATTGACACTATCATAGTGAAATGTGGCACATACACATGTGGCATCATTCGCACACACTCTTTCTCAGTCGACCAAACAGTAATAGTAAATCATAAAATAAAGCGTTTTAGGTACAGTCGATAAGAGATGTTATGTTGTGAGGCAAAACTACTGTCCGTTCTATATGGATCTGAAGCAGCAGTGTAGTTTATAATAGAATTCTGCCCTAGTTATCAGTTAATTTATTTAATTTAACAAATCTCTTATCAGAAAATGTCATCAATATTTAAACTGCGATACCATGTATATTACGATGTAGCGTGTTATGACGTGGTGGATATGAAATAATTTGCTAGAATTCTTGCACTGCACAAAAGATTATAGTCTTCTAACTGAATAAAGTTTATTTTAATCAATTCTTCAATCAGACAACATTCACGAACTGTTAAAAGTGTCACGTTTCAATGTGAAAAAAGTCACAGCTTAAAACTCGCTGTCTCTGCTATATTATTTTTTTTTTTTTACACCAGTGACTCCAGAAAAATGACGGAATTGTCAAAACGTACCTTCACGCTGCGTCTATGTTGTATTTAGCTTTGATGGAACAATAACCTCTGCGCCTTCTGCTGGACCATAAAAGATGACGCTCCACCACAATGGGGAATTTTTTGTCACTGTATTGTGATTAATACCGTATGAAATTTAAGTATTTGATCTTCCACACTGTGAAGCAGTGAATTTTGCTCTTGTGTTCACGCCTTAGATTTCTGTAGCAACAGGAGGTATCGGGATGAGAGTTTTGAGTCCGAAATGCAGTTGCAACACCATGGTCCTGTACACAATGTGTACACGTTACACGTCCTCTTCCAGTTTATTTCTCCGGGACGCGCACGTTTATTCAGTCTCAAAACTTTCGAAATTTCCTTACAGTTTCGTTTGCAATGTTAGTCCACTGTCACCATGCTCCTAATCATTAATCGTTTGCGTCTTCCGATCTCTTAAAACCACCTGTCTGATGGTCTCCGTTTATAACCAAACACCGTTCATTGCAATTATATCACATTCCACACTTTTCATCTGGTCCTTCTGCTAGCTGGTTTTTTTCCTCTCACTCAGTGCAGATCTGCAATCTACATCACCAGCATTGGCCTCTTTTAATAACGAACCAGCCCGCCATTTGCTTAACGATAGTGTTGCAGGCCCATTGTGTCCCTAGAGGAGGGATGAATCGTCTGGGACGTGTCAGCAGTATCAAAGGTTGTCAAGAACGTCGTCCTGTTGCTCATCGTGCTGCGAACTATCGCCCGGACTGCGAAATGTGTGGAATCGACGCCTCAAGGGAAGGGATGGTTTCATTGACGCCCTTAATTCCACCCCTGAGACATTTTCTAATCGATGTGTTTTACTTGGTTAACCCTAAGAAAACCGCGTGATCTGAACACCGGGCACCGTGGTTCTGACCTCCACTGTAGACGTGTCACAACGAGGAGCGAAAAGTGAGTAAGTGAGGGTGTGGCGACCATCTGTTCATGTGCCACATCAGCTGTGTCGCTGGGAAGAATTGTGGTGAACTTTGGTGCGAATGCGTAATCGTTAACCCACATTACATCTTACATTAATTTTTTTCCTCATAGGTCGACACCTTGCTCTAAGTCACCGAACCCGAGGACGACGCCGTAGGGCACCGCGCCTTTGGACCATTACAGAGGAAGGTCGTAGGCACCTCCGAACTAAACTGCAAACTTCTGCGTCACAAAGGCAGACAATTTTGGAGTCTCGAAAATGTGACTCCTTAATTGTGTTGCACTCTGCAGAAGACCAGCATCATTAGCTTGGAAGCAAGCGCATATGTAATGCAAGAGCAACAAATTTTACCACAGAAGCTGCTTCATAATAGACTGAGGCGAAAATTGTGTGACAAAATAAAAATCTCAAAGTAATCGATGTACACTACTGGCCATTAAAATTGCTACACCAAGAAGAAATGCAGATGATAAACGGGAATTCATTGGACAAATATATATTATACTAGAACTGACATGTGATTGCATTTCCACGCAATTTGGGTGCATAGATCCAGAGAAATCAGTACTCAGAACAATTACCTCTGGCCGTAATAACGGCCTCGATACGCCTGGGCATTGAGTCAAACAGAGCTTGGATGGTGTGTACAGGTACACCTGCTCATGTAGCTTCAACACGATACCACAGTTCATCAAGAGTAGTGACTGGCGTATTCTGACGAGCCAGTTGCTCGGCCACCATTGACCAGATGTTTTCAATTGGTGAGAGATCTGGAGATTGTGCTGGTCAGGAAAGCAGTCGAACATTTTCTGTATCCAGAAACGCCCGTACAAGACGTGCAACATGCGGTCGTGCATTATCCTGCTGAAATGTAGGGTTTCGCAGGGATCGAATGAAGGGTAGAGCCACGGGTCGTAACACATCTGAAATGTAACGTCCACTGTTCAAAGTTCCCTCAATGCGAACAAGAGGTGACCGAGACGTGTAACCAGTGGCAACCCATACCATCACACCGGGTGATACGCCAGTATGGCGATGACAAATAGACGTTTCCAATGTGCATTCACCGTGATGTCGCCAAACACGGATGCAACCATCATGATGCTGTAAACAGAACCTGGATTCATCCGAAAAAATGACGTTTTGCCATTCGTGCACCCAGGTTCGTCGTTGAATACACCATCGCAGGCGCTCCTGTCTGTGATGTAGCGTCAAGGGTAACCGCAGCCGTGGTCTCCGAACTGATAGTCCATGCTGCTGCAAACGTCGTCGAACTGTTCGTGCAGATGGTTGTTGTCTTGCAAACGTCCCCATCTGTTGACTCAGGGATCGAGACGTGGCTGCACGATCCATCACAGCCATGCGGATAAGATGCCTGTCATCTCGACTGCTAGTGATACGAGGCCGTTGGGATCCAGCACGGCGTTCCATATTACTCTCCTGAACCCACCGATTCCATATTCTGCTAACAGTCATTGGATCTCGACCAACGCGAGCAGCAATGTCGCGATACGACAAACCGCAATTGCGATAGGCTACAATCCGACCTTTATCAAAATCGGAAACGTGATGGTACGCATTTCTTCTCCTTACACGGGGCATCACAACAACGTTTCACCAGACAACGCCGGTCAACTGCTGTTTGTGTATGAGAAATCGGTTGGAAACTTTCCGTGTGTCAGCACGTTGTAGGTGTCGCCACCGGCGCCAACCTTGTGTGAAAGCTCTGAAAAGCTAATCATTTGCATATCACAGCATCTTCTTCCTGTCGGTTAAATTTCGCGTCTGTAGCACGTCATCTTAGTGTTGTAGCAATTTTAATGGCCAGTAGTGTAATATTACTAACACTTAAGGCTCAACAATTCAACAACACTTATGATTTTTTTTAAAATTAAGCTTTCATTAATCTGTGCCAACGGCCTTGCCGCAGTGGTAACACCGGATCCCGTCAGATCACAAATTTAAGTGCTGTCGGTCTTTGTTAGCACTTGGATAGGTCACCGTCCAGGTCTGCAGAGTGCTGTTGGCAATTGGGGTGCACTCAGCCCTTGTGTGGGCAATTGAGGAGCTACTTGATTGATAAATAGTGGCACCAGTCACGAAAACTAATAACGGCCGGGAGAGGTCGGTGCTGACCACATGCCCCTCCGAAAGCGCATGTTGTGACGCCTGAGACCTGAGGATGACACGGCAGCTGATCGGTACCGTTGGACCTTCAAGGCCTGTACAGACAGTGTTTTCTTCCTTTTCTTTTGATTTGTAAGCCTTCCTACTTCCTGTTCTGGAATTAAGCTCTCATTTCTTCACTGCGCTTACATTTTGAATGCCATGATACTAAGTAGTAAATCCCCCCCATGAACCATGGACCTCGCCGTTGGTGGGGAGGCTTGCGTGCCTCAGCGATACAGATAGCCGTACCGTAGGTGCAACCACAACGGAGGGGTATCTGTTGAGAGGCCAGACAAACGTGTGGTTCCTGAAGAGCGGCAGCAGCCTTTTCAGTAGTTGCAGGGGCAACAGTCTGGATGATTGACTGATCTGGTCTTGTAACACTAACAAAAGCAGCCTTGCTGTGCTGGTACTGCGAACGGCTGAAAGCAAGGGGAAACTACAACCCTAATTTTTCCCGAGGGCATGCCACTTTACTGTATGGTTAAATGATGATGGCGTCCTCTTGGGTAAAATATTCCGGAGGTAAAATAGTCCCCCATTCGGATCTCCGGGCGGGAACTACTCAGGAGGACGTCGTTATCAGGAGAAAGAAAACTGGCATTCTACGGATCGGAGTGTGGAATGTCAGATCCCTTAATTGGGCAGGTAGGTTAGAAAATTTAAAAAGGGATATGGATAGGTTAAAGTTAGATATAGTGGGAATTAATGAAGTTCGGTGGCAGGAGGAGCAAGACTTCTGGTCTGGTGAATACAGGATTATAAATACAAAACCATATAGGGGTAGTGCAGGAGTAGGTTTAATAATGAATAAAAAAATAGGAGTGCGGGTAAGCTACTACAAACAGCATAGTGAACGCATTATTGTGGCACATACCTACTACAGTAGTACAAGTTTATATGCCAACTAGCCCCGCAGATGACGAAGAGATTTGTGAAACGTATGATGATATAAAAGAAATTATTCAGATAGTGAAGGGAGACGAAAATTTAATAGTCATGGGTGGCTGGAATTCGATAGTAGGAAAAGGAAGAGAACGAAATGTGGTAGATGAATACGGAATGAGGGTAAGGAATGAAAGAGGAAGCCGCTTGGTGGAATTTTGCACAGAGCATAACTTAATCATAGCTAACACTTGGTTCAAGAATCATAAAAAAAGGTTGTATACATGGAAGAAGCCTGGAGATACTGACAGGTTTCAGATAGATTATATAATGGTAAGACAGAGGTTTAGGAACCAGGTTTTAAATTGTAAGACATTTCCAGGGGAGATGTGGACTCTGACCACAATCTATTGGTTATGAGCTGTAGATTAAAACTAAAGAAACTGCAAAAAGGTGGGAATTTAAGGAGATGGGGCGTGGATAAACTGGCAGAGGCGGTAGAGAGTTTCAGGGAGAGCATTAGAGAACGACTGACAAGAATGGGGGAAAGAAATACGGTAGAAGAAGAATGGGTAGCTTTGAGAGATGAAATAGTGAAGGCAACAGAGGATCAAGTAGGTAAAAAGACGAGGGCTAGTAGAAATCCTTCGGTAACAAAACGGATATTGAATTTAATTGATGAAAGGAGAAGATACAAAAATGCAGTAAATGGAGCAGGCAAAAAGGAATACAAACGTCTCAAAAATGAGATTGACAGGAAGTGCAAAATGGCTAAGCAGTAATGGCTAGAGGACAATTGTATGGATGTAGAGGGGTATGTCACTAGGGGTAAGATAGATACTGCCTACAGGAAAATTAAAGAGACCTTTGGAGAAAAGAGAACCTCTTGCATGAATATCAAGAGCTCAGATGGAAACCCAGTTCTAAGCAAAGAAGGGAAAGCAGAAAGATGGAAGGAGTATATAGAGGGTCTATACAAGGGCGATGTTCTTGAGGACAATATTATGGAAATGGAAGAACATGTAGATGAAGATGAAATGGGAGATATGACACTGCGTGAAGAGTTTGACAGAGCACTGAAAGACCTAAGCCGAAACAAGGCCCCAGGAGTAGATAACATTCGATTAGAGCTACTGATAGCCTTGGGAGAGTCAGCCCTGACAAAACTCTACCGTCTGGTGAGCAAGATGTATGATACAAACGAAATACCATCAGACTTCAAGAAGATTATAATAATTCCAATCCCCAAGAAAGCAGGTGTTGACAGATGTGAAAACTATCAGTTTAATAAGCCACGGCTGCAAAATACTAACACGAATTCTTTACAAACGAATGGAAAAACTGGTAGAAGCCGACCTCGGGGAAGATCAGTTTGGATTCCGTAGAAATGTTGGAATGCGGGGGCAATACTGACCCTACGACTTAACTTAGAAAATATATGAAGGAAAGGCAAACCTACGTTTCTAGCATTTGTAGACTTAGAGAAAGCTTTTTAACAATGTTGACTGGAATACTATCTCTCAAATTCTGAAGGTGGGAGGGGTAAAATACAGGGAGCGAAAGGCTATTTACAATTTGTACAGAAACCAGATGGCAGTTACAAGAGTCGAGGGGCATGAAAGGGAAGCAGTGGTTGGGAAGGGAGTGAGACAGGGCTGTAGCCTATCCTCGATGTTATTCAACCTGTATATTGAGCAAGCAGTAAAGGTAACAAAAGAAAAATTCAGAGTAAGGATTAAAATTCGTGGAGAAGAAATAAAAACTTTGAGGTGACATTGTAATTCTGTCAGAGACAGCAAAGGACCTGGAAAATCATCTGAACGGAATGGACAGTGTCTTGAAAGGAGGATATAAGATGAATATCAACAAAAGCAAAAAGAGGATAATGGGATGTTGTCCAATTAAATCGGGTGACGCTGAGGGAATTAGGTTAGGAAATGAGATGCTTAAAGTAGCAAATGAGTTTTGCTATTTGGGGAGCAAAATAAC
Source organism: Schistocerca serialis cubense (assembly GCF_023864345.2). NCBI lineage: Eukaryota > Metazoa > Arthropoda > Insecta > Orthoptera > Acrididae > Schistocerca > Schistocerca serialis. The sequence goes on from NC_064638.1 coordinate 943,869,113, forward strand.
TAATGATGGTCGAAGTAGACAGGATATAAAATGTAGACTGGCTATGGCAAGGAAAGCGTTTCTGAAGAAGAGAAATTCGTTAACATCGAGTATAGATTTAACTGTCGGGAAGTCGTTTCTGAAAGTATTTGTATGGTGTGAAGCTATGAATGGAAGTGAAAAGTGGACGATAAATAGTTTAGACAAGAGGAGAATAGAAGCTTTCGAAATGTGGTGTTACAAAAGAATGCTGAAGATTAGATGGGTAGATCACTTAACTAATGAGGAGGTATTGAATAGAATTGGGGAGAAGAGAAATTTGTGGCACAACTTGACCAGAAGAAGGGATCGGTTGGTAGGACATATTCTGAGGCATCAAGGGATCACCAATTTAGAGGGCAGCGTGGAGAGTAGAGTAGAATGTAGTGCTGCATCAAACCAGTCCCTGGACCGAAGACCACGACAACAACAACAACAAGTAGTAAATTAATCAGTTGTGACGGGCATGGGAAGAGGACTCCTCCTTTTTCTTCCTTGACTGATCCCACATCCTCATTGTGTATTCGTGTTATTGATTTGGTAATGTTAATGGTATATGTCGGCTTGTTGCCCTGTCTGTCATCACCCCTTCTCCAAAGGGACAGAATTTGTGCACCTCATTTGTCCGCATGTGATGTTATTCCATGTGGGAGAACGTTTTCGAAATGTTTATGAGTCATGTATCTGGGGCGGGACGTGAGTGTCAGCCCGGTGTTTACCTAGTCGTATCTGGGAAAGTGACTAAATACGTCATCCAGGCTGACCGGCACATAGGCCCTCATTGTTACGGCAATGGTGGCCGACCGGTTCTAGGCGCTTCAGTCTGGAACCGCGTGACCGCTACGGTCGCAGGTTCGAATCCTGCCTCGGGCATGGATGTGTGTGAGGTCCTTAGGTTAGTTAGGTTTAAGTAGTTCTAAGTTCGAGGGGACTGATGACCTCAGATGTCTCATAGTGCTCAGAGCCATTTTTAAGCCATTGGGCGGATTTGATCCGGGGCCAGTGCGCCTCTCCGAATCCCTTACGCCGATGCTAACAACTAAGCCACTCTATGGATTCGATCCAGGGCAGTGCGCTTCTCCGAATGTCGCAAGCCAGAGCTAACAACTACGCCGATGGGCGGATTCTATCCGTTGCCAGTGCATCTGTCCAAATCCCGGGAGCCGATGCTAACGACTAAACCACTGGGCGGATTCCATAAGAGGCCAGCACACCTCTCCGAATCCCGGAAGCCGATGCTAACGAGCGCGGCTGTCGGGGCTCTTCGGAGGTGGGGGTGGGGTAACGTGAGAGAACAGTTGCAGCACTCCCTGTAAAACGCAATTCTTGTGTAATGCATTGTAAAGTTTGTAATTCTCGTTTGAGGCACAGATTTTTTAGAATTTGTGACTCTTGGTTCACAGTAGCGTCTTGTATAATTTACTTCCTTTGGTATACTGCTGCTAGTAATATTTCCCGTGATGCACACTGTTAACTATTAAGATGGCTTATAGTGACAGAAGTTTCTTGTGTTCTACGCAGTGCAACTGGACTGAGGTATACTTTATGGGAAATGGCTGCGAGTCTCCTGTAATACTTTTTCATTAGACATCATCATTATTTGCCATCGAGGCCTTGCTAGATTTAGTAGCTATTAATGTTTTTTTCCGTAATATGTTTCAAAGAGTTGCATCCAATTTCATAAGACTGTATCTTCTACATGACTAAAAAGAGCCATGTGATGAATTTTAGCTTACGCAGGGGGTTACAAAATTCTTATTTTCGAAGAATCATCCGTCTTTCAAGGTACAGTGCTTTCGTCGTACTCCTTACGCCGTAAGTGAATGTGCTACCTGTCACTTACGAGCTGCCACTACTGTACTGCTTAACTCGTACTAGAGACGTATACCGCTGTATAGTTTCGAATATAATTCTGAATTAGGTTGCAGGTTCTATCTTCACGGTCGATCGTCGGAGGTTTAAACTTTTGGCCGTTAATAACATTTGCTGTGCTTGAAATTTGAAAATCGTCTTCCCACAGTCTTGTTCATTTCGTTGACGTAGCATCTCGTAGATATTAATTTCTCGCAAGCTCGGCGCAGTTTACTATCTTGGTTCTTGACTATTCAGTTCTGAAATATTATGTGATTAATTCACGATGCATCAACTCAGTTAAGCTCACAATCAATTCTGAGAAACGCTTATGCTTTAAGATATTTTTTATCGTAGTTCCTTCATGAGTGCGATGATATCTCACATTAATATTGCACTATCATATTTTATAATGTCCAGTGAGACTAGAATTGTTGCTTACGTAAGTTTATAAGTTTTTATTAATTCACAAAGATAATCTCTGCTTACTGGTCACAAACTGTCAATTGAATGATTAATTCACTGTCGGCTTTGTATTTATTCTTTCCAGAATGAATACTAATTCAGTTTAGCATAGAAAAATTGCCCTAAATAACATTTCCTCTCAATAACCATCAAGTGAAGTCACTTTAAAAGCATTAACGTAATCGCAATAACCCGGAGATCTTACTATCTCGTATCAGTTCAAATGATTCGTATATTAAATGATACTTCCGATTAAAAAAAATTCTCTGAATATAAAAGAACTTTTCTCCCGATTGATGATTAAATATATAAAATTTGTTCCGCATGTAGGATTGAAAATCTTCAAAATATCTTCGTTCACTTTTTAAAACTTTATTGTAGCAGCGTTACATACATAGGTAATAAGAGACACGATTCAACCCTTAACGATATGTATTAACAGATTCCAACTGATAGAGGCCAAATCTGATCAACAACTGAATACATGTTTCAGTTTAATACAATTCAAAGTTTCAAATGTCATTTGCCCTTATTATTAACATAGGGTCGAACGAGTCGTTGCAGAATGTCTTCTTTGGGAAACGACCGTCGATTCTACTGCAATGTATCTCAGCAATAGCGAGTCCGTCCGCCACTGACCCCCCCCTCCCCCCCGGCCGTACCATGAAATAAAACAAAGAACATATATTCTTTACAGTCTTTGCAATATCCTTACAGCTAATATACAACAAGTAGTATTAGTTCTTTATGCAGATGATGCTAGTATAATGATCAGTCCAAATCAGTCAATCAAATAAACAGAAGAAATAGCAAACAAAGCTCTTAAAAGTATCATTGATTGGTTTTCTACGAATGGTTTCAACCTCAATTTTTTTAAAAAAAAGAAACACAACATATTCAGTTCTTCACATCTAGGGGTACTACACCGATGATAAGTGTAACACATGGCGAGGAAATAACAAATCAGGTGGAAACTTCAAAATTATTAGGTGTCTATATTGAAGAGAAGTTAAATTGGAAAAAACACTCCTAAGACGACGTAGTTCAGCCACATTTGCACTTAGAATCATTGCAAATCTTGGGGAGAGATATTTCAGTAGTTTGACATATTTTGCATATTTTCTTTCAGTAATCTCATATGGAATAATATTCTGGGATAACTCACCTTTAAGAGCGAATATCTCCAATGCGCAAAAACGTACTGTAAAAATAATATGTGGTGCTCACCCAAGATCATCTTGTAGACATCTGTTTAAGGAGTTGGGTATTCTGACTACTGCTTCACAGTATGTTTATTCCCTCATGAAGTTTGTTGTAAATAATCCGCTACAGTTCAAAAGGGACAATGATGCACATAATTGTAGTAGCAGGAGGAAAAATGACATTCATTACTCCACATTAAAATTGTCTTTAGTACAGAAAGAGGTCCACAATTCTGCAACAAAATTTTTTATCACTTACTGAGTAATATAAAATGTCTGACAGAAAGCAAAATAAAATTTGAAAACAAACTGAGAAAGTTTCTCCTTGACAACTCCTTCTATCCCGCAGAAGAATTTCTATTACTGTAATGCGTAAAAGCCGGTGGGTAGCACTTACTAACTCACTTTTTTTTCTTTTTGGGACAGATAAAACATTAGAAATGTTCAGAATGTATCCAGATGTACGACTTGGTATACGATGGGAATGGAAGATGACTAGTTTCACATAATTACGATCTATGGTGCAAAATTATCTATGAAATATGAATCCAACGGACTAATTAACTACACAGGATCTTTATATTTTTAATACGTGGTGAAACTTGCAAATACTTACTGTCCATGGACCGTGTGGCGGATGATCGATGGTACAGTCTATCAATCATTGTATCACCACAAAGGATATACCTCTTAGACGCATGTACTACTTAGAATAATTTTTGCAATCACGTTTAGGGTCAAAGCTTCGGTATATATTTCGGAAATGTTCATTTTGCCCTTTACTGGACTCGTAACTGGGCACATAGATCACCGCCTTTCGCAAACTTCCTAGAGGAAAAAAAAAGTATTGTGAGATGAGGGGACGTTGGGGGCCGATAGCGCAATGAGAGACCCGTATGCCATCGTCGGGTGCTTTGAGCTGCAGGTGGTATAGAGGTGTACTCTCAACGAAAACGAACTGCGCCTGTTGAAACCGGGAACGCGACGCTCCTTTTGTTGCTGTGATATCGTCATCTCCACTCGATACGTGCTGGGTACTGGCCAAGTGAGGACACTGCACTGTGTGAAATCCAGAGAGTTTGTTAGGAGTATGGCTCAAACATCGTCGAAGAGCAAGCGCGCCCGGACAGACAGATTTGAGAGTTGCGATCGTACAGAGGACAAGCAAGGACGCAGGGTAGCTATAGTAGTGTGCGTAATGAAGTACTTTGTTGGTGTGGTTAGTAAGGCGTGGTAAGGCATTATAAACGTTCAACGAGCGAGTATATGTCTGGATCACAGTATGTGTAGTAACCAAGAGAAGGTGCCAGGCGGAATAATGGCAGAAGAACACTGAGTAACCAAAGGTAATACTGTTTGCTCGTTACTGAAGGAAGAGTCCGTTGCCAATTATTTTTGCCACGAATTCACTACGTCGCACCATCTGAAACTCATCACAAAGTAAGACACTGCCGTTAGGCAGTGTATTTTCGTAGTTGCCAGTGACGTTAGTGCAGCTAAAGTAAACAATTAACTTCGTTAAACTGTGATTTACTTGTTGTGCATTTTCAACTTCTCGCGGCGTAATGAATAGTCCATTAAATTTCAGGCATACAGCCGCGCAAAGAAAATTTCCTCCACTGATATTTCGGCCCCGTATCGTCCGGCCATCCTCAGAGTGAGTGCCGGCCGCTGTGGCCGAGCGGTTCTAGGCGCTTCAGTTTGGAACTGCTCGTCCACTACGGTCGCAGGTTCGAATCCTGCCTCGGTCATGGATATGTCTGTGTTGTCCTTAGGTTAGTTAGGTTTAAGTAGTTCTAAGTTCTAGGGGACTGATAACCTCAGATGTTAAGTCCCACAGTGCTCAGAGCCATTCGAACCTCAGAGTGAGTCACAAGACTTGTGATTCACTCTGAGGATGGCTGGACAATACGCGGCAGAAATATTAGTGGAGGAAATTGTATTTCGTGGCTGCATGCCCGAAATTTAATGGACTAAATGGTTCAAATGGCTCTGAGCACGATGAGACTTAACATCTGTGGTCATCAGTCCCCTAGAACTTAGAACTACTTAAACCTAACTAACCTAAGGACATCACACACATCCATGCCCGAGGCAGGATTCGAACCTGCGACCGTAGCAGTCGCGCGGTTCCGGACTGAGCGCCTAGAACCGCTAGACCACCGCGGCCGGCTTTAATGGACTATAATTGACTTCTGTATCACTGATTTACCTACGTCACCAACCACAATAGCATCATTTTCTATCATCATTATTACAACCGAGTGTCGCGTTATCAGAGCACATGCCATTTAACACTTTAAGTTTAGCCAAAAACAAGAATTAACGGTAATTAATTGTAATTCTTGCTTCATTGTAGCACATTTTGACTGTATTCTGCAATGATAAGAGAATCCAGTACACAGTAAAAGTGCTACATCACATAGAGAATGATCACATGCATGATTGCACATCGGGATGACGGCGATGGCGTCTGAAACACTGTGGAGACCTCTGTCACTGTAACTGATGCTGATAGCTAAGCAGCCTCGAGTTATATAGGGTAGAGAGAAGGTGCTCTGAGGACTAAGGCATCGCTTATGATTTTAAGGCATCGCCGTTAGCCAGTGGGGGACGACTTACATACTGTTTTTGGTCTTAATTTTTAAATATTTATCTTTTAAATTTAACTAATCAAGAAACGAGTTTATATTCAGTTATGGTTCATAATTTGTGTTACAGCCAGCCTCACAAGATGCATTAAAATTTAGTGTAACTCGTTCACTGAAGTCCAGAGCGCCGTCTGCAGGAAATGATTAGCACTATAAGATCACTAATTCTATAGCTACTGCTATTTATTCGGTATAAAACCAAATATATGACGTATTAATACGAAACTTACACATATTGACTTATTTGTATTAGTAATCAATTATTTAAAGTCTTAAAAACATAGTAAAAAACTAAATGCACCGTTGTATATGTGTGCCATTTCTTTGTGCCTATTATAACATATTAGGATGCCGTTTTCATGGAGAAATCTAGGTTGATATGTCTGTCAGTTGTCAAAGATGTACTTGACGCTTATATAACACTGCAAGTCGATATCACTCAACAAAGATAAAAGGGGCGTTGTTCACAGAAGTGGCGCCAGTTTAGCTACATTATGTTATTGTGGATAATCTGCGATACATCACTGTTCACAAGAGAAAACGGTTTGTTACAAATAATTTAGAAACATTTGGAGCTTAGAATGAAAATATATCTTAAGAAGAGCAGTAAAAAATTTAGAAATTATGTTAAAATCATATACTTGTCATTTGTAAAATCGTTGACGTTACTGGTATAATAAATTAATATTTCTGCGACTGTTCCACATTTTGTACCAGGAGATAGTTACAACTATTAGAACAATGATATACGTTTATAAGATTTGTTGTCTATTTGATGCTAAAAATCGTAAAACTGGCTGTAACATAGAAGCTTAAAAATCAAACAGGATCATAGATAGTTGGAGGAGCAAGTATCTTCTGTTTCAAAAGATGTCTTCAAATAATTGGAAAAAGCCTTTTTACAAAAATCTAACTGTTCATTTAAAGAGCTAGTGGGCTTTTCCTGTAGTGAACAAAATGTTTTAAAATTATACTTATAGGGCTGGTGTGCATAACCTCAATATCATTCGTGATGTCGCCTTCTGAAAGTTTGCTGCTAGTAAGGTGCTGCCCAAAAACTGATTTGTCACGTGATGTACCTGAGATGTGTCCTTTGAAGCCAGTTTTAAAATTACGACCAGTCTGGCCAATATACACTGTAGTGCCAAAGAAACTGGTATAGGCATGCGTATTCAAATACAGAGACATCTAAACAGACAGAATACGGCGCTACGGTCGCAACGCCTACGTAAGAGAACAAATGTCTGGCGTAGTTGTTAGATCGGTTGCTGCTGCTACAATAGCAGGTTATCAAGATTTAAGTGAGTTTGAATGTGGTGTTATAGGCGGCGCTCGAGCGATAGGACACAGCATCTTCGAGGTAGCGATGAAGTGGGGATTACCCTGAACATCAGGATTCCAGTAAAATATCAAATCTCATACATCGCTGCTGCCGGAAAAAGATCCTGCAATAACGGGACCAACGGCAACTGAAGAGAGTCGTTCAATGTGGGAGAAGTGCAACACTACCGCAATGTTACAGATTTCAATGCTGGACCATCAACAAGTGTCAGCATGCGAACCATTCGACGAAACATCATCAATACGGGCTTTCGGAGCCGAAGGCCCACTCGTGTACCCTTGATGACTGCACAACACATACTTTATGCCTCGCTTGTGCCCGTCAACACCGACTTTGGACTGTTGATGACTGGAAACATGTTGCCTGGTCGGACGAGTCTTCTTTCAAATTGTATCGAGCAGATGGACGCGTACGAGTATGGAGACAGCCTCATGAATCGACGGTGCCTGAATGTCATCAGGGGACTGTTCAAGCTGGTGGAAGCTCTGTAATGGTATGGAGCGTGTGCAGTTGGAGTGACCCCTTATACGTCTGGATACGGTGACACGTACGTAATCATCCAGTCTGATCACCCGCATCCATCCGCGTTGTGTTGCAAACGATTCGCGTTTTTTTGATCAAGGAATCTAATTCTGGTCATTTAATACGAAACATTACGCAGTCAAGTCAGTCAGTTTAGTTTATCCGACCATTTTCCTTGTGTCGTCTATGGAATTCACGTGATGTTGACCCGTCGGACTTGAGTTTCACGTGTCTTCGTTAAGACAAACGGCCGTGTGTTAATGTGTGCATTCGGTTTTGAATCAGTTCTACAATTTAACTGAGGATCCTATTTCTCATTTCAATATTCCTCAGCCGGCCGGTGTGGCCGTGCGGTTCTAGGCGCTTCAGTATGGAACCGCGTGGCCGCTATGGTTGCTGGTTCGAATCCTGTCTCGGGCATGCATGTGTGTGATGTCCTTAGGTTAGTTAGGTTTAAGTAGTTCTAAGTTCTAGGGGACTGGTGACCGCAGATGTTAAGTCCCATAGTGCTCAGAGCCAAGCCAATATTCCTCAAACCCTTACTGGGTTTTAAGTACACATTAGCGTAGCCTTTGTCTGCCGCCACTTTGTGATCGCGTGTTGCGAAACATTACCTTCGTCATAGCTAGTGATTGCATTTGATGAATTTCATCGATTTCCTTACTTCAAAGATACGAGAATGTGCTGGAAAGCAATGACTCCGAAGTTTTTAGATGAAAACTTCTAAGCTTTTTAAATAAAACAAAGTTTATTAACATTCTATGTCTTTGTTCTTCATGTCCACATATTTACTTCTCAACGTAGTCTCCTTGGCGACGAACATATTTCTCCCAACATGAGACCAGCTTGTTGATACCGTCACTGTAGAATGTTTGGCTTTTTTGACGGAGCCACAATTTCAACTCTGGTTGCAGGGTTTCATCATTAACAACGTGGAGTCGTCGAAGGTGTTCTTTAAGTTTGGAAACAGAAGAAAATCAGATGGGGCCAGGTTGAGAATAGCACCACCCTTTCCTCCATTACGAGCACGAGCAACCCAACGCCGCATGTTACTTACGTCGATACAATCATAAAAGAACACCGCTTTCATTCTCCTATGGATTTCAATTGGTAGCGCATTTTTTTGCTTTTAGAAACTCGATTACGGCACTCTGTTTCCCACGCACAGACGTACTGTAGTTCCGATACACTCCGCTATGTTAGACGTTAAAAATCGGAGCCCTCTGCGGCAGAAGGTTGCAACTTGCGACAGCAAAGCGGCGAAATCGATCGAGTAATGTGATTTACATGTAACACTTCAACGGATATTGAGAACAGAATAAAAAATTCAGAAGCACTACTTTTCATCACGTCCTCACGTTCGTAGCATCCCACATTTCTGACAATACGTAACCCCGCTCTGATGCACGCATTTTCAGCGGCAAAGGTAGATCTTAACGATGGACGCTGTCGCAGGGACGCTGTGCGTGATCCGTCCGCGTGCTTAGCTGAGTGGTTGCGTGCTTGCCTCTCATACAGCGGGCCCGGGTTCGATTCCCGGCCGGGTTGGAGGTTCAGATGGTTCAAATGGCTCTGAGCACTATGGGACTTAACATCTGTGGTCATCAGTCCCCTAGAACTTAGAGCTACTTAAACCTAACTAACCTAAGGACATCACACTCATCCATGCCCGAGGCAGGATTCGAACCTGCGACCGTAGCGGTCACGCGGTTCCAGACTGAAGCGCCTAGAACAGCACGGCCACATCGGCCGGCAAGTTGGAGGTTTTCTCCCCTCGTGGACTGGGTGTTGCGTTGTCCTCAACACCGGCCCGCTTGTCGCCCAATGTGGCGTCGACTGCAATAAGACTCGTATGGGTCCTCCCGGCCGGTAATGCCACACGATCATTTCATTTTTTTGTGTGTGATCCTGCAAAGTTGTTACTCATGTTTTACCAACTGCCTCGAAAAGAGTATATTTTGGCAAACCACTCAAATTCAAATCTTTAAAAATGCATGTATTTTTCAATTGACTTTTTTTCGTACTGCCAATAGGTTTTTAATGTTTCATGCATCCACACTGCACAGTGATCAACTACAAATTGCTCAGTATTACGCTCTTGGTATTTTTATGATTTTGTGAGTGATATTCATGTTTAGTGCTTTTCAATTTGTAATGCTATGCCATTTTCCGGTGCACGATTTAACGTTAGGGTGTATTGCTGACTAAACTTTCTTTTCTCATTCTGAGGTCAGGTTGCGTTTACACTGAGGAGCCAAAGAAACTGGTACACCTGCCTAACATCGTGTAGGGCCTGCCCGAACACCCAGAAGTGCCACATCACGACGTGGCATGGACTCGACTAATGTCTGAAGTAGTGCTGGAGGGAACTGACACCATGAATCCTGCAGGGCTGTCTATAAATCCGTAAGAGTACGAAGGGATCTCTTCTGAATAGCATGTTGCAAAGTATCCCAGATATGCTCTATAATGTTCATGTGTGGGGAGTTTAGTGGCCAACTGAAGTGTTATTAAACACAGAAGAGTGTTCCTGGAGCCACTCTGTAGCAATTATGGACGTGTGCGGTGTCGCATTGTCCTGCTGGATGTGCCCAAGTCCGTCGGAATGCACAATGGACATGAATGGGTGGAGGTGATCAGACAGGATGCTTACGTACGTGTCACCCGTCAGAGTCGTATCTAGACGTATCAGGGGTCGCGTATCACTCAAACTGCATATTCCCCACACCATTATAGACCCTCCACTGGCTCGAACAGTCCCCTGCTGACACGCAGGGTACATAGATTCATGAGATTGTCTCTATACCCGTACACGTCCATCCGCCCGATCCGATCTGAAACGAGCCTCGTCCGACCAGGCAACATGTTTCCAGTCATCAATAGTCCAACAGTGTTGACAGGCCCAGGCGTGGCGTAAAGCTTTGTGTCGTGCAGTCATCAAGGGTACACGAATGGGCCTTCGGCTGCGAATGCTCATATCGTTGTTTTGTTGAGAGATGCACGACTCTCTTCAGTCGTCGTTGGTCCCGTTCTTGCAGTATCTTTTTCCGGCCGCAACGATGTCGGAGATTTGATGTTTTACCGGATTCCTGATATTCACGCGACACTCGTGAAATGATCGCACGGGAAAAACCCCTGCCGGCCGCGGTGGTCTAGTGGTTCTAGGCGCTCAGTCCGGAACCGCGCGACTGCTACGGTCGCAGGTTCGAATCCTGCCTCGGGCATGGATGTGTGTGATGTCCTTAGGTTAGTTAGGTTTAAGTAGTTCTAAGTTCTAGGGGACTGATGACCACAGATGTTAAGTCCCATAGTGCTCAGAGCCAAAAACCCCACATGATCCCTACCTCGGAGTTGCTGTATGCCATCGCTCGTGGGCGGAAACCACGTTCACACTCACTTAAATCTCGGTAACCTGCAACTGTAGCAGCAGTAGCCGAACCGATGTAACAACTGCGCCAGACACTTGTTGTCTTACATAGGCGTTGCCGACCGCAGCGCCGTGTTCTGCCTGTATACATATCTCTGTATTTGAATATGCATGCCTATACCTGTTTCTTTGGCGCTTCAGTGTATTAGTAAGTTACTTGGCTTATTATTGGATGTGTTACAGATAGAGTTTCTTCATATTGGGGCAAGTTAGGTTCGCTATGCAGTAGATAAACTATTGCCGAAAGTGCTCACACTTCACAGATTTTATCCCAGAACAGATTTACAGAGCTGATAAAAATGACTGCACTGGAATGAACGCATCCTCACATGAACCTTGCCTCTCGGAGTGAAGCAGGTGTTAATTTTGCATTATCCGCGTTCTTTGTTTATCCGTGCAGTCTTGTGTCCGCGTTGACTCGCATAACTGGGAAGCTGTTATTTTACAGAAGCTAGCCTGCCAGCGAGTGTTGGGCCGCTCGACGTTAGTGACTTGACTTTATTCGGCACAGGAGGCGGAGACGTCTTGTGAAACGCTGTTCAGGTGTTGGTCACGTCACGTCGCGACGCCGTCTTCTGGGAAGCGGGCGGACACGCCACGCAGCGGCCGCACGTCCGACAACACGCCAGAACGAGACGCCCTCGTCCTCCCGATGAGCCGGCAGCGGCTGCTAAGTGGGACGCCGCCGGCGACAGTGTCAGCGGGCAGCGCGCCGCTGTGGCCCTCAGACGACGCGACCTTGGCCGATCCGCATACGTCGCGCGGCGGCAGGTTCACGCCTACTCCACGCCGTGACCGGGGACCGTGCGCCGCGCGTTCCGCGAACTATCCACGCTCCGGATCTTCTTCGAATGTGAAATTACAAACCTCCGCAAAGCTGCCCGCAACGGAAACGTTTGCAGTAGAATTTCCAGCGCACGGATGTCTCACTAAATATGTAGGACACTTACAACAGACCTAGAAAGTAGAAACGTAGCCTCCATTCATGAACTAAATTCGCGTAGTGTTTGCTGTCATTTTCTCAAACTGACTAATTACTCAGAATATACACTACTGGCCATTAAAACTATTACACCCCGAAGATGGCGTGCTACAGACGCGAAATTTAACCGACAGGAAGAAGATGCTGTGATATGCAAATGATTAGCTTTTCAGAGCATTCACAAAAGGTTGGCGCCGGTGGCGACACCTACAACGTGCTGACATGAGGAAAGTTTCCAACCGATTTCTCATACACAAACAGCTGTTGACCGGCGTTGCCTGGTGAAACGTTGTTGTGATGCCTCGTGTAAGCAGGAGAACTGCTTACCATCACGTTTCCGACTTTGATAAAGGTCGGATTGTAGCCTATCGCGATTGCGGTTTATCGCATAGCGACATTGCTGCTCGCGCTGGTCAAGATCCAATGACTGTTAGCAGACTGTTTGCAAGACAACAACCATCTGCACGAACAGTTCGACGACGTTTGCAGCAGCATGGACTATCAGCTCGGAGAACACGGCTGCGGTTACCGTTGACGCTACATCACAGACAGGAGCGCCTGCGATGGTGTACTCAATGACGAACCTGGGTGCACGAATGGCAAAATGTCATTTTTTCGGGTGAATCAAGGTTCTGTTCACAGCATCATAATGGTCGCATCCGTGTTTGGAGACATCGCGGTGAACGCACATTCGAAACGTGTGTTCGTCATCGCCATAGTGGCGTATCACCCGGCGTGATGGTATGGGGTGCCATTGGTTACACGTCTCGGTCACCTCTTGTTCGCATTGACGGCACTTTGAACAGTGGACGTTACGTTTCAGATGTGTTACGAGCCGCGGCTCTATCCTTCATTCGATCCCTGCAGAACCCTACATTTCAGCAGGATAATGGACGGAACCCTACATTTCAGCAGGGTAATGTACGGCCGCATGTTGCAGGTCCTGTACGGGCCTTTCTGGATACAGAAAATGTTCGATTGCTGCCCTGGTCAGCACATTCTCCAGATCTCTCACCAGCTGAGAACGTCTGGTCAATGGTGGACGAGCAACTGGCTCGCCACAATCGCCAGTCATTACTCTTGATGAACTGTGGTATCGTGTTGAAGCTGCATGGGCAGCTCTACCTGCACACGCCGTCCAAGCTCTGTTTGACTCAATGCCCAGGCGTATCAAGGCTGTTATTACGGCCAGAGGTGGTTGTTCTGGGCACAGATTTCTCTGGATCCATGCACCCTAATTGCGTGAAAATGTAATCACATGTCAGTTCTAGTATAATATATTGGTCCAATGAATAGCCGTTTATCATCCGCATTTCTTCTTGGTGTAGCAATTTTAATGGCCAGTAGCGTACATTTGGAGTATCTTGTCTTAATGTCCACGTACAGAAGTTAACACGATTCTCTTAATCGTATCCACGCAGCTCTTGACGGAGGCAGATGCGATACTTATGGAACCAGTGTCAATGTAGAATGTGTAGGACACTTTTTTCACTCATGCCACTTCCTCGTGCGATTGCGCGAGATCTGACACGGGGATCAACTGCAACAGCAGCAAGAACATTAATTCCCCCTCTTCTGTCCTCACTTGTTTCCTTATGTTTCGTAGTCTAGGTGTTACGCTACCACTTTCACGTAACTGGATGAAGAGGTTGATAGATAACTACTGAGACGGTTGACATCTATTGGGATAGCTTCCTGCATACACCGTGCAAGAACGGACTGCATTCTTCCTACACCCTCCATACACCATAAGAATGCCAGATTTTTCTGCATTGGTAAATCCCATCGTCCACTCGCGACCTACTGCTTGGACAGTCACACACTAACCGACTAGCAAGTCACAGCGCACTCAAGGAACACACAAACACTAGATTCCTGCATCAAACACCACTGACATTCTAATTTACCCTACTTTTAGTTTGTTAATGTCAATGGACATTGTTCCATCAAAAAATTGTATTTTTGAACAAAAAAACTTCTTAAGTGTTATTACAATCTGTTTATTTGCTAACAACACGAGCCCCTGTATGCCAACTAATTCTGTGAAAAACGCAGTCAACAGCACTTACCATTTCGGCAATATTTGAAGTGCAAGTTTTTGGTAATTCACCCCGTATACAGTGTGAACGTTAATAAAACCTACAAAATGCGGGAACGGATTCCTGACTGAAAATGGAGGAAAAAAAGTCTTATGAACATGTGTCCGGAAATGCATCGTTGCCACGGTAGATGGCTCTGACAAAGTTCTTTTGACCATATGACATGTGTTTCTCGTGTGTTGCAAGCTGTGTGACTGACATAGCGTAGTGTAAGCAGCAGAATGGTCCGGTATTCACGTCTGGAACAAGCCAAGATGGTGTTTGTGTAAGGCCAAGCAGAGGGAAACGGTCGTGAGTCAGAAGCCGGTTCTCCAAATCTGGTGTACGCACATTCCGCCGGTTCACTGCACATTCGTCTGTTTGAAAGGACCCATGATAATAAAAACGCCGAAAAAGTCTTGAAAGGTTGTGCGATGTGGTTGGTGTCTGCGAGGGTACTTGTTTTGGTATAGCTGTGCTGCCTCTCGACCGTTTCCATTTGCTTGACTGTGTACAAACACTATCTCGGCTTGTTTCCGACTTGAATACCGGACTACTCTGCTGCTTGCAGTACACTGCGCCAATCACACAACCGGCAATATACGAGGAACATACGCCATGTGCTCAGAGGAACTTTCATTCGTCAGCGCCATCTGCCATGGCAATGGTGTATTTCCGGACACGTGTTCATAGGACCTTTTTTCCTCCAATTCCAGTCACAAATCGGTCCCTGCAGTTTACCGATTTTATTGGCTCTGAGCACTATGGGACTCAACTGCTGTGGTCATAAGTCCCCTAGAACTTAGAACTTAGAACTACTTAAACCTAACTAACCTAAGGACATCACACACATCCATGCCCAAGGCAGGATTCGAACCTGCGACCGTCGCGGTCGTGCGGTTCCAGACTGTAGCGCCTTTAACCGCTCGGCCACTTCGGCCGGCCCGATTTTATTCATGTTCGTCCTGTGTATACAGCTTGTTTCAAAATTCATTTTACACACTGCTAGAGGTTGTAGAGGGGACTTAGTAGGTCAAGTTTTATATAGGAACCCTTGTCCGGAAATGTCATCTAACGACGTTACAGAGCGTCAGAGTTACAGGAGCTGGCACCTATAAACGTATGTTTATACAGGGTGATTCCGTGATGATGTTACCAACTTTCTAGGATAATGGAGAAAGATAAATGTACCGATTTGAGGTAAGAGTCCCTGTACCGGAAACGAACGAGTCGAAAGTTATATGGAAAAAAAAAGGTCAAATGTCTCTGAGCACTATGGGACTTAACATCTGAGGTCATCAGAACTTAGAAGTACTTAAACCTAACTAACCTAAGGACATCACAAACATCCATGCCCGAGGCAGGATTCGAACCTGCTACCGTAGCGGTCGTATATGCAAAAACCGTTCTGATATATCTGACAGTGGAATACATGTATTGGTACTGTTGTTGTGAAGGTTTTAGGGCAGACAACTTTCAGAGGTGGTCATATGGACCAAACCAAGAAAAAATGTCCACTAAATGTAGCTCTTCATCCTAGAAAGTTTGTAAATCATCACGGAATCACCCTGTATATACGAGGGGAATCCCAAAAGTAAGGTCTCCTATGTTTTTATAAATACGTAGACCTGTTTATTTCTACAACGGTTTACATTAGTTTACAGCTGAACATTTAGCTATTTTTCGACACTATCACCATTTCTGTCGATGTATTTTTGTAGACACTGTGGCACTTTTTGTATGCCCATCTCATACCAGCTCGCCGCCATGCTGTTGAGAAAGTTATGAACCGCTTCTTTCACCTCGTCGTCGGAGGTGAATCGACTTCCGGCTAAAAGTTTTTTTAACCTACGGAACTGGGCTCCAAGTAAGGACTATAGGGTGGGT